>NC_081312.1:173515783-174244099 GCF_026419965.1 Kogia breviceps | reverse complement strand
ATTCCCAAACCTCAGGTAGGAACTCATGCTAACTCAGAGTAGGAACCCAGTGCAGGCTCAACGTTTAGTGAATAGAGAGAGGAAGGAAGGAATCATGACAATGTAGATTGATTCCTGTCTTTCAGAAATTATGCATTTACTTGGAAAGAGTAAATGCTGCCAGGTTATATAACAGATGAGAATGTGTCAGGTTAATTTCCAAGTAACACTTCCTTCCAAGTTGCCTCTGGGCTTAGGATAGCTGTGCTGGGAACCCCCCGGGGGTGGGTACAAAGACAGTATGGTGGGCTCTCGGTGCTCAAGTTTTTGCCTTTTAGCTAATACATAACTAAGATGCTCACGGTGCCTGAGGTTGGGAACTGCGAATAACTGGCAGGAAATGGTGCAAGCCCACGTTACGTAGCAGCATCCGTTGATTAGACGGAAACAGCTACCAGCTGAGAGTGTTTGCGGCACTGTGCATCGGGCAGCCTGTTTTCCTCAGTAGGTGGAAAGTGTTGGTGAATCTGGCTGCATCGGGAGTCCCATTCTAGGGGAAGTCAGTTCAGAGAATCTACTATCATCATTAAGTGAATACCTTTCAGGCACTAAAACCTAGAAGAGACAAAAACACAGATAAGAATACTGTGAAAAATGCGACAGCAGAGGCGTGCTGAGGGAGGGGCGTTGTGTGTTTAGGGGAGGACCAGGTAGGGAGAGTCTTGGCTTTGGTGCCCGCTACTGCGGAAGGTAGTAAAGGAGGTCTAAATTTATTCCATTGGTGATGTTGGCCCTGATTTCAAGATAAAATAATTTTCTAAAAATCAAAGTTTTTGTTTTAGGGAGACCTTGCCTGTTAATTAGAATAAACGAGATTCTGCTTGAATTCATACGGTAAACTGAGTATCAAAAGTTATTATTAGCAAATGGAGCTGCAACAGAAAATGTGCCCTGTGAACCATCTTGACATATTTTCCAAGTGCGTTCCCGCCAGGGTTTTCACAAGCTCCCACTGGTAGCTACGCGGCATGTGTCCCTGAAGGGAGACCATCACCCAATACACACTAGATTAAAAGAGGTAACATGAGCCATTCCCAAACTGCTTTCTTGTAAAGGTTTCTGCAAGGCAGAGCTTAGGATGTAGAATAAAGGTGCATTCTGAATGTTGTAAGAAAACAAAATAGTGTAAGAATCATTATATAATAAAAATATTACAAGAAGACAAAAGAGCTTACTTTTGCTTTTTAAGATTTGTGCATCCTTTCCTGCCTACAGGAATAAAAGTGGATGTGAAATGAGACTTGCTATTTTTGTTTTATTTTTGTAAAGAATTTGTATATATATTCTAATTAGTTATCATAACGTACATTCACATATTTCTCTATTCATGGAGAAAAATATAGTTCTACATGATAAGTTGATAATCCTTCTTTTGGTTGTCTTAAGACTACTTAAAAAAAAAAATCCACAGTGAAGATTGAAGATGGTTCTGACGCTGAATACAATTGTGGAGTTAAAGCAGAGAAATGAAAAGTGACATTAAATAGACCCAGGATGTTTCAGAAAATGTAATCCCTAACAATGAGGTTTTGAACAAATGGGAAATGATGAGAAAAACCATGGTATGAGCTATGTCCTACATTTGGAATAATTCTTTTAGGAAAATTAATATTCAAATTCTGAGATTTAGGACCCATTTTCTAAATGTGGTAGATGTTAAGACATTTGTGGTCTTGATTTCTAACTGATCATAAATGTTAGGAGTGCAGAAGTGGAAACTGACATGTAAAAATCCCCAGATTTTAGTATATAATTCTTGTTAATAGGATTTGAGTTCATGCCTAATTGCATTTATGATCCATGTTCAAGTAGAGGTGTTTTTTAATTTAAAAAAACCCCTTTATGCCTGATTAAGCTTTATACGGGGGTGGGTGGGGTGGGTGGGGGGAAATACCAGGAATTTAAACTTTTGCTATCATACATTTTTAAGGTAGCTTTTATCTGATCTAATTAAAAATCAAACGTGTTACTTTGAAAGCTTAAAGGTAAATGTGCTATTTACTTTATCCTTTTTATTTCTTTTATGAAGGTTAAATACAAAGAAAAATTTGATAATGAAATGAAGGATAAGAAACATCATTACAATCCTCTTGAAAGTGCTTCTTTTAGGCAAAGTCAGCTGGCCACTGTCCTGGCAAGTAATGTAAGTTACTTTCTGCCTGGTGACTTGTAATTCACAGAAGATTATTTTCAGTATATTTTGATTCTTGTTTTGTCCGACTTGGCTGTGTGGTACTTGTGATACTTAATCAAGATCATGTAATTTCCAAATAATTTTAGAAAAAGCTGAAGCATATTTTCTTGAAGCTTTTCTGAGAAAAATTTCATATTGTAATTTACTATTAATGGTTACTGATTACTAATTAATTAATAAGTAGGAACAATATTGCTAATAAAACTATTATAGCTGATCAAGAATAGAAGTAGATTATATAGGTTTTCAGAAAAGTAGTGTATAGTATCATAAATTAGTGATTATGACAATAGTTAACTCATGTAATTATGCATGAAATTGTGCATATTGTAAAGTATACCTGGTGCATAGTAGTTTATCATAAGGAAATTTCCAGAAATTGTACTTGAGATGGCTTACAATTTCTTTCTTATCCCTTATGTAAATTCTGTGAAATACCTCTTCGTAAGTTTTGTTTTCATTTCATAGCTTTAAAAATAAAGTTTCAATTTATAAGAAAAGATGTCTTAATTTTTTTATTAGAATTAGGAAGAGTATAAAAAAAGAAACATGGAAAACATCAATTATTTTGCTATAATTGAATGATGTATAGAGTACCTTTTTAAATGTTAAGTTTGACTATTGTTGAACTGTTGCTTTGTTAGAGCATTTAAACCTTTCAACTCCTGTCATATCCTTGGGACTTGGTATATTTTATTTTCATTAATGTTTAGAAGGTATTGTAATTTGTGTTCATTAGCCAGCTTTTTTACCAGCAATTGAAATAGGTGTTTCTGTCTTTTAGGACCTTTGGGAATATCATAATGATTTATTTTTCTTATTTGATTTTTTTTGTGTGTGTACAAACATAAAGCAAATAGAGTTGGGATATACTTAAAGGAACCTTGAGCACAGTACTGAAAGGTCAAGGTTTAGAATCAATTGCCTGGATTTGAATCTTGCTCCACCACTTAATATTATGCTTTCATCTTTGTGCCTCAGTTTCCTCATCTGTAAAATGGGGATATTTAAAGTATTTACCTACTAGGATGTGGAGATTACTTAATACATATAAAGTGTTTAAACAGAAAAGTTTTTACTTGTTTACTTACTTACACAGTAAGTGCTTGATGTTTTCTATTATTAACATTTTATTATTATTATGTTTCCAAAGCAGCTGATTAAAGAGAAAAGAAACATTCTATATAGTAATAGGATGAAAACTGCCAGAAGCTCTTAAATAGACACAAAATATAACTGAAAGATGGTGGTAATTTCTAAAGAGTAAAGTGTCTATTTTCTTTATTTTTTGAAAGCAAAATTTCTGTTAAAGTTACTTGATTCTGACCACGTAAACAAAAGGAGTTAAAAAAATATTTTCAAGTCCCTGTAGTTTTCTTTTATTCATTCCGTAGTAAATGAGCACCACCTAGTGGTTCCTTGTAAATTCATATGTCAATTTCCCATTAAATAATACTTTTGTTGTGTTTAAAATAATAATGGCCATAATGCAAAAGCGTAATATTTTCTTCTCCTAGATGGTATTTTGTTCCATGTTATTTTCCTAGGTGAAGTACAAGAAAGACATTCAAAATATGCATGATCCAGTTTCAGATCTCCCAAACTTGTTTTTAAACCATGCTTTGAAAGCCAGCAAAATGCTCAGCGGAGTAAGTGGTCGTTTGTTGACAGCTGTAGGCGTGTGAGTCTCTGGAGCCGATGTGTCTGCAGTGCTCGTGAGCGCACCTGCTTTCCTTAGGCGAGCCCGGCTTTCACTCCTCCCTCAGTAACTCACTTAATGAAAAGTAGTGTCTCGCTTAAGTCCCACCCAGGCTGTCGCTTTACAAAGCTAGCTCTTTAATATCTCTTGAATACAAACCTTCTTGTTGAACAGCTACCCTTCCAAATGTTTGTACCAGCGTCCTTTCTGTCTTTCTCCTTCTGCTTTCTTTGTCTGTAGTAGATTGAAGCCACTTGGAGGTCAGGTTCTTAAGTCAGGGAACTTTTATTTTGTACAGGCCAGAGCAGGGTGTCTGGTATTCAGTCGGTAGCATAAAAGTTATCTTAGTCTAAATTATATCTTCTCTAAAAATAAATTTCAAGGGTGTTTGTGTTGATGCTATACTTTTACTCTTGTGAAGGTTTCGATGTTTTCTTCAACACAACTGGGAGGAGAGGGTGGTTTCCTCATGTCCTGATGAAAATATCTGTGTCCACCGCCAAGTGGTTCATTCCATCAGAGCTCACCTCTTACATGCTGTTTCTAGCACGCAGTGCATCTGAACCCTGACTTCCCCGGCTCTCATTCCTGATGAACCCGGCTCACCTGTGCCTGTATTTCCTACATCTCAGAATGGCCCACGGTGATGATGAACTCTAATCTGACTTCAGGTTATTTCTGTGCCTATTTTAATAATTACTGAAAAATTATCCAAATTTATCATATATCTGCTTTGGATCAGGCACAGATTTGATGGCAAAGTATTGATATGTTGGCAAAGAATGTGAAAAAGCGAAAACAGTCATCTTCAAGAGATGTACCCACGGTCATGCATGAGAAAAATCTGTAGTCAAAACCTGGTTCTTGGGCTTCCCTGGTGGCGCTGTGTCTGAGAGTCCGCCTGCCGATGCGGGGGACGCGGGTTCGTGCCCCCGTCCGGGAAGATCCCACGTGCCAAGGAGCGGCTGGGCCCGTGAGCCATGGCCGCTGAGCCTGTGCGTCCGGAGCCTGTGCTCTGCAACGGGAGAGGCCACAACAGTGAGAGGCCTGCGTACCACAAAAAACAAACAAACAAACAAACAAACAAAAACCTGGTTCCCAAACCATTAAATAATGAGATAACAGCTTCAGTTCAGGTTTAAAATGTCTACACTTGGCTTTGATATATTGAAACTTCTGTTCATTACTTTGTAATCCTCTTTTCTTCTTGAAATGTAATCTGCGTGTAAATAATTTGTATTCACGGAGATTACTTACTTAATTAATTATCTCTGGTCTCTGGAGGAAAAGCAGTCCATTATTCTTTCCTGTCTGTTGAGCAGGGATGAAGATTGGGTCAGGCACAGAATTAGACTCAGTCCCTGGATGCTTAATTCATGCTGTGCTGCCATTTCAATCAATGCTTATCCCCACCTCCTCTGCACACATGCCTCGGTTCCTTGAGTGGCTCTGTTTCAGTTATACATTTTCTGCCACGACTCATAGGTATGCTTCTAAAACTCAGTATGTTTCTGTGCTCTGAGCCTCTGCTTTCTTCATGTTTAGTCTTTGCTCATCCAGTTTGATCATTGCAGTAGCATTTGACCTGGGACTCTTTCTCATCCCTATTTGGGTTAAATTTCCTTAGGACACAAGGTTTCATGTGTAAATAAGCCAACAAAAATATCATGGTGGTAATTCAAAAATTTGGTAGCTAGGAAAAAGGCATGCCACTCATAGGTAATATTTCTTTTAAAAAATATTGACCTTTATCTTATAATAGTGGTAAAAAGCAATAATAGTAATTGTTTCTATTTTCTCTTCAACAGAGAAAACCCACCAAATTTGTATATTCCACTTGTTTTATATACCACTTATAAAGTTTAAACCTTCATTCAGGTTGCTTTTGCCTGAATTATAGATTTTTTTTCCCCTTCAGTCATAGAATTGTGACTGAACGGTTACTTCATGGAGGAGAAAGTTTGAGCCAAAAAAGGTGTCACTCTGAAGTTTCTACTTATTAAAGTTGCACAATGTTACACTGGCTCGAATTTATTGTACATCAGAATTGCCTTCTTTTAAATTTTAATGTAAAGAGAATTGGGATTTTGTTGATTTATAAAGGCAACTTAATTTTATTAAAAGATTGAGTAAGGGAATGCTTAAACAGACATCCTGCCAGAATTAGTTGTCAGTTTGTTATAAATGGCTGTTTTTTTAAAGACCTCTGAATGTCTTTGATATAAATCATAATTTTAAAAATTGTAGTGTGTAGAGTAAAATTAGTGCCTTGTGAGTTTGTACAGCCATACTGATTAAATTTTTGAGAGAACATTTTCCTTTGGAAAATAGAGCTGTATTAGCTTTCAGTTTCTTTTATAACTGCATAAATTAAAAATATATATTGTGTGTTACTCTGTGTAATTCCCACTAGGAGGCAACAGAGACTATTACATAAGAAAAAGCAAGTATTGGTAATCTTTTGCAGATCTTAGTTCAGATAGGGTGGTTTTGTTTTGGTTTTAAAATAGGAGTTTCTGAAATTCTCTGTAACTACAATAGATCATTGAGTTAGGGACAGTGGTTTTTGACCTTTTCTCAGTATATACCCGTTATCCCACACTTTATTAGTTCTGGATTTTAACTTAGTAATGGAATGTATCCTAGCTTGTTACATTCAGTTCATAACTCTTTTATAAATATATATTATGAAATAATTTGTAATCAAATTATAACATCTCTAATATATTTAGAGCTTGCTCTCTTGTGTCAAGATGTACTATGTGAACATTTTCATGAGCTTCCTGGGGGTGCTATCCTCCGTAATGTATTCTGGTTAGAGTTTTGGGAGACACATGTCCTAGTTCCCTAATTGGCTGAAAATGCCTCTGGGAACCATTGCTGCATCCCCAGGGAAAGCAGTTTTCACGTGTAGGCCACTTGGACCTTCCGTCCTTCCCGTCCCTGGCACTGGGCCTTCTTCCTGCTTCACTGTCAGATCACTGGAGCATCTCCTAAGACCCAAATGTCCGAGCTCTTTCCTGCTCCCTTTCAAATGCTGCTTACCTCTCCCTCCACTCTACACAAAACGGCCATTTTCACTGAAATCCTCACTGTGTTAGGAGCAACAAACTTTAGCTTAAATCTCTGTAGACGTGAGTCTTTGAGAGTTACCATTCACCTCTAAAAGTCTCTTCCAAATAAGGCAAAATAACTAAGTGTCCAATATCCAGTGATAAAAATCAGGAAGCAATCTTTGTCTTATTGCTGCCTGTTGTATTTAGAGTCCTACACTTGCCAAATTTGGCATCCTTATCCATTCTGGTCTCTTCCAAATTCACCTTTTTTTAAAAAAAAAAAATAAATATATTTATTTTATTTATTTATTTTTGGCTGCGTTGGGTCTTCGTTGTTGTGCACAGGCTTTCTCTAGTTGTGGCGAGCAGGGGTCACTCTTCCTTGCGGTGTGCGGGCTTCTCATTGCGGTGGCTTCTCCCGTTGCGGAGCATGGGCTCTAGGTGCACCGGTTTCAGTAGTTGGGGCTCGTGGTCTCTAGAGCACAGGCTCAGTAATTGTGGTTCACGGGCTTAGCCGCTCCGCCGCATGTGGCATCTTCCCAGACCAGGGCTCGAACCCGTGTCCCCTGCATTGACAGGCGGATTCTCAACAACTGTGCCACCAGGGAGGCCCCAAATTCACCTTTTTGCCTGTATATCTAAATAATGTCTTAATCCAATTTCTTCACCTTAAAAATGCAACCAACCATACCCAGATTCCTCAGTTTCTCTTCCAGGCACCTCCTACCCTCTCCCTTTAGGAAAATTAGTTGAATTATTTCTCACCCTCTCATTTTCCTTATGAACCCCAATCTTTCTCAGGGCTGAACTGTTGTATACAACTTATTTTTCTTTCCTGACTCCAGCTTTCCGTTCCTATGTTCTTTCTTCTTTTCTTTCCTTCTCTTCTTGTAGATGAAGTTAAATACATTTCTGTTCTAGAATAAGGTCAGGACAAGCTGCCTTTACTTTGCCCACTTTGCCTGTTCACACAAGTCACGGGTTTTCTGTTGTCACTCCTCAGTGTCGCAAATATCTTTTACATTGTGTTTACAGCCAGTTGTCCTTTGCTTCTCTTGAGCGTTTTAGATGCTGTTCACATTGACCACCTAGAGCTGGTCTGTCTTGCATCGTCAGTTTAGCGCAGGGTCAGAAATCTGTACAACCAGCCATGGGAACCTGGTGGTAGCTTTGCAGTTCTTGTTGGCTTGCATTTTTCAGTTTGCGTTCCTAAGTGTTAGTTGCTCTCATCAGCCTCTTTTATTCTGACTTTATTTTCATGTTCTCTATTTTAGCGGGAGTATAGAAAGCTTTTTGAGGAAAACAAAGGCATGTATCACTTTGACACGGGCGCTGTGGAACACCTGCACCATAAAGGCAATGCCGTGCTCCAGAGTCAGGTATGCGACCTTCCCCAGCCCAGGCCCTGTAACACTCACTGCCGGGCACCCGGGCCGAGAATGGGCAACTGCTGGAAGGAATGTGCGTCGTGAAAAAAATCTCAAACACTACGCTCTCTATATTTATTGGGCCGGGGAAGCTTGAACCATGTTTCATATGCAGGCATTTCATAATATTGTAGTTACTATACACACGTTAAAACTTACAATATATGAGTTAATTAATTAAATGATGATCATATCTCATAATTTCAATTTTATAGTGTACTGATTTGTCATTTTGAGCTGCAAAAGTAATTTTCCAGGCACAAAGTTCATTATAATTTCTCAGTTCAATTATAAGTATATTAAAAAGGAACAACTATCTTACCAGTGTATTCTACGTTAATGTTTCTTTTGACTAGGAAATTCTATGTACTCTGAAAGAAATCTTTAAAAATATCTTTTTTCTTGAACACTTTAAAGTTGATAACTTCTTTTTGGTTCTGAATTTCAATGGTTGCAAAAGATGTTATTTCCAGCATCTATTAAGATAAAATTTTATATCAGTCTTTTAAATGTATCCCATGGAACATAAATTCCATAATGATTTGATATCCACCTTCATTTATTAAAAAAATATACAAACCAGCTCTCCTTTAAGGTTTGGAAATGTATGTGTTTTTCTCTTCTGTTCTTACTTTTATTTCATTTTCCCCACAAAATTTTATCCTAACATAATGTGTTATTATACTTCACACACTCCCATCGATCATTCTATTATACTTCTCTAAAACAAAAGTATTCCTAAAAATAGGAATTCTAAAATTTGTTATATTTCCTGCCACCACAAAGTTCTAAGTTTTGAAAAGGTTCTTCTTTTGGATTTAATTACCATTAAAATTATTATTATAATACAACTTAAGAACCAATTTCATAAGTAACTATTAAACCTAAGGATTTTAATGAAAATACATTTCTGAATGAAATGAATCATGATCAAAACTTTTCTGTGAATTTAATTTTAAAAGGTATATTGCTAAAAAAGCCAACCACTCTGACAGTTTACAGAATATAATTCTAGTTTTTGTTTTTAGGAGATAGAAAATATTGATCGTTTTATAAACCGAAATAAGATGGGGATTGGTTGTAACTGAAATAAATAATTCATGTTATGATATTATTAAATAATGCTTAGTGAAACTGAAAGAAGTCACATAAAAGCTCTGTGTGTGTTTCACTCAGTGTCTACGGAAAAATTCAGCAGTCCCAAAGAACGCTATCTTTCCTTTGTCAGAAAGAGAGAATCACAGCTATGTTTTTCTTGTTCATGATTTACTGCTAGGCATTGAAAGTTACCATGGGGATCTCTCTCTCTCTCTCTCTCTCTCTCTTTCTCTCTCCTTTTTTCTCTGTCTCAGGCTCTCTGTCTCTTTGTCTCTCTCTATATATATATGTACCTATACCTGTGTGTATAACGTGTGTGTAGACATATGTAACCCCACGTATATGATACATATCTATATATCCCAGCTGTCTAACTACTTATACAAGTCCTAGAACTACATTATTTAGTTCTAAATCATTTTTATCCCTTAAATTTTTAATATATTACCTGTTTACTTTCATTGTATATCATTAACCACAGAGAACCCAGTCATCAACCTAAATGGCCAGAAGAATGTGATTTTAGAAAATAGGGTGATTGGTTTTGCACATATATTTATTTGACTTCGCTCTATTTGTGTAAGGGCTTGTGAGCTTTATGTGCCTTTTATACTGTTGTTTTTCAATCAAGGTTAAGTACAAAGAAGAGTATGAGAAAAACAAGGGGAAATCAATGCTTGAATTTGTGGAGACACCATCATATCAAGCTTCAAAGGAGGCTCAGAAGATGCAGAGTGAGGTGGGTCCCTTTATTTTGTTATCAACTGTTTAATGCAAATTTGAGGTTTTATCATTGAAAGGAACCAGTAGAGTGGTTCAGAACGTTTAGTGGGTCCGGAAGAAAGTACCCTGCACTGGTTGGCTGTTTCTGACATTAGGTGTAAATCAGCTTTAATGTTTAACTGTAGTTATACATTTATTATATGCTGTGGAATTAACTTACGTTGGGGACTGTGTGGGTCTTTCATTAATATTGGCTTTCAATTTTTGCTATTCTGATTTCTGGTAGTGTCACTAGGGGGGAATTATCCTTTGCAGAGCTGAGACATGTTTTCCCTTAAATTATAGCCATTGGCTATTAGATTTTTAGGCTCAGCAATTATGTGTCTGCTCATCAGGGCTTGAGGAGAAAGAAATCTTCCAATGGAAAATATTTTTGAACCACATTTATACTCTAAAGATTTATACTCTATAATTTATTCTGTATAAATTGGCAGATAAATTGTATGCTAGAAAAATAATTTATCTAAAAAGCTTAGACAAAGTTTGATGTGGAAGATGTCTTTAAATGCAGGACCAGTGAAGTAGATACAAGAGATGGTTCTTATTCCTAAGGGATAAGCTTGACCATGTGCTTCTTTAAGAGCCTCCCACAGGTAAAGCTAAGTATGAGCTCAGGAAAGACCACTCATGTTTTTGTTATAGCCTATAATTAAGCTTCTCTCACTTTCTTCTAATGCCATATGTAGGTTTAGCCAGTGTGTCTTCTAGAAGAAATCTCTAAATCTGGCTTTGAAAAGTTCTTTGTCTTCTGTTCCACAAATAGAGCTCTCCTACAAAAAGCACACTTCAATGTTTTTTTCTATTTCTAGTCATCTACTGGCGAGTTCAAGTCATCATCAATCTTCCTTAGTGAATTACTTCTGTCAAATAATTTTTTTTTCAGAGAAGGGCCTTTTGAAGTGAAAAATATGAAATAAATAAATATACATATATTTGTATTTCATTTTTTAGAGTCATTTTTGGCCTCAAAATGCCCTAGATTCAGCTTTATAATTATGACCTCAGTTAGTTCCACATAAAGAGGACCACTTCTCATCACTGTTCTTTGGTGTGTCTGTAGTTCCTTTAATTCAGGATGTTTTCTTCTTAATTAGCTCTGTTAGTTTTTACAGAACATCTATTTCTCATGGCTATTCCTGGATTCTTTGTTAAATGGTAAATGGCCACGTGTAACTCAAATGTAGAGGAGGGGACAGCGTATTCTCTTACCCTCCCTCACAGTTTGGAGAACTTCTGTGTACAATTACCTATCCCTGTAATAAGTACATAATGATCCTGGGACTAGCTTTTCATTGTGCATTAATAGGAATAAATTCATGCAGAATTTATTTATTTGTATGATCTTTGTGTTGCAATTTGAATAAAATATTTAGCTGGTAAAATCTGGACCCTTGTCTGTCTGATAAATATTTCACATGGATGGATAGTTTTGTTATTTAGGGAGACTGTTTTTATAGTCATGAATCCTGGGTTTCCATTGATTTTCAAACGCCTAACTCAAATGTAGAATTTAGAGCCTAATAACCAAAGGGTGGCAATGTCAAAAAGGTAGATGGGGATGTGGATTTAGGCCCTCCGCAATCTGCTTTCGTTTCTTGTCGTGAACTCTTACCCAAAGAACAGTGTTTCAGGTTCCAGATAAGATTCTCCTCACAGTGGAACTTGATTCATATCAACTCCATAGATGGTAGAGAAATATTCCCAATGCTAAAATCATTAAAGGAAAATCTCCTCCAGCCTCCATTACATTTTAGAAATGGTCTCTTTTTTTTTCTTGGCTGTGCCACACAGCTTGCTTGCAGGGTCTTAGTTCCCGGATCAAGGATTGACCCCCCACCAACCGCCCCCCTCCTCCCCACCACCCCCCAGCCCTCGACAGTGAAAGTGCCAAGTCTTAACCATTGAACCACCAGGGAATTTCCAGAAATGGTCTTCCTTGAATTCACTTAAGACTAACATTTAAGAGCGATGATGAGGACATAAACGTTCATTCTACTTTGGTCTGAGTGGATTTCCATGCCTCTAGATTTTCTTCCAGTGGGTGGATCCACTATCTTTTGGGTGAACCAATCAGGTGATCCGGTCAAATAGCCAGTTGTATTGGTTCTCCTCCTGCAACGGGCTGATGTCAAACAATAACAGAGTCTGGGATGTTAAGTAGCCCCTCTCAGAATGCTTTCGTAGAGGGAGCCGGTGTACTTTGAAGAGCCTGCTTTTGTTTGGTAGAATTCTAAAATTTATGATAAAGTTGGAGTTATTTTCCTGTAAATAAAATACTCAGAGGTGGTAGAATTATATATGAAAAACATCAATTTTGTTCCGGGAACCCTTGTTCTATTATCTTTTCAACAGTCACTAATATTTTCTAAATTTAAAATCATATGGTCTTATCTAACAGAAAGTTTACAGAGAGGATTTTGAGAAGGAGATTAAAGGAAGGTCATCGATGGATTTAGACAAGACTCCAGAGTTTTTACATGTAAAGTACATCACCGGCCTTCTGAAGGAGGTATGAGCCTACTATTGCTATACAATTCTACAAAAGACATTTAAAGGAATAACCCAGGAAATAGGGACTGAACGATTCTCTACTAATTCTCTAATGCAGTGTTCGAGTTATTCAGCCATTACTCTTTCCCTCACTTTGAGCTTTACTAATAGAGTTTTCCATTTTCATTAAAAACAGGTAAGTATTAACATTTCCATTTAAAGATGAGGGAAGAAACTACCCAGATTTTCTGGAAAAACTTGAAATACAGTTTGATTTTGTGTTTGGGTTGTAGCTTAGAAGCTCTATAAGTAGTTTTACAGCTTTATAGCAGTTAGTTTTTCAAAAAAATATTTTCAGTATGGGTGAGGCTAGCTTGATTCTCTCAAATTTAGTTATTGTAAAAACATGTATTAGAACCATTTTTTTCCTGTGACTTCCCTGCAGCATTCTCATGACATTTGATATCAGAAATGAGGTGCTTATGTGTGACAGTCTGGATAAATGGTACATTTATAAGTGGTTTTTGTTCTAAGTAGGGAAAAATAATATCTTTAGCATATAGAACATAGGAATTCATGTCCATTTTTCATTTTATACTCAGCAGGACTTCCTCCCAACCCCCAAACTTAGTGGTGCGTTTTGGCTCACAGTGTATTAAATTTGTTGAACATTAAGGCCCTCAAATCTAGCAATTAAAAATACCATGTTCACAGTTTAGAAGTTTTGTTTTTGTTTCTTTTTTTTTTTTAAATGGTTGCTAAGGAACCTGGAGCTCTTTCCATTCCCTGTTTAAATAGATTCTCTTTACATTAAGAGAAAGAATTAGAGAACTCCATTTCATCCGGACTTTTGAACTGAAGAAACTATTCCTGAAAGAAATGTCTTAAACCAGTGAAATAAATTGAAGTATAATTACCTACACAGACATGAATCATCATGAACTTTTTTAATAAGCAAATGCCAACTGGCCTTTACTATTTAACTGCTTTTAGAAATTTAATGTGATTCATTGTTGTAATTTATGCTGGGCTGAAATAGGCATATAATTTATGGAAGAGAGTCCTTGCTACCCTACCTCTTCTCACTTCTAGATCCTATAAAAGCTTTTGAAGTTAAGGGTGATCATTTGGCAGCTTCCTACTATTATTGTCTTCCATTTAAAAAATATGCACTATTTATATGAATTTTTTAAAGGGGAATCTTTTTCTTATTTACATACAAATGACAATGTGAGATCTATTTTGAGAATCATAAATGACTTAAGAATTCCCTGGTGGTCCAATGGTTAGGACTCTGTGCTTCCATTGCAGGTGGCCTGGGTTCGATCCCTAGTCAGGGAGCTAAGATCCTGCATGGCATGGCCAAAAAAGACTTTAAAAATACATGCCATCGCCATTCTTTTTTATTTTTCTTTCTTTCTTTTTTTTTTTTTTTCTTGTTCGTTTGTTTTTTGTGGTACGCGCGGGTCTCTCACTGTTGTGGCCTCTCCCGTTGCGGAGCAGAGGCTCCGGACGCGCAGGCTCAGCGGCCATGGCTCACGGGCCCAGCCGCTCCGCGGCACGTGGGATCTTCCCGGACCGGGGCACGAACCCGTGTCCCCTGCATCGGCAGGCGGACTCTCAACCACTGCGCCACCAGGGAAGCCCTATTTTTCTTTTTGAGTGAATCTTATTTTAGACTTATTGATTCAGAATGTATGCATCAGTGTAGGAAAAAAGCCTAGAGACAATGATTAAAAATCTTTTAATTAAGTTTTAGTGATGTCTAATTTTAGAAAGAGACTCAGTAACTTAATGAAATTGTGACTTCCCTTTGAAATTGTGAGCATTTAGCTTTAAATTGTCTTTTCATTCTTTATGGTCTTTGCGTTTCTGTTGCCATTTAAAGTATTCAAAGTATCATTTTATACTTCATTTCATTTGATTTTGTCAATTGTCCTTGACACTGGTAGGACAAGTACTTTTATTTTCATTTTGTTCCTGTGGAAATCAAGGCTCAGTTACTTAAAGTTCTCTTGAAGGTCACATGACCAAATAAGTGAAAGAACTCTGACTTTCATCCAGGTCATTTGACTCCAGAGCTCTTTCCAAAATTACATGCAGGTCGTTACAATGTCTTGTAGGCTATTAGTTAAGCAGAGTACCAGCTAATTTAATTAAACTGGACAAAGAGAAAATAACATCAAATGAATCCTAGAATTAACTAGAACATGATTTCTTATCATTAAAGGAAGTCTCATCTTTCATCCGACAAGTTAGTCTTAAAGGCAGCTTAGATGAATTGGATTAAGATATATATTGTTTTCATAATTCTATTAGTAAGAAGACAAGAACTTCACTAGCACACACACAAAAACCCATGTTATATGTAAGGATTAGTAAAGACATTTGGATCTACTTAAAATATATTAAGATGGGCAAAATTCAGACTATATATTATCAATCTGTAGGAAATTATTTGGTTTTACAAATCTTTGAATAAGATGGAAACTTTAAAAAAATTTTGGCCATATCAATCCTTTCGATTTTGTAATTTTTCATTCTTTTCCAATTATGTTCTTTTGATGATTCATATTTTATAGACAGCTTTCAAAGAAATACTTCAAATAATTAGCAAGAAACATGCATTCCTAAGATCTTCCTCACCATTTAAAGGGAAGATGTCTTTTTAAAATATGGCACCAATATGGTACCAAAATATATGAGAGGAAAGGATGAAAGAAAAAAGACTGATAATATTGGAAGCCATTCAAACATGATTTAAAAAGAAAATGAAGTATCTGTAGGAAATAAAGAGCATGAATGCTCAGAAATCTGGTTCATTCCTTTCTAGAAATATTTTCTTTCTGTGGTCTCTGGAAAACATGTAAAACAATATAAAAATTAGAGTTTCCTAGTAAATTTCACGCAGTAATATTCTTGTCTCATAGAAGGAATATAAAAAAGATTTGGAAAATGAAATAAAAGGGAAAGGAATGGAACTTAATTCAGAAGTACTTGATATTCAGAGAGCAAAACGTGCATCTGAAATGGCTAGTGAGGTGAGTACATTTATTTAACAATTGAGAATGTATGAATTTTCAGCTGATTTCCTTGTCTGTAAATCTTTCTCAGAGATTTTTACAGTTGACCCTTGAACAACATGGGTTTGAACGGTGCAGGTCCCCTTATATGTATTTTTCAATTGTAAATTCTACAGTACTCCACGGTCCGTGGTTGGTTGCATCTGTGGATGCTGAGGAACCTTGGATGTGGAGAGCCGACGATAAGTAATAGGTGGATTAATCCTCTGGTTTAAGGGTCAACTGTATACAGTATAAATGTTCCACAGCTTCCATGTGTGAGATGATTATAAGCAGCTATGACCTAATAGTCTTTTCCCAATCAATGAATTAAAAGAAAATGAGGCACCATCTCCTGTCTGTGTGGTGGGAGACAAATGACCATTTCCTCATTTTAGAGAAAATTCTATATAATTAACCAAAATAATTTAATAAGGTTTAACTTCATCTTTTAAACAAGTGAAAGGCATATTAGGAAGGTGTGTCATCATGGTCTGTCAGTAACTGTAGTTTAAAAGTTCCCATGCTCTCCTGCCCACAAACAAAATGACTGTCCTAGTCCTTGCCCAGCTGCGGAGTGAGTCCACTTAGACCTCTGTATAAAATGGTAGTGGCCATTACTTCCTTTACGTGAAATTTATAAGAATGAAGTGCCTCTGAAGTGCTTTAAATCCTTTAATCCTTGTGTTACGCCATTACTTTAATAGTAAATAATGGCACTGTGCTCTGAGGAGAATCTGGCTGACTTTAGCAGTGAAAACATCCAAAGCTTTATCCCCGGATGTTAATAAACGGCGGCGGTGACGGTGGTGGTGGCGATGGGGGTGATCCTGTTAGGTCGCAAATGCTAGAAACGCAACTCACACCGGGCTGAGCAACAGAGAACCTTTGTTTGGGTGTAAGAACAGAGAAATCCGAAGATCAGGTGTCCTTCAGGTTGGAATTCTAATGATGTCTCTCTTCCTTCATCCCTCAGTTCTGTTACCTTCATGGTTGCCTCATTTGTGAGAGGCTGCTTCTGTGTGATGGCCCCTCTTCACGACAGGATAACTCACATCTGTGGCCACTAATCTCAGTAGGAAGTGAGCATCTGTTTCCTTAAAGTAGGATTAAGGTCTAAGGATTGAATCTCACTGGGTCACCTTCTGTCCTGTTCCCACACTTGACCCAATCAAGTCTGGAGTCAGGAGTCAGTTAACTTTCTAGGTAGTTTAATGACGTTTTAAATATTAAATATTCTAAATTGATATGTGTTTTTAAAGATTTACGTTCGTCTTTGGCTAGTGTTCTTTACATAAATTAAAGGAAACATTAAAAGCATTTTAGTGGAATCAAAAGTATATGTGGGTAGTAGGAAATCAACCCACCCAAAGTTTATGGATTGAGAGGGGTTAGAGGTAATTCCCCAAGAGAAAAATTGTAGAACTTTTTGCCAGAAGAGGGAGGAATAGATGCTGTTCGAGCAGAAACAGCAGCTGTCCGCCACGATGTCTTTGGCTAATATTGTCATTACACTTACCTGCGTTAGTAATTTTCTACAAATTCTTCTGTTGTGGTGACATGTCCAGTGACATTCAGAGTCAGATCTTGTAAATCACTTGTCAGTGATACTTGGAAAAGTTGTTTTAAACTCTCAATGGCAGAGTTCAGCCAGTGAAAGTTGAATGGCAACACGGTAGCAGGTCTTAGCATGTGGGTACAGGAGTAAAAGACCAGAAAAAGCTCTCAGTTACTGAGAACCCGCTCTGTGCCGGGCACTAGGCTACATGCGGTCTCACTAACCCTCACAGCGATCCTGCACGGAGGAATTATTTTCCCCATTTGCAGATGAGTAAACCAGAAATGTGAAGAAACATCTTCAACGCCACACACACAGCCAAGAGTGCTCCGACCTCAAAATCAGTCTTCTTTCTAAAATGTCAACTCATTTAAACCTGCCTCTCTATCCTTCAGGCCTACACGACAATTGTCAGTGAAGGTCCTCACCTGGCAATTGCCTTTTTATAATAAAAATCTCCAGAGTGTATATACTCTTCTTAAGTGAGAATAGTGAATAGAGTTCTAAGCAGTTAAGAAAATTTAGTTCTAGGTGGTCATTCAGAGTACAAAGTAAACTGTGTTTTCTTTTTAAAAAAAATATGTTTAGCCTTTTTTGGTATCATTGAATACAGATGTATGTTTGTCCCCTGAGGGTCTGAATGTTGTAAAATGTTGCTTTCTTACAGAAAGAATACAAGAAAGATCTGGAATCAAAAATTAAAGGGAAGGGAATGCACATTGGCACTGACACCCTTGGAATTCAGCATGCCAAAAGAGCTTCTGAGATAGCTAGTGAGGTTAGTAGAGTGAGTGATGCAGACCTCGAGACTCATATTTTGGAACTTAACAGATCATAATAACAAACTGATTAGTACATGAAATTTTCCAAAGCTTTCTGTGACTAGTTTAACAGTTTGGAATGGAAACCATCTGCAGTCGTCATGCTTACTGGGAAAATTTACAGTTTCTGCTTTGCTCATTAACTTCAAGTATATCAAAGAAAACTTGGGGAAAGGCATTTTGATAGAACACACACACACACACACACACACACACACACACACACACACACACACCTGCTCACTTTATTCTGTAATACAAATTTCATGTTAATGTTAAACTATGATAAATATTTTCATACCATTTTTTCTTTAAGGATGGATCGTGTGCTACTTGGCATATCTGCGTTTCCAACTCTGTGAGCAGAACTTGAAAATCACACATCGAGACTTTAACATGACAGTCACGCCATTTCTGTGTGATTTGGTGGCATGTTCTCAAAATATCCTCTGTTGACCTCATCAACACGTCTGAAATTTCTGTAGGGTCAGCATTTTGGGTTGAGGTTCATTCATCTAATGCCATTTTCTTCTTCATGTAACACATGAACAACAGGGTATTAATTTAGAAGTTTTGTCTTAGATGCTATGACATGATAGATACAAGGTAACAAAGTTGTAGCAGTCAGAAGGAAATGTGTAGTTTTCGGAGGAAATACCCCAGAATCAGTGCCGCATCTCTTGAATTCCCTCAGAAATTTTGAAAATGTAACAGGGCCACTGGAGCAGAGAGTATTTGGGAAGAGATGACTTAGAAGAAGAATACATAAAGAGAAAGTTGGGGTACAGGTTAAGGGGTGCAGCTCACTTACCTCAAGGCTGGCTAGGGTGAGGCTTCAGTGGGGTTACTGGGAGAGCTACGATGTGACAAGTACAGTTAGGAAGAGCTGGCTTAGGACCGAGTCCCACCCAGGAAATCTGGAGGTTGAGAGGTAGCTGATTAACTGCCGGGGAGTTCCTGCCGTGTTGGGATCTGCTTCCATCCGCAGGGCTAGGTACTGGCCAGGGGAATGGAATAGCCATAACTGACTTAGTCAAAGAAACTAAGGATGGCAGAGAACTCTTGACCAATAGGGATTCCATTTAGAAATGGTGGGGGTGGGGTGGGGGGAGGGTTCATGCTGAACAGGCACTTGAAAACCTTCTTTGACTCTGCCCTTAATTCTGTCATCCCCCTGAGAGATAGCCATTGTTTCGAATTCGCTGTAGAGCCTTCCAGGTGCATTTTTTACTTGTATATAGGTAACTATACACTTGTGCACACAGAGACTTAAAAAAACCTTAAATAAATACCATGTACTTTGTGCTTGCTTTTCTCACTCAATATCACAGACCCTTTTCCGTGTTACTTCACATAGTTCTACTTCATTCTTATAGAAAAATTGTGTTCCATAACGTGGATGTGAATATGCAACCATTTACATCTAACATCCCATAGGCATTACCACATGTAAATGACATTTAAACGTACTGTAATAGGGACTCAACATTACATGCCGAAAACGCTTCATTTTCCCCTAGATCTGCTTCCGTCTTCCACCCTCTTCTTAGCACATGGTGTCAGCGAAGTCCCAGAAGTCACTTTGATTTCTCTTGTCACCTAGATCCATCTACTTTCCCCCACATCCGAGCTACCACCTCTGTCACCTGGATCATTACAGTAGCTTCCTAACCAGCATTTTGCTTCCCTCATTGACCTCTTAGTACCCGTTCTCTACCCAGCAGCCAGAACAATCCTTGAAGAATTAAGTTGTGTGGTTGCTCCCCCTGAAAGCTCTCCAGCAGTCTCCAGTCCTGTGCAGCATGGGTGCCACACTCCTTGCTCTGGCTGCGGAGGCCCCTGCTGCTCGTCCTCAGTCCTGTCCCCTTCCTCCCTTGCTTGTTAGGTTCTAGCCTCACAGGCTCCCGCGCTGGACCTCCACAAGCGTTACGGTCTCCGTGCAGCTCTGTAGTCTTCCTGAAAGCCCTTCCCTGGCTTTTTGCACGGTTGTGGTTCTTGCTTGTGCTCTGGCTTGTCATTCATTTCTTAGATTTATTAGTACTTTCTTACGATGGCCTCCTTGAGCTTCTGAGTAGCTAACTACCCAATAACGATCAAATCACTACTTACAATTTTCTGCTGTTTTTGTTATTACGAGGAGAGTGTGACATCCAGTATTAGTTAAGGTCCTGGACTGGAGCGTGGGAGTTGGGTGGGGAATTTGGAGCTGTAGAAGAATTTTCCAAGTCACCCTCCTGGGGCTGAGACTTGAAGCCAAAAGAAAGCATACTTCCTCTGGAGAAAAGAATGTGGGAAGAATAGAAATTTTGCATTTCACACTCTTACTTAAGAACCTTCTGTGACATATTCCTTTTATGAAAAGTTGGAGTGTTGCATCTTTCCTTAGTATGGTAATACATTACTTTATTCAGCCATATGCTGGCTTAGATTCCTCTGAGTACCTTGGGGCTGTATACAGTTGACACTTGAACAGCCCAGGGGGTTAACCCTCGTATAATTTATGGTCTCCCCTATGTATCTGTGGCTCCTCTGCACCCACTGATTGATCCAACCACAGACCAGGTAGTACTGTGGTATTTACCATTGAAAAATATCCGTGTATAAGTGAACCTGCGCAGTTCAAACTCACGTTGTTCGAGGCTCAAACTTACTAGGAAAATGGTGCATTTTTGTTATTGAGAGCCTATGGGAAAAACAGGCCTAGGGGAGTCAGCTGTACTGTGGTTACAGGTAGCTTAAACCAATTTTGGTGATGCTATTATCTTTGTAATCCGGAGGTCTCATTTGCATGTGATTATAACCATGTCCCAGTTTGCCCAAATGACAGGCTCTCAGATCCTTTTCAGCCAGACTTAGGGACTTTGCTATAGCTCAATGTTTATTTTTTCAGGTAAAGTCAATGTGCCATATTATTACACAAATGACATCTAATATTCAAACCTTCCTGTACCTGTGGGCTTGACCATGTGACTTTCTTTAGCCACTGGGTCATTAACAAATTTGACTCAGGCTCTAAAAGCATGTGTGCATTGGGACTTGCTTGGAACCTACATGTCATCTTGTTTTTCTTTTTTCTAAGTTTTCGGGTATTTTATTATGCATCAATATTAACTGATGTGATTAGTGTCCTATGTCGTCTATTTATGTGCTTTTGAATGCTTTTAGATTTGAAAGTTCATATCGAAAAATTATTTATTTATTTATTTTTGGCTGTGTTGGGTCTTCATTTCTGTGCGAGGGCTTTCTCTAGTTGTGGCGAGAGAGCGGGGGCCACTCTTCATCGCGGTGCGCGGGCCTCTCACTGTCGCGGCCTCTCCCGTTGCGGAGCACTCCAGATGCGCAGGCTCAGTAATTGTGGCTCACAGGCCCAGTTGCTCCGTGGCGTGTGGGATCTTCCCAGACCAGGGCTCGAACCCGTGTCCCCTGCATTGGAAGGCAGATTCTCAACCACTGCGCCACCAGGGAAGCCCCTCGGAAAATTAGATGACATACTTCTACCATGAGACTTTGGTGGCAATCTATGATCAGTACCTTAGTTTCTACATATATTGCTCTTCCAATGAGGTGTTTTGCTTTTGGGCCTAAAGAGGCTTGCTAAAATCAGAGCTTTTTACAGACATAGTAATAATTTAATATTATTAGTTTGAAAGTTAAACATTATTACTTGAACTTTCATTCAAAAAGTGAAACTGAGACTGTAAGTCACTGAAAATAGGCAGATTTATGGGTAGTAGATGGGGAAAAATATAGTATTTCTCTGAGATTGAGATTTTTGTTTACGACTTCTCTAAATTTAGAACACCACAAATAAACAAAGCAAAATTTACTTTAGAGCAGGGAATCACAAATCTAGAGTATGTCAACATAATAGAAAATAACTGTTTTTGAGAGAATTTAATAGAGATAATCAATAGTTTTTTTCCTTTTAATATAATTTTCATTGAAGAAAAACATACATATAGAAAAATGTACAATTATAAGAGTACAGCTTGCTGAATTTTATAATCAGTTTTAAAATGTGACAAGAGTCTCTTAAGACAGTTGTGTCTGTGTAATTATGACATTTTATTATAAGTAACAGGTAATCCAACTCAAGCTGGCTCAAAAAAGCAGATAACTTATTGTTCTTGTAACCAAACAGTAGAGGAATTCTTGGGCATGGCTTGATCTAGGACTCAAACAGTGTGATTCCGTTTCATTTTCTATCTTTCTGTTCTCAGGCAGGCTTTTTTCTCCTGTTTGCAAAGAGACATCTGGCAGATCCTAGGGCTACAGACTTCTCCATTCATGTCCAGAAGGAAAGAGAAAGTCTCTTGATACCTTGTGTGGAAAAAGAAATGTACCTATCGTTGAACCAATCACGAAGGGCCAGGGGTGGGCTATAAAGATTTACTTAAGCCCAGTGGGACCCTTGGATGGCGGCCAGTCTCAGCCAAGCTGGGGGTTTAGAACAGGAAGCAGTGAGTTGCCCAGTGGCAAATCAAGGAGCTAATGAAGGAAAAAGAGGAGTGGAATTGCAGGGAAGCAATCAGCAATTATTCATTACAGAACAAGACCTGACAATTTTATACTCACATTTTATTGATATTCATCAACTGAGTTATATATTAACCAATAATTTATCATGTTACCATATTAAAATAGAAAACATTTTCCCTCAACTCACTCTGTTTTCTTTTTTAAGTCAGGTTAGTAGAGAAAAGCCTCCTGATTCCTTGTGAATACATCACTCCAAGTTGTGTTCTTGCCACAAATTAAAAATCTTTGTTGTTTCCTAGAAATAAAAGACATAAACGTCCGACTTATTTCTAAAAGCCATGATCTTGGTGTTAAAAATGACATCGAGGGCTTCCCTGGTGGCGCAGTGGTTGAGAGTCCGCCTGCTGATGCAGGGGACATGGGTTCGTGCCCTGGTCTGGGAAGATCCCACGTGCCGTGGAGCGGCTGGGCCCGTGAGCCATGGCCGCTGAGCCTGCGCATCCGGAGCCTGTGCTCCGCAACAGGAGAGGCCACAACGAGAGGCCCGCATACTGCAAAAAAAAAAAAAAAAAAAGACATCAAGTTTTTCAACACAGATTTTCAAACTATTGTAAAGCCCTAATTGCAGGTTTTATTTTCTGCAGAAAGATTATAAAAGAGATCTGGAGACTGAAATTAGAGGGAAAGGCATGCAGGTGAGCACAGGTACCCTCGATATCCAGAGAGCTAAGAAAGCATCTGAAATGGCCAGCCAGGTAAGAAACTAATGGCACACAAAGTTTAAAACAAACATATCGAATTGTATACAGAAAAAGTATAAGTGACGTTTCCATATGTGTGGTATTGAGATTCAAACACATAAATATCTACATTGCTATGGAAGGCCATGCAAAGTTCTGAAGATTGTTTTCTGTTCTTTTAGAAAGAATATAAGAAAGACTTAGAAAATGAAATTAAAGGGAAAGGAATGCAAGTGAGCATGGATATCCCGGATATGCTTCGAGCCAAGAGGGCATCTGAAATCTATAGCCAGGTTGGTAGAGAATGAAGATGCTTAGGATAATGTATTCTAATATCCAGTCACCTTGGGCTGTGTGTGTCTCTGTGATTGGTGTCTTTTTGAGGGCTTTCTATTCAAAGTCAATGCACTCTATTATAAAGGAACCACTGACCAAACCTGATTACCTCATTAATGAAAGGGACAACTGCTGTAGATTCAGTTCAACAGATATTATTGAGTGTCGGGGTGCCCGTGTTGGGGCCCTCTGTTTTGGGTCCAAGGGCATTTTGACCTTTTTAATTTCCATTTTTTGACTCTATTGTGAACTTGGCTCTAATGCTTATGCTACAGAAAAAAAATACAATTTGTCTTTTATCCATTTCATCATGAATGTTTTAATTAAAATAATCAACTTCAACTGAAACTAAGAGTGAATAAAACTGCACAAGGCGAAATTGAATATTAACTAAAATTTAATGGAAGAACTAAGTTTTCCTGATAAAATTTAAAATTTGCCAGGTATACCCATGACATATCCTCTAGAAAACTGGATGTGAGAGAAATAAGGACCACAAAAGAAAGTGTTTATTGGAAGGTGGAAGTTTATTGATAAAATCTGATTGGGGCAAAAATATTCATTAGTGAATAATTTCTTTGTTATAAAATTTGTTATAGAAAGAATGAATCCTAATGGAAAAATAGTAAAGGGAATGAAAAAAATAAAATGGTTAAAGAAAAATGATGAAGGAATTGAATTTGGTTAATGGGGTTTGTGTTGAAATAATTTTTAACCACATTTGACTAAATTTGTCAAAATTCTGGTTGACATGAGCAAAGAATCTGAACATTCGCTGGTTCAAAATGAGAGGGTTACAGAACTCAGGTTCGGCTGCTTGTCACTCAAGAATCCAATACTGAGAGACAAGTGTTAGGTAAAAGGAAAGATAGCTATATTGAGGAAGCCAGCAATCCTGGGGAGAAGGTGGACTCATGTCCCAAAGAACCAAGTTCCTCCTGTCAATCAGGAGCAAGAGGTTTTTTTGTTTTTATTTATTTATATTTTATTTTTGGCTGTGTTGGGTCTTCGTTGCTGCACGTGGGCTTTCTCTAGTTGTGGCGAGTGGGGGCTACTCTTCGTTGTGGTGAGTAGGCTTCTCATTATGGTGGCTTCTCTTGTTGCAGAGCACAGGCTCTAGGTGCACGGGCTTCAGTAGTTGTGGCACACAGGCTCAGTAGTTGTGGCTCGCGGGCTCTAGAGCGCAGGCTCAGGAGTTGTGGCACACGGGCTTAGTTGCTCCAGGGCATGTGGGATCTTCCTGGACCGGGGCTCGAACCTGTGTCTCCTGCATTGGCAGGTGGATTTTTAACCACTGTGCCACCAGGGAAGCCCAGGAGCAAGACTTTTTAAAGGGGAGTTTCAGGGGTGTATAGGCAGAGGGAGGAGGCTGTGTGCAGAGCAGCACAGTCAGCTCTGACAGTCATCTTGACATTGGTCATCAGTGGTCTGATCAGCATCATCTTGATTGTTTTAAGTACAGTCAGTCTTCAGTTCCAAGGTTGATTTGTTCCCATTTCCCTGGGTCCAGTTCTCAGAATTGTGGCAGCTTATGTCATGGCTACAGTCTGGTCATCATGTAGTTCACTTCTTCCACGTGGTGGGGGTTTCAGTATCTACGAAACAGCTCAAAGGATATGGCTCAGAATATTATCTAGAGCCCTTGAGGAGGAACTAAGGGTCCTTGACTTTGTTTAATGACTAAATTATTATTTGGTCTTGTCTGGCTGATTACCTTTGTTTCTGTATTTCCGATTTCTCTGGTTAAATTTATTCTTTGACTAAAGTTTTTCTATAGACAAGAGGCAGGTGAATGTAATGGGGGAGGAGGATCTGTCCTGGGAAGGCCCCATAGGGTCCTGCTCCGTTTCAAGGGTATCAAGAGGCCAGAATCAAGTATCAGGGGAGCTGCTTGCTTCTCAGCATTCTCCATGACAAAGCAGTGGGGATGGTCCTGAAGTGTGTGTTCATCTGTCCTCAGTGTCTCGTAACAGCATGTGAGCTTGGAGAAGTTGGCTCTAGCTATATCAGCTGGACTAAAATCATAGATAAATAGTTAAAACGGGCATATGGTCATTTGAGTCAGGGGAGAAAAGTTGCCAAGCTCATTCATTCATTCAGCAGATACTTCCTGTGCACCCATTCACATGCCAAATTAGACATGGTTTTGCCTTTGGGAAACTACAGGCTAATCTGATAGTCAAATAATCGTGCAAATATGGCATGACAAACTATGATATATCTTACCAGAAAGTAACGATATCAAGAGTAAAAGCTTCCCATAGGAAGTGATGCCTGAGCTCTTAGAATTCCTGCTTTAACTTAACAGTGTTGATTTTTTGAGTATGATGAGGGCACATCTGATTTTAAGGAATTTTAGTTATTTGGGATACAATGGAATACTTACAAGGGTGTAATGATGCTGTGGTGCATTTCAACATGAACAGGAATTACCTTTCCTTAACAAGCATCTACCGATGCAGTTACTTTCACTGACTTTGGAGCCAGAGTGCCTGGGTTTAAATCCTGGTTCTGACACTTCTTAGCTAATCCCTAAATTTCCCCATCTGTAAGAGTGGATAATAATAGTATCTGCTTGTGGGGTTAATTAGATGAGTTAATGTGTGTTAAGTATTTAGGACAATACCTATTACTATGTAAATGCTGGCACTTGTAGAAGGTATTGCCCAGGATGTATCAGAACTCAGAGTACATTTAGTAGAAAGAAAATTGAGATTTCAGTCTCCACTACAAAATACTAGTACCTTTCCCTTGATCAAATGTATCTTTATCTGAAGTAGGAAGCAAAGCATAAATCCAGAAGCATGAAAACAGGTAAGCAAAGAGAGTCAGGTTACTGGTAGGAGTTATAAGGGCTACTTTGAAGAGGAACTGGGACTGCTCCTGAGAGAGTAGGTTCTAGGCTTAGGAATGCTATTAAGGTCAAGCCCTCCCAGGGCATTTGAATAGCCTGGGGTGGGAACCATTGCCTGAGTGGAGGTGAATGTGCTTTCCTAGACTCTTTGCTTACTCTGTTTGCATATGCTTTTATTTTTTACTATTGCATAAGCACATCAACAACTGCTTTGAATCCTGAGATATAATTTAGAGCCAGGTGGTATACAGTAGAGTTGGAAAAAGTAGTACCATTTTCTTTGTCTCTGCCTCTCTTGTACACGCACACACAGAGTTTCACATTCACATTCACTGTTTATAATTTTAGAAAAAGTATAAAGATGAGGCAGAGAAGATGCTTTCTAGCTATTCTACTGTGGCAGATACTCCTGAAATCCAGAGAATTAAGACAACTCAACAAAACATTAGTGCGGTGAGTAGTCATTATGTCTTTTCAGTTGCCACCTTGAAATTATGTTTTGTAAGGAGGGCCTTTTTCCCTCATTGTCTGATTTTTGGCTGCATTGCTGGAATTTTCTGTCAAATGTATATCTCTCCTTCTTTAAAATAATAAGAATACCAAATGTTCTTACAACTTATAATTTATCGTGATTGTAGTAGAATTACAAATTCATATCTCCTTCTTTGGTACAAGCAACTGCTATTTTTAACTGAATTTTAAAATTTCACTCAAGAAAGCGATCTTGATCTTCCACACAGATTTTACTCTGAAGATGAAAATAGTCATATGAAGTGATTTCCTTCCTGGTCATTGATTATTTACATTGATAATATACTGAGGGATTTACCAGCTTGTAACCAGTTCCTAAACTTTCATATTTTTGTTCTGAGGCACAGGCATTTTGTCAGCACCATTAGTTAAGATATTGGGCTTATATTTAAGGGATATATAAACTTGAATTCTAAAATAAAAATGGATGGTACCGCTAATATTTTAATGTAGAATGAACTCATTTAGTAGTTAAGCAAATGTGTTATTAAAAATATAAATTGTATTTTTCCTGAAGATTTCTGGAATATTTTCTACTTCTAGTAAATTGGCAAGCTCTTAACCCTCCAGGTATGCTGCTCAGGTACCTTTAGGGTCTTCACAGGCAGGCGGTGCTAAGAAATGGAGACATCTTGCTGGAGGAGACGATGAGGGAGAAGGGCGGTGTGGCCCTTATCTCCTGTGATTCCGCGGTCTCCCAGATTTCTAGTTTTTGCAGGGGAACATCTCTCATGTCCTGCTCTCCTGACCCCCACTGGTCCTGGTGGTTCCAGGGCCCCCCTCTCCCCACCCCGACTCACACACACTCACGGGACCTACGGGTTAACAAATACCAAGAGAGGGAGTAGTTCTGTCCTCGTGTGACTTCCTTATAATTATTCTATTTTTCTGTAGGACACTTTGTTTTTTCTTTTGCTTTGTGTTTGAAAGGGGTGAGTATTGGTAGGGATGGAGAGACATGGGAAGGTCTAAGGAATAAGTGGAAAGATAAGGAAAATAGGCTGACTTAGTGTTGATGTTGAAGATAGAGCTAATGTTTTCTTCGAAGAGAACGAGAGCATCTTTGCTCTCATTTGGAGAATAGCAGTTGCTTAAAACTTCATGCTGTTTTTGAATTAAGTGATAACTGCTTAGTGAGCTTTTTTAATATGTCCTTTGATTTTTCTCAAATACACATGTGATATATATTTGTATTTGAGAAGGAAACTCTAGTTTGCTGATTTATATTCTTAGAGCAAGTAATCTGCAGCCTTGTAAGTTACCAAGCATACCCTAGAACAGGTAGTAGAGTTTTATTTTAATATTGTGGAATACAAAACCACAGTTTTGCATTTGTTCTCATAATGGATTATTTAATTGATTAACGTGACATCGGTTCTCATAAATAGAAGCTGTATTCACGTTACTTTAAAATGTGAGAATTTTCTTTTTCATGAATCAGATCTCTAGGACTCGAATTCTAATAAGCTTATAGTTATTCTTTTCCTTCTCTTATAATAAAGGTATTTTATAAGAAAGAAGTAGGAGCTGGCACAGCAGTAAAAGATACTCCAGAGATTGAACGAGTGAAGAAAAATCAGCAGAATATTAGTTCAGTAAGTTCTCTATAGCATTTTTTAAAATATAAATTTATTTATTTATTTGTTTTTATTTTTGGCTGTATTGGGTCATCGTTGCTGTGCGCTGGCTTTGTCTACGTTGCGGTGAGCAGGGGCTACTCTTCAATGTGGTGCACGGGCTTCTCATTGCGGTGGCTTCTCTTGTTGCTGAGCATGGGCTCTAGGTGTGCAGGCTTCAGTAGTTGTGGCATGTGAACTCAGTAGATGTGGCTTGCGGGCTCTTGAGCACAGGCTTCAGTAGTTGTGGTGCACGGGCTTAGTTGCTCCGCGGCATGTGGGATCTTCCCGGACCAGGGCTCGAACCCGTGTCCCTTGCATTGGCAGGCAGATTCTTAACCACTGCGCCACCAGGGAAGCCCCCAGTTCTCTATAGCATTAATCATCCTTTCCAAAAGCAAACATAAGCTAGATAAATGTTTTTGGTTCTTTACTAAACTGGCTGCCTTTTTTCCTACACTTTGTTGAAACACTATTTCATCAAATATCAAAGGTCTAACTTTCAGAAGGAAACTGTAGCCTTGTTCCCCTTGAACCTAAAGCAGTATTTCATCTTGATATATCATAGTGCATAAGAGATGGATCACTTTAATAGTACAGTAATGAAATCTAGGATTAGATTTCACCCTTTTGAACAGAATTTTAACTGTATTAAATTTTTCAGAGAAAGGATAAATTTCAATACCTTTCCACAACTTGGAGGAAAGAAATTTTACCCTGACAGAATGATTAAAGGCCCTAGAACATTCATTTGGTGGCTTAAGAGAAGGTTTCAAAGAGGCCCCATTCGCCTTCTGCTTCTTCCAATTTCCAGCAAAGGAAAGCACACACCTTCACTATAATTTTGTAAAGTAAATTACCTGCCTCCCCACCCCCAGTTCCCTTTGAGCTTGGGGGAAGGGTAGAGGAGGTGTTTAATGTTATGGATTAAAAAGTTCTTCATCCAGGGCTTGACATTTACAATGGATAATTGCTATCCTTACCAAAAGACATATTTGGTAATAGTTGTTATACAGTCATTCCTTGGTATCCACGGGCATTGGGTCCAGGAGCCCCACCAACCCACACTCACACACACTCATACACATTCATACCAAAATTTGCAGATGCTCAACTGCCTTACTGTTGGCCCTCCACTTCCACGGTTTCACACTGAGGAAGTGGAGGGCCTACTGTATTTAGCTTCTTGCTGAGGAACTCAGAAGGGTTCTTTCCTCGCATGCCCTTGCCTGACCTTTCTCTTCACCTTCACCCTTAGAGGCAGAGTTTTCTTGAAGTCATCCAAGTAGAACTGCCTTGATTAAACTCCTCTGCCAGGAACTCTGACTGTTACCAGGCATCTTAGGATATGTGTGCACTAGCATTTGTGCAGACAGAGTAGGAGAGGCAAGGTAATGCTGTGCTAAACAGACTTCAAAATGAGCTTACAAAAAATCTGTAGAATCCTAGTGCACTAAAATCCTGGCAGCATGAATGAAGCTATCTCCTGAGGAAAGCATAAGGAGGAGGACCTGACGATGAGGCTTCCGATCCACCACGGCGAGAAGCCTGTGTCAGGCAACACTAGAGTCTGGTGGAGAAATTTGTTCGGCTGAGAAATGTAAAATGGTTGTTTCCTTCACTTCCAAATGATAGTATTTGAAATGTACCCATCAATGTACTGGGGTATATAATGTTATAAATGTTCTGTACTGTGCAATTCTATTGCCTACAGTGAAATGACTGTGCCATTTTGCTTAGTTTGGAGTCATATGAAGAACGAAAATGTTCATCTTTAATCATGTTTAGCTTCTCACCCGAGGAAAATCGCAGAAAGTAGTACAGTCTATCATTTCGTCTCCCAGCACCCCACTCTGCCCCCTCTAGCAAACAGTAGTCATTCTGTATCTCCACGAGGCTGGGCCCTAAACTTCTGCTTAGTATTCACATGGAAAGTTGCCCTTTCAAGATTAGCTAGATCTGTCAAACCAAGATAGGATTCTCTAACATTTAAAGATCTCGACATTTTCCACCTCCAGAGTAAAAGTCTTTTGGCTATTAGCTTTCTCTGTTAAGAACTACTTTTGAATCTTAGTTAGAGGTTGTCTGTCTCAATGTACTCTCCATTTAACTGTTTTGGATCTGGCCTAATATTGACATTGTTACTCATATCTCATATTAAATGTACAGATGCTAAGATACAGATGATAGCAAAGATATTTAGGTATCGTTTCTTTATGACTGTCAGTGTGGATTTCAGCTTTAATCATTTTAAACATTACCAAATGATTTCTAAAAGATGTTTTATGTAGAGCTAAGTCTTGGCTAAATTTCAACATATGCCTCTTAAGTCTAGCCTATGTTTCCATAGATATATGTGTGTGTCCTTTTTCTCGAATCCAATCTTCCATGAATTTTACACATATTAAAATACCACCTGATATAATAGCATCACTAATCATTTCATAAATTTAAAGAGCGTGTCCCAGGCATAACTGTGTGTTGGCATTATCATTTGTCTGGTTGATCTTCCTCTAAATAGCCTTGAACGAGGAGCTTTTGATTGAAGCAAGTGCCGGGATATAGGCAGGCTTTACATAACATGATTGTGTGGGTAGAAGACACTACCTGACTTTCTGCCACTGGCCCATCTATAGCGATCAGCACTCAGTGGCCTCTGCTCGTAGTACATTTCCCTCCACCTTCCCCTTTCTCTTCTTTTATTTTTTTCTTATTCTGGATCATTTGGGTACTCTCAGTCAGATACGCAGTATTTCCAAGAACGTAGCTAACTCAGTTTGACTTTTGCCTTTAAATACATGGTGAATTTCAATTAACATGTTAATAAATAGAAACTGCTTTTCAAATAGAAAATAATAAGTTATTTATTAAGATAATTTCCAAGGTTTTTGGTGCATCTGCCTGATGATAAAATTTATTTTCACAAGCAATATATGCTTATTTTAATTAAAAAACCTCTTCAGTGATGGCTAGGTGAATAGATATGGGTTTCTTTGTACTTCAGGATAAAGGAATCCTGAAAGCACCAGATGAAATAAAAATTTGTGTTCCCACTGAAGGAAAATTAATGTGGGAATTAAAAATTCAACTATGCAGTAGTTACAAGTGAAGAATTCTTGACTATTTTTTAAGCCTTGTGTTGAATAAAACTTACATTTTAAAAAATAAATCATGCAGGTAAAATACAAGGAAGAGATGAACCATGGAACAGCCATTTCTGATCCACCAGAGCTCAAGAGAGTTAAAGAAAACCAGAAGAACATCAGCAATGTGTGATCATATTCCTTTAAGTATTGTTTTCTGTGGGCATGACACTTGGGCGGGTGAGGTCCCACTATGGTGAATACCATTGTAGGGGGGCCAGTTCCTGAAAAGTGGAGATAAGATTTCACACATACTTCTGTTGGGGTAGCATTACACCAAGCGTGTGCATTTGCTTATTAAAGAACATGGTATTGAATGCCTGCTCTGTTCTTGTTCTTGGGGGCATTCAGAGATGAGGTTAGGGTCTTAGGGGCTGTGTGGATTCTCAAGGTCTCTAGGAGAAGCAGCTGTGGCAATAGATAAAGATTGTGCATTAAGTGCTGTAACAATAATTAATATTTACTGAGTGTTTACCACGCTTTTTGAGTTCTTTACATGCAATATCTCATTTAATATTAAGTACTAATTCTGTTTTCAAAGTGCTGGGGAAATGCAGAGAAGGAAGGCTATGTCACATGAGAGAGAGGAAAACCCTTGGAGAAAGAGTAACATTTGAGTTAGATCTTGAGGAATTGATAAAAGTTTGGGGTGGATTTCGTGAGAAAGGGCCCTCCTGGCAGTGCAGACTCAACGTGTTCAGGATCCAAGATCTGTTCAAAGAGGAGAAGGCTTAGTGTGATGGATACTTGGGGTGGAAGATGGCAGGAGGAAGGTGGTGGAGAGAGAAATCGTAATTCAGGCCTCGAGGGGGCTGTTGGCAGTGCCAGCCCGGCAGGGTGATTCCGATGCACACGGTGGCTGCTGATGCTCTGGCCTTGACTTAGGGATTAAATTTTTTTTTTTTTTTTTTTTTTTTGCGGTACGTGGGCCTCTCACTGTTGTGGCCTCTCCCGTTGCGGAGCACAGGCTCCGGACGTGCAGGCTCAGTGGCCATGGCTCACGGGCCCAGCCGCTCCGCGGCACGTGGGATCTTCCCGGACCGGGGCACGAACCCGTGTCCTCTGCATCGGCAGGCGGACTCTCAACCACTGCGCCACCAGGGAAGCCCGATTAAATTGTTTTAATGTGTCCTTTTTTAAAAAATTATTTTATATTGGAATGTAGTTGATTTACCATGTTGTGTTAGTTTCTGCTGTATAGCAAAGTGAATCAGTTATACATAGGCATATATCCACTCTTCTTTAGATTCTATTCCCATATAGGTCATTACAGAGTATTGAGTAGAGTTCCCTGTGCTATATGGTAGGTTCTTATTAGGTATCCATTCTATATATAGTAGTGTGTATATGTCAATCCCAATCTCCCAATTTATCCCTCCCCCCATTTCCCCTTTGGTAACCATAAGTTTGTTTTCTACATCTGTGACTCTATTTCTGTTTTGTAAATAGGTTCATTTGTACCATTTTTTTAGATTCCACATGTAAGCGTTATCATATGATATTTGTCTTTCTCTGTCTGACTTAACTTCACTCAGTATGGCCTAGAGATTCTCATAATGTGTCCCTTTTTCTAAAAGAAGGGTTGCTAGTTTTCAATTTATCATAGAAACATAACACTCCCTTAAAATAACTATTTGAAAATAATAATGAGTTAATTTAATAAGAAAATACTATAAATCACAGCACAGGTGATATCTGGCATGTCATATGGGAAGTGGTATGGACATGGTGGAAGTTTGGATAAGACTGGAGTCGTGGAGAAGAACGTAGGCCCTGGACTGTTGGTTTGGTCCCAGCTTCAGACCCTACCTGCTGTGTAACCTTCATAAGCTACCAGCCCCTCTCCAAGCCTCAGTTTCCTCATCTATAAAACAGAGACTAGAATATCAAGTGAGATATTGCCTCTCAAGCACTCAGCGTGTTTGTGAGTGGATGAATGCAATACGTGAAGAGTCTCCATGTCAAATGTATGTCCCCAAACTTATATCCACTAGAAATTGGCTACAACAGTTTCTCAGCATCAGTAGTGCTGTTCAACAATTTTTTCTCCTCTGAACTCAGCCCAGAGTAATCTCGCTTTGTATCCTGCCATCAATAGAGATTTCGCTGGACCTTGCCTCGCTTCAGGCAGTTATCCGACACAGAATCTGCCTAAACCCTCAAACTGCATACCACGGCACAGAGAAAGAAATCACACTGGCAGGGACCTGACCCTTTTTCATTCATTTTCCAGGCTTATCAAATATCTGTTCACTTGCACATGCACTGCTGAGGGTGTACATCTCAAGTCCATTTTATCTGCAAGCCACATAGGCCTTGTGATGTCTTACAAAAAAAAAAAAATTCTCTAACACTGAATTTAAATTCCAAAAAATCATTAAGACTGTCCCTGTGGAGTTCCTTATAATGGGATTTTTTTAGCCTCTAGTTTTCCTTCTACCTGTCAAAAATTCATTTGATGGACACGCCATTCTGTCTGTGCCGGATCCTCATTTATTTCCTGGGATGTTGTGGAATTGTCAGGAAAGCTGGCCACAAACGCTGGGTCTGATCTCCCAGCTAAGAAAGAGCCACCTCTATGCAGTCAGGCAGAAATATCTCCATAATGCTAGCCAGAGCACGGGCTTCTAACGCTGGAACTTGGTAGAGGAGGAAACGTTGAGGTTCAGGGTTTATTTACATAGTGACGGCCACTCAGTGAGGTGCAGGCATAGGACTGGCTTAACCCTCCTTTCTAATGATAAGAGTGCAGGATTTTAATTTTTAAATATAAAACGGTCATTTGGTAATGGTGCTTTGGTGCTGTGAGCTCACAGAAGGGATCATTTATCATTGCTGATAAGATCGAACTCAGCGAGGCCACCACTGAATTATGCGGTTTGAAGAATAGCACCCCAAGGTAGAATTCAAAACATTGGGGCAAGAAAAAGCTTAGCTCTGGGATCACTGTGATGACGAAGTCTTTCAGCAAAGCATGTTTCACTGTAAAACCCTAATGAAGATTTTAGCTAACGAATATGCTCTGTCACTGTGTAACGTTTCTTTTAGTCGGTTGCAGTGTGCCAGCTCACACTTCCTTCCCATAATCCCACACAGTTTTGCGCTTGTCTCTCAGCTCCGGTACAAAGAGCAGCGTTACACAGCAACTCCAGTGAGCACGACGCCAGAGATAGAGAGAGTGAGGAGAAACCAGGAGCAGCTGAGCACGGCAAGTTGTTTCTCTTTCCTCTTATATTTTACCAAACAGCATATATTTTTCTTCTTTAGAACGCCTTCTGAAAAGCATTAGACCCTCTGCATCTTGGCTGCTCCTTTTCCACAGTCACGTATTGAGGGGCTGGGACAGTAGACCTCTCGTGTGGGTCCAGGAAACTGGGGACTGTCTTGCTGTCCTTCAGTCCTGCTTGTTTATTCAAGAAATCTTCATTAGGCAACGTGACAGGCATTATCCTGGTCACTGGTACACCAAGATGGATAAGACCTCATAGCTGGTAAATCTCTAAAACTGCATGCAGATTTAAAGAGTAGCATCGTGGGTCTGTTGTCAGTCTGAGAAAACAAATCGTCTATCGGCATAAGGCAAAAGAAGACCTGGCTTGACTGGGGTTCCAAGACATAATGTCAGGGCAGGGAACCTTGTAAATAAAACAGGAAACGTTATCCAATCCGTCAGCAATCTATTGCTACTAAAGCAATGGTAGTTCACAGTCATGAGGCTCCTCTAATGTGGGCCCCGTGCCAAGCGCTTTCTATAAATCCGTGAGGTGGGCACGTTTTACTCCCCTGGTTTGTAGGTGTGGGAAACTAAGGCTTGAGGAGTTAGAGGACATGCTGGCAACCCACGGTTTGTGACAGCAGGGCTGGGATTGGAACCCAGGCCTCCCTGAATTCAGAAATCTCTTTCAGATGTGTCCCCCAATAGTTATTTTTCCCATTCTTTCACCCTGTTATGGAACTTTTACCATTATAAACAGTAACCTTCTTCTAAAACGGGTAATTTTGAGGGACTTTAAATTTTAAAGAGTGAGTTCAGGCTGATGACTGCTTTATCCTTACAAGATCCCTGATGGTGGTAGGAGTGAGGGAGCTGCAGCTTCTTTTGAAGGTGGAGGCTCCAGGGTCAGCGTGGGAGTAAAGCCAGCTTCCCAGGCTGCCGTGGCTACTTCACTGTAGTTCTCCTGTAATGATATCATTACAATGTTTTCCCCTTATATTTCCATTACATTTAGTTGTGGCATTTGCAATTAGTTTTGGTATTGAACAGCAATATATTTATTTAAAAAATCATTTTTAAGAAGCACAACAACACTTCGTGCTTGCTAAGTTAGAAGAATCAGAATCCAGGTGCATTTGAACTGAAAGGTTGACATGCGTCTACTGTGGAAAAAAATGTTTAAAAATTAGGCTTAATCTTGAGGCTCATCCTCTGTTGCTATTTGGGCGGAGACCATTTTACTGTTTGTTAAAAGTCTTATTTATCCTCCATAGGTGAAATACAGAGGAGAGATTAAACAGGCAACGGCAGTTTCTGATCCACCAGAGCTGAAGAGGGTTAAAGAAAACCAGAAGAACCTCAGCAATGTGTGATCTTAGTAACTTTTTTCTTACAAGAGCAAACATATTGTCAACATGTCAATGAAGGGATCATGTTGACAAAGTTTTCATGACCTTGAGTTGATACTCTGCTCTCAGTTGACTGCCAATTTATTGGAAAGGTTTCAGGGTCTTAGGTATTGTGGGTCCAGCCAGGCATTCCCGGCCAGAGTTCCCAGTGACAACAGTGTGATTTTATTTATTTATTTATTTTTTTGCGGTACGCGGGCCTCTCACTGCTGTGGCCTCTCCCGTTGCGGAGCACAGGCTCCGGACGCGCAGGCGCAGCGGCCATGGCTCACGGGCCCAGCCGCTCCGCGGCACGTGGGATCTTCCCAGACCGGGGCATGAACCCGTGTCCCCCGCATCGGCAGGCGGACTCCCAACCACTGCGCCACCAGGGAAGCCCTACAGTGTGATTTTTGTTTGCAGGTTATTGTGCTTCCCTCTTATCTGGTCTTCCTTCATGCTTGTGGTTTCTGTGGTGCCCCAAAGGCTTAACAGTGGCAGCTTCTGGCATCTTGGCCCTACAGATACGCTTTCCCAGTCCCTTTCCTACATATATATACATATTCTTGTTCTGTAGCCTTTCCGGCCCTGTCTTCCACTACCAGCTGTTGTCACTTTATTTTTGGATGATGCTGGGGGAAAATTATAAAATGTGCCTGGCCGAATGGGTCACATGGGACAGGTCCATTTGGGGGGCGCTTGTTGAGGGGCTGTCAGTGTTTACTCAGACGCCAACTCCTGGCCTGCTCTGCCTCCTTTCTGTTATGTAATCCGTGGATGCAGTTCACTGAGAGAATCCTTTTTTGCTGTCTTTAACATCTAAATTGGGTTCTTTGGAAGAGGAAATTTGGAAATCTATTGGATTCAAAGGAATCTTTTATTCTTCAAGCCTTTAAAGTCCTTCTGACCAGATTATAAAGGAAAGGCAGTTTCTTGTTTGGCACTTTTCCCTGACAACTATATTTTGGAGAAGTAGACGCTCACTTTTTCCCGATATATTCAGAGTCACAGTTGGTGTAACTCTGTTAGTCTCAAAAGGGAACGTGATTCTGGAGAAGGAGGGATGGAGCGGTGGCAAGAATGCTGGCCTCGTGGGTGACTGTGGTTACTACTTAGGCATCCTGGCAAAAGTTCTGCCGCAGTTAATTACTAAAGCTATACGAGTATAGCAGCATTCTGTATAGGTAAGAGTACCTTAAAGTAATAGTCATGAAGACATTTCATATCATACTCCTTTGTGATAAAATGCTTATCATAGCTTTACCAACGGTATGCCCATATAATGAGTACATTACTAGTGATTTCATTCACAGTGATTCACTGCTAGGGAATGAATTAAAATAGAATGATTTAAGATGCAAGCATTTTAAATATGACTAAACCTCTGATAGCATCCTTTTCTTTTTTTTTTTTTTGCATAGCTTCCTCTCCTTGGCTAGCTCTTTAAAATAAGTACTATGAGACTCTTATTTAGGTGAATTGATTCACAGTGCTCTGCTTTTTGTTTTCTGAAATGATAGGTTTATTATAAAGGTCAGCTGGGAAGAGCTACGGCTTTAAGTATAACTCCTGAAATGGAAAGAGTAAAGAAGAATCAAGAAAATATTAGCTCGGCAAGTTGTTTTATTCACTTGGGGCTATCACAAAGGACATGTCCTTTATATTATTTACTTGCAAACCTGTTTTCTCCTTGTGAAAAGAAAATCGGTTTCCAAGAAACCTTTGTAATATATGCAATAAGTACATGTATTATTTCAGATGACTTCCAAAAGCTGCCACTGTTTTCCAGATGTGACCAACACTTACATTTAAAGTTTTGTCTTAAACTGTATTATGTTCATTTAAACAATGATTCATGTTATTTTAGCCAGTGTCTTTGAAAGTAGTAAAGTCTTTGATGTGTAAGTTAAACAATTGTTATTTTACAGATGTATTCCATTGAATGTGGATTGTTAAATCCTCTCTGCAAAACAAAATAAGAAATCACTCATTACTCCAAAGTAAGGATTTAGAGGGAAAAAATATCTTTAAATATACTTAACACAGAATTCAGTTACTCATTAAAGTCCCTTGGTGCACATCGGTGTCTTATTCGGGGAGTGTGCTTTCTCTTAGGAAATACCAGGGCTTCCGTTCTGAACGCACATATGCCCTCAGGTCTGCGATAATTGGTATCCTAATCTTATACATAATCAGCTTCACAAATAGCAGTGTTCTGATGATCAGATGTCAATAAGAGCTTTATGCCTAGGAATCAGCATTTAGGTTTTACAAGGCACAGCTCTCTAGTGGTATTTCTGTCCAGAGATGCTGATTGTATTCAACATAAACTACCCTTTAACTGGTGGCTGCTTAGAGAGAACCTAAATTTGTTACTTATTGATTCTTGTCGTCTGCAGTGGGCAAATAAAAGGACACAGAGGGATGTTCTGTATGTGCTTTTTCAGTGTTATGGTGGGAAATGGGGAGATAGAGAAATGGAAAAGTAAATTTAGGTTCCATTTAGCTTTGGATTTTCCTTGTTTAATTTAAGTGTGATAACCACTTTTACTGACACATTGTTAGTGGATGTGGGTCACGCATTTGTTTTCAGTTGGTAGAGAGACTTAGGTCATCTTGGCTGCAGCCTTTAAAGGAGACCATCGAGAGTAAAATTTTAGATTGTTATTCTAGAACGAAATGTAATTCACCAAACAAGTTACCTGGGAAGTAATTCATGATACATTGTATATGTTTCACTCGGGAAGCTTGAAAAAGTTAAGTAATTTTTTTCAATTAGAATTGTCTTATTTTTAAGTATGTTCTACTATTTACTTTGCAGGTAAAATATACTCAGGACCAGAGACAGATGAAAGGTAGACCAAGTCTGATTTTAGATACACCTGGTCTCAGACATGTCAAAGAAGCTCAGAATCATATTTCAATGGTAGGGTCCAACCAGGCCCTCCGTCTGTGACTAAAACATACTAAGGAATGACACCACCCAATGCACTTGAAGGCGTTGTTCACCATTAATCTGGAAAACTAACAAAGCATGGAAAGGCCGATGGGCCCGTCCTTTGGGGGGAGCTTTCTAATCACACTGAAATGTAATGAAAATATTTAGTCTAATAAAATAATTTTTCTCAGTGATTCTTGGGGTGTGTTTTTTATTTCTAACGTGACTACTGTAAATGTACTTTATGAGAGATATTTGCTTGGACTTCTTTTCAATTAATTTTAAGGTTGAGTTTGGTGTGTTGTTTACATGTTTAAAGAATATAAAAATACGTATTTTTTAAAAACAGTTTCATGAGATGTATTTTATATACCATAAAGTTCACCCATTTAAAGTATACAATTCAGTGGTTTCTAGTATAATTTACAGAGTTGAACAACCATCACCCTAATCCAATTTCAGAGCATGAAAAACATATGTTTTGAAATATATATGTTTTTGTAATTATGTACAAAAACATATATATATATAATTATTTGTAACTCCATCTAATTTTAAATAATATGGCTTTCTTGAATAATTGTGCAGAAATACCTTATCATTTTCTTGCATACTAAAGTTTAAGAGAGAGGATATTAATTTATACCTAAGTGAGTTCGTTTTAGGAAGTAACCAGGATTTTTAAAATATATCTTTTAACACTTCTTACTGATATACATGTTTGTATATTAAAAGAGCTGCTAACCGTGATGAGGAAAAACATTGTGAAAACGTCAGCTTGATTTCTGATCCTAGGAAACTGAAGTTTCAGACATTATTTTTGGAATAATTGGGAAAGGTACATCCATGTCGAAAATAATCTAGATGCAGTTGGTACAGTGACAACTGTCGTTATATCAAAAGTTTGTGAGTTGTGTAACAGTCAGGAGATTTCAGTTTGAGTGAACACGGTCTTTCCCTTTTTCAGGTGAAATATCATGAAGATTTTGAAAAGACAAAGGGAAGGGGCTTCACTCCTGTTGTGGATGACCCCGTGACAGAGCGAGTGAGGAAGAATACCCAGGTTGTCAGCGATGCCGCCTATAAAGGTGTCCATCCTCACATCGTGGAGATGGACAGGAGACCTGGAATCATCGTTGGTAAGCTGACGGGCCTGCTTGGCAAGCCTGCACAGTCAAAAAGATCGTGCTCGCCCTGGCTTTAAAATTCGCTTCCTAATTCATCAGACTCCTCCCCAAATGCTTGAGGTGGTGCCCAGGTGAAAGCGGACCACAGGTAATATTGTCTGCACCATGTTGGATGGGATTCGTGGCCTTTGCCAGCTATCACTGCAAATCCATTCTGTTGTTGGACGTTCTCTGTCTTTAATAACCTTCTGGTCTTAAGAGTGTGTTCCTACTTGTTATACGAAGAAGAAGCCCACGTATCAGACATGGGTGATAATGAAGGTTGAGCAATTGTTTGGTTTCCTTTTAGCCTATGTACTGTATAATGGTACCACAGACATTGTCTGCAGGGGCGACATAACAGAAGTAATCCCATTTACGTCCTTTTACCGCAAATAGACGTGCCGGAGAGATTCTGATGGTTTCCGCAATATGAATAGCTTATATATTTTTTAATATTATCTCTGAACTGGGAGAATCGAGAGCTGTCGGAAAGTCTCACAAGTCAGAGAGGAAGGAACCTTTCATTCTGCTGTTCCTTCTTGTCAGCCTGGGAGAATCTTAGGGACATAGTGTTGAATGGTGACAGAGCAAGGCTTATACTAAAATCTAAGGCAGGGCTGGACAGGAAAGTTACTAATTTTCAATTTGCTCAACATTTGTTTCTGTTGTAGGGGGAGAAGTTTTTGATTTTGATTTTGTTTTCTTAGACAAAAACCTTTTAGTTGCTTCTTATGAATTACTCACATGTCCTTAATCAGGAGTTTTAACCCAACATTTTACCTGTTTCAGCGTGTGGAGAGCACGAGTGGTGAGGCCTGAGGGTTCAGGGACGCGGGGAGTTGCCTGGCGCGCACGTGTGTTGGGTGATGATTCACAGGCTCCCCGTGGAAGGTCAATGAACCAGGCAACTTAAATTTGATCACAAAGTTTTCTTAGCAAATCCAGTGAGTGTGAATATCCCTTTGTTCTCTGAAGTAGGCTGCACAGTGGGTTTGCCTATTACATGCTTGCTTTTTGCATACGCCCCTTTTCAGACTTTTGCTTGACTCTCTTGGGTGCTGACTTTTCTTTATTCATTCTTGATTTGTTGATTTCTTCCTTTGGTAAAAGACTTCAAAGTTTGGCGCACAGATCCTGGCTCCATCTTCGACATTGATCCCCTGGAAGACAATATTCAGTCTAGAAGTCTACATATGCTCTCTGGTACTGCTTGCATTTTGAGTTCCTCCCCATTTACGTGGTTTTGTCCTCAAAGTGAAGCTACTGTGAGCTGTGGCGGTTCATTGTGCCGTTTGTGTAGTGTGAATTTTTAAGTTTGGGATTTTAAAAACTGAAAAAGTTGCTGTGCTGTTTAATATACCATTAATCATTTATGAAAACAAAACTTGCAAAAGGGCTTTTTAATATATCCTAGATTAGTTTGTTCTAGATTTACTTTAAAGGTGTCTAGAGCTTACTTACATCTCCTTTTTATTAGTGAATATGATTTTAGAGGTTTTCTGGGCTTTCAAATGCAGCCATTTGGACTGCACTAAACTGCTAAGACATAAAGGAGATTTGTTTCATGAAAAACACAACATTTTAAAGGTATAGTTCTTTAAAGACTTCTTTAATTTAAAGAATTCTGTGTGAAACAGTGGGGAGATTTTCTATATAGTATCATAAATGTCTTAAAATAGATTTTCAAATATCCTTAAATTTTATCTCTGAGTTTTTAGAAAATGCAAAATTTGTAGTTTACCTAGGAAGTTTATTTGACTTTTAACTTAGACTGCATGTTTATAATTAAAAGCAAAACCCAAATGGTTGGGATGTTTGGGTATAGTGATAGCATGGGTTGACTTTTCAGACTTTCATACCACATTTAGCAAAGCGAAGATTTGACAATTATGCAAGTATTTTCAAAATATAAATAGATCTATCATTTAGGTCTTACTCTGCCCCCTGATTTCTAACTCCACGTTTAATTGTTGACATTAACAAAATTGAAAGCCCAGGGCAAAGTAGGGATTCTAATATTTGTAGAGTTAATTTGATCCACATAATCAGCCAAATTGTATTTAATTTTCTAAAAAATAAAGGCAACAAATGCTGTATCCTTGGTGATATTTGAAAAGAATTATTTATAACCAAACCTTTCGTTTGATAGAAGTTTACTAGTTTGCCAGTGTTTTCTTAGTTCTTGTCAGTTTCCCATCCCTCATCTCCCTTTTAAAATTTAGACCAAAAATGAGTATAAACGATCTTTAAGTCATTTATATAGTTGATGCAATGTGTGCTAAAGTTTGGGAATAGGTGACTAGAATTTCTAATACCTGAGCTTTTGGATTGTAATTTAATAAGGGATTATTTTTCTTCCTTGTTAAATTTTTAAGTAATTTTTTTGTTTCCTTTGTTCTTCAAGTCACTTAATCACAAGTATGAATATTTTCCCTCCAATATAGAAAAGGCGAATCTTTATAGGAGACAACGGTCTCGATCTCACTCGAGCAGTACTTTTGGTACAGGTCTGGGAGATGAGAAATCAGAAATATCCGAGATATACCCTAGCTTTTCGTGCTGCAGTGAGGTAACAAGACCGTCTGATGAAGGAGGTATCAGACGTTAACCACTCTCAGAAATTTTTTTTGATGTGCCACAAGCGTGTCTTTAACAAATTTGTCACTTTTGCGCAAACGTTTGGCCTGGGTGTATCTAAACTTTTAAAATTATGTTTAGAAAGTTGAGTCTTTTTTTTTTTTTAACTACTAATTTTCATTTTTGCATGCTTGTTTTTCCTGTCTTACTTCAATGTTTTTGCTACAAATGGATCTTTAATGACAACAGGGTCTTGGGATCTGCTACGTGAGTTTGTTTCACCGGAGTTGTATGTGATGGATATACACAACCAGAGTGGAAACTTGAGTTCTATGGAGTTTGTATCTGATTTCTATTAAGGAAAATCAATCTTACAGTTACATTTGAGTGGCTAAGAGGTTGCTATGAATTTGTGTGTTTAAATATTGATATATAGCTGCAGACTGTGTTAGATCTTGCCAAAAAGAAATGGGGTATGTGCTTGGGATATGAGATTTTTTTTAATGGAAAATACTGTTGATTGTTAATAATCTTCTCTATATTTTATATAACCATACTTTTCCTCTACCTTCTCCTGTTTTCTGCATCCAAGCTGGTGGGTTAGGTCTAGAAATTGGTAGTTGAAATTGTTTTGGATGTTAACTGCTCCTTCTGATAAAGCTGTTGTTAAAGGTTGAGACTGAGGTATAGCTACGGTTTAGTGACATGGGGAGGGAGAGAGTAGTGAGCACAGAAGAACAAAAGGAAAACTGAATTTCCTGTTCAGCCAAAGTCCATAGGGCTGAAATCCCTGAGGCAGGAGATTTTGAAGTTGAGCAGTTTGACATCTTGGGGGAAAATGTAATGGGACTGAGGACCTGATGAAACTGAAATCTCTTGTAACTGAGTAATTGTTTTTTGCATTCATAGGAAAACACCTATGAGAATAAAATCAGGTATAGTCAGTACGTCTTAAATTACACATTCAGACTGGCCCTACCTTGGTAGAAAGGTTTTTCTTTTCTTACATTTCAGATTTATTGAGGTATAACTGACATATAAAATTGTAAGATATTTAAAGTGTACATCGTGGTGGTTTGATATATGTGTACGTTGTGAAAAGATGTCCCCCCACCTAGTTAATTAACACATCCATTACCTCACTGATTTATCGTTTTTCTTCTTTCTTTTCTTTTTTTGGGGCAAGAACACTTAAGTTCTACTCTGTCAGCAAATTTCATTTATACAATACAGTGTTATCAACTATAGTCACTGTGTTATTCTTTAGATCCTTGGACCTTATTCACTGTATAGCCGAAAATTTGTACCCTTTTACCAATCTCTCCCTATCTCCCGCACCCCCCAACCTCTGGCAACTGCTACAGACATGTGTCTGCTTATCTAACAAAGGATTCAGTAACTTTTTTTTTTTTTTTGGACTTAGGGTTGTTGATTTCTCCCTTCAGTGTCCTCTGTGGCTCTAGAGGTACAGAATAATGTTGATGCCTGATGAGATAAATAAAACCCAAAGCAAATACGAGAACAAATTTCGATCAACCTTATTTAACTTTACTCAGTTCAGTGTACTGGAGCTGATGTCTCTCGCAAATGCGACGCACCTTAGTGTTTGCTTCGTCAGGGACCCTTTTACTTCATGTCTGTACACACAAACAAGGCATTCATTCATTTACTCACCAAATGTTTGAGTGCTCTTTGTACACCAGCCAAGAGCTCGGATCTGGCAATGCATACAGCATTGAGCAGCAGAGATATGCATCTGCTCTAAGGGGCTTGGAGTCTGAGGCGGGAGACGGGAGACCCTGACATTGAGCAGATACTTACCCAAGTGATATGTAATTATGGACTGAGTAAGTGCTCTGAGGGGAGGCCATGGGGGCCACAAAGGGGGGGACTCCATCTGGCTCCAATGTCAAGGAAGCCTTCCCCAGGGAAGGAAGATTTGAGCTGAGATGTGAATGCTAAATGGAAGTTAACTAGGCCAAGGGGGCTTTGGGAAAATAATGTTTCTCCTTGAGAGAACAGAGCGCAGAAGTGGTGCATCAAAGAGATGTTCAAATGGAGGCCTCGAGCAGGCAGTCAGAGTCCACAGGAGGAGGCTGCACTGCAGATAAATGCAGAAGTCATCACCTGTGTCCGTGATCAGGTCTTGGATGAATCTATGCAGAGAAGGAGAATTTGAGACCCCTCTGGCAGGTTCCTCAGTTCCTTCCAGGCCAGGCTCACGTGTCTCCAGTTCCACTGGCTCCTCTAAGGCTGCATTCTAAAAACCTACTGCTGTTGGTTTATCTCCTCTTTCTCCTCTCAAGCCACCACTCCCCTTCTTCCTAAGTATTTCTAGCAAGAGGACCCTACACTATGCCAAACTGCATAAGAAAATGTCTCCATTAAAAGAAAGTACACATCAATATTTTTGCAGTTATACATGAATTTGGGCAAGAGTAATGAATGCATGATTAAGAGGGAATGATTACATTTTTTAAAATGGGGGAATTTCAGACCCCATGAAGGTGGTAGGGGGAGATTTTTTGACCGGAAGGAGTGTCTCAGTAGCTTCAATAATGCCTTGTAAGAAAAGCTGACTCCTCGGAGGCATTTATAACCTGTCACTCTCAGTTACCTGTTACAAGGCCTGTGTTTGGTGACATTTCCAATTTTGGAAACTAGATATTGCGGTATGAAGCAAAAGTAAAGATGTACCAATAAGTTTTATAACAACACAAGTGGTGGCATACCCACAGGGTGTCTGAGTTAATTCAAAAAGGTTTTAGATTTTAGAATATGCTCCTAATTTTATTTATTTTAAGAGAAGCACGTCACATTCTACTGATTGGTACTTGATGTCTGTCTGTATTCAAATGATCAGTGACGCGTCTAACCTAATAAGTCCAAAACCACCTTCCCCACAACATCTGCTGCTTTTCCAGGCTTCCCAGCTTGCCAAGTAGCAACTGCAACTTTCCAGATATGGACGTCAAACCCTTAGGAATCATCCTCCACACTTGTTTTTTACTCCCATCCACATCCAAACCGTTAGCAAATCTTGTCAGCTCTCCCGGGAAAAATATATCCAGAATCTGACCCCTTGTGCCCACCTCTGCCCTCGCGGCTTGTTTCAGCTACTGCCCTCTCTCCCTAGGGTCATCACAGAAGCTTCCAGATTAGTTTTCTGCTTCTGCTCTTGCCACCTCGAGCCACCAACCCTCTGCCCTGGTTTGTTCTCCACATGGCAACCAAAGCATCTCTTTGAAACACAAGTTACATCATGTCATTCTTTTTTTTTTTTTTTTTTTTTTTTTTTACAGTACACAGACCTCTCACTGTTGTGGCCTCTCCTGTTGCGGAGCAGAGGCTCCAGACACGCAGGCTCAGCGGCCATGGCTCACGGGCCCAGCCGCTCCGCGGCATGTGGGATCCTCCCGGACCGGGGCACGAACCCGTGTCCCCTGCTTCGGCAGGCGGACTCTCAACCACTGCGCCACCAGGGAAGCCCCATGTCATTCTTTTGCTACCATTTCATTTGGAGTATAACCCAAATCCTTACCATTGCCCTACAGGGCCTGCACCTGATATGGGCCCTGACTGCCACCCTGAACCATTTGCTGCCTTTTTTGGTAGACTCGTCCACTCCCGCCATCCTGGTCTCCCTGCTTTTCTCACACCTTCCAAGAGAGCGCCCACCCCGGGCCTTCACATCTGCTGTTCCCCCCTGCTTGGAACACTCCCCCTCCTGCCACACCCAAGGTGTGTGCTTGCCTGGATCCTTTTGGCTTCATGTTTCTGCTCAGATGTGACTTTATCAGAGAGACCCTCTCTAACTACCAGAGAGGAGACAGCACGCCTTCCCATTCTGTCTGGCCCTTTACTCTTTCTTCATAGCACTTGACACCTGAAATATGTATTTATTTGTTTATGTGCTTGTCTGCCTCTGCCTCACTGGGATAGACGCCCCACAGTGGCTGGGATATTGGCTATTTTGTATACTCCTCTATCTCCAGCTCTTAGAAAAAGCACTCAGCAAATATGTGGTGAATGAATGAAATGGTCAAATTAATATTTTTTTCCACTCATGCCACTTCAGTTTTTAAACAAATTGAAATATAATTGACATACAACATTGTATTATTGTAATACATTGTAATAATTGTAGGTGTACGAAAATTAATATCTTAAAAATTAGAACTGCATATATAAAAACATGTGAGTTTTTTAAAAAATTAAAATTCTATTGTGGAAGCCTTTCAAGAAAATTCTTCCGTTTGTGTTTTGATGATGTTTTGATATGTTTCAATGACATTAAAGCATAGCTGAAAAAAAAACCCCTAAAGTGGAAACATTCCCAGGGTATTTTCTTTTCTGGTTGGGAGGCAAAGAAGTAGTATCCATGATGTCTTGGTTGCTTTGAAATTTGGGGTCCCCTTTGAAATGTGTATTACACTGGGCCTTGGTAAGGAGGTGCTGAGTGACTCCATAGAAGGAGGAAACTTTCATGATGATGACAGCTGTTTGATGAAAACCTTTAGTGTCCTTAGTTAATCATATGCATTTATTTAAATACTATTCTAGAAATTGGAAAGAATTTTAGAACAATACTTGTTAGTGGTAAGATGAAGAAAAACAGGTAATGTTTGTATTGAGAGATGCCATCTTTTTTTCTTACAATTTTTAAAAATCTCATTAATAGCTTTTTAATATGAATTTTTAAATGTATTTACTTATTTATTTTTGGCTGTGTTGGGTCTTCGTTGCTGTGTGCGGGCTTTCTCTAGTTGCGGTGAGTGGGGGCTACTCTTTGTTGCGGTGTGCGGGCTTCTCATTGAGGTGGCTTGTCTTGTTGTGGAGCACGGGCTCTAGGCATGCGGGCTCAGTAGTTGTGGCTCGCGGACTCTAGAGCGCAGGCTCAGCAGTTGTGGCGCATGGGCTTCATTGCTCCGCGACATCTGGGATCTTCCCAGACCAGGGCTTGAACCCGTGTCGCCTGCATTGGCAGGCGGATTCTTAACCACTGTGCCACCAGGGAAGCCCTTTTTTCCAGATTTTATTGATTTCTTTAAATTTAGATTGGAATTTTATATGATAAAATGTGTTATGTCCTAGAAAGGTGTCCTTTAATGTTGGGCTGTCTTCCCGCCTTTGAGGTGGCGTGTGTGGCCGCGCGGTCCTGTGGCGGACGGAACGCTGTGCGGGGGCAAGAGGCCAACCCGCTCTCCCACTGCTTGGTCTGGGTTCTCGGGGGGTCACCCAACCTTACTAAGCTCGGATTCCACGTCTGTAACAGGAAGGATGTAGAAGAAGTAGCTTTTCTATTCTAAGATACTTTACATTTCCTAAGCTAAGTGCCATAAATTAAATAAACTCCTTTTTCTTTCTCTTCTTTCTATGTATGAGAATGTGTTTATGTCCTGAAGGTGACCTGTTTTACTTTTTGAGTTAAATGGCTGGGCAGTTATGAGAGTCATAGTTTCAGGGTCCTTTTTTCTGAGTTACAGGAAATTTATCTTGTTAGGACAAAGGGTTAAACAATCAGCTCATTTCCTTGAGGCAGAAGTACAAAATTTTCATCATTCACATTTGGTTTTCATGAGCATTAACATAAAAGCCTTCTCCTTTACATTTTTATCATCGTTTTAGTTATGCATTTCTCATGATGTATTCCCATCTTGCTTTGATTGCTGAATATTTTCATTGTCTTATGTGATTATTTTGGGCTTTCTTTAGTTTTTGGTCTACTTTCTGATGTATTACATTACCAAAGGGTTTGCATTTTCCATATCTACTGTGTTACTTTGATTCAATAAAGGAGGCTTTTTTATTTAAATTTCATCTAATTTTGTTTTGATTCTTGAATAGTATTATTTGAAATTATCTTCATTGCCTTTTGGTATTAGATTAGGTTAACTTATTTTCATTTGACACACAGTTTCTTGAGTGGAAACAATCTTGATGGTTTCTGCTTATTTCACTGTGAGGTTTTCTTTGATCTCCGTGTTTGTCTTGAGGTCACTTACCAGCAACATGTATTTGCCTTCTGGTACTGCTTTGTATTCCTTTGGTTTTCCTTAATTCATAGTGTTTTGTATTGCTGGTATTTTCATGTGTTTGCCATCTCACCCAATACTTACCCTTCTCAGTTTGAGCTTGTGTTCAGTTTTGCTTCAGGTATTTTATGTGTTCCTGTTTTCCTCCGGAGCATAAAGAGGATGGGGGTGTGATGGGGAGGAAAGCCAGATGCACTTTTCAAAGCAGACATTGTCAGTGTTCCAACCTTGTGAACTTTTCCATTTTGCTGTGAAAGAATCTTACTGGTATGGCCTAGTCCTGCCTTAACTGGTGGAAAACAAGTTTCTGAGTTCTAGGACAGCCCCAGCTGTGCTGTGCTTATAGCACCCCATCCCATGTAATATGTCCTCAAAAGAGGTTAGGTTGCAAGAGATGCGTCAGTACATCCTGGAACTCTCAGTTATTGTCCATAGGCGTGCCAAGAGGGCAGCGCACCAATTAGGTAGCCAGTAGCCCTGGTAAACACTCATAACTCCATCTGTTTATTTGCCAAACATTTATCCAGTATTTCCCATATGTGTGAGATGCTGGAAACAAAACAAAACAAAACAAACTATATATATATATATATATATATATACTTATTGTCTTCAAGAGAACTTGAGTTCTAGTGGGTGAACCAGATACATAAATCCGTTGTGCTCAGGAAGGCATTATGATAGAGTACTATAAAGAGTTAGAATTATCCAGGCAGAGAGCTGGGAAAGAAGTGTTTTAGGAAGAGAGGTAGCATATGAGAGAGAGAACACAGCACATTGGAAACCTGGTGTGTTTTGGCATATCTTGAGCCCAGGGACTGTGTGTCTAGGAGATGGGCTGAGGAAAGCCAGAACCACAGTGTGGGCAGTGCTGAGCCAGTGTCTCTTCAGAGACAGGGTTCTGCTGAATATGATTTCTGGGCACTTTTCCTTGGGCTTTATCGTGCAGGAGATTTAGAGGCTATTTAGAGGACCAGTTACCTAGACTGGTAGGTAATTGAGTCTCTGCCTTGGAAGTTTTAATCCACTTGGGAGCTTGTCTAAGCATCCAGTCTGCATTGGATGATTTAGACTCTACCAAGAGACTTGACTCCTTGTGCATCAGACAACCAGAAGGCCTTCTTATCAGTCTTCTGGAAGGGTTAATAGTGTAGAGACAGCTTTGCGGATTTTTATTTCAAACATGACAACCACTCTTACTGTTGACATTTGTCATTTGTGTAGAAGAGCAGAACCACTAAAACTCTTAATGGCTCCGAGACTCCAGACAAAATAGCCAACAGCTGGATGTTTAGTACACATCTTAAATCTTATGTCTGGAACCCAAATTTTATTTCCTGTCTTCCCCACAAAACAAACAAACAAACAAACAAACTTGCCTTTGTTCACCATCTCAGCTGATGACACAATCCTTCACCCTGCTGCTCCGGCAAAAACGGCGGCACCCTCCCATTACCTCTTTTCCTCTCCCGCTTCCCATCTAACCCATCTGTAAGCCTGTCGACTGTCTTCAAAGTGTACCTGCCTCTCATCCAGCCACTTATCACATCCACTGCACCCCGAGCGAGTCACCGTCCTGTCTCGAGATCACGGAAATTCTGGTCTTTGTAATTCCATTCTTACCCCATCGGTCTGGCCTCCACCTGGCTGCCAGTGACCTTAAAAACTTGCACCTGATCTCATTACATCTTTGCTCAAAATAACCTAATATAACAAATGTCCCAGTTGTGATTACTATTTAGATAGTTGGAATAGCATAGCTACACTCACTACACTGGGAGAATGAGGGAAATGGGAAGTAAGTATTGAAAGAGGTGTTGGAAAGTAGGTGAGGTACAGGTTTGGTGAAAGAGAAAGAAAGTTGCCTCTTCAAGAGTGGAAAGAAAATAGAAAATACCTAACAGTGAAAATAAGGAAAGAGCATTTTAAAGCCCCAGCCCTTAGCAACTGCCATTCTATTCTTTGCTCTATGAGTTTGACTATTTTCGGTACCTCATATGAGTAGAATCATGCAGTATCCACCCTTCTATTTGCTTTAGTACAATGTCCTGCAGGTTCGTCCATGTTGTTGCAAATGGCAGGACTTCCTTCTTTTTTAAGGCTGGGTAATAATCCATTGTGTGTGTCCACCACATCTTCTTTTTCCGTTCACCTGCCACTAGTCATTTGGGTTGCATGCACGTCTGGCCTCAGTGAACAAGGGACCACAGCTGTCTCTTAGAGATCAGTGAAATGCAGATCTCTTCAAGATCAAATGAGATATCACCTCATCTGTTAGGATGGCTATTAGCAAAACAAAAACAAAACCAAAAAAAAGATAAGAGTTGGTGACGAAGTGGAGAAATCGGAACTCTTACGCACTGTTGGTGGGGACGTAGAATGGTGCAGCCACTATGGAAAACAGTATGGAGGTTCTCCAGAATGTTCCAGAATGTTCCAGCAATCCTACTTCTGAGTAGGATTCATAACTCTTTTTTACTACCTGACACTTCAATATGTATTAATTAGTTTGTTTGTGTAGTGTCTATGTTTCCCCCAGAATATAAACTCTCTTAGAACAGAATCTTTCTGCATGCTTGGTTCTCTATTCTATATCTAGCACCTAGAACAGTACTTGTATTAGACACTCAGTAAATATTGTTAAATATATAAATATATTCAAGTTAAATCTGATCTGAAATATAAAGAAACAGCTTTGTTGCATGTGTTAAATCACTAAAACTTGGCATTAGTCTTTAATTTATTAGTGTCTAATTAAAGTTACTTTGGCCTGAGAGTAACAGTGCAATAATAATCCTTATTATAACTTTTTAAAAAGCAGTCATGAAGGATGTATCACCAGGATGTAACATTGTGACCTGTGTTTATTACAAAACCTGAGCCAGCTAATGACCTTTCATAACCCAAGAAATCAGTAAATTATTCCTACGTTAACACTTCCGTTCTCGTATAAATACTTCTCTCTCAGTGTTTTGTTTGTTTATTGAGGACATCTGTCCTCAGTAGGGACTCTAGAGTAGAAGTGCCCATCAGAAATCTGAAATTCATACCTTTCATGGCTTCTGTCTCAGTGTGCTCTAGTTTATTGTTCAATCATGAACTCCATGGAGACAGACAATAGAATGTGCACCATGGCGCTTTCCTTCCAGAGCCTGGCACAGGACTGCAGGTGCTCAGTGAAGAGCAAAAGCAAGTCATCACTTTCCTAGGCTCAGCAAAGACCGCTACCATCTGCCTTAAGCTCCTAAGAGCAATAGCTGTCATGAAAAGCTGAATTTGCCATGAAACTGGGAACAGAAATGTTAAACGCAGGCACAATAGTAAACTACTAATATATTTTGAAAGGGATGGATTGTATCCAACCAGCACTGTTTCCAAATCTCTTTTAATATGAATAGTGTCCATAAAGTCATAATCCTTTGTTCAGTATTCACAATAATTTTTCTGTTGATTCTCTTTTGCCATTGAAAATCTGTGTCTTATGATTTATAGATGCCATTCTGTCCCGAGTTCATGTTATTTGCTTTCAGTGACGAGCAATTTTAAAATTAGATAACCAGAACAACCTACAAGAAAATACACTCCAAATTTTAAACTCTTTGCCATCATTTGAAATAAACCATCCAGTAATTGTATATTCGCCACTAATTCAGTTTTCTGATTACTGATTGACAACCCCCAATCCCTTGAAAAAAATCCAACTCCTTTCCAGCCTGACTTCTGTAAAGAAAAGACATTCAGCACGAGAATCCCAGTTGTATTATTTCGCTTCTATATTTGACTGTTATTTCCAATCGAAATTTGAGACGTTTGCTAGCATCTGTCAAAAAAGTGATGGTTGAGTATCTTCATTTAAGTTTCGGAAGATTTAAGGAGTTTCTGATTGAAATACTAAATTTTTGTGATGAAAACTAATCTATAGGAAAACAAATGATTCCTTTATAATATAAAATCCAATCAGTAGAATATGACAATTCTATTTAGCCATCTAGGCAGTACATCTAGCCTAGAAAAAAAAGCACATAATGTACATTGTTAGAAACTTTTAGTTAGTTCTGTTACTCCCCCAAGAAAAAGGTTCAGGAGTGACTGAATTTGAAGTCCTTAGAGAAGCTCATATTCCTAGTATCAATAGACTTGGAATGAAAGAAACGTCATAAGTTTCCTTTTCTGAGTGTGAAGTTGGGGAAAGGATCAAATACTAATGAATAGCACTTGTTCCAAGATGCACATGTGTCTTTCATTGATTTGCCAAAATTAAATCAAAGGGTTCCATATGTGTCTGAAGGAGAACCATCTGACACTTGAAGTAGCAAACAATAAAACTTTAAAAATATATTTCCTGTGAAGCTGAGTTGATTGGGAAAAAGAGAAGGTTTGATCATCAGGAAGGATATAAATGTGGCTATAGCATATGTGTCAAATGAGTAAACTTCGGAAGGGCTTTATAAATCGTTAAGTGGCGTACATGTAAAGGAGAGAATAGGTATTCTTGGTTTCTTATTTCTTATTTTGTTTATTATTTATTATTAGGTACTGTTAAACATTGGCAATGAAAATGGAAATGGTAGTTTCTGTTTTTTATGGATCAAAATTGATGTCCAAGTTGGATACTAGACTGAGTGTACATATATTTACATTTCTGTCTTACACATAAAACAGTCAAGTCGTAATGTTATCTTCGTAGTCATGAATTTCCCTGTTCTCCCCCAACTTCCTATTTCATCTAGGTGCCCACATCCTCCCGCCCCAAGCCCCAGGCTAGTAGGTCATGAGGGTTGGATCCTGACTTTACAGGAACTACTTAAGATGTCCGCGGGCTGATACAGCTGGGCGATGTATCGAGTTTCTGCCTTTCGTTTGCTCATTAGCTCCTGTTGCCTGGGCTCGTTGTCACGTGCCATTTCTCTTGTGACCGGATTCCCTATTTTTTTATTGTCTGATCTCCCTCCCCACCAAATATTCCTAATCTGTCCATGCTGCATTTCTCAGACATTCTGCTTCTTGATCTTTATCTTACGCCATATACCTGGCCCATGTGTACCGACCTTATTGTTTACTAGTCTCTCTGTCAAGCTCTTCCCTAGACCCTGTCTCAAGGTCCTTACACTTGTGTGCCTTTGATCACGGCGACCCACTGCTCACCTCCCTACCTGACTGTCACTCTTCATACCTGCCTCTTTCACCAGCCCCTGCCACTCACCTTGAACTTAGAGCTTGGGCTCTGGGGAAGCCAGACAATCCTTTAACACTCATTTTCCCACATTTCCCTATCTTCAAATCATGTCAGGAACACATTGAGTCAGTTTCATAAATGTTCACTGGTTGAAGAAAATACACCTGCTCATTCGCAGATGTAATCACTACTGAGACGTGTCTAGATGTGATATTTAGTGTGGGTTATCGCTAGGGGGGTCTAATGTAAAGCTATTCAAGAACTCCTCGTGGATTGATGGTATTCCTTAAGGGTCAGTCTCTGAATTAATTAGTGCGAGAATAAACTAAATGCATAGTCCAGTTTTAAGTCTTTGAGAATATATTATATATATATCGATCCAACAAGTATTTACAGAATTGCCTCTTCAATAGTGTAATGAGATTTTCTTTCACTGTACTTGAATGATGATGAATCTTGCTATGTAAGATTGATTTACACAATATCAGCAGTAGTGGTCACTGAGGAAAATTGGGATTTGCTATGAGCTGACTTTTGAGTCATGGCATAATTTGTGTGTAAAAGCTAGTCTCGGTGGTATGGCTTACCTAAATGGAAACGGCGTCCCCACCTACCTGCTGTCCTTAAGTCCTTTGTTGCTTTCATCTTATCAAAGAACTTCCCCAAATTATATAGTTCTCGTCCGGAAACCACCTACATATCCACACTGTACATTCTTTTTCTTTTTTGACTTGTTTTGGGGGATCGTGTACGTATGCCTGTAGGCACAGATACATGCCATATGGATTTTGTGCCATGAGAATATTATTAAAGACTCTCTAATCTGGGGCAGAAATGATTTCCTTTTCCATCAGTGACAGACCTGCTCGTATTTGCGGTTTGGGTTACGGTTACAAGTTGGGGAGTTGATTCTGGCTTTGATAGCTAAAAATTAGAAATAAGTCTGAGAAAAAAAGTACGCAAGTTGAAATTGAAATCTAAATGTAGGAGTACATTGGCTAGATTATTCTGAAGCAAAATAGCAGACATTCTTCAAAGTGCTCTATTTCTATTCACACCACATTACATCTTAGTTCTGTCAGAGAACATCCGCAGACTTACGTTTTCTAGAGAAAAAACAACTCTGAAATCAAAACGTCTTGCTTTTCTGGGCTTTCGAGAGTTATTAAGTGTAACTGGCAAATCATTTAAAATATAACTAATTTTGTGTCTTTTTCAACATTTAGGAATTGCAGAGTCCCAAAACAATATTTTAGAAGTTCTTGCTTGAGGCAGCTAAGCCAAATACATAAATGAAATGGTGGAATGTAATGTATGTATATGCTACATGGTTCTAACAAGTACCTATATATGTTTCCTTTGGTGGTTAACAGGTAATTAGGAATCTTTAAATAGCCAACTTATATTTGATGGATGCAACATTATAAGTCTGTCATTTAAGTTTAGGGAAGAAAATAGTTAAATAGTCTCCTGGACTTAACTGTATTTTCAGCTAGATTCTTCAAATGTCTGTGGGAGTAGAGCTTGTCACTATGCTAATGATAACTCAAGGGAGTAACATTTTTCAGGCAGTTTCTACAGAATGACCTTGAAAATTGTTAGGTGGCGTCATGATGGGGGTCTTCGCTGCTCAGTGGGAAAGTGGTTGATTCATACTAGGAGACGTGATTTGAACATAGACCTGAAATTATTCATACAGGATGAGGTAACTGAAAGACAGGCGCTCTAGGTAACGTAGGATAGTATTGGCAAAGGGAAGAAGAAGCAAAGGTTAAACATGTGTGCACACACACACACACTCCAGAGAATTATCAGATGCCGAAATGACCCTTAGAAGAAATCTAAAAGCCATTGCTTCCGAAGTGATGCTGCTGTCTGTGATTTGAGCTCGCTTTTCCAGAAGTGAATGAATTATTCTCACTATAATTCCTTCCAGGGATGTCCTGGCACATCTCATCAGCCACAGACACAGAAACTTTTTGTGGGGTTTGTACCCCGGAGTTTGCCACAGAAAAGTCAGTGACAACTAGAGTTGCTCCTGTGAGCGTAAGAAGCCTGCTTTGCATATCTCCCCATTAAACCTCTTTCTTTTTTCTTTCCCTCCCTCTAACTCGTGTCTGCCCCACTGGCAGGAGTGCATGGTTGATGCTGACTCTTCCGACTCCAGGTCAGGTCCTCCCCACTCCTAGAAGCTCCTGCCCAGACCATAGCGCTCTTCCACATCTCTGAATTCACAATGCTTATTTGTAAATTAACCTCATGCTATCTTGTCATTTCTTCCATGATCGTTTTGGTTCGGTACAGCCCAGAGTTTGGTTTCTGGAGTCACACTGTTGGCATTTAAATACTGGCTCCTACATAGCTCTGATATTTTTGACCAAGTTATGAATCTTGCTAACCTGCAGACTGTCTGTCTGTAAAATGGGCATTTGCCATCTGTCAAATGGTGACCATTCCACCAGCTCACGCATGTCACACGCTAGGCACAGGGCCCCCGCATGGCATAAGGAGAGGGACTGACCGTGCCAATTTGCCAGAGACTAAGGAGGTTCCTGGGAAGCAGAACTTTCAGTGTGAAACCCGAGAAAGTTCCAAGCAAACTGAGTTAGTCCTCCTAGTTGTAAGCATTTCATTTATATTATTCACATTTTATCGTATTCCTATTTTGTATTCCTTGGGAATCCTGTGTTACATCTTTCCCCCATTAAGGTTCACAGAGGCGCATATCTAGGTGCTTAAACATCTTCATGTGTACTGCATTTTCTTAAAGGAGGTTTGCAGTACTTCATAGTAATAAAATTCATAAAAGACTGGAAAATTACAACAAAGATGACATGGGAGTCTAGAAGGAGAAATTGTTAGGAATGTAGCATTGGCTTGAGAGATAATTTTTGATTTCGCAAAGACATTTAAAAAAATGTATCCCAAATGCCTAGAACACTGCAAATAATAAAAGAGGTTAACGATTACCTCCAGGAAAACATCATACACAAAAGAAAATATAATCACCGATTGCTACTGTTAAGTCAAGTGACGAAGCAGCCCTAAGCGCGGTGTAGCTGCAGGGCTGTCCCACCACACTCTATAAACCCAGCTGGTAAGAAAACAAAGAAACCTTTATACCCACGACACAGCAGGCAGCCTGCGCTTCATGTGGCCACAGTTCCCCTTTGCCCCTCCACCCCCTGAGTTCCAAGGAAGAACGTAGCCGGTGGGCCATGGGAGCAAGCACAGATAGATGCTGAGCGCACAGTGGATCTTTGTCACAGCTGAGAAGTGCTAAGCTTAGGAAACTCGCAATCGTGTGAGGGGACCACTAGCAAACCTGCCCAACCTCTGCCCCACAGGGAGACATTATCTGTATCAACCTGGTTAGGAAGCAAGTCTTCTCTGGGGAGGAAAGGGAGACATTATTATTGCAAAGATGGTTCTTGGCTGTCCAGTCTCCCTTTCCTCTCAGATGGTGACCCGGACGTGGGGACTTAATTAGTCCGCCCCCCTGTTGCTGGTGCCACGTGGCTCTCGCCTCACCAGCAGTGTCAAATGTTAGCCACCACCCCCCCCAACGCCCCCCGCCCAGTTATCCTGTGGTGAGCTTCCTCGTGGCTCAGCTTTCTTCCCACAATCCCCGGTTGCTTCTTGAGCCCTGGGTTAAACATTTGCCTCCACAAGTAGAAAAAAGTCATGGGGTGTGTGTGTGCTTTGGCCTGTTCAGCTGCTATAACAGAATACCATAGACTGGGTGAATTAGAAACAACAGATAGTTCTTTCTCACAGTCCTGGAGGCTGGAAGGCAGAGTTAAGGGTGCCGGCATGGTCAGGTCTGCTGAGGGCCCTCTTCCTGGTTGCAGACTGCCATCTTCTCCTTGTGTCCTCACATGATGGAAAGAGAGCTAGCTAACTCTCTGGCCTCTTCTCATAAGGACACTAATCCCATTCATGAGGGCTCCACCCTCACGACCTAATCACCTGCCAAATGCTACATCTCCTAATACTATCATATTGGGGGTTAGGATTCCACATTGTAGGGGGGGTGGTTAGGATTTCAACATAGGAATTTGTGAGGATACAGGCATCTAGTCCATTGCTGGGGGAGAGAGGGAATTTGGGAGTAGCATAAATAGGGTCACGTGTGCCTCTAAATTTGTGTCAGGTGGAGAAGAAGGACACCAACAGTAGCTTAGTTGTTCTTCATCGTGGCTGCCCATTCGAATCACTTGGAAGATTTAAAAAATAAAACACCAGTGTCCACTCCATCCCACTCCCACCCCAGAGACTCTGATTTAATCTGGGGGACCTGGACACATAGCATGGTTTTAAAACATCCCAGGTGAATTTAATATGCAGCCAGGGTTGAAACTCACTGCAAGTAACTGAATCCTCCTCTCTCCTCCTTTCCTTCCCACAGTTCATGGCCCATACTGGAGCTGAACATGTAAAATATGATACAGTAATGATTGCTTTTATTTTTACGTATGGCTTCCAAAGTTTGAGCAATATTTTATATCACAGTGACGACTGTGCCTGTCTCTAAAACTTGGTGGTTTTAACTCAGTGGTAGATGGTTTCACTTTTATGTTAAAGTCTGTTTATTCATAGTTTATTATGTAGCAAGGCCGTTTCTTAGGCAGTTGTCTATTCACAGCTTATCGTTAAAAACCAACAACTAAAACCTAGAGGCAGTCTGGCTTGTTTCTGTTTACTGCAGGGACGGAAGAGCATTTTCTGTAGTGCTAGGAATTCTCTCAGATTAAAAACTAGCATCTTGTTGCTGGATTAGGCATAACTGTTGTGGATTTAGTACCCACTGTAGCTTGTGGAGAGAATCAGAGGCCGCGAGGACTCGAGGCTCTGGCATGGAACTCTTGGTGGCCTGTGCAAAAGCCATCTGAGCAAAAAGGTTCGCATCGTGGACCTGCTTGATTACCGCTTAGCTCAACTACCTTGTTCGCGGCCTACATGAGATCTAGTTAGGATCTAGCTCATTATTTAATATTTACTTCAAAACTAACAGCATCTTCATACTTTCTTTTTCATGTTTATGTCTTTGTTCCGTTTAGCAATTTTCCTGTGATTGTCTAAATAGAGATTTTTCTGTCCTAGAAAAAAAGAAAACACCTCATTTAGTTCTTTGACATGCATTAGCTGATAAAACCATAGTCAAGTGTTAGAAAATATTTCTAAATATTTTAGAATTTCTAAATATCTAAAATATTTCTAAATATCTAAAATATTTCTGATTTCATTGCATCTTGTATTCTTCATTGGAAAATTCCCGGGGGCTGATTTTCTCCTGAGTCTAGATTTTTTAAAAAGTAAGCCTTTGGGCTTCCCTGGTGGCGCAGTGGTTGAGAATCCGCCTGCCAATGCAGGAGACATGGGTTCGTGCCCTGGTCCGGGAAGATCCCACATGCCGCGGAGCAACTAAGCCCGTGAGCCATGGCCGCTGAGCCTGTGCGTCCGGAGCCTGTGCTCCGCAACGGGAGAGGCCACAACAGTGAGAGGCCCGCATACCGGAAAAAAAAAAAAAAAAAAAAAAAAAAAGTAAGCCTTTAAGAAAAACCCCCAAATTATTTTCTCTGTTCATTCTATGTCTATAGTTAGCTAATTGCTATAGACTTAATGCTTGTGTCCCCCCGCCCAAATTCATATGTTGAAACCCTACCCCCCAATATGATAGTACTAGGAGATGTAGCGTTTGGCAGGTGATTAGGTCATGAGGGTGGAGTCCTCGTGAATGAGATTCAGTGCCGTTATGAAAGAGACCCCACAGAGCTCCCTCACCTCCCGCCATGTAAGGACTCAGCAAAAAGATGGCCTTCTGTGAATCAGAAGCAGATTCTCGCCAGACACCGAATCTGCTGAAGCTTTACTCTTGGACTTCCCAGTCTCCAGAACTGTGAGGAATAAATGTTTGTTGTTTAAGCCCCTCAGTCTATGGTATTTTTTTATACCCACCCCAGATGACCTAAGACGTAAGTAAAGCACCATTTTTATTTTTATGTTCTGCATTTGGAGTTTAGCCATCTACTATTACTCTATGGTCATTGTGAGGCTGTCAAAACCTCTACTCCTTCTGTAATGACCTGAGACTTTTATTGTGGTGTCACTGTGCAGAGATGCTTGTTCTGATGCCTTCCTGCTTAATCTCCCAGCCTCTGTATTTTTATTCTATAAAGTGGGAATGACACTTGTATTAGAGAGTTATGCTGTAATTAAGGGGCAATATATAAAGCACCAGGCACACGGAGGACACTTGTATAATTCTCTTTCTCTTCTCCCATCTACTCTGGGTACCTCCCCCAGAGTGGACATTTTGGGGGGAGCTTTTTCTACTCTTAATTTGGGTGAATTTCTGTGGTTCATTTACTCTAATCTAATCTTTGTATGTTTACATGTATTTCCTTATTTTTCCAGTTTCAGATTTCTGAAGGCTCCTAAAAATTTTTCTTCCCCCATTTTTACCTTCTGTGGTTTTTTTTTTTTTTTTTTTTTTTTTGCGGTTCGCGGGCCTCTCACTGTTGCAGACTCTCCCGTTGCGGAGCACAGGCTCTGGCCGTGCAGGCTCAGCGGCCATGGCTCACGGGCCTAGGCGCTCCGCGGCATGTGGGATCTTCCCGGACCGGGGCACGAACCCGTGTCCCCTGCATCGGCAGGCGGACTCTCAACCACTGCGCCACCAGGGAAGCCCTATCTTCTGTTTTATGATCTTTCTATCTACTTCTTTCTTTATCTTGATTTTACCTCCTTCAATCATAAGAATAAGCCTTAATTAGAAAATATTAGTGTTGGCTGTTTATGTAAGAATTTATTGTGCACTAGAAGAGAGATTTCAGTTTTATAAATACTAGAGGACATTTCAAATAGAGCCTGAAACCCTCAGAGCTTTAGTCATCTTCCAGACCTCTGGTCAATAAATCTTACCAATGTGAAATGAAAGTTGTCACACTTCTGTGTTTTGTTGTTGCCTTAGTATAATGAAAGCTACTGTTTTGTGGCTTTTATGCTATTGAAATAGAAACTGCTCAACCTCAAGACTCTTGGGTTGGAAGACCAACATACCTTTACCCCCATCTGTACTAATGCCCATGGGTTAAGACTCCGAGCTTCCACAGCAAGGGATGCGGGTTCAATTCCCTGGTGAGGGGGAACTAAGATACCTTATGCCTCTCTGTGTGGCCAAAAGAAAAAACTGCTCATGCTGTCTGACCACTAGTTTAATAAGGAGGGCCCTGTGTGTTTTTGTCTTTCATAAGAGTACTTGTTTGTTGCAAAATTAGCCTAACATCTTGCTTTTGCAAAACCCATTGAATTCCATATTTTTGTGGACAATGTCTCATACTCACATGGAATAGCTATCTTTTACCCACATCCATAATAAACCCAATTTCCAAAGCCATTACCTGAAATTTCCTTTTGCCTGTTTCACCTGTGTTTCATAAAAAACATTCATGTAGCACAACAATAAAAAAGCAATGTTTGTGCCTCTTTTTAAATAGGGATTTGCTTTTAGTAAGTTGATTCCTCTGAGCTCTCAGTTATATTTTTCATAGTCCTAATAGGAGCTTCCTAAAATATCTTCTATTGTACCAGGTATAAGGTAGATAACAAGTTTGATAATCCCAAAGAGACTTGCGTTAAATAATGTAAACAGAGAGGGAGATGAAAATAATCAATAAAGGCATGAGGAGAGACCACAAGGACAAGGTAATTTGTATTTACTCCAAGGTTTCTCATTCTAAACTCTCCTGCTCTCTCCAACCCACACATGTTTAGGATAAATACCTTCTTCTCCTTCTGTATTTGACAGTAGCTACAGATTCCTTTTGAAGGTCGGATTTGAACAATTGAGTAGGCATGAATTTTCACTTTTAAAAGCCAAACTTAGAGAACACTTTTCTTCTTTTTTAAAAAATTTTTATTGGAGTATAGTTGATTTACAATGTTGTGTTAGTTTCAGGTACACAACAAAGTGAATCAGTTATACATATACATATATCCATTCTTTTTTAGATTCTTTTCCCATATAGGTTATTACAGAATATTGAGTAGAGTTCCCTGTGCTAGACAGTAGGTCCTTATTAGTTATCTATTTATATATAGTAGTGTGTATATGTCAATCCCAATCTCCCAATTTATCCCCCTCCCCCGCCATTTCCCCTTTGGTACCATAAGTTTGTTTTCTACATCTGTGATCCTATTTCTGTTTTGTAATTAAGTTCATTTGTACCATTTTTTTAGATTCCACATAGAAGCGATATCATATGATATTTGCCTTTCTCTGTCTGACTTACTTGACTTAGTATGGTAATCTCTAGGTCCACCCATGTTGCTGCAAATGACATTATTTCATTCTTTTTTATGGCTGAGTAATATTCCATTGTATATATGTACCACATCTTCTTTATCCATTCATTGGTCGATGAGCATTTAGGTTGCTTCCATGTCTTGGCTATTGTAAATAGTGCTGCAGTGAACATTGGGGTGCATGTGTCCTTTTGAATTATGGTTCTGTATCTAGAGAACACTGTTAAATGACATTCTTGAGTTGTCAGTACTGATGGGTGCTAAACTGGGATTATCATGCACAACCTGTGTAAACATAAACGTGTTACAGCTGATGAGATAGCATATTTAAGAGTTTTTTCATCATTGTCCTTTCCTGATCGTTTTTTTCCCCAAAATATTTTAAGATGGTCGTGCGTGATTCTGTACATCAAAATTTAAAGGTCATAGTTAAGTAGTGTAACAAAGGATTAGTGTTTAATTCTTTATTTTAATTAATTGTCAAGAGTTACTTATTTAATCTTAAGTATTTACAAATAGATCAAAATAATAATGAAGAAATGACTTCTTTAAATGGATAAAAACCAGTTCAAGACTGCTAGCCTGGGGGTGCAGTTGGAGTCATTGACTAATAATGTATTGAAGGAAATGCCCGAAGTATCCTGAGCCATTTCCTTAATTGGGCAAAGGACAGATGTCCAAGGCCATCGCTGCTCTAGGAGGGCAGTTAGTTTTGTCACTCCTCTTACACCAGCATGCTTTGAGCATAGTGGACACTGATTATTGTTAACATCCATGCAAGCTTACTAAGTGACAGGAAAGGTAGTAAGCTCTGTGCGTGCATGAAGTCTCTTAAATACTTGCTGATAGTCAAGGGAGTAAATAAATGAATGGTCATTGCTTCCAGCTTCCAACACAAGAAAAAGCTCTTTTACTCAGCTAGTTAAGTAGGTCTAGATATTTATGGGAATTTCAGTATTTTTTCTTCATGAGTGAATTATGACAACATCCTTGACATCTATTGATGTTAATATTCAAATTGAGTTGATAATGTTAAAAAGTGCTGTTTTCTGACGTATTTGATGTTTAATCACTTTATAATATACTACAATCCAAGTAAAGATCTTTCTCGAGAAAGACATTACATAAACACAGTTGTAACAACATTGTAATATGAATTAATTCAAGAACTATTTAAAAAATCCCCATTTAACCTAATATCATTATTATCTGGAGAACAGATTAATGATTTGTAATTTTCTGATGATTAAACTTCTTTAAAGTTTTATGTTCTCATATATCATTAGAATGAGTGTGCCACTTATAAAATATTAATTATTCATAATACCCAAGAATTACATCTGCTTTATTCTTTTATTATAACTGTCCTGAATAAATCAACCCATGATAATTACTTTATATACTCAACCTGATTGAACAAAGATGCAACCTATTGTGGGTTTTTATAGCACGTATATCATAAAACTTTTGCTAGTGCATCATATAATTATTCAAACCACAACGAAGGGCATGCCTACTAAAATGCGTCCATTTATAGCCCATGATTCTGGTTACAAATACTTAAACACACACTACTGATTTTGTAAGGTTTTATCTAGCTTCTGTATTGGTCTCTCTAGAATTCAGTTTTCTTCAAAACAGGAACTATGTCTTTTGAATGTCATTAGTTTGTGGTGAGAACAGCACAAACTAAGTGAATACTATTTTTTTGAATGTATTATAGAAGGATAATGTTTACGAAATTCTTTAAGTGGTGTCATTCCTCAGGCTTTCATAACATTATCCAGCTAACTTATAGCCAAAAATAAAATGGATAATTCATAATATTCTAAGTAAAATTTTCTTTTAAGGCTTAACAAACATTTGTTGCTAAACATATGCTATGTTTACCGTCTTTGTAAAGGTAATATTCAACAGTATGTCTCAAAATATTGAAAGCACCTGTTATTAAATATCCTGTGAAAACACTTATACCCTGTCATTCACAATCCAATTAAATTCCTTTAAATTTCTTTTTTTTAAAATTGAAGTATAGTTGATTTACCATGCTGTGTTAGTTTCAGGTGTACAGCACAGTGATTCAGTTACGCATATATATGTAAATCTCTTCTTTTTCAGATTCTTTTCCCTTATAGGTTATTATAAAATATTGAGTATAATTCCCTATGCTATACAGTAGGTCCTTGTAAATTCCTTTAAATTTCTTTATTTTGGAAAATACCTACAAGGATCACACGCCCAAATGAAAACAGGATTTTGTTAAGGGATTGTGGGAAATTTTTGTTTTGTATTTGTGTTGTTTTAACATAGCATCTGCAATAGAGTAATACAAATATTTCTAACATAGTTAACTGCATGTTAAACTGATTACCTATATATGTCCTTAATTACTGAAATTTATACTGCTCTGGAGATCACTTATAATATCACTCTTCAAATTTCACATGACACTGAAAATGGCATTTTGTTTCAGAAATGTCTAGCAGAGCATGGGGTCACCTGAGGGCTTGGGAGGGGTACTTCGAGACTCGGTTTTAAGGATTCTTTGTGTGTGTGTGTGTCTGTTTAATGTCCAGCACCTGTTCTTCCTGGAGCCTACCAGCAAGGCCATTCTCAAGGGTATGGGTACATGCATCAGACCAGCTTGTCATCCATGAGGTCAATGCAGCATTCACCAAATCTAGTAAGTGCCCATTTGAAGCATTCCTCCTTCCCTGGTCTTCATATATTATTTCCAGAATATAAATGTGCATAGAATACAGTTGAATTGAATATGGTACATTTTTTATATAAAGGGTAAATGATGATGTGTTGCTTTTTTTTTTTTTTTTTTTTTTTTGTGGTACGTGGTCCTCTCACTGTTGTGGCCTCTCCCGTTGTGGAGCACAGGCTCCAGACGTGCAGGCTCAGTGGCCGTGGCTCACGGGCCCAGCCACTCTGCGGCACGTGGGATCTTCCCGGACCGGGGCACGAACCCATGTCCCCTGCTTCGGCAGGCGGACTCTCAACCACTGCGCCACCAGGGAAGCCCGATGTGTTGCATTTTTACAAGCTTCCCTAAGGAAGTGGAAGACATATAGGGGTAAACCGCTGAGAAGGGAAGGCACGATGAGAAAACGTGTAAACAGTAAAACATACAAAGACTTTACCAGGACTGTATCCTAATAGTTAACCTCATGATTGGAAGTAGTCAACTATGGTCTTCATTCAGTAAAAAAAAGCACAAATATCTGGTCATGTTAACTAGTTAATCAAAGTGGCCATTGAGAGCTAAATGACACAGCCAACATATGTCTTTGAGTCCTCCTCTGGAAATCTTGGAGTGCTGATTCATTCACTGAATGTAAGGTTTGGAAGCAGTGTTCCGGGTCATTTAGTCAAATGTGGCATCTTATGCTGAAATTGCTTCTCCAGGCTCCCGACACAGTCCCTTGGCCTTTGCCTGTGCACTTAGGAACAGGTGGCCCTTCTAAGCTTGTAAAATACCTTTTTTTTAATGTATTTTTGTTGAAGTATAGTTGCCTTACAATAGTATATTAGTTTCAGGTATACAACATAGTGACTTGGTGTTTCTATAGATTATGCACCATTAAAGTTATTATAATATTATTGACTGTTTTTCTGGGCTATACGTCACATGTCTGTGACCTACTTCTTTTTTTTTTTTTTTTTTTTTTTTTTTTTTTTTTTTTGCGGTATGCGGGCCTCTCACTGTCGCGGCCTCTCCCGTTGCGGAGCACAGGCTCCGGACGCGCAGGCCCAGCGGCCATGGCCCACGGGCCCAGCCGCTCCGCGGCACGCGGGATCCCCCCGGACCAGGGCACGAACCCGCGTCCCCTGCACCGGCAGGCGGACTCTCAACCACTGCGCCACCAGGGAAGCCCCCCTACTTCTTTTTTATAACTGGTAGTAAGGTATCTTTATTCACTCTAAAAGTTCTTTGCATCTCAGCCAGTTTCCTCAGTCTATGAATACACTTGATTTTGAGATGGTCTGATATTATTAGCTAAACTCTTGGCCTCAAATGAAAACAAATATAGTAAAACTCATTTTTAAAATGTCCTCATTATAACAAGCATTTAATTATATGTACTTAAATATTCAGGCCATTTATATGCTAAATTTCTATCACTGTGATACAGAAACCTATTGAGTATATTATGGATTTTTTCTTTTATTTGTTTTAAATATTTTTGAGGAAACAAAAATTTTTAGTAAAGTTCATTACCTCTGCCAGGGGACCGATGGTGGTGATTTGGCAGTGCCTTGGACCTGTCTGCCACTGTGGTGGGTTTTGTTCTCTGAAGAACATGGACTAGGGGAGACTCTGCATAATCTCAGGTCTCTGGGCTTATCCGAAGCTGGGGGAGCGGCTTTACTGCTTCAGAGCTTGCTTTTGGACAGGCTAGCTATTGTATTTAGCGGCTTGCTCTGGCCCCATTCTGGCCTCCAGCATTACGTCTTTTGCCAGACTGGTGACCTTGAGATGAACACAGTCAGGACAGACAGCACGCTCTGGTCTGCAGGACTCCAGAAATGGCCGTGCTCGGGAAGATTCCTCACAGTTACTTTACGCATGGGTTGGTCAGTTGAGCTCAGCGTTTGTGGCCGTGACTGTCTTGGTGTGCATCGTGTGACCCCGTCTCTCCTTCCTCAGAGGACCTACCGAGCTATGTACGATTACAGCGCCCAGGATGCAGATGAAGTGTCCTTCAGGGACGGCGACTACATCGTCAACGTGCAGCCCATCGACGACGGCTGGATGTACGGCACGGTGCAGCGAACTGGGAAAACCGGGATGCTTCCGGCGAATTACATCGAGTTTGTCAATTAATCATTGCTCCTTGCCCTTTGAGCTTTGTTCTCACGCACACTAAACGTAATCTTTCTGAAAGATAGAAGATACCTTTAAGACAACTTGGCAGTTATTTTACAGTAATCTATCCTCCCTTTGACAATTAGACACACAGGTACCAGGAAGAAGGAATGACTTCTGGGCTGAAAACAGCAGCATTTTTGGTAATTCGTATAAGCAAAATAATTAGGTCTGGAGACCTGGTGCTGCTAATTGTGTTAATGTTTTCCTTTGATTGGCCATCGTGAACCCTTCTGGGGAAATGTATTTTTGTAGACTTTAATAGAGACGTTGATTGTCCCTTAAATGTCACAAGTATATGAAATTTCTTAGCTGTCACTTTGGAATCACCAGAAGCCAGTCCTCTTAATTCAGTAACACAGCCGATAATTTAAAAACCATTTAGCTTTTGAGTCACGAGGCAATTTCCAATTCAAGTGAAAATTGCCTAAATATATTAAATGTAAGCAGTGGCAGAATGACAGTTTGGTTAAAATTATACTGACTGGTGGCCTTAGGGATCTAGAAACTTCTACTGAACAAAGAAATTTCCTTGTTCCCTGGGCCAACTTGGGTCTATTTATTTCTCATTTGTACCAAGGTGTATCCTACTCTCCATTTACATTCTATGGACCTAAGTATATATGCTTGGCTGCATAGAATGTCAGGACCAAATTACTTCACAGCTATTCTACAAAGGGCAAATTTTAAGGTCATCTATATTATTTCCCTAATACTAATAGCCTTTACCCTGTTGCATGTCACGTAGGTTCAAGCTTCTGTAACATAGGCAGCTGCACTGCCTGTTCCTGTTATTAAAACAAAAAGCGTGGCCGATATCTAAAAGCCCTTTCCTCTAGCTGCCAGCTCATCAGAAAAACATAACTTGAAAAGTTGCTTGAGATTCTCTTGCCGCATTACACTCTAGTTTTGAAGGATTTACACCTTAGGAAATAGATGTATACTCTAGCAAATAAGTGATTTAGGTGTTTACTGAACAGCTTTCATTAACTTAATGCCGCTATTGATTTAAAAGCAAAGAAAACTTCATAAAAGCCACTTACAAAGTTGGAATACGAAGTGTGCTTTGGGAAGCCAGCGAACAAAAGATGACCAGCTCCGCACACAGAGACAGGTGATCTGGTTTCTTAATTTGGGAAAATGATATTCAGATTCCGGAATGGGAATCTAGCCCCTGAAACCGCTTAATGAAAAGACTCCCTTTCCACTTTCTGGTTTTTATTTTGTAAATCACATCCAGGGGTGAGATTGGGATGCCACCAGAGATCTGAGGTACGGGCCAACAGGTTGTTCATTAAGAAAAAAGAGATCTTTGTCACATTTTCATTTCCAAATGAGTGACTTTGCAGGCTCTTGCTGGATTCACAGCTGTACCCGTCATGTCGTGAAGTTTTACCTGGAGTCCACAGTCAAGATCGCTGGAGAGACTAAGGTCCATCAGCAACTCTGTGTTTTCCTGACCAGGCCCGTTAGGGGGACTTGCCATAGGGTAGCGCTCACGTAGGGTCTGACTCTATAGCTGTAATGAAACTGAAAAAGTAAAGTTACAAAAATGCAATCAAATGTATGGGCCTTGGGGCTTTCTGCCTTAATGATATATTCAAGGAAATTAACAAAATATGCCGTAAGACATCCTTTACTGAAATGTTTATTGGTCCAAAGGCAAATGTTGATTCATTTACACCTTTGCAAAGTAAGCCCATCGTTTTGAAAATCGGTAGTCTTATTTTTATCAGGCTAAAAGAGTAATTAAATAAGCTTTATTACATTCAAGCTGCATCTACATGACACTGATGTAAAATTGAAAAGAGAAAAATTCAGGCAAAGAACTAGAGAGTTTTTGAGGGCGTTTTACATATTACCACATAGCCAGCTTGGCTGATTTTCTATCATTGAAATGACCAGTTGTGATTCAACTGATTAAACCCCATATCGATCTTGGCGTCTTATACAAAAACCTGCAAAGACAAGCGGAACTTGCAATATTCTTGCAAAAATTTCTGTGCATTAAAACTGAGGGCAATAAGCTTGCTTAGTTTTATTATACCATTAAGTAAATATTTAAGATTCACCCAGACAGACTACTTTTTTGTGATTATAAAAGAGTAGTTGTTGATTAAATTTGCAGATGAAATGTAAGACGGGTACCATTTTTGATAAATAGCACATTTATAGGAAGCTCAAAGGAAACCGATTTGAAATGATGATTATAATCGGGGAAGTAACCATAAAGTAACAGCTTGAGGTTTCATTGTTTTTCTCATCCACTGATTTCAAAATCAGATTCACTGAATGTAAACGTCAATACTCATTTGGGGAATAATTCTCCTAAAATTTTAAGCTTCACATAATGTTTGCGTAGTAAGATGTTTCTGCTTTCCAGCCTTTAGGAATTAAGATCGGGTCAGAATTTAACTAGAGGGCAGTTATTTTACAATAAAGACTGATGGAGCACAAGTTGCACACGTTCCTGATGCTGTGGTTTGATACTGCTGTCACCGTTACCGAAGCCTGTCAGGGTAGTAAGCATCTCAGCAGAAATATAGGAGACAATAGATGCATAAAACCAAAGTGCTATTTTTACAGCATCATTTTCAAAACTGTATTCTCGAACAACTTTTCCCCTTTCCACACTCCCCCTCTCGCCTTCGATCTGGCAGCAGGCAGATGCCACATACAATGCTGACAGCTCAAGAAGGGTTTCAAAAACAATCCTTTTAAAACTCAACTTAAAGAAGACTGGGAAATGCCCGAGCACAGAGAGCATGCACCCGATTTCCTAAATGTGTTCTCAAACCTGATAAAAGCACAAGGGCAGTTTGATATGCTTTTCAACGTTCCGAAAACAGAACTGTACGTGGATCATCTCTCTCTTGAGAAGAGCATGGCAACAGAATACATTGCTTTTGGTGTAAGTTTTTGTAATAGGCGTTTTTACTAATTCTCGTTCTCCGGGAAAGCTTTCTATTTCTAACCTGTGGCAGGACAAAGTCTTCACGTCTTCTTGTTGTTATTTCCACCTCTGCAGCGTAGCCCACTTTGAAATATTTATCTGGTTGTCACATGTCCATGCTGTCCCTGCATCTTCTCAGGCCTCCCTCACCTCAGACACCACACAGGAATTTGCAAGCACAGTTCCCAGGAGCACCTTGTATGAATATGGATGCGATTAGACCAGCCCCTCTCTTGCCACCAGGTTCACTGCATGAGGATGTGGAAGATACAGTTTCGCCCGTCTTGCCACAGTCTTTCTTTCCTTATCCTCCACGTTGAGCTAGACAGCACTCTGGGATTTGGGAAGCAGACTTTTCTAAACACGCAGTGGAAGCTCAAGGTGCATCTCTTTTTCAGGTTTGTCCATCTCCAGTGGAATGTTTTTAATGAACAGATAAAGAAAATGTGTGTGATCCTTTAATAACACCTCCCTATATAAAGTGGATATATGAATAGTTTATACCAAAATTATAATATAGAGATATAAAAAAAAAGAATAGGTGCCTTTTTGATTACCCTTGTTTATTCACTATGGTCTTGGAGAGAAAACCAAGCAAGCAAGCTTCTGCCTAGTCCATAGTAATATTTTATTAGATGATTGGTATTTTTTATGGTGGGGAAGTGAGATGCTCCTGACAGATACGAAAGGTGACAGGTGATTGTGTTTTACCTCTAGAGGTTTAGAAAATACTGACTCCTTCCGTCTATTTCTGAAAGGTTCTTTGTGGATTTATATAGAGTTGAGACGCATAAGCATTAACTTTAGGTTTGCGATTTCGAATACCTATTGTAAGATAGAAGAGTTATGTTACGAGACTGAATTCATTACGCGAGATGAAATTCACTTCATAAATTCATTCTATCTTAGCTATTTGCTTCTGATAACCTGAAAGTGGCTAGAGTACGGTTGTTTGGGGTAACGCAACGTGGAGGTGAGAAAGCTTTAGTTAATGAGAAGCTGTGTAAACCAAGCTAAGAATGCTAAAATGAAGGTCTCTTTCTGAAGTATTCCATGCCTGTTAGCGTTCTATCCAGGCACTGTCTACCAGTGCTGATCCCCCAAAAAATCGAGACATTGTACGATGCTTCTGTGGCCATCATTCCCTGATCCACAAGCCTGGAAGGATCCCCTAAGGCAAATCTCCTCCCCAGTTGTCCGTGTTACTTCAGTATCTTCCTGGGAATTCCATATGCTTTTTGTGTTTGATATGTGGTATTCGATTTGCATAGTATATACTTCCTTGTAATGCGGTTGCTGTTAAGAATGATTTCTTTTAAAGGAAAAGAGAAAACCGCATCGTAGTCCTCTTCTTCAGCGTTCATGCAATGAGCATTTAGAAGCAGCACCGAGTGTGTTACGGGAGGCCCTGTGATTAAAATCCAAAATCGAACCATTGTACAGATTGCCTTCTCTTTGCTTCAAAATATGTAGAATCGTGGTTGATGATTAATTTGCAAGATTGTACTAACCTCGAGAGCATACGGTTTTACAGGAAACACTTCATGTTTTTAAAATGAAGGGGCTTACAGAACAACACAATGTTATTAATATAATCTGGCTTTTGTTATGCAAATTGTTAACACCAGCTATTAAAATATATTTTAGTAGAAATGCTTTAATTCATGTTTTTTTCCTCTACACTGTGAATCTTTAAGCCTTGGTGGACTAGAGCAACATCGTGCTGCCCAAAGGACTAACCTATGCAAACTAGTTCACATTTTAGTGGATGTCACAGTAATTGTGTGACAAGACGTTATTTCCCCCTGCGTAATGTACAGCGGCACTGAAATAACACAGGAAGCCTAGCATCATGTATGTATAGACAGTGACTCACAAAACCCTTCAGGGCTACCGTAAGCATTAGTATTACCATCCGCGTAAGAGCAGATCGCTGATTTATCTGTTAAAACGACATCAACGATGTCAGAACAAGAGGGACAGATGGATGCGTCGGCCTCGGCTTCCAAGTGGTCCCTGCAAGTGTCCTCCCGTGCTAGAACCGCGTTCTCAGATGCGCTCTCTCCAGGGTATTATCACTCTGTGTCTTCTTTCTGTATTTGTAAAACATTATAACGCTTTCATTTCCTATCTCTACACATTCGGTTTGCTTAAATAAATGCAGGATATAACAAAATGGTTCCACTTGTTGGTTCTCACCTTGGTTTCTTGGAACAGGGGTCATTGATAACACCCTGGGTTTGGGTTTATCGAGACAACTCACGTCAAATGGCCTCGAAGGTCTGTGGTGGCCTCAGTGCACTTAACCTTGGTGAGTCATTCAGAATGTGTCTTCTTCCCCCAAATAAACTTAGCCTTAAATGATAACAGTATCGTGCTTTTGCAAGCTCAGTCTCCTTCTGATTTTATATCAAAGTACTATAGTAATACATCATCGTAGTTCACTTCTTTCAAGATTAAATTCCTCATACGTCCTCAATAGTACAGTTTTAATTTTCTTGTATTTGTAAAATGAAAGAAACAGCTTGCAGCAAAGAATAGAAAATGCGCAAACTGAGTGCATGAAACAGGGAGATGCTCTGATTTCCCAGCTCAGAATGGCTCATTTATCATCGAGGAGAATTGCTTTTTTCCTAAGTTTCCCATAGTTGGAAAAAGTGATTTACTTCCTTTTTTTGCCCTCATATAAATCTACTGAGACTAGGACCTTAGCTTCATTGTGTTATTTTGTAAAAGTTCCTCTTTGATGGTGCCTAAACCCTCCTAATTGTAAACGGATAAACTCTGCTGATGACACATTTAATGCTCTTGCTTATAGAATAAACACTCTTCATAATCTTGAATTTTGTGTTGCTCATATTCCAAAAGTATGAAATGAATATTTGTATGATATTAATCAGCAGACATACTGATAATATTTCAAATGACAAAACAGCTTGCTTATTTATTTATTTGTTTGAAGAATATACATTTTTTTCTCTCTCGAAGTTTTTTTTCCCCACCATGCTCACAGTTTTTACTTTTTGGAACCCAACCCACAGAGAAATGAGTAACTTAGTAAGATTATTTTTTCTGAATTAAAATAATTTAGGTTTAGAATAAACTATGCTTATATTTTTATTAACTTAAAAGTTTGTGAAGTTAGTTGTACAGGTAATTGAGACATACGTGACCACTAGAAGTCTACCAAAGTAACTTTTTACGAAAATACTTACACATAATAAATTGAAAAGTAGATAAAAGGGAAGTTTTGTTCCTTTCTTTATGTAATTTGCTTCGCCTAAGCAGGAGGATTGAATAGAGTTTTGTGATGGCAGAAAACTGGATATGGTCCAAGTGTGAACTTAACTACTTTCTGCAGTTCTAAGCGAAATTCTCAGGCCTTTGTCCATTTATATTCGTACTTGGGAGCAGCAGAGTTCTGATGAAAAATAGAAAGAGAAAATGGGTTTAAAGGGTGAAAAGTCAATATGAGAACAAAGGACCCAGTTACTGATTTTGTATTTATACCGTGGCATTTTGATCTTTGCTTTCACTTTTTTTTTTAAAAGTAGCAAACATGAAAGAGAATAATAGACTAAAATAGAGAAATTAGCAAAATCTGAATGCCTGTTATTTCACTTGAGAAAATAAGGAACTTTTCCGCATTCCAAATTTAGTTATTCGATTGCTTTTAAAATGAACTCGTTTCTGGTTCTTGAGCCAGGATAGCCCCGCTTTTTCCAAAGGGTTTCTACCCAAGGCCACACGGCCCTTGTTAACTTTTGCTATCTCGCTGCTCATGCCAGGTGGCTGGATGGAGGTGACCCGTGTTTAGCATATGCCCGGGAGCCCTTGATAGGAGCCTCACAAGCACTTTGCCCAACAGGGATGCTGGGCACTGAACCTGTCCACATCTCCCCGAGGAGCCCAAGTTCACAATATAGAGCAGGTTGGTTAACTGGTCTGATTGTTAAAAGCTAAAAGACGTAGAGAAAGGAGGAGGAAGTCAAGAGTAAGCAGAGCTGTGAGTGAGCAGAAAGCATGAGATGGGGAAAAGATATTTAGGACAGATGGAGCAAAAAATAAAGTGGATGGGTGGTGGTGTCATGAGCCCTGGAGATCGGAAGACACTGATTCTTGCTAACGGCGGCCCCTGAGAGCAGGGAGCCCCAGCCCCTGCTGCAGGAGTGGTCACACGCCATGTCAGATGTTCAAGGTTCCATCCTGGTCCTGCTGCCAATGTGAGGCCACCTCCCCGCCCCGCCCCGTCTCGATAAGGAACAAATTCCATGAATGTTGGAAACACTTGCAGGGTGGACCCCAAACGAAACACCCAGTGGCCAACGTGATTGAAATGCCAATTACATTTTTGCAGTTGAAATGTTCCAAGGTTGTCTTAAATAATTTTCTTTCGTTTTCTTTTATGATGCAACGTATGACACTGTATACGTGCTACTGAAAACCACTTTAGTTAGAAGTTGTTTCCCTAGGCTCTATGAAGGGTATCAATAATTAATAACAGATGAGTTTAACTTCAGCCAGTGGGTTTGTACAAAGAAAGGATAGGGAGAGGAATGTTCTCATCAATTTCTAAGTGTTTGGAAAAGAACGTGGGAACGACTGGGCGACCTTAGCCGAGTGACTCAGGCACTGGTGTCCCAGGGACAAAAGCGGAATTGTTTTTGCAGAGCTTTCAGAAATACCTAATTCTTCCAGGTTTCCTCGGTGATAGTTCTTGATTAAGGGGGAAGAAGCAGTAACAGTAACTTCCTCAGCGTGGATTTATTCAATGCTGACGTGATTCAAGGAACAGAACACAGGAACTTTCATACTATATTGGTAGGAGAGACTTACATTAAACAACCAATGATATACATTTCTCCACTTGTATACAGTTGTGTATACTTATACAGTTAATTGTTTCATTGCAGTTTGAGAGATGTTGTGAAAGGAAAGCCTAGCGCTCCCTGAGTTCTTATAGCTGGGCCGGGGGGACCTGTGGACTCGGCGCAGGGGAGGGTGTGGAAGACTTCTTTGAGGATCTGCTATTTGAACTGAGCTGAAAGCTGCACTGAGAGCTGTCTCAGTCCATCTAAGCCTTAGATGCGTGGGAAAATTTAGTCACTGGCGGCTAATGATAGAAATACTCTAGTCTTCTGCCAGATTTTAATTTAAAGAGCAATGGCAGGTTTTTGTAATTTTCATGCAATTAAATTTTCATGAACAAAAGTTGGGGTATGCACGTGCATGAATATATGTGCATGCCCTACCCTTTGATTATTCTGATTATGACTATTCCACTTAGAAAGTCAGCAGGTTGCAAAGAGTTAATTATATACACAAAGTTGTACAGATGTGGAATACTTCACTTCCTTTTTTGGATAATTGGTTATTATGTAGACTTTCCTGTGTCCTGACTTCCTCCTTGAGTATTTTTGGAAAGCATGTGCTTACTGGAGTTTACGGTCATACAGTCTGCAGCAGAACCATTGATTAAAAATGCTCTTCTCTCCTGTTTTAGATTCCACAGATTTTGGAATTGTCCTTCCATCTAATATGTGATATGAGTTAGATTTGCAACATTAACTGGACAACACAGGGAAAAATCACTCACAAAGCAAGACAGTTGTTGGTAACTATTTACAATAAGTCCTTGCTTGGAGGTAAATCATAGCTTTGTTTATAGAATTCTGGCAAGATTGCTGAACATGTGTCTCCTTTAAAAATCTGACAGGATGTTTGCACATTTTATCTGGGGTACCCCTGCCCCAGCGAAATTCATGATCGATAATATTTTGGATGTATTTGGCTCTCTCATATAATATAATGCTTGTGGGGAAACAATTTTTGATATTTATAAATACTTCCCGGCTGCATGTACATCTTTCTTTTAGGAAGAAGTGTTTTGACTTTCAAGATGGTGCCGCATAAAGCGATTTCTGCACTTCTACATCTTTTTGTTATGTTGCTTTTCTTCCAAAAAGGGTAGCTCTGATGATCCAACTACGGCCATCATATTTGTATTGTAACACAGTTTCTTTCGTTTACAACCATATGCCCAGCGTTTTACATTCATTTTAGCGGGGTCAGGAGAAGAGGTGCCTGAAAACCCAGGGGACAAACTTGTTTTGTGTGACCCGCCCAGTGGTCCAGGTGAATGTGGAAAGCATCTGCCTGCAGCCGTCCTCCACCCAGAAAAACAAGGGACGGGTACGGGGAGATTTTTCCATCTTGCATGACTTAAGTCCTAGAAAGGTGTGAGAGTGGGGGAGAGGATGGCTCCTATGATGATTTATTTTTCCAAGCAGGCAAATAAAAATGTTTACGGTATGAGAACATTACTATAGTATGTCAGTTCTTAGTATTATTGAAAGATTTCATGCCTGAAGGGTATTGAAACATTTTCAGAACTTCAAATGGGGCTTCTGGTCTTGATATGCTACTTGATCATGATGGAGACGCTAAAATGGTAGTTTCGTAATGCAGAATCCTTAAGAATTTGACAGAGTTAATTTAATTATATTTCGGCACAGATCCAAGATCTACATTATGATTGATTGGGGTGGAGGGGAGTTATCAGCCCAAAGAAGTCCTGTACCGAAGATGACCATGTCAGGTGAGTGAGTGGATACCTGTGGAACGTTAGTATCGCAGGAAAGAGAAGGAAAGACGTAGCTGGGCAAGGGCAGATCTGAAGAGCCCAAGGCCTCACTTGGATGAAAGGTCAAAGTTTTTGCTTCAGCCGGAATTGGCTCTTTCAAAATTATTCCAGTCTCAGGAGGTAGAATTTCTCTGTGTTGGCCTTGGTGATCTTCCCATGTCTTGGCAGTTTTGTCACGTCCACAAGATAATGCCGCACTCAGTTGTGTTGCTGAGCTTTTCTGGGGGAACGATGGATTTAGAAAGCATCTGGAAAATGCTGAACATTCACTTTGTGTGAGTGCAAGTTGAGATATAGTCTTTGAATTTAGTATTGTGTGATGCCCCAGCTTTTATATGGACTTTTTTTTTCTTTGAAGTCTGAGAAAGCCATGTGAATCGGAGCGGAGCTGAGTAGGTCCCGCGTTAGGTAGAATTTGGGTGTCTCACATCTCTGAGAGGGACAAGTTTCAACCAGCAACATGTGTGCCCTTCCACACTTGTTGCCTTTGGACTCAGACTTTCAGGGGAGCAGAGACCTTCAGTCAAACCCCTACTGTCAGGAAGACATGGCATGATTGTCTCGTTGTATTGATTGGAAGACCAGGGCCTGAGAAAGTTGGTGACTCTGTCATAATCTAATGGCTGTACTTTGAAGGGTGGAGAAAAAACTAGCCCCTCTGTCTTCGGTCACTGGGCCTCTTCCCTCACACACTGTTGTTCTTGACGTCCGCTCTGTCTGGTTCAGATGGGGAGGAGGAGAGGGAACGCTTATCTGGAGCTACCCTTCTTGTTCCTTTAATGTCCCGATACTGGCTCTGCTGCACAGCTGTGAGCTCTGAGGAAAGTGATCCCAGGCGGTGCCCTGCTTTGATCACCCAGACCATGGCAAGGACACTTTGGAGGAGCAGGAGAAGTGATGGTGTCCAGACTCTCATATCACAGGTCAGGAAGGCAGTATCTCATTTCCTTTAAGACTCTGCAACTGCAAAGTAAGATAAAAGGAGAACAGGGTCTTTAGAGCCCTGATTTGAAGTCAGAAAGCGTTCTGTTCCATGTCCAGCCCTTTCTTCTCCCGGGGGGGGGGGCGACTTTAATAGGGTGAGTGAAGCTACCATCTGGTCCAAACTCAAACCTCTTGTCGTTGGGGTAGTTAGAATGTCTCAGGACTTCTAACCAGCTTGGTTTGTCAATGTCATTTCCACAAGCACTTTTTAAACACTTAAACATCTGTCCCGCTTGTGATGCCAGCAGGGTTTGGGTTTGGACGCATAAGATGGATTCGGGGCTCGTGACGAATCACCCCCTCCCAATTGTGCGCCACCCTGTTTTCCCCTTCCTTTTCTTTCCTTTTATTCCATCCCTTCTGTTTCCTGTTTTTAAAAGAATGTATTGGTTCTCTACGTAAAAAAGTAATCCGGCCTCACTCTAAAACATTCAAAAGAGTAAAGAGAAGGAAAAAAATGACTTCTAAGCCCACTATCAGAAACTATGGGTGTTGCTGTGTATCCTTGCAGAGTATTTATTGATACATATGTGTAAATTTTTAACAATAATTGTCTTATAGACAATTTTATGGACCTTTTCCCCATTTGACATTGCATAATGAAAATTTCTTTTATCAGTAAGTAATTTTTGGAAAATATTCCATCATATGTATGAATTATTTAACCTTACTGGACACTTAGATTGTTTTCCTTTTAAAATAATGCAGTGAATATTTTCATATTATTATTTCCCTAGGGTAAATTCCATCAAAAGGGAATTGCTGGGATAAAAGGATCATATAATTTCAAGGCTTTTAATAAATACTGTTATTAACTTGTCACGCAGCAAAATTGACAATTTAGATACCTACTGCCGGTAGATTGTTCCTCTTTTACATCTTTGATTTCTGTGACTGCTGGTGACGTTGGACATTTTCTTCACATGCTATTGGCTGTTTGCAGTTCATTCTCCCTGCCCCCAACTTCCCGGTCTTCCATTCTGTTGCTTGGGATATTCAGCACTGGCGTCTGAATGTTTGTTTGTTTGTTTTCGATTGGGTATGTATGGCCAAATTACCATCCAGAAAGTTTCCTCTAATTTATACTGCCATCAACAGTTCGTTTGTTCCATCAAGCCCTTTCTGACACTGAATGCTGCTGTTTGTTTTAATTTGTACGAGTACCCCTTTTAGTTACAGAAGCTGGTAATGCCATCATTTTTACGTATGCAATTGCTGTGTGTTAAAACCTCAGAGACAGTACAGAACAGAGAGAGAGACAGACAGACGGACAGAATTTTGCAGGAGAGGAAGTATAAGTAGACGATGCAGAGAAGGAGTTGGGTATGAAGGAGAAAGGATGACTAGGAAAAAGAGTATGGAGTCGAGTTAGTGTGCTAGGACTGCCATAACATAGTACTGCAGACTGGGTCGCTTTAACAGAAGTTTATTGTTATTTTCTCACTGTTCTGGAGCCTGGAAGTCCACGGTCCGGACCTGAGCAGGCTTGGTTTCTTCGGAGACCTCTCTCCTTGGCCTGAAGATGGGTATCTTCCCCCTGTGTATTCACGTGCTCTCCCCTCTGTACCTGTCTGTGGCCACATTTCCTCTTATAAGGACACCAGTCAATATTGGATCACAGCCCCATCTTCATTACCTCATTTTAACTTAATTACCTCTTTAAAGACCTTATATCTAAATCTAGTCACATTTTGAGGTACTGGGTGTTAGGGCTTCAACATATAAATTCTGGGGGAACAAAGTTCAGCCCGTAAGAGGAATGAAAAAAAATCAGTGCTTGTGGGCAGCCAGGCACAAACAGGTGTAGCTTGGAAGGGATTTGAATTTAGAGAACTTTTAGAGGGACAGTCTGAGTGCCCAAGGAATACATTTGAAAGGCGGAGGACCTAGGAGGAACCAGAAAAGGGCGCCAGTTGGCCCAAAGTCACAGCAAGTTAGTTACAGGGCCAGGACAGGAGCCCAGGAGTCAGGGTTTCAACTCTCCTGGTTTTCCTGTTGCACTGCACTGCCTCAGGAAGCTCAGTTCTTCAGTGAGGCTGTGCCCTTGTGTCTCTCCTGCTCTGACTCCAACCCTTGGCAGTGATCTTGAGCTAAGCAATTCGCTGCTACAGGCCCCAAATCACTGTTGCTAGATTACGCTCTGTGGAAGGATGATTTCCCACCTCTCCTGTCTCCCTCAGGTTGGAGTCAGTGTAGCAGGGTCAATTTCACTTGATGGCCTGTCTGGAGGGAGCCTGCCTCGGGCTCCGCTGGAGGAGCGGGTTTCTATATTGCTGCAACACGGGGGGCAGTCTCCTCCCTGCCCTGTATCCCGCATCCCTCCCCCTTTCTCCACCTCCCAGGCCTCCCCAGAACCTCCCCTTTCCACCTCCTCGCACACCTGGTGATAGTCACAGAATGTTGGACCTCAGTTTATACTTTCTTCACTACATCTTATTTCTGTCTCTTTGTTGTAAGTTCTTATAGAAGCTCCATCTCCCAGGAGGTGAGGGACTGAGACTTCACAGCTGGTTTCTCCTCCTGTACCACTGCTGAATCCTCTGTCTACCTGGCTATTGTATGTAGCCACCAAATCAGTGTTGACCTGTGCAGAAGCACAGTTCCTGATATCCCTGAAACAGTATGGCTTGTTTTCAGTTTTTATATCCACTCTTTCCTAATATGGAAAACATTATACAGATCTAGAAGCATGTAGTACTTAGTAAGGAAACACAACACCTTAGTAAACAAACAGAACATCCATTTGTGTCAACGCTGATGATAAAGCTATCTTCATTGTCTAAGCTTCCTCTCTCTTTAGTCACATCGTTTTCAGGATGCTGGATGGCTGGCAGATTGTGTGCTCTCGGGGACGGCTTATCGCGGTGGAGGGTGCCGGAGAAAAGAGCAGTCGTCTGGGTTGGCAGGGGTATAGTCTGAAGAATGACACCACCTTTAAGCTTCTTGGAAGGCGCTACCCAACTCCTGCGCCTGAGTTTCTTTACCTGTCCAACGGAGATAAGGTTTCCCTTTCCCATATGTTCTGCATATTCTGTTTGTAAAGAACCTCGCACGGGATTTAGCTCATACTAGGTGCTTAGTAAATGGCAACAGAGACCATAGTGGCCGTCTCTGGGGGTTGCCCTTGTCCACTGTTACAAAAGAGAACTCGCTTCCATTTCACCTTCTCCGGGGCCGCTGAGTGGCCAGTAGCAAAAGATTAGCACAAATCCATGCACTTAATAAGAGCAGATGATATATTAATCGAGCACTAATTAAGTATAATGAGATAATACAAATGCATGTAAGGACTTCTGGGTATTGGGTTAAGAGAGGACCTCGACAGAGTAACTACATTACTTATTAAATATTTAGATGTTTATGCCAGTAAGTTCTGTTTAATTGATAGAGATATCTGGCATATTTTTACATATTTTGCTTTGTAAATTACCATTTAGGATATTAATTTCAAAAGTAGCAAAGTAGTGCTATGTGGTGACTTTTAAAAATGCATAGCTGATTGAATCCTGGTATTTAAACACTAATAGATTTAATTTTATGAAAGTGACACAAGAGGGCAGCTGTGTACTGTTTCTGAATACCTTTTGCTACAGTAGATTATGCTAAAATTGAATATGTGAATAATCAGTATGATAGGAAATTGTCTTTCGTAAACTTCTTATTACATAGATGAAATAAAATTACTTTATTTAGAAATAACTTAAATTCTGTATACCACTCACATCCATATTGGCAAATAAAGGCTGACAAGTAATGATCCAATTAATACCCTACTGATTATCCATAGTTACTACGTTGATGTAGAACTTCCTGGTGATGCTTAAAGATCATGTGACTGATCTGAGTGTAACAGTGGGAAAAGGGGTGGAGGGGCTCAAAAATCAAGGCACAGCCTGGTCCCCACGGGAAGCCCGTATGTTGGAATGAAACGTGTGTCCAGTGCAGCAGAGTGTAGCAGTCCTGTAGGGCTGGACAAGGAGGTCTCAGCCTCTGTGTTTTCACACAGAGGTTGGAGGTTGGCTTACTTCTGGTACCTTTGGTTGTCATCCTTTGAACCCACAGCGGGTAAATATACTGCATGAGACCTAGAGCCTCCTTGCCAGAGCTGTGGTGTGACTCTGTCAGTATGTCCCATCCTGGGGGCCAGAGAGGTCCTGGGCACTAGGCTAATGAACCCAAGCTGAAGGGTCCTGACGATGCCTAGAACGTTCCAGGTCTGAATTACATCCAGTTGCAGGGGCTTGGGCAGTCGCATGAGGGCAGCCAGAGAGAGGGCTGTGTCTCAGCATAGATCAGGGATAGAGCTGTGATGGATCCTCCTATGCTTCAGATGTCGTTTTAGAAGGACAAATTCTGGTTTGTGAAAATGGGCAGCTGCAAAACTTAGAGTGTTTCCCAAAGTGAACGTGGGTTTACCATTGTTACTTAAATCACTCCAATAAGCATGTATTAATTTTCTGCATGTGGCCAGATCCAGTTCATATGGGTGCAGAGAAGCAACACAGGGTCTTCTGACTTGAACTGATCAGGGAGGGGGGGAGAGGGGTGACGGGACACAGTAGGGCCATGGGGACAGTAGTTTGTGCAGTGCATGCTGGTTTGACAGATTCATAATAATATTACTGGAATCTGAGGGAACACACCCATGACCCTGGTGCACAGTGTGTGTGACTGCCCGGGGAGAACGTACAGTGGAACCAATACTGGCTGCGAGGGCGGGGCAGGCCAGAGGGGGAGTGGCATAGAGACCCAAGAACTGGCTATGGGACCGTTCATCCAGAAACAACAGGGGCAGGGCTGTGTGTGCAAAGGTCCTCACGCCAGGCCCAATTCAACAATTAGGGACAAAATATAAATCCAGAGGTTTGAGCTGGATATTCAAAATTGGCACGGTGCATGCAGGTTTTCAGTGAGAGGAAACAGGGCAAAGCTCGGAAATTGAGAAGCCGGGAAGAGCAACCAGATCAGAGAGTAAACAGTGCCACCACAAGTCTGGATGTCGTTGATCACAAGTCAGGAAACACTTTGCTTTCTGTGTTGGTTTAAGACACTTTTCCTCGTAAGGACAAGAACATCCCCACAGCCGCTGGTTCTCTGGAGGGTCCCAGAGAATTCTAGCTGAATCGAACAATCTATACAATAAAGGAATCGCAGCCCCAAATGGCTGGAAATGGAGAGCGAGCCTTAATTCATGTCATAAGTTCATGTCTTCAGGTGTAGCCAAGTCTCCTCCCAGAGTGCTGGAAGAATTCACATATGTAATCAGGGAGTCACCACTGGTAATCTTGAAAAAAATCATGTACAACAAGTGAAGAATCAGAAAGTTAAGGACAAGTAAGTGTCACAAGTTATGAAAAGGGGTGGACCCCAGAAACTACAGACTATTAACCTCGGTCAACGTTTGGTCAAATTATAGAATGAATTTAAAGCAGATGTCTTATGAACACTTTGAAAGGAATGTGTTGACTGCTAGAAGACATGGAATCACCAGAAACAAGTCATGCCAAACTAACCTCATCTTTTATGAAAGCATTTTTTACTGACGTGGGAGACTGGGGGAGTAACATAGATCTAGTGTTTTTCTTAGTTTTAGGAAAACATTTGGCAAAATCAGTCAAGATATCACTGTGGCTAATAAGGCAGCATACACATAGTAATGAAAGTACTCTCAGACGGCCGGGACCTGTTTGAAAACTGTGCTCAGGATGTAAGAACAAAAAATTCTCTACCCAGCGAACCCAGCGACATTCGGTGAGTTCCCCTGTTGACTCTTGCAGATTCTTACTAGAGAACCTGTGAACACCCAGGAAAGAAGAAAACTGAAATTAGGACCGCCTACCACATTAGTGCCAGGATCAAGCACTACTTTTACTAAATTCAAGGCTGAAGAAAATGACAATCAGTAACCCATAAATAACTGCCTCTATGTAGGTAGAAAGACCTGCTCTTTTCTCCTCCTCTGCTTAGTCTCTGCTTTAGAAACATAGATTCTAGAAAATTAGGAAACTGGATATCTCCCCCTTCTGCATGGGAAGAAAGACTCCAGTCACAAGGCAGAACCAAACTGAAGAATAATTCTATAAGAAAGAAGAAGAAAATGATAGAACTACAAGAAGAAAATGATAGAACTCTGCTAAGTGATATAAAAGTATGAATAAATGGAGAGGCCCATTCCTGAATGAGAGATTAAACATCATAAACACATTCATTCTTGCATAATTAATTACAAGTTTAATAGATCCTAACAAGATCACGAAGAAATTTCTTTTTTGGGACTTGACAAAGATATAGGGGGAAGAGACTGAGGCCAGAGGGAATGGCGTGGGTAAGGCCCCAAGATAGGAGGACCCGTGGCGTGTCCACAGAAGTCCAGAGTAGCCCGGAGAGGGAAGGAGGAGAGTCATGAGTGAGGCAGCCGGGGAGGTAGGCAGGGAAAGAGCACACAAGGCCTGGGAAGCTCACGGTCTTGGTCTCTATCCAAAGAGCAATGGGAAGTTACAGGTTTTTAAGCAGCGAAATACAATGATTAAAGTTGAGATTTTAAAAGCCCACCTTTCTGCCGTGTGGAGAATAAATCAGAGGAGGACAAGAGGAGAGACGAGAAGAGAATCTGATTGGTAGGCAGTGGCAACAGTCAGGCAACGTGGTTGCACCAGGCTGGTAGCAGTGGCAAACGAAATAGAAGAGAAAGGCAACTTGCTTTAGTTCACCAGAGCATCCTGGAAACCAGTGCCGTGATACCACTGCAGGAAAATTGGACAGTTTTCTATATAAATGTCATTCCACACTTATTATGGCAGCATACAAGGGAAATAAAACAGTCTTGGTATAAAAATTTCTAATTTAGGTAGTGGTTATAGCACATTCTAGATGTATGACCACAGGCGAGTTGTTTAAACGTTGTGAACCCCAGTTTCCCCATGCGTTCCATGAGTTTACTAATACCTGTTCACGGAGCTGTTGGAAGGCGTAGTAGGCACTGCTGACTGTCCCCGAATATCTATTTCCCCTTCCTTCAGAGTAAAATAGATTTTGGCTGAGCCAATGGCCATCAAAAAAAAAGAATAAATTTTCTGGGCTCTTTGCACTTAGATATGGTCATGTGACAAAGTTCTGACCAACAGGACCCAAGAGGAGAGCTGGGTGCTGGTGTCCACAAACCTTCCTGAAGAGACACGCGGCACCTGCTCTTTGCCCTTCTCTCTTTTTCCCTTCTCTCCTTCCATCTGGAAGGAATTACGTCCTTGAACCATGAGGGCAAGGGCAACCCCTTAGGGATCGTGGACTTGTGAGCGAGAAGGTGCTTGATCCCTGAGGAATCCAAGAAGACCCACAGGCCCGAATCTTGTTCTCCTGTTTTGTTGCTATTTGTTGGTTTTGCTACCAGAGAAAGACTTCCTGTCTTACTGGTGATCTAGATTTGTCATACCTAAAGATTAGAAGACGTAACATATGTGAAATGCCCAGACATTGTAAGCTATCACTAATATTTTTGTCTCCCACCAAAAAAAAAAAAAAAAATCCTTTATAATTCTGCCCTCGCATTCTGGAGAATTTAATTGTATTCTTAAATTTTTTTTTTTTCTTAGACTCTGGCAAACTGGAATCTATCCAGGAGAAACTTCTCAAGGTAGTGAGCGAGCCTGGAAACCGTTATGACACAGGGAACAGTTAATTACAGGAGTTGTTTAGCATTTGCTCTTTTTAAAGGAAGTGTGCCTTTGCCTGGCGCTTGGGACTCTCAGGTGAGTGGCATCCTGTAGTTTCATCTGTTTCCACGGCACTGGAACTGGCTTGTCCACGGCACGGCCGGAGGTCAGAGCTGGAGCTCTTACGAGGGAACGGGTGGGTTTGGAAGGGCGCTGAGGTGGCCTGCAATCGTCTGCACACCCACAGCCCGGGTGAGGTGTGCGGCCCCGAGACGATCGTTATGTAGAGGGGCCCTGCCCACCCATCTCTACCCTCATCAGACCGGCCGTTTTCTCCGCGTCTCCCAGGGGGACAGGGGTGTGTGAATGTATCTCAGGGGCTGCCCCGGAGGTGAGGAAAATGTACACGTAGAAAGTCATTCTGAGGACTTGAAACCCGAAATGGAGACCAAAAATGAAGCAGCAGTGATTCCCATTCGACCTGTTGGGTCGTCTGCTCTCTAACGTGCCAAGTCGATCTGAAGTCACTTCCAGAGTACAGCCGGCCTCCTTCAGAAAGGAGCCAGAGCTACAAACGAAGTTTAAGTGAAAATGCTGAGCATAAATAGAAGAGTCCATCTGAGGCAACACACAGGCTCCGTTGCTAAGTGCACATCTGGGTCCGCATAAAAGGAAACTGGTAGGGAATCGAGCAGAGCGATGGCTCTGTGTTGATGTCAGCGGTCATACTTCGCCACAGGGGTTGGAATGGTTGAAAGGAGGTTCGGATGAATAATTTGCAAATGGGTGTCCTCTAGGTTTATTCTTATTCAAGTGACAGATGCCCCTGTGATGACCTCGCCCTCTGACGGGCCCTTCACCTGAGTAGCTGGAACATCAACCTGCGTGTGTCCCTAGGAAATTTCTTTCCCTTCCGTTCTTCCCTTACATCGTGTGATCCAGCCGTTCGAAGTGACTTGCAATGATCGGAGGGAGACACGGTCTCCCACCCCTGCTTGCTTTCTGCTCTCAAACCCTGTCCACCCCACCCCCCACCTAGCACACGTCTGTCATCATACTTGTCACTGTAAATTCTGTCTTCTCTGTCTTCCCCGCTAGGCTCAGGCAGCTCTCAGCTAGTTTTTTTTTTTTTTTTTTTTTTTTTTAATTTAACCGCTTTATCCCACTAATAGCCCGACACCCGGAAGGTGAGTGAAAATGTTTCCTAACAAGTTGAGTTAATTCTCCAGCCCATCAGCCGTTGTCATGAAGCCTGAGTATCCTGTGCCCTCCGAGACTTTTGCTCACTGCGAGGGGCAGCCATATAAATCCAGCAAAAGTCTCAGGCGCTATCCCAGTGCTCCAGGTGGCCCCCAGCTGGCGAGTGTACAGCGGATTTGCCAGACAGGCAGCCAAGTGTAGAAAACTCCCAGGAAGTGGGTTACTTTCAGCCGGTCCCCAGCCTGCTCTGTGACCTGGAGCAAGTCTCCCAACCTTTTGGCGCCTTACTTTCCAGACCCTTTCATAGCCAACCACATAGTAAGTCTCATAATAAGTCAGGGAGGGCGCACAGCAGTCTAGCTATGTCGAATGTTATAAGGGAAACATGAAGGGGACAAAGAAACGTAGGTGTTGAGGGGGCACTCTTCTTCTCTGGTCTCATGTGGAGGCAGTTCCATTTGGAGGAACCCGTTAGAGAACCACGTCTGGTCTCTCCTTGCTTCCTCTTGTGCCCTGCTGGGGCCTTGGAAACATTCCTCGCCCTGGGAGAAGGTACAGAGCGTGCTCAGCCCCGCCCCTTCTCTTCTGAGCCGGGGTTCCTGCAGGGGCTGTGGTTTCTGGTGTGTCTCTCCACACCCTCAGCCGGCCCCCTGAGGTAGGGGCGTGGGGCAGTTAGCTGTTGGGTAGGTGCTATGGGCTGAATATTTGTGTCCACTCCCCCTCCCCTCTATTCATATGTTGCAACCCTAATCCCCAGTGAGATGGAATTGGGAGGTGGGACCTCCGGGAGGTGATTAGGGTTAAATTAGGTCATGAGGGCGGAGGCCCTAAGATGGGATTCATGCCTTTGTAAAAAGAGGAAGATTCCTCTCTCTGCGTGTGCACACACACCAAGGAATGACCATAAAGGAGGAAACTGGGAGGAGAGCCCTCACCAAGTACCTGAGCTGCTGGCACCCTGTTCGCAGACCCTGATCTCAGGCCCCCGTTTCTAGTCCAGGCTCTGATGCGCACTGCCTTGGCTGTCTTTGCCGGGTCCAGTGGCTTTTCTGGCCCTCCATGTTTCAACTTTAAAATGCAGGTGTTGGACTGGGTCTTTCTAAAAGCTTATGAATCCATGGTTGGAATCCACCCAAAGAACGTTCCAAAGGGACACGGAGTCTTTTATCTCTTGGTAACTGACAGAGACTCTCAGTCAACTATTCAATATCCATTCACTCTTTTTTTCTTTAGTAAGAAAGCCCAGTTTTTATTGGCTGGGAATGAAAAGATAGAAACTTGGCTTCTCTTGAAGCTAGGAAACTTTGTGTAGAAGGTCTGAGAAGGCGTCTTAAGGAGTCAACAGACAGCTCTTAGGTCCTCTTTTGCCCATCTTCCTTCCCCCTGCTTCCTTGGAATGTGGAACTACTAGCTGGAGCCCCAGCAGCCAGCAAGGACCAAGAAACCGAATGCACAGTGGAAGCCACTGCAATGGTTGGTGGCAAGATAGAAGGATCCCGGGCTGTTGATGACACGATAGAACTGTCACACAAGCCCTAAAGTGCCTACCTCCAGATTCCTTTATGAAAATGAGAAAAGAAGTCACTGTCTTTCTGGTCTTTGTTGCCAGTAATTGAATGAAATTTCGAACTAATACAACTCATTGGGCTTCCTCTCATAAATGACAACTCAATTCAACAGGCTGGAGAGTCTAAACCTGCAGAACCATATCGTCCACATAGCTCGTCTTAGAACAGAAAGGTTTAATTTGCATCCCGAAATCTATGTCTTGAAGGGTGGGAGACAAATTCTCCTTTGCTTTTGGATGCCAGTGGCATTTCATTATAGAACTAGAGATTCTCAGTTTCAGTTGACTCTGGCTGTTAGTTAAATATTTCAATCAGCCCAATGCGAATGTTTTTTCAGACATCTCTAATAGTTAACAACTGTGGATCCAAATAAAACCTGTTGTGGCCAAAAATTCTTTCAGGCTGACAGAATGTACTAATCCCCGCCAAATATGAAATAACACTGAGTCATTTTAGATGAGTACTGTGAAGTATTGCAGTCGGTACTTCATGTGTTTTGCACCCTTATGAAGTAAGTAGTGGCAGGAACATAGATATTCAGCTAAATCAAGCAAGTGACATTCCTCTTGAAGCATCTCGAGACCCTTCTACAAAGCTCCCAGCTGTAATAAAGGGAAGGCTTTCCATGAAGAGCGCTGTAAATGTTTCTTCCACGGGGCTCTTGATGGCAACTGTGGCATTGTGAGAAGCCTTCGGGACTGGGAATTGGGAGTCCTGGACTGCAACTTCGGTCTTTCCAAGTAGCAGCGTGACTCTGGACAAGGCATTTAGGATCTCTGAGCCTCCGTTTCCTTAACTGTAGAGTTGGGATACTACTGTTTATCTCCTAAGGTTATTGCAAGGACTGGGAATCTGAAATACCTGGCCGGGGCTCCATGGGGAGGGAGATGCTGTTGAATGAACATTATGTGGAATCTGAGTGTTACGTCACTCGATCGGTTATGTGGAATCCCGCACCTCATCCTAGAGCATTTGAGGTGTAGATTGCACATGTTAAAGTGCGGTCAGACTTCGCCGAGACATTCGGTGTTGAAATAAACTCCCTCGCCGTTGCTGGGTGAAGGAAGTAACTGATAGTGTCTGGGTGATTGTGACCCAGTGGGGCTCTGGGGAGGACCCACTGATGGCTGCAGATGGGGCAAGTGTGGCTAATAGTGTGAAGGGCAGCGTTGGAATTAAATATAAAGTTGGATGAGTTTAATAAGGAGCAAGAGAGTGTGACTCATTTGGGGAGGGAAGGCCAGAGCCCCGTTGTCTGATGTAGGGGGGCTGGCTTATTTGCACGGAGAGGTGACTACTGATTGTGGCAGTTCAGCGGGGCCTGTGGCAGTCAGCGCGGGTGACAGGCTTCCTCTGTGTCCCACTTGGGAATTTCTGTGGAAGAAGTTCCAGGAGAAGACAGAAGCTCCAGGGGGGCAGTGAGCCCTTACATGGTGAACCGCTCCCTCCCACCGGAGGTTCTCATGTGACGTTGAAAACAATCTGGTCAGGGAAAGAGAAGTTAAATGGCGGAGTTTTTGAAGCTGTGACTAGAACCCAGTGGGAACTTGGGTCTATTATGAAATTAAGAGACAACAGCATCGTACTACACGCATAGCTGGCAACAGTAATGGTCTTATTGATACTGCTGACAAAGGGGATCGGGCCTGGGGTTCTTCAGCCTGGAAATGATGCTGAAACCCGGCCCCTGTGCACCAGCGCCAAATGGAGTCCTAGAGACCGAGTTCTGAGTGAAGTAGAAGAGAAGAGCTTTATTGCTTTGCCAGGCAAAGGGAGACACAGGGACCTAATGCCCTCAGAACTGTGTGTCCCAACCCGGAGGGATTTGGAGAGGAGTTTTGTAACAGTGGTTCAAGGATCGAGTTGCTGAGAAGCATCAGGGTGTGTGCAGGGCCTGCACTCCTTTAATCTGGCCTTTAATCTGGTGGCCTCCTGAGGCGCTTCTGTGGTTCTCCAGGTTATCAAACTGTGACCTTCTCTCTGGAATGAAGAATGCTTCATCAGGCAGTTAACGTCTTCCATTTGTTGGGGGTTTTAGTTCTGTAGAAGAGCTCAAAGATATTGTCATGTGTCCCCCGGGAGGTAGAACCAAGACCCTGCCCCAAGGCTGCACTACTGTTTCTTGACGGCCCCTCCCTTGTCTCCGCATCCCCTCCCTTCCCTGGTTAGCAGCTGTTTGAACCTGTCCTTTGGAACTCAGGGAAGGTCATGGAGCCTGAAGCCTATCCCTACAAACAAGGAACGGGGGACACAGAAAGGCTTCCGTGCCCAGGAGCCCCACAGGGTCCTGCCTGGGTTTCAGAAATTAGGGCATTCTTAAGGCTCAGTTGTGCTCTTTAAGGACAAGTGGAAGAAGCCAACCAGCTGCTTTCCATCTTTTCTGAGAACAAATCAAGAGGAAATTGATTTCAGCCACATGTGGAATCTGTACATTCATCCTGAAATGAGCTTTCTCCTTAGGAAAAAAAAAAAAAAAGAGACCTCAGGATGCAAGCTCTGCAAAATCAGTCAATAAAATAATCAAATTAATGGCAGCAATAATACGTTCCAATAGGAGCTAACACAATGCGTACCGTGGAAATAGCGTGTTTGCACCATGCTCAACTCAGGTGAGGAAAGATGTTAAAATGGGCATTCTCATCTATACCCAGTTCGCTCTCAGCCCAGCTGCCCCAGCTCCTAATGCAGACTGAGGGACTGGACGTCCTCTGTATACATCACCTGCCTCCAGGGAAGGACGCCGTTTACAGGGATAAGGTGACAATTCACAGCCAGGCCTCTGAGCACTTTGTGGCCATAATTAACCCCTGTGGTCCTGAGGCACTGACACTCACAGCCGGAAGCAACCACCAGCAGGCCCTGGGCTCATGATTCGACAACGCACTTTGTTGACAGTCCTTTTGCTGCTTCTTACGTCTCTGAGCTCTGGACTCTTGCAGCCCTCTGTGATCCTTCTCTCCTTTTTCTTCCACCTCGGCCAGTTTGCTCTACATTTCCCCCCTTCCTCTCTTAGTCCCACAATGCCCTCATGATCAGTGCTTCACAAGTGGTGATTTCCTGGGGAGCTGGTTCAGATTCTGAATAAGCGGGTCTGGGTGGGGCCTGACACTCTGCATTCCTAACCAGCTCCCAGGTGTTGCTGCTGCTGCTGGTGGTCTGTGAGCTACACTTTTAGCTGCAAGGATCTAAAATCCCCCTGCTTGGAAAGAGAGCCCGGTACCCTGCCCTGCATCCTCCTGGCCAGTTCAGAGGGTGTGACCCAAGGCTCTTGTGTGGCAGGAATATAGGAACAGAGTGAGACCAAGTCAGAGGAACCAGAAACCTTCCTCCTGAGACGGGCTGAGCACTGAAGGAAGTGAAGAGATATCTCAGCGTGAGAAACCTTCAAATTTGCCTCTGTCTTCTGCAGTTGACCTTGGACTCCCCTAGAGCGGAGTGCAGGGAAGGAACTTACACCTGGAAGCTTCTTGGAGCCTTTACACTGTGGTTCCCAGGAAAGAATGGAGGCGAGAACTGAATCCCAAGTGAGCGAATCATTGTTTGGTCCTCCTAGGTTTTTATTTATCTATTTACTTAACCAAATGCCAAAAATTCTAAACCACAGTAACATTTTGGAACATTTTCAAAGCAAAGCTCCAGCAAGGGATACCTTCCATGTACATACAGACTTCATCACTATAATGATTTTCCTGTTCTATGTGCAATGAGCCAAGAGAGAGTCTTCAAAAGTCTTTTTTTTTTGAAACCCAGAATACATTTTCCCCCTGAAATATTCATTTAAGTAATCCGACTACCTACCCCAGCCTCATGATAAATTATTTAGATAATTTCTTGAATTCTCTGCTTCATTTTGCTAATGTAGATCTGGCCTTTGCTTCCAGATTTATTGCCAACTTCATGTTTTTCAGGAAACAAGAATTATTAAAGGGTTGATTGTTTCATTGAGGTTTACTGCTGAGGTATTAGAAATAACTCTATGTCCTCATGTCCTATAGTTAGAATTGTGTGTGTGTGTGTGTGAGAGTCTGATTATCAGATGCCTTAGAGGTAACGACCATGTCGGTGGGTGATGAGGGAGAGAAATCTCTAAGATCATTGGATAAAAGTTCCCGTACGAAGCTCTAAATATTATTGCTATTAAATACTGCATTTCAATTAGACTGTCACACTTAGTCTTCCGAAAAGCAATGTAATATACAAGTACATTTTCCCATAATTTTGCTAAACATGACATAGAACGAATGTTTCCTTCAGTGCGACGTGATGCCTAGTAAATACCTAGTAAATACAGCCACCCGTCTCCAATGAAAATGTTCCAACCTCGGGCTGTCTCGTCTTCCTTCTGTTAACCTGGGTGATTTGATGTGACGGTAGCTGGAGGCCATTTGATTAGCGGCTGTAGAGAGGAGGAAAGCACACAGAACCCTCGCAGGGGTGGTGCCCCGGGAGGCTTGATAATGATAAAAGGGATGGTGATATAAGGAGCCCATGTTTAAAAACTCCTGGTGGCATCTTAGGTCCCCGAGTGAGAGAAATAAGAAACATAACAGAAGCTCAAGGACATTGCAAGCCAAAGCATACAGTAGAATTATGGGCAAAGGAAAAGAAAGAACATACATTTGAGAAACTGTTTAGGGAGTTTAAATAAGGCTGCAACACGTGTATCTATCCTGATTCCATTTTGTCTCCAAACGGTCAGGCAAAGTGGTAGGAAGTGAGTCAGCTTTACTTCTTCCTAACTTTCCATGGGTGAGGCTCCCTCCCTGAAACACACAACCCAGGATTTCTGCATAGGAGGGGCGAGGGCCTTCTAAGCTCTTAAGCTCAACGCTGTTTAAATAGCCACTTAAAAAAAATTAAACAAACTCTATTTTTTATTAAAGAAACTCTATTATTAGAACCAACAACACGCTGCAGAAATCGTAGTCATTGCCATTTCGTCTACCATGTGCTAGTTTGAAGGTCTCAGTGTCCTTCGCTGGACAATTTATTACGAAACCTAACCATCGGTGCCTGAAATTTTTCTTTTACCTTCAGTGACTTCCACCCTGTGGGCCTTGAAACACTCTGGCTGGTGAAGCTGAACTTTTCCAGGCTCGCTGAATTTGTTGTGTGAAGAAGGCAAAGCAGACAGTTGGCTTCTAAAATATCCCATAACGCCTCAAATATTTTCTAGGTGCCGGCCCTGGCCTGCAGTCCTTGAGAAGAATTCCAACCTCACCCCATTATCCAAATTAATTTGAATGGCGCTCAGTACAGCGCTGTGGCGAGCATTCTTCTTCTTGTTTAAAGTCATTGATGAGCTGCTGACGTGTTCACGCAGATGCAAAAGCCGGGTTTGTTTCTTTGTCATTCTTTCCTCTGCCACTGCCATGAGCAGCTGTCACTTAGGAATCTGTCACTTTGGAGCCATGTTGGACTTTGATCACAATTTTGCCTCTTGGACTAATTTTTTTTTTATTTTGCTTCTGATCTTTGCTTCATTCACCCAACTGCCTACTCCAGAAAACTGGACACCGTTCTGGACTTGTGGCTCCTTTTTCCCCCGCATCTAATGGTTCGCATGGAGAAGCTAGTTCTTTCTTTCCCTAATCACGTCCTATTTATGTCATTTCTCTCTGAGGAAATCTACTGCCTTTTGGATGAAGCCATCTTCATGGGCCCTCACGATCTGACGACCTCTCCTCCTTCAGCTCTCTCCTCCTGCCGTGCGTGTACAAATCCTATAGGCCTTGCTTTTTAGGTGACACTTTCCCCTCGAGGCTTGCCTTACACGCAAGCACTCTGCTGTCACGCAGCTGGACCATGTGGCAAAGCCCACCTCCCCCCAGCTCTGTCTGAACTTGGAGCCCTTGTTTCATCCACCGTGTCCTTCTGCGTCTCCAAAGAAGTCAAGCCTTGGGCTTTGTCCTCTATGGAGCTTGCCCAAGGAGGACAGAAAAATTTTGCTTCTCTCAATGCTGGCAGGGCCTTTCTTCTCTTTTATTGCCGTCTACATCAATGGCCATGGAAATGGGATTTAAAACAATCCTATTCTTTCATCTGTTTGCTCTTACTCATGGTAACCCCTGTTTCTGTTGGCATTCAAGGACTCCCCCATTTGCTCTACAAACCAAAGAATCAGTAGCCTGGCCCTTGAAGTTGTGATGCCTGAGCCCTTCGTGACCCGATCTCGCTTAGCGAATACTAATAGTATGCCTTATACGTGTAAGCGATGAGCCAGGCCTGTTGTTTGTGGCATCTGGCCAGGTTAGTGTTTCCCAAACCAGTATCCTAAGGACTTGTTATCATCTCAAGCAAAATGTCATGAGAAAAACATCTCTGTTCAAACATATCCAGCAAGAATGGTACACTGTACATACCTCTCCACCTCTCTAGAAGGTGTTTATAGTACAGGAATTCCTCTAGATTGGAAACCAGTTTAATAGGGAGTTTAAGTGTTTGTCCCAAGATGGGATAGCCAGTTAGTGGGGAGGCCGATAAGAGAACCAGATGTTCTGTAACTATTACTACAGCTGTTTATACAGATCAGGCCATCGTAGCCCTGAATCTTCCTGGCTAGAGATGACAGACATTTGGAAGATGTGGTCACCCTTCCAGACCACAGGAGTCTAGGGCAGGCAAGACAGACACTGTGGCATACTAAGCCAGGTACTTAAAACATCATAATCTAGTGAACGGAGAAAGATCATTTGGGAATCCAGTCTCTGGATAATGGCTCTTGATACCAAATCAAGTTCCCTGGCTAAGGCTGCATTTCAGAATGGAATTACATTGAGTTTTCTTCGGCTGGGTTCTCAAGGTAATCCCATTTAAAAGAAGACATAATAAGCCAGGCGCTCGTCCCATAGGATGGCACGTTGAGATTTGAGGATCAATTTCCATTCCCCGTAACCCATTCCCGCCATTTCACACTTGGCAGACAGATGCCATACATTAAGCAGCTATTTCCTGGAGGATGGTTTGCATTACCAGTCATCCTGCTCCATTACCAAGTTTCAGGACTGTACAGGATTTTGAAGCACCGTTAACTCCAGCCAATTTGATTTTCTAGTACTTGCAGGTCATAGATCAAAAAGTAGGTGCTTACGACCGTAATGAAATATGGGCGTATAGATAGATAGATAGATAGATATCACAAGCAAACATTAGGATATATTAAAAATTATGAAAAATGTAGTTTTGCAGATGTGTTTTTGCCACAACTGGCAAGTTAGTTAAATGTCTTTGAAGTAGGCTCTGTAGTCTAGTCAAAAGGAGATTTGGGGGCTTCCCTGGTGGCGCCGTGGTTGGGAGTCCGCCTGCTGAGGCAGGGGTCACGGGTTCGTGCCCCGGTCCGGGAGGATCCCACATGCCGCGGAGCGGCTGGGCCCGTGAGCCATGGCCGCTGAGCCTGCGCGTCCGGAGCCTGTGCTCCGCAGCAGGAGAGGCCACAACAGGGAGAGGCCCGCGTACCTCAAAAAAAAAAAAAAAAAGAGAGATTTTGAAATTTGAAGAGAAGTGATTCATATATTTTTGCTGTCAAGTTTAGGTTGTCTCATACTGAGACTATGGGGCTTGTAGTGACATGAAAACTGTCACTTGTAGTGACTTGACAGAACACAGGGTGGATGAATCGTGCCCCAATGCAGGGCAGATATATATATATATACACTGCAGGTGAAGAGGTGAGAAATTTACCTTTACTAAAATTTGTTACGCTTCCACTGTGTCCTAGATTCTGAGAGACACACACAGATAAACTGGACAGACATTATTTTTCCCTTCAGAGAATTTAGTATTTCTAGTCGCAGCGAGATCTCATGCACATGGTAAAAGGTAGGGAGTGAGAAGCGTGAGAATTACTTCTTCTTGGGGAGCGTAGGGGGAGCCTTTGTAAAGAAGGAGGGATAGCCTGGAGAATGGATGAATTTGGATGTGGAGGTGGGGAGACACTGAGATGGGGAAATGCTTGGACGTGAGGTGTGTAATCACGGACATGCAAGGCTGCAAAGTTTCTACGTGTGTGTCATGGTCGTGGCTGCCCCATTCATTTGGGCTTTACTTTTGGAGTCTCGGGATTTCTCCTCCGTTTCTGTTTTCGTAGTGAGAATCATATTAGTATCTTTATCCTCACATTTCCGGAGTCTGAACTGGTTCTCCATTGTGCGTCCTAGTTCACGAGTTTGATTGGATGCTGTCTTGAGTCTGCAGTTTTCTCTGTGTTTGGGTGTGAACGCGTTGAGGATGAGGGATGTGTCTTATTTGCTTTTGAATCTCAGATCTGCCACACAGTCGTTAATAATGACAGTTTACCGAGCAAAACGTGTCAGTTCCACGCGCAGTAGTGCAGCTGACCCGGTCACGCCATTTTGCATATTAAGCATCTCTTGGCACTTAGCTTATAGAAAGCAAGCATTCCATAGCACCGTTCTTCTCAGCACTGTACTATCATTGACTGTTAGAGTTGAAAGGAGACGGATCATCTAATGAGGACATCAAGAAATTAAAATTCTAGATCAATATTTCTTATGAATAGAGATACAAAAATCCTTAGCAAAATGTTAGCAAATGGAACTCGGCAGCATACAGAAGGAAAATGCATCGTGTCTAGGGGCTGAGTTGTGTCTCCCTTCCAAATTCATATGTTGTAGTCCTAACACCTCAGAATGTGACTCTATTTGGAGGTCGGGTCTTTGAAGAGGTGATTAAGTTACACTGAGGTCATTAAGGGAGGCCCTAATCCAGTATGACTGGGGTCCTGGTAAGAAGATAAAACTCAGACACAGACACACACAGGGGGAAGACCTTGTCATGACACGGGGAGAAGGTGACCATCTGCAAACCAAGGAGAGAGGCCTGGAGCAGATCCTTCCCTCATGGCCCTCAGAGGAAACCACACCTACCAACACCTTGATCTGGGCCTTCGAGTCTCGAGAACTGTGAGGAGCCACCCAGTCTATGGCGCTTCGTTACGGCAGCCCTAGAAAACCAATATGCATAATAACCCAAAATGAACAGAATAAAGAAAAAAATCATATGATGATTTCAAACAGATTTAGAAAATGCATTTGAAAAATTCAAAACCGATTTATAATTTAAAAACTTTCAGCAAAGTAGAAATAGAAGGAAATGTTCTCAGTCTGGAAAAGGGCACCTACCAAAAACTTAAAAGGGAAACTTGAATACTTTCTTCTAAAACCTGGAACAGGACAAGGATGCCTGCTGTCACCACTTCTATGCTATGTTGTATTGGAGATTATAGTCCAATAAAGTAAGAAAAAGAAATACAAGGCATAAATATTAGAAAGGAAGAAATGAAACTACCTTTATTTGCAGATGACATTTACATATGTCAAAAATCCTCTGGAAGATGCAAAATAACAACTAGAATGAACAAATTCTCAGGATACAAGGTCAATATACAAAAATCAAATATATTTCTATAAATAGTAACAAATCATGGAAAACAAAAGTTAAAAAATCATTTGCAATAGCATGAATCTTAAAATTCTTAGGGATAAATTTAACAAAAGATGTACAAGATTGCTTTACTGAAAACTATGAAGTACTGCTGTTCATGGATTGGAAAACTCATCATTTGTTGAGCATCAATTCTCCCCAGTTTCATCTATAGATGACACACATTAAAAATGCAGCATTTGGGAGGCAAAATATACAAGCCGATTTTAAATTTATATGGAAATGCAAAGGACCTAGAATAGTCAAAACAATCTTGCAAAATAATAAAGTTGAAGGACCTACACTACTTGATTTCAAGACTTTAAAATTATGTCAACAAAGACATAATAATGGCATCATGCAGATGATGGAATAGAATATAGTCTAGAAAGAGCCCTGCACTTATGTGGCCAATTTATTTTGACAGACATGCCAAAGCACTTCATCAAGGACTGGTGCTGGACCAACTGGATAAATTGATGAGAAAACTGAAAAAAGGTGCCAATTGGAGCCTAGAGAACTCAAATAAATTACTCAGAGTGACACAGATGAGTCATGACTCCCAATTTGGTGGCTTGAGGTGGTTTCTATTGTCCACAATAGATCCTTTGAAAATATTAATAGTTTGGTACATTTGTTTTTAGTTTATATATAATGAAGGCTGAATTCATGTGGCTAGGTAATGTCTCCAGTATGTTTTCGGGTATCTGTTTCGTTACAAAAGAGTACGGAGATTTAACAGAATCGTGCACACCTAGCTGGCCACGTGACCTATAGTCTGATTTAATCAAAAGTCCTAACACTGGGAATCTTGTCTCTCAAGAGTTTTCTTTACCCAGCACTGTCTTAATGCCATTAATGAGTGTCTGTTTTCCTTTTCTTTTTTTGAGTTCTTTGCTTCTTGTATGAAGCTCCTCAAATGAGCAATTAAAAAGAGTATTTGTCAGGTTCTCCTGTTTTGATAGTTAATGAATTACAATTGGTTAAAGGTAGAAGTGGGTGAAGACAGATGGAAAAGGACTGACAGTTTCAGGTCAGAAAACCCTGTGTCTGAACATTGTAAAGTTTTATGTTTTCTGACAGCCTGAAAATTCAGAGATTTTTATTTTCTGAATTTGGTTTGGGTAGTTTTTGAAAATACTTTAAAAAACGTTATCAGGTAGGAGTCCACGTAAATATGGCAGAGCATATGCAAAGAAAATACGAAGATGTTTGTGACGTTTGTGAAGGCAGGGCAGAATGGGGTAGGCAGACAGGTTTTAGAAAACAGCAAGAATTCCAGATTCCGGAGCTTGATGGGTTCATGTCCCACATTCGCCTGGACGTGGGTTCTGACATGCCAGAGAGATACTTTGTGGAAATCTCTTGTATGTGTTGGAGCATTTCTAATACTTTGGGACTATATAATATTTGCAGTAGCAGTTTCATAGGAAAATAGCATACTAGTTATGGAAAAGGACTTTGAGATATCCTTATCCAACCAAGTACAGAATATAGATGAAGCAACTAAGGCCAAGATAAGTTAGTTGAACTGGTCAGGCTAATGCAGCCAGTAATTATTCCATAGAAGGCATCCAGCTGTTCTGATGCTGAGGGCAAGGCTGCCATCATTATATCCTGTCACCTTACGACTTCGATTTTTTTCCCGCAGCGTACAGGCAGTTTTGAAGATATGAAAGAATGTTAAACGTCAGTTTTCCGGTCTTGGATTTTTTAGCTGAGAAGAACACATTCTAAAGACCAGTGCTGGCTCCTCCGTGGGCAGGGTTTGCGCATAGGTGTCTAAGAGGAAGCACAGCCCCACAGCCACCTGCGGCCATGTGGGTGAAGAGCTCCCACTTGAGCATCTTCCACGGGGAGGGCAGCAACACCTGCCACCCGAGCGCCACGCCACAAAGACCTTTCGTCCCTTTAACTGTTTTTGACTCCTCCGGCCCCAACCCTTGAGGAACCACTAGCAGCTCCTGTGTGGGGCGGGGGACGCTGAGACAGGCGAAAAAAAATTCCTACTCGAGGGCTTTCCCTGGTGGCGCAGTGGTTGAGAATCCGCCTGCCGATGCAGGGGACGCGGGTTCGCGCCCCGGTCCGGGAAGATCCCACATGCCGCGGAGCGGCTGGGCCCGTGAGCCATGGCCGCTGCGCCTGCGCGTCCGGAGCCTGTGCTCCGCAACGGGAGAGGCTACAGCAGTGAGAGGCCCGCGTACCGAAAAAAAAAAAAAATTCCTACTCGAGGTCTTTGAATGTGGTTAAGCTCTGAGCTATGGGGAAGGGGAGAAGCTATAAGTGAGATGACAAATGGAAAATTTTAATTCCTGGTTATGGACTATTTATTAATATTTATTTATTTATTGGTACCCAGGGTACCTAGAAAAAATGATAGGTTCTTCCCATTTCAGGGTGGGGAAGGGAGAGCCCCCGGAGCATCTTAAAGAGGGTGAAGGAGAGAAATCAAGCTGTTTCCTGTTTGTGCGTAAAGTGAGCCCAGCTAGTCCAAGACACTGGTTAAACTCTTCTGGGTATTTTCATGCTTTTGAAGCGTCTCTACAGTCTTATCTGACTCACACTTGACTGGGAGGGGGACCTCTTGATTCAGGTGAGTTTGGGGTTGGGGGGGATAGTCTAATGTATCTTCTTGGAGATGACACGGGGCTACACCTGTTGCAACTTGACCGATCAGGCTTCTATGAAAGAAAACGAATTTCTGACTCTATCTTCTGAAATGTGTTAAGTCGAGCTTCCTAGGCAATTGAGGTCCCAGAACAGTATTCGTCATTGACTACGAGGTGTGGCCCTAAAGACGAAGAGACGCTGCCTATCTGTTGTCTTGGAATTACACTTCTCAAATTCTGTAAACTTAGAATTCTAGTAGTTTCTTAAATCATCAAAGTTTCTACAAGGACATAATATGGACAAGGTTTTAAAATAACAAATGAGAAGACCCTTCAAGAAGTGAAACATTACGTAAGAGGTTCAGACTGTGTATAAAACTGATTGATTCTAGTGAATTCCCTGAAACCATAAAACTTTTAAATCTGACATCATCTGAAACTGGTACAGTCTCCAAAGTCTGATCCTTTGCTTCAAGTTTTTACTCAATTATTATCTTTGTTTCTGGGAAAAGTGTATTTTTAGCTTTCAGAAAACGTAGTGATGCACAAATTCTTTTCAGCCCTGGTAATTTGGTTGGCACTCATTCTATCTATGTGTATGTAGATTGTGGGAACATAGCTTTCTGATGAATTGTTCTTTCTTCCCTTCGATAAAGGGCTTTAAACTATATTATTGTTCTGTCTCCAAATACAAGTGGGTCATTATTTCCACTACATTGTTTCCTCAAAAAGATGAAGTCTTTTCCGTGAGATAAGGCTATCAGCTTCAAGCATGCATTCAAAAGTGCCGTATCTTTGCTCACTGTGTTTTAAATCAACACATGGCTCTAAACAGTTGCCCAACCAGGGTTTAGGGTCAAGCTTTCTTACCTGAGGCTCTGTTCCTGTTTCCTCCCTATGCAGGATGTTGACAAATTTTGTTCCTGTTTCCCTGCCTGAATACTTTCGTTTTGTCTACCCAGATTCATTTTCTACTCTCCTTTCTATCCTAGGAGGTGAGATTGTTCAAACGACATACACTGTTCCTTTGACCTCTGACTTCCGGTTGGGTCGGGTCCCCGGAGAGCACCCACAGGAGATTGGAGGGCAGGAGGAGAGTGAGGCTGAGCTACTTACTTTCATGTCCCCCTCTAAGTGCAGCCACCAACAGTGGGCTCTGTCTCTAGACCAAGGCTGTACCCCTTGTCAGGTGGCCCTGTCTGTGTGTTCAGTGTCACTCTCTCCTTTCGCTCCTTCGCACCTCGGGTGGTGACTAGTCCTGGGACACTGCGTTGCCCCCGTGAGTCCCTATACCTGCCCGTACGGATACCGACCAGGGTTCTTGGCCTTCCGCAATCAATAGCAATTGACTAGAGGCCAGACAAGAAATTCAGGCAGGGCTTTATCGGGGCCCCTGCTGCAGCAGCGGTGGAGCGAGAAAAAAACAAAAGGTTCCCTTGCTTCCTGAGGGGTGGGGCGAGCTTGCTACTTATATGCGCTGAGGGTAGGGGCGGGTCCAGGGCTCGGGCCGGAAGGGTAGCTTCGTTGGTTTGCCCGCCCCTCTGGTGCTGCTGAGTGCAGGGCGCATGCTCAGGACCCTGCTTTGGTTCCCAACACCCTGTTTTTGCTGCGGGTTCTTCAAAAGTGGCAGCAGGGGTTTTTTGGTCTTTTTGTATCTTTTGTCCAGAATTTGCCCCAACTGGCCATGCACACGGTTCATTTTAGTCCCTTACAGCTTCTTTGTATTTTGTGGTTTGAGGAGAGGTGTGTCCAGGCGCAAGCGCTGCAGCAAAGGGTCCCAGGTCCCAGCCTGTCTCAATACTTTGTAAGTCATCTCTTGGTTATATTCTCTTCAAAAAACACAGTTTGAGAGAGCCATTTCTTTTTCTACTGGGACCTTGACTGATACATTCTCTTTTTGACGTTTCTTCTCTTCCGGAGGAAACTGACAGCATCCATTCCAGTCTTCCAAATGACCTATCATCATTTAGTCGAAACCTTCTTTGACTCTTCTGTTTCCCTGTATCACTTTCTGTATTCTTTTATTATAGATCTTTGATTGTGAACAGCTACAGAGCAGAGGTTTATATTTCTGTTAACACTCCCTAGACCATGTGCCAGTCTAGGAACATCTATGTGCCCTATCATTTGGTAAAGAGCCTTGATCAGACCTTTCCCAGTATACATTTTTTTTTCAATATATATATTTATTGAAAGGTACATTGGTAAAGCCTTGATAAAATGCACACAAAATAAAGCAAAATGGGGATAATTCGATGCTTACTATATTGTCCTATAGCAATTATTATTTTAATGGGCATCAGTGTATCATATCAGTGAGTTGTTAATGATCAATGAATCGTGGAATTTAGGGCTCCAGAAATAAGTCTGTTGGTGCGATACTTTGGAGAGAGGAAATGATATTGAAGTCAATATTTGTTCCAGTATTTTGCCAACGTCATTTTGCACTGAAGGTGGAAAATGAATTCTGTGGCCAGAGAGACCTATGTTCAGGTCCCAGTTCTACCAGTTATGACTGGGATGGCCTTGGGAAAATGATTTCTGTCCCATAGAATTATTTTGAAAACTTGCCATAACTTCTTTTCTCTCCAGAAACAGATTAGGTACTCAACAAAGGTTATTCATTTGGTAAATGTTAGCTTATTTCCTCTTCTATTCTTTCAAACCAAATCATAAAGGTCAAGAAATGTGACCAAGCAATGAAGAACCGCAGAAACTATAAAGCTGGGGTATCAGTAGTCATAGCGGTAAAGCCGAAACTAGCTCTGGGTTTTTAATTCTCTCTCTCACGTAGCATCCTGTGATTTACCAAAGGTAAGCAGCTTGTCTGGGAGCCAGAAAGTCTAAAAGCACATTTGTTTAGCCCAGACGCTCTATTACTTGGATCAGGAATTAAAAATCCTGTGAGTTGGATTCTCACAAGAAAAATCTCAACTGTAACTTGATATTTCTAACATTTGTTAAAGCTTAGGCAATAGCGCATTTATTGAGCCAAAGTGGCACTGTTAGCTATATTGGAATCATGGATTCACAGAAAACATGAGGAAGAGGAGGACCTCCCTTAGGTCATAGAGCTAGTTGGTGACTATGACGTGACTCAACCAGATGTCAACTGTCTCAAATAAGTGCTCCTTTTAGCACACGGTTATTTTTTTGGCAGGAAAAAATGATATTGAAAAATTCATTTATGCTTCTTGGCATAGACAGTTTGAAGAACTGTGATGCCCTTCTTTTTGTTAGCTCAGGAAAGCTGTATTAATGAAAATGAAACTGTCCATCTTATGGCATGATATAGGTATGGGGAGTAATGGATCTGTGTAATTCCAAAATAGCCAGTCAGATCCATCAGTGCGGGGAAACAATTAGAAGTCTAAGAGAAGCCGTTAGTCCCGAAGTTTATTTAACTGAGAGAGCCAGTTTATTCCGAAACACTGCATCATTTGTCCTGAGTGGATGGCATCCAGCTCAGAGAATGTGCCTTGGGATTTGCCAATAACTGTGTCATTCCATTCATTTCAGTGGACCTCCCTTTCATATCCTAGTCCCATCAGAAAATTGACTGTATTAAGCTGTCTGTGGACAAGTGAACTTGGCCAGAGGAAATGGAGCCATCCCTCTGATGTCTTCTAGTAGGTGCTTAATAAATTTATATTGAACTAAGCTGGAGAATTGTGGCTTCACTTTCTGAATATGTGATTTTTCTCACTGAGCTGGAAAAACAAAGTGACATCCACGTACTTTCAACTAAGCTGTGCCTCTGCTGGTGAAGGTATTATTATTTTGAAGGTGGAATGAAATATAAAAGAGAAAATATTTTCAAGCAAAATAAAGTTAAATTTACTATAAAATGTTATACTTCACCAAAACTAAAGATGTTGCTTTTTTTTTTTTGCCTGTTTTCTCTGTTTTCTATGGTAATTAATAAAATAAGGGCTCTGATAAAAAAAATGTTCCTATGGGTCAATAGACATTAGCTTCATTTTAATTAATTACTTCATTTTTAAGGATTCCTCATTAAAAGAGTATGTGGGTTTGAGTTTGTAATGGAAAGCATCCTGTTTGGTTTTTTGTTATTCATTGCCATAGCATCAATATAGTGAAGTCACACTCTTGTCAATGTATTTCATGGTCATGACCTCTTCAGAAACATGCTGTAGAGAATGTTGTTTTGAGTTTTCCTCCCAATTAAAGTATCTTCACAGTAATTTTGAGAATAACGACAATAATGACAGATTCCAACAGATAGAAATTAATGAAAAAAATGATGGCCTGGCCTCCTGTTCTAGTTACTACTGTACTGTAACAAATTACCTGATACTTAAAGACAGAAGGCAACCATTTTATTAAGCTAATATAGTGTTGGTTTGGTATTTGGAAAGAGCCTATGGGGAAAGTTTGTCTCTGTTGTACAATATCTGGGACTTCATTTGGGAAGATTCCATGGCTGCGGGAAATTATCTGAAAGCTCATTTGCTAACATGACTGGCAGGTGACATTGCTTTCATCTGGGATCTCAAATGGAGCCGGTGGCCAGAACACCTAGACATTAATTCTCCCTGAGGCTGTCTGAGATTCCTCACAGCACGGAGCCTGGGTTCTAACGGCGAGTGCCCCACGGGAACCAGGCAGAAGCTGTATCATCTTTTTTTTTTTTTTTTTTTGGCGGCACGCGGTTCTCTCACTGTTGTGGCCTCTCCCGTCTCCCGTTGCGGAGCACAGGCTCCGGACGCGCAGGCGCAGCGGCCGTGGCTCACGGGCCCAGCCGCTCCGTGGCACATGGGATCCTCTCGGACCTGGGCAGGCAGACTCTCAACCACTGTGCCACCAGGGAAGCCCACAATTTGTACTTCTTAAAGAGGTCCCACTTGCTGCCACCCAACCCTCCTAACACTCTAGAGGACGAGAGAGGTGAGTCTTGCTTTTTTTCTTCTAGTCCTTGAGAAAGGAGACTCTTGGTGGGGGTCTGGGTAACTATAGATAATGAGAGAACTTTCTGGTGGAAGAGGGATTAAACTTGTCCCATACAGTTAAGGACCGGGTAAGGTATAGGAATGAAGGCACATTTCTAATCAGTGTTAAGGAAAGGATTCTTTCTTTCTTTCTTTTTTTTTTTTTTTTTTTGCGGTACGCGGGCCTCTCACTGCCGTGGCCTCTCCCGTCGCGGAGCACAGGCTCCGGACGCGCAGGCGCAGCGGCCATGGCTCACGCGTACCGCTCCGCGGCATGTGGGATCTTCCCGGACCGGGGCACGAACCCACGTCCCCTGCATCGGCAGGCGGACTCTCAACCACTGCACCACCAGGGAAGCCCTGAAGCTGTATCAGCTTTTATGATTGGCCTCAGAGGTCACATTGGGTCAATTCAGCCCTTGTCACAAGCCTGCACATGTTCGTGGAGACAATATAGACCCACCTCTCAATGGAAAAGGTGTCAAATCCATTGACAGAGGGCCACATGTGTGGGAGATAATGTGGGCATCTTTGGAAAACACAACCTGCTACGTCTCTACTCCATGGGAAGGAGGGATGCATGCCATGACCCTGTGTTCCATGCTTTTCCCATGGTCTCGTGCTGTGGTTTGGCTGCTTCCCTGTATTTTACAGAGTGTGTGATTAGCTAGGGACCCCACACCTCTGCTTTTCCTTTTCTCTAATCCCTTCCCTGAGGATTGCATGAGAAATTTTATATGACTTGTGGATATCTACTTTGCCTTGAAGACAAAGTAAGGAACTATTAGATATGCATTTCTGGGATGAAGGAAAATCAGAATGGTTTTTGGAAGGAGGGACAAATGGGACAGAGAGGGATTCTGAGAATGAATCCATGAGGAAAATGATTATAGACTCAAGATTAGTAAACAGACACATGTCAGGGCCTAAATATTTTTGCAGATTTATTGAAGTAATTGAAATACAATGAAATGCCCATATTTAAAGTGTATAACTTGTTCTTTTAGCAAATATATAAACAAGTGAAACCAGCACCTCAGTCAAGATGATGAGCATATTCATCACCCCCCAGATTTCCACACGTCCTTCCTTCCTCTACTCCCTGTCCCCTAAGAAACAACTGGTACGCTGTTTGTATTTATGCATTAACTTGCATTTTCTAGAAACTTCTGTCAGTGGAATCATGCAGTGTGTTTTGATGTGTCCATTTGCCTGTTGATGGGTATTAGAGGGGTTTCCCGTTTGGAGCTATGACAAACAAAGCTGCTGTGAACATTGGTGTGCACAGCTTTGTATGGACAAAGGTATTCCTTTCTTTTGCATGAATAAATAACAGTGGAATGACTGTAGCATGTGGTAGGTGTATGTTTAACTTTTCAGAAACCGCCATATTGTTTTCTCAATTGGTTGTACCAATTTACATTCCCATCAGCACTGTACAAGAGTTTCACTTCCTCTACATCCTGACCAACCTGTGATGTGCATAGTCATTGAATTGCTTTCCTGCTCTGGTGCAAATGATATATTCCACAGCACAAAGGATAATTCTATGTAGGGTGATCTCTTGGGAAGTAGTTCTCAACTTTGGACTTACAGTGCAATTGCCTGGATACTCATTAAAAATGAGTTCACATTCGAGAGATTCTGATTTAATTGATCTGGGGTACAGATTTGACATCAAGGTGTTTAAAAGCTCTCAATTGATTCTAGTTTACAGCTAAGATCGTAAACCAAGGTGTGATGGTTAATTCTGTGCGTCAGCTTGACTGGGCCGTGGGGTATCCAGATATTTGGCCAAACATTATTCTGGGTTTGCCTGCGAGTGGTTTTCAGATGAGATTAATGTTTGAATGGGGTAGACTGAGTAAAGCAGATCGCTCTCCCAATCGTGGGTGGCCCTCATCCATTCATTTGAAGGCCTGAATAGAACAAAAAGCCTGACACCTTCCCTCCAAAAAAAGGGAACTCCTCTTGCTTGAACGCTTTAGCTGGGACATCAGTATTTTTCCTGCCTTCAGATTTGAATGGAAACTTCAGCTCTTCTTGGGTCTGGAGCCTGTTGGCTGTCGAACTGGAATTTATACCATTTGTTCTCCTGGGTCTTCAGCTTGCTAACCCCCGATCTTGGAGTTTCTCAGCCTCCATAATTGCATGAGTAAATTCCTTATTCTCTATGTATGTATCTATGTATGTATGTATCTATCGACACATCCTGTTGGTTCTGTGGAGAACCCTGACTCATACACAAGGATTTAGGGTCGAGGTTCTTGGCAGCTCCAACACTAAGGTACCATGCAGGGTGGATTTCAGGTCCTCCAAAGGAATGAGGAGTTATTCTCCTAGGCTCTCAGTTTTCTGCCTTGATCCCGAGTGTGGAGAATGATGTGGAAGAACGTAGGCTGCTGAGGGTGAGGAGATAACAGGCAATGAGCGATTGTCAGCTCAACCCCCGTCGCTGTGACGATGCGTGGCAGGAGAAATAGTGGTACAGGAGGTATTGGGGGACGTGAACGTGCCTGATAATGAAAGCATACCTCACATCAGTCTGGATGTGGCATATGTTCATTGGCATTAGGATGCAAGATAACTGGCTTGGAAAATGTTGAAAGATTGAATTAGTTAATTCTTCAAAAGCATCCCCTTCCGCAGAGGTCCTGTGATATTTGGGAGGCTGTAGTGATGGACAGGTGTATGCTGAAAGATCATCAATAATCCATAAGATTAAAATGAAGCCATCTAAACAAAGAATGAAAGGGAAATCAGGCTGAGCGTAAATTACGTGAAATCAAATCTGTCTCTGGCAGCGGGATGCTTTGCCGTTTGTGGGGGACAGCTAGCAGCAAAATACACACAGTCAGCACGTGGCTGTTACCCAGTTACTGTTGGGAGAGACGCAAACTGTGGTGTTGAAATTAGCTCAGCTCATTGCTTGCTAATGCTGGAAAGACTATTGACCTGTGTGCAGCATGCATTTTTATTCTCAAAAATAGAGTGATTTTGTAGTGTTTGTCAGAGACAGTGTTCATAAACCATTTGTCACCTTCTGATGAGAGGGTTTGCATTATTTAAACCGACAACGTAAATTACTTCTTTTGTTTTTTCCAGATGATTGAACAAGTGCAGCATTTGAAAGGTTTGGTTCACTCTGCCTTGTGTGCTGAAAACACACACACACACAAGCTCTTTCTATGATGAATACTGTTTATTTGTGCGTATGGGAGAGGTAGGCAGGGAGAACGACTTCACTGAAAACAAACCACTTCATATTCTGGATGCCAAATCTGCTGCAAACCACAGTGTTTTCTCAGTGAGCAAGGAAACAGCTGATTCTGGAGGAACTCAGTTTTCCAGTCCAGGGGTCCAAGCAGTGTGAAGAAGCTCTCTGAAGGTCGCATGGGGCCAAGAGAACTTGACTTTCTACCCTTAGAGCGGTGCATGGAAAATTCCTCCCCAAGCTATCAATATTTCACAAAATTCAGAAAATATTCTTAGGTTATTTATCATGCCTAAGCTACTGCTTCTGGTCACCCTTTTATCCTTTGATATTTTTCTTAAATGTTTCACTTCTAGCAGGCACTTTTATATATTAGATTAGAAACTCAAGGGTAAATGAATTTATTTTCAAAAGTCTTATTGGATTATTAATTTATTTGAATAATTTCTAGAGTGAATTTTGTAATTAGAAACTCTCTGTTTGGTATTACTTTTGCTGCCAAAATATTCCTTTGGCATTAAAAACATTTTAGGTATAAAATATACACCAATCATTAGGTCTCCATCTGTGGTACATGGAATGGTTCACGAAGAGCTCCTCACTGATTGGAAAGTTAACTAACTGAGGCAGTTGTGACACGGGTTATTTTGCTCCTAAGCAGGGTATTTGTCTATGGAACATGAGATCAAAAGCACTGGTGCTTATTGGACTAGAGGCAGGAATTGTCCAGGAAATCACTTGCACACAGTTCCAAGGAAAGTTCTCATTCCTCTTTTCCGTATTGGTTTTGTGTTATTGGGTCATATCTGCTAGTTTTTGCATGCAGAAACTTGAAAATATACCCAGGTCACCCAGGACATGTAGATGGATTATTCCACTACCCCGTCTTAGTCTACTTGGGCTGCTGATACAAAATACCATAGCCCGGGTGGCTTAAACAACAAACACTGACTTCTCACAGTACTAGAGGCTGGGAAGTCCAGGATCAAGGTGCCGGCAGATATGGTGTCTGGTGAAGAACAGCTTCCTGGTTTGTCCGTGGCCACCTTCTCCTCATATCCTCACGTGGCGGAGAGCACAGAGGGGAAGCAAGACTCTTTCTAATGTCTTCTGATAAGGGCACCCTTATGCCCTAGTTACCTCCCAAAGGCCCTGTGTCCATTTTCCATCACATTGACCTATAAATGGGGTGTGGTGTGGGCCAAAACATTCAATCCACAGCAAGACCCTCTGTTTTTCACTTTTCTCTTCATACAGATTCATTATCCATTTGGGCTCAGGGTGTCAGATTATCACACACATTATCTTTTCGGTCTGCAAAGACCCCCTTAAAATAATAGTAAAGGGACAAAAGGGGACTAAACCTACAGGGACAAAGTGAAGTGGAGGGTCTGAATCTGAGTGATTTCGATGGAAAGCAGGTGGGGGGAGGGTGACTGGTAGAGCAGAATTCAAAGCCACTTCCCCAGGGCATGGGTGCTATGAGAAGGACTAGATTCCAGTGTGTCCCACAGCACCCCAGAGCGTCAGAGACCAGACATGGTTGGTGCTGGGAGAGTAGAACCCCCATATTCCCCGGTAGCTTCTCAGCAAGCAGGCATTCACTCCTAGGCTGGAGGAGAGACCGAAAGTTGCCAGAGCACCGCCCTCCACATTTTGGTATCGGGGGATCCCAGGGTACTGGGAACTCCTGGTTCTCTTGACCTTCAATGAATCCCAGCCACCAGCAGACCCTGTATTCAGACACAGAGCTGCCAATCAGTCTTTTAATATTTCCTTAAAATGAATAAAAAGAATAATGAGTAAGAAAAGGACCACCAGCGTAACACAAATGAGCTTTATCAACTCTAAACCTTTTGTCATATTTGTTTAGAATTTTTAGGGAGTATACAAGAGGAGCATAGAAGCCACCTCTGATCTCATTTTTATTCCTTTCTCTCTCCTGGAAGTAACTGCTCTCCTGAATTTTGTGTTGATCATAACTATACATCTTTTATGACATTAATAAATATGCATCTATCCATAAACAATAAAAATATTGTTTTGCACGATTTCACATTTCGTATAAACAGTATTATACGACCACTATCCTGCTACTTACTTTTTTCATTCAGTATATATATATTTTAATCCATTGAGACAAAGTATGTGTAATTGGTTCATTTTGGATATGCCAAAAACTATTTATTTTCTCCTACTTTTCCCAGTTTTTAAATATTACCACCAGTGCTGCAGTGAATATTCTTGTACAGGTCTCTGTGCAGATGTAAAAGCATTTGCTTAAAGTAGCATTTAGAAGGGATAATTGCTGGTTCAAAGGAATGCACCTCTTCTATGCTACTGAACATGGCCCAGCTGATTGGATTGCTTTTTTATATTTGACAAACCTAAGTATTTCATTGTTGTTTTAATTTGCATTTCCCTTATTATTAGTGAGATTGAGCATTGCAATTTTTTTTCTATTCAGATTTCTTCTGTAAATTGACTTCATGTCTTTTTGCAAACTTATCAATTTGTTTTTCCTTGCTTATAGGCTTTAGGAGTTTTAAAAATTATTTTAATAAATATTGAGTAATTTAAAATATTTATAACGTGTAAGGAACATGTATAGGAATTCTAAAAATATATTTTGTCACTAATTGTTTATTGGATACATGCTTAACATGTGCTGACTTTTATTAAAAACTATTTCTGAATCTGAGAGAACATGTTTTCCCCTTTAATTTTTATTTATTTATTTTTCAGTGCTCATTTTCATGTTTCTTTTGATTTTTAAAAAATTTTATTTTATTTTTATACAGGAGGTTCTTTTTTTTTTTTTTTTTTTTTTTTTGTGGTATGCGGGCCTCTCACTGTTGTGGCCTCTCCCATTGCAGAGCACAGGCTTCGGACGCACCGGCTCAGAGGCCATGGCTCACGGGCCCAGCCACTCCGCGGCATGTGGGATCTTCCCGGACCGGGGCATGAACCCGTGTCCCCTGCATCAGCAGGCGGATTCTCAACCACTGTGCCACCAGGGAAGCCCAGGAGGTTCTTTTTTTTAAACAATTTTTGAAAAAATTATTTAATTTATTTATTTTTGGCTGCGTTGGATCTTCATTGCTGCATGAGGGCTTTCTCTAGTTGCGGCGAGCGGGGGCTACTCTTCATTGCAGTGTGCCGGCTTCTCATTGCAGTGGCTTCTCTTGTTGTGGAGCACTGGCCCTAGGCGCCGCGAGCTTCAGTAGTTGTGGCACATGAGCTTCAGTAGTTGTGGATCGCGGGCTCTAGAGCGCAGGCTCAGTAGTTGTGGTGCACGGGCTGAGTTCCTCCGTGGCATGTGGGATCTTCCCGGACCAGGGCTCAAACCCGTGTCCCCTGCATTGGCACACGGATTCTTAACCACTGCGCCACAGGGCAAGTCCTACAGCAGGTTCTTATTAGTTATCCATTTTATACATATTAGTGTATACATGTCAATCCCAATCTCCCAGTTCATCCCAAACCACCTCCCACCCCTGCTTTCCCCTCTTGGTGTCCATACATTTGTTCTCTACATCTGTGTCTCTATTTCTGCCTTGCAAACTGGTTCATCTGTAACATTTTTCTAGATTTGACATATATGCGTTTATATATGATATTTGTTTTTCTCTTTCTGACTTACTTCATTCTGTATGACAGTCTCTAGGTCCATCCACGTCTCTACAAATGACCAAATTTCATTCCTTTTTATGGCTGAGTAATATTCCATTGTATATATGTACCACATCTTCTTTATCCATTCATCTGTCGATGGGCATTTAGGTTGCTTCCATGTTCTGGCTATTGTAAATAGTGCTGCAATGAACATTGGGGTGCATGTGTCTTTTTGAATTATGGTTTTTTCTGGGTATATGCCCAATAGTGGGATTGCTGGGTCATATGGTAATTCTATTTAGGTTTTTAAGGAACCTCCATGCTGTTCTCCATAGTGACTGTATCAATTTACATTCCCACCAACAGTGCAGAAGGGTTCTCTTTTCTCCACACCCTTTCCAACATTTACTGTTTGTAGATTTTTTGATTATGGCCATTCTGACCAGTATGAGATGATATCTCATGGTAGTTTTGACTTTGCATTTCTCTAATAATTAGTGATGTTGAGCATTCTTTCGTGTGTTTGTTGGCAATCTGTATATCTTCTTTGGAGGAATGTCTATTTAGGTCTTCTGCCCTTTTTTTTTTTTTTTTTTTTTTTTTTTTTTTTTTGCGGTATGTGGGCCTCTCACTGTTGTGGACTCTCCCGTTGCGGAGCACAGGCTCCGGACACACAGGCCCAGCGGTCATGGCTCACGGGCCCAGCCGCCCCGCGGCATGTGGGATCCTCCCGGACCGGGGCACGAACCCGTGTCCCCTGCATCGGCAGGCGGACTCTCAACCACTGCGCCACCAGGGAAGCCCTTCTGCCCGTTTTTTGATTGGGTTGTTTGTTTTTTTTAATATTGAGCTGCATGAGCTGTTTATATATTTTGGAGATTACTCCTTTGTCTGTTGATTCCTTTGCAAATATTTTCTCCCATTCTGAGGGTTGTCTTTTCATCTTGTTTATGGTTTCCTTTACTGTGCAAAAGCTTTTAAGTTTCATTAGGTCCCATTTGTTTATTTTTGTTTTTATTTCCATCCTCCAGGAGGTGGGTCAAAAAGATCTTGCTGCGATTTACATCAGAGTGTTCTTCCTGTGTTTTCCTCTAAAGAGTTTTATAGTGTCTGGTCTTACATTTAGGTCTTTAATCCATTTGAGTTTATTTTTGTGTATGGTGTTAGGGAGTGTTCTAATTTCATTCTTTTACATGTAGCTGTCCAGTTTTCCCAGCACCACTTATTGAAGAGACTTCCCCTTTAATTTTTAAATGGGATTTGTTAACAGAGAATTATCTTGAATTCCTGGGATAAACCCACATTCATTTTGCTAGTTTTTAAAAGAAATGTTGCTAGCATTTTATCCAGGATTTTTGTACTTATGTTTGTAAATGAGTTTTATCTTAATTTTTCCTTTGTCTGTTTAGAGCATCGAGGGTACATCAGCCTCATAAAATCAGCAGGCAAGGGAGGAGAAAGGAGTAAAATCAGCTGCACTGTCATTCTTTCTCCAAGGAAAGAAGATAGGTGAATGTATCCTGAAAAATCTTTGTAAACTTGCTAATAAGTGGATGTCCCAGTCAATAGACTAATGATATTTGCCAGGAGAATCCTAATTTTCCAAATCCTCTTAGCAAGATGTCTCTGTTTAAGATCACTTAAGGTAAACAAACCTAGCATCTATGGGTTTGTGAGGCATAGAGAATGTACATAAACTATTGAACTATCTGGGGCATAAATGCAGATTTTTTAGGACCTCAGTGTTCCCTGCTGGGTGAGGTAATAATATGTGTACCTTATAGACGTCTTGTTTCCACTCTGGGCCAGAGAAGTGGTTCTGGGGAGTACGGCTCTGGGGTGAGATGTGGGAAGTACATGACCTCTCTTTGCTTCTCCAGTGCCTCTTAATTTCTTATATCTTTGAAACTATCAGTAAAGATTAATGCCAGGCAAGAGCTTCTGTTTATTTTCTGACATAGCTTGTGTAAGATAGGAATGATCTGTTCCTGACACATACAGAGGAGTTTAACTGTTTTACTGGTTATGATTTCTTTTTCAGTTGTGCTTTTTAACAGTTAAATTTCTTTAGTGGTTATTGTTGATGTATTGAGGTTTTTTATTTCTTCTTGAGAATTGGAAGGTATATAGAATTCTAAAAAGTTATTATTCTCATTAAAGTTTTAGAATTAATGTGCATATTTTCTGTGTCCTCTTTTGATTTTTAGCTCTTAATGTGATGCCCATTTTTGTTGCTAATAACGTTTATTTCTTCTCTTTCTCTTTTTTTCCTCTGTCTTGCAGGAGGTATTTTTTATTAGTTTTTTTAAGAATTAGATTTTAATTATTTTGATGTTCTAGCTTTGTTTTTCATTTCATTAACATATATTCCTGTCTTTAATATTTGTTTCCTTCTACTTCCTTGTTTGTTAGTTTTCTAGCTTCTTGAAGTCAAGTGTCTCTTATTTTTTTAATAGCTTAGAACCTAGTACTATAAACATCAATATGTACCATTTTAGCTGAATCCCCCCCCCAGTTTCACTGTGTGGAATTTAATTGTCATTCACTCCTAAGTACTTGGCAGTTTCTACCATGAGTACATCTTTAAGAATAACTCTTTTATAAATGTACTTTTGAATGCCTACTTTTTGTTTTGATTATAGATATCTTTTGCTTTTATTTTGAAATTAATTTTATTTTATGACCGTGTAGTCTCTATGGTATAACTTATTACTTAGAGCAAAGTTTATAACTACTGGGCTACAAGTTGGTTCCTCTCTAGCCTTGTTTACCTGGATCATCTTGACACTTTGTGAGATGTGTAGAAGTTAGGAAGCTTTTCGGTTATAAGTAAAAAAAAACCTGATTCAATAAATGAGGACATTTATTATCACATAAAAATATCCATAGGGTTCCTAAGGTTTGTTCAATAAGTCAGTCATCATCAAGAAACTTTATCTCTTTAGTACTTTAAACATATTTAACAGTCTTTGTTACCCTGTTTCGTAAAGTTAATTTCCATCTGCAAATGATAGAGCAGAAAGTTAGAAATTTCTTTTTGCCATGCACCTTTTAAAGGAAGCTGAAGATGTACTTCAGGAAAACAGGAGAGTAAACCAAAACAGAAGACATGGGCTTATGAAAACAGGAGATCCAACCCAGGGAATCAGCAAGAAGTCCCAAAATGATAGGGAGGAGAAAGCCCACGAAAGAACCAGTCTGATTTGGAGCTGTAGAATGAACAACTTCACAGAGTGGCTCTCCAGAGAGAAGGCAGATGTTGAGGAAAGGTGTGTTGTTTATGAGAGTTGACCCTCAAACAACGAGGGGGTTAGGGGCATCAACCCTCCGTGTAGTTGAAAATCCCCGTGTAACTTTACAGCTGGCCCTCTGTATCTGTGGTTCTGCATCTGCACATTCAAACAGCCATGATCGTGTGGTACTGTCGTATTTAGTGAAAAAAAAAAAAAATCCACGTGTAAATGGACTCGTGCAGTTCAGACCTGTGTAGTTCAAGGGTCCACTGTGTTATAAAAAACATGAAGAGCAATTAGACCAAGCCTGTTCTTTTTGGTTTTTTTTATTTAGGCAACTATTAACTAGGAAAAAGAAAAAAATTGTAATCATGGATTTAAACTTAGTGTTGCAGGAAAAAATATTACATACACATTTTTCCCACATAAGTCAATAGAAAATAATGATTTATTTAACTTAAAATAGTGGTACGATGGAAAGGTGAGTGAGAGATGGTGTGTTAGCAGTATAAGAAAGATAAACCTTTATCACAATGGCAAATTAATAATGTCTAACATTTAAAAGGTTAAGATGCAAAAATAAAGCATGATATTTAGAAAAATAGAGGATACCAGCAGAAGACAGAGCCTAGGGAGTAAGAAAAATCACGACCAGAAACCAGGCCTAGAGGTGATGAGAGATACACAGAAGTCATTTTGAGACTTCTGATACTTTTGATTTTTTTTCCCCTTTGATTAAAGAAACCAAATTATGTAAATTTAAAATAAATGTATTTATGTAAACTGAAAAAGAATGATAATGTATCTTTCAGATGAACAACACTACTTAGAGGTATTATCTGATTGGCTTTTGAATAGTAATTTAATTAGATGTAAATATAATCCAAAAGAGAGAGCAGGGAATAATTCAATGATTTACTAGTAATTAGTTTCACTTTTTACTGAACTATCAACTCTTTGAAGGCAGTGGAAATCTGTTTTATGAACAAACTAGACTTGTTTGGGTACAAATGAGTAAACGACCTATCTTTCACTGGTCTTTGCCCTTCCCCTATGATGTCTGAGCTAGATGTCTCATACAAACAAGTTTCTGCTGAGTCAATCTCTTCCCTTTTCTTTCTTTCCCATCCTCCCTCCCTTCTTTCCTTTCTTCTCTCCTCCTCAACCTCTTCCTCTTCCTTTTTTCCCTCCTCATTCTTCTACTACCTCCTCTTCTCTCCCTTTTCTCTTTTCTTTGTTAAATGAGTCCTGTGCACATCAGTATTTCTCATTGATTCTTGAAAGCTCCTGTATAAGCTCATGAAAAATAGTTTAATGATCAACCTGGACTTAATAGAAGTGAAACTGTAGAACACATTGACTTTTTCCTCAATGATATTCCAAAGATGGTATCTTTGATGATCTTATAGATTTTTCAGTCACTTCCATGTGTTCATGTAGAGTCTTGGGTCCAGATTTTTAAAGTTTATTTAGCTATAATAGAAAAAAAAATGTAACCTCATTTATCTTGAAGCTTTCCCCTGCCCTCTCAGCTCCCAGTCTGACATAGGAATAGAAGTCTACAGTAGGGAAGGGACTATGGCTTGACATTTCAGCTACTACTCCTGGTTCTTTCATTTCCTGTCCTTCGTGCTGCTGGTCCTGGCTCCTCCAGGATTGGATGAAAGGGAAGAAAGATGGGAAAGCAAAATCTCAGATGGCTGGTGTTGTCTGCATCTCTCTCCCTTGGTTCCCAAATGCCCTTGGTCATGGTAAACATCCAAGGCTGGCTCTTTCTCTCATAACAAGCATTTCTTCTTCTTGTGAGAGGACTCTATCTCCCCTACTGGCTTTGAAACTGGTTGCTATGTTGTGAGCTGCCTGTGGAAAGGGCCATGTGGCAAAGGGCTGAAAGCAGCCCCCGGCTAACAGTCAGCAAGAAACTGACACTCACGAGGAACTTGAAGCTGCCCACCACCATGTGAGGTTGGAAGTGGATCCTTGCCCAGTCGAGCCCCAGATGAGACCACAGCCCCAACCAGCTCCTCAATTGCAGCCTTGCAGAGCACACAGTTCAGCCATGCCTGGACTTGTGACCCACGGAAACTGTGAGTTGTTTCCAAAGTTTATATTTCTATTTTTTCACAGTGATAGGTAACTAATAACTCATACAGATTCCTTCAGAAATCCTCCCCCTTGAAATTTCCTGTCAGACCCTGACTAATGTCTTATTACTTAGCCTTCTGCGGCTCATCTCTCACACCCCGTTTCTGCTGGGATCACCCAACTCCTTGGCACACATCTTGGATAGTGTATCTTTCAAGGTCAAGCAAGCCCAGCTAACTTCTGTGGGGTCTGCTCTTTTCCACAGGTAAATGCATCACTGGAAAGGCATTTTGCTTTCACTACAGGCTCTCTACTTACTCTGCTAGAAGGACAACTCCAGCTAGTCTCTTATCTTCGGAATTTCTCCAAGTAAGTGTCAGGCCGCAGTCTCTGTGTTGCTTAAACTCAAGGGGACACATATCAGGTTTTTCAAGATATCTGTTTCCACACTCTTCTAGGAACCTTAGTAGAGAAGGACCCATGTCTTTATATAGCTTGGTGGGCATCCAATCAGAGGATGTTTCTGTCCTAGAAAGCATTCCCACCACCTGTGAGTGGTTCTCCGGAAGCCTTACTTGGCTTGGGGTGGGGGTAAGGGAGCTGAAGTCACCTGTCTGGGTTTTTAAAAAAAATCACCTCTTAGCATGTTTTATATTGATCATCCCCTTTCTTTAGAATATGTAAACGCCAAATATTTTGTATTCTCAGCTCTTAGGCTTCAGCCAAAATTCTGTGATGATAAGACAAAGCTTCTCACTTAAAACCTTGCTCGAGTCTTCATTTTTTTATTTTATAAATGTTCATCTTTCCCTTGCATCATTTGTGGCATGTATGTGTGGGGGGTGTGGAAGTGTTATTTTTAAAAAAGGAAAAGAATGTAAACAAGTAATATGTTATTGCCAAGGGAAGAATCTTCCTTTAAACCTTTTTCACAGAAGCTATTAACTTCACTTTCAAAACACAGAGGAAGGAGAAACAGCCTGTCCAAATTGCTGAGCGTAGGGTCTTGAGAGATAATTGGACTAAAGGATTAGAAAATCTCCAAATAGTCACTGGGAGATGGAGGTCAGAAAAGATGAGAGGAATCCCTGAGAGTAAAGATTACGAACAAGCAAGAGGAGAAATGGCCAATATTCTACTCTTTTGCTCCCACACCATGGCAGGCTGGATCGATTGTATGGGCACATGTGGCTATCCTTAAACTAAAGGTTAATTATGTGCTCTCTTAGAATGCTCCATAAGGTCTTCTCAATTAGGCCCTCTTACTCGACTGCTCATTTTTCTTTTTTTCACATAGCCGTAGCTGTTACTTATAACAACCTTCTTCTATTATTCATTCCACATTATTTTTGCCTTCAGCAAGCACCTCAGCTGGTCGTGGTTATTTACCTGGTGGGGTGACCCAAATCTTCATTCCTGAAGGGTCTGGGCCATTATTAGTCCTGCCGGGATTGGGTCTTGTCGTTTTCCATTGCCTTTAAACACAGGTCACAGTAATATTAAGAGACACTCTAAGGAACCTCCTGTGTTCCAGACACAGTCTTCCTTGCCTCCGTTGTGGAGGAGTAGTGCAGTTTCCCCTGGGTAGTCAGGATCAGTCACCCCAACGAGTACAGTAACTCTCTTCTTTGCTTATGGACTCAGAGGCACAAGGAGCCCAAATTGGCTATAGTGATACAGCTGTCCTCTTTGTCGAGTGTTCATTTCTAAGTAGCATTCCCATGACCCAGGTGGACACAAAGGGTCATCTGGAAATCCCAAGAATAGTTTCTGGACAGGAATATAAAAGACGGGGCCTGGTGATAGGAATACTTAGGCAAGTGATGCTCAAACACTAACCACCCTTAAGTTTAGGTGAGTCGATTGTTGTTGATACAGTAACTTGAAAGCACCCATTCTTGGTACGGGACCGCCATGGGGGATCCGAGCTGGGGCTATTGTTGATCGGGTGACCTTGTCAATATAATCTCCTAAATATTCCACATATCCATATCCTGGGATTTGCTAGCGTACTATTTGGCAACCAGTGTGTCCAGAGTAAGATGGGGTAGAAACCATTCTAGAAACAGACATTCTGGGGGACATACCTTGTGCTTTTGAATAAATAGTACAGAGCAATTTTAGGTCTTTCTCTTGAGTTATTTGCTTGAGTGTTGCATACACTGGTCCATCTCCCAAACTTGGGGAACTTTGGGAGCCTTACATACCATTGTGAATCTTGTCCTACAGGCTTCGATAATACTGGCTTTCAGCTCTTAGAGCATGGCAAATGCCTACAGGAATCTTCTAAGAACGCTCTGCCTAACAACTTTGAATCTTACCATAAGGGCTCTCTTACTAAAGGTGCCAGAAAATCTCCTTATAACCTTTGGTTTTATTTTATTTTTAAACTTAGAATATAGAAGTCAAGTTCAGTATTATAGTAAGTTTCTAGTATATTCTTTGTATCTTTTCTACTTCTCTATTCAAATTGTAGCTTCCTTTTGGTTATTATTATTACAGAGAAACCAGAAGTCAAAGAAAAGCAAGGTGATTTTTCCCTTTATAAAAACTGTCCTGCAAAAGTTCCTTCTGGTTTCTCTTCATTTTTGTGTTGCTTACTCCCCGAGTTTCTCATTGTATGCGGTTGATAAATGCAGTTGACTGCTAATCAATATTAGCAGTCAGGGTAGTCGAGATATTACTGAATTATAAATGATCTTTAAAGATATATTTCAAGGAGCAATCACTCTTAGGGCTGCATTTATTATCACATTGTTGACAACCTTGATATCAAGATTTTAATATCCTGCAGGATAATGAAATTTCTACCCAACACAGATTTTCTGTCTTTTTACTATAATAACTGGATATTGCTTCAGGTGGGTGAATGGTAATATTTTCTTGGCCTCTTTTCATATTAAGATTCTTAAGAGTGTTTCTTTTTCAAGCCAGAGGGGTTCATAGACCTGAGGATAAAGTAACAAAGGAGAGACACTTATCCGAGAAGAAAAAATTGTGTTCTCTTAGCTTCCAGTGGGTCCTGTGCTCCAGGTAGATAGGCTGCAGGGTACGTTTGGGCCGCTGATCTCTCATCAGCAGTTGACGGGAACAATGACAAGAATCTAGAGAACGGAAGTGCCTTTGTAGAGGTGAACACTGGAGGGAAGCTTGCTGATAAGATTGTTTCACGGGAACGTAAAGTCAGAGTATCACAGAATCTCAAATATGTATGAATTATAGCAATTGTGAGGGCCTGGGGGTAAAATGACCCTCACTCCACTCATCTTGCTCTAGCTCCCTACACAGCTCTCCTGTGATGCAGTGTGTCAAGTTTTTGTTCCCTTTATTTTGTTTTATTTGTTAATTAAGATAAAAACAGGAAGCCAACTTTTACAGATCCTACTGGTATTCGTGGCAAGGACAACACATTTTTATGTTCTGAGAATTATTATCTGGGAATGCCAGGCATATACTTTAAGATGGGATTGGTTATAAACTGCTACTGGTATTAGTTAAGGAGATTTGCCAGAAGATCAGCTGTGTTTCGAGCACCAAACTAGCCCCTCGTAATTTCCAGCTCATATCTGCTGGCATTTAATTATATTCCATCCTGTATAGACAACCACTCACGTGTATGAGTCTGGTTTCCTGAATCACTTTATGACATCTGTAAGTCAGAGACGGGTTATCGCTACTCTTGATTTTTCCAAAGAGTGTAGCATGGTTACTGCCCACAATAACTAGTGATTGAATTGATGGAAAAGAAAAATAAAAGAAAATCTCCATCTTGTAGAAACATACTGTCTGGGTAACAAGGATTACTTTTTCACCTGTTAGTCTTGAATTGTTTTCCTTTCTTCCACATGGTCCTTTTCGTAATAGTATCTAAAATATAAAGGTTCTATAGAGATTGAGCTGTAGGAAAACTCATGGACTTCCCTGGCAGTCCAGTGGTTAAGACTCTGTGCTTCCAATGCAGGGGGTGCGGATTCGATCCCTGGTCAGGGAACTGAGATCCCACATGCCACGCAGTGTAGCCAAAAAAAAAAAAAAAAGGTAGGAAAACTCACGGAAGTTATTCTAACCCCAACATGCTGTGAAATGCCAACATCTTTAAATAAATGAAAGAGAAGCAATTAACACTTTGTTGAAGTCCTATTGATAAAGATAATAATAGCTAACCCTTACTGTGTTATATGCATGTCTTTTCTTCCTCACTGCAGCCCTGAGAGGCAGTCAAGGATCTGAGAGGTTAAATAATTTGCCTAAGATCCCACAGTTAGTAAGAGGTAGAGCTGGGATGCAAATCTACAAACACCCAAAACCAGAATCTGCAGTCTACTTACTACATGTACTGTCTGGAAAATCCTGGAATGGGAGCCAGTCCTCAGAAATCTCATCAGACAGAGGACCGCTGCGTGTGGCTGGCTCTTTCCAGCAGGAGGTCAGAGGCACAGGTGAACTAAGATTTGGCCGCATTCCTCTCCTGCTGATATAGAATGCATCCTGTTCTAAGTGGAAAGAAACTGGTTAGGATTAATTGGGTCAGTTATAGAATGGCAACTTGTCATCTCAGGTCAAGAATAGATTTGAGGGCTTCCCTGGTGGCGCAGCGGTTGAGAGTCCGCCTGCCGATGCAGGGGACACGGGTTCGTGCCCCGGTCCGGGAAGATCCCACATGCAACAGAGCGGCTGGGCCCGTGAGCCATGGCCGCTGAGCCTGTGCGTCCAGAGCCTGTGCTCCACAACGGGAGAGGCCACAACAGTGAGAGGCCTGCGTACCACAAGAAAAAGAATAGATTTGAATGATATGATCGAAAGGGGTTAATATCCAAAATATAAAAATAGTTCATACAACTCAATATTTTAAAAAAACAATTAAAAAATGGTCAGAAGACCTGAACAGACATCTTTCCAAAGAAGATAAACAGATGGCCAACAAGCACATGAAAAGATGCTCGACATCACTAATCATCAGAGCAAAGCAAATCAAAACCACAGTGAGATATCACCTGTCACCTCTTAGAATGGTCATTATCAAAAAGTCTACAAATAGCAAATGTTGCAGAGGGTGTGGAGAAAAGGGAACCCTAGTACATTGTTGGTGGGATTGTAAATTGGTGTAGCACTATGGAAACCATTATGGAGGTTCCTCAAAAAACTAAAAATAGAACTACCATATGATCCAACAATTCCACTCCTGGGTATATATCCGAAGAAAACAGAACACTAATTTGAAAAAGTACATGCACCTCAGTGTTCATAGCAGAATTTTTATAATAGCCAAGATATTGAAGCAACCTAAGGGTCCATCAAGAGATGAATGAATAAAGAAGATGTGAGATATACATATATATATGCCATTGTGAGGATAGATATCTCCACAGTGGAATATTGCTTAGCCATACAAAAGAATGAAATTCTGCCATTTGCAACAACATGGATGGACTAAGAGGGTATCATGCTTCGTGAAATAAGTCAGACAGAGAAAGAGAAATACTGTATGTTATCACTTGTATGTGGAACCTTAAAAATAAAACAAACTAGTGAATATGACAAAACAGAAACAAGCTTACAGTTATAGAGAACAAACTAGTGGTTACCAGTGGGGAGAGGAAAGGCGGGAAGGGCAAAGATAAGGGTGGGGGATTAAGAAGCACAAACTACTATGTATAAAATAAATAAGCTACAAGGATATATTGTACAGCAGAGGAAATATAGCCAATATTTTATGATAACTTTATTTTATTTTATCTGCGGTATGCGGGCCTCTCACTGTTGTGGCCTCTCCCGTTGCAGAGCACAGGCGCAGCGGCCATGGCTCACGGGCTTAGTTGCTCCGCGGCACGTGGGATCTTCCCGGACCGGGGCACGAACCCGCGTCCCCCGCATCGGCAGGCGGACTCTCAACCACTGCGCCACCAGGGAAGCCCTGTGATAACTTTAAATGAAGTACAATCTATTAAAAATACTGAATCACTATGCTGTACACCTGAAGCTAATATAACATTGTATATCAACTACAATTTTTAAAAAGGGTAGATTTGAGATATAAAATCAAAAAAGCTTAATTAAGGCTGAGAAATAGAAAAGAAACCCCCACAACCCAAGAGTCCATAAGCTGCTCCACAGACATATTTTTATAGAGGGCAGCAGAATAGGGATGTTACACTTAGTAGGTCCTTTTGGAAGTGAATTTAGAAACTGAGTCATTTGGGTGCACTAGAAAGAAGAGTTAAAACTCACGAGTGCACTTGGGAGCACCCTAAGAGATGGCATAATTAAACACAGCAGACTTCCTTGCTCTACACAGAAAAGTAAGTTGGAATGGCCTACAACGTTGAAGTCTGAACTTCTGAAAATCTTGTTGAGGCCTAAGAGATTAGACAGTAGAAGGACTGAAAAGATTCATTAGTTAAGGAGCAACGGGAATAAAAAGTGCCCATGAACTGAAAAGCAGACAGTGAGATTGAAAGGAAATAAAAAGGAATTTTATGAAATGATATTAGAAAGTTTAAGGAATATGATAAAGAAGCTGCAAATGAGAAGTGCTGTCAAAGGGATAATGACTGCAGAGAGACAGACATGAGAGAAAAGTATATGCTTCTATATTAGCAGGGATTTTAATGAGTGAGAAAAATGTGGAACATATGAAAAGAAAATCCTGTTTAACTAGCATGATATCTTTCCTACCAATGGCAAAGGCTAAGGTCGTAGACGGGGATATGTTTTATAAAATCATTAGTATAATGAGATTACTAATTACATTATGACAGGAAGGAGCCGTAGTCTGTGAGGGTGAGAGCTCTTGAAATTGTTGGCCAATGACAAGTGGTTGATACCACATTCCCAGGGTATAAGTAGCCTAAATTAATTCCTAAGGCTTTTAAAATCTAGTCATCCTAGACCACTGGCCACTGTACCAACTCTGTCTTGTTCTTCTACATAATAGGAGCACAGGCAGCTACATTACTGAAAAAGTTAAAAGAAATTGAGAATGTTCTAGGTCTCATGTGTATTATTCATTATGCTAATTTTTTTAAGCTATGGTGGAAATTTTATTGCTCATGGAAAGCTGGACTGGGTGAGAAATTTGGGCTTCCATACTAGGAATATATATGATTTTTAAGTTTGTGAAGTAGTTTAGTAGATACTGCAACCCCGTGATTAACCATGTAGAAGAATGTCTGTTTTGCGTGCTTAAAGAAATTGAATTAATCAGCATAGCTTACTTAACTGCACTTGAATTTCTGAGCGGGTTGAATGTAAAATGAATTTTGACCTTTTAAAGCTTGTGACCCTACGTGTCTTCCAAGGCTCGTCATGTTGGGGTGAATTGCCAGTTTGTCCCAGGAAGTCACTTCTTGTTTCCACCCGCTTTACATTCACCCATGGGGGACCCTGAAGGCCAATGTCGGGTAGAGCGTTTTGTGGATTTTTGAATTAGTTGATTCCTTTTGACAATTGGGAACCGTTTGCTTAGATATAATAGAATGGAAGCAAGAGAATGGAAGATAGAGCAGAAGATTGGTGTTCCAAGTCTACATTCTCTCTGGCAAGCAAGTCACGCCACCCTCCCGGAACCCTCCTCCACTGTGGAAACACATGTAGTTTAAGTGAACTCTACTTGTACATTTTCTTTACCAAAATGATCTTTGTAAAACCGAGGCTGGCATTTCATCCTATTTATTGGAGATTATCCCTATCCAAAATGCTTAAACCTTTTATGACCAGATACTAGGGTCCAGGCCTGTATCTGAGAAGCCATAAATTCAGCATGCTGAATTTTGAAATTAGAAATCAAAACCCACACAAGTACTCATTTTATTTTATTTTATGGCATCTTTGTCCAACATAACATCCTGTCCTGAGTTTATGTGCATTCCTCACTGAGAAACACACGCATACTAATACCATTTTATAAGAGTTTCTCATTTTAAAATACGCTGTAGCCTTCAATGGAAAATAAGGCTATTTTTATAACTACTAATTTCAAAGTGTTCCCACTGCAACTGGTATTATTTTATTTGTTCTTGCCTATGTTGTAATACATGTTTTTTTTTTAACATAAAGGAAAAAGAAAGAAAATGGAACGTAACTTGGACTATTTTGTCAACTACAGCATTTGCTTTTTACCATTTTGAAATTTCTCAGTCCCAAACCCTAAAAGTGCTATTTTTAAATTAGGGCATATATTAAAAGGCAGAAAAAGGGCCAAGTTATAGAAAAAAGTTTTTAAAAACATTCTTAATAGCTTAAAAACTTAAGAGTTCAATAGCAGAAATCAGCAACTTGGGAATTTGTGATCATTGTAGAAAAATAAGGGAATTTGTGATCATTGTAGAAAAATAAAGACATCCAAAGGAGTGGATAAAAATCATCCAGAGCTACTACTCACTAAGTGCAGGAATCACTGTTTCCATAGCTCATGCAGGTGACCAATGAGCTACTTCTTAAATAGCAACCCCTTTCCCCGTGAGGCTGGAGAGGTTGGATGTTTCATTACTGGAAAGGAATTGTGCTTCCATTGGCTAGGCTGCAATTTGTCCTTTACAATGTATACCTTCTGCCCTTAGTTCAAATCCTCCCTACAGTGTAAGTCCTCATTCTTTTTCCCCACCTGCACCTTCAAATAAGTACTTTCTTAGTAAATATACTGAGTTACTTAAGGCAGTGGTGTTCCTCCAACTTGTTTTGATTCATACTCAGAGGAAAAAAAAATTATATCTCACATCACAACCCATTGTACACGCACAAAGCTTGAATGTTTCAGAAAACAGTGCTCATGCTTAGTACACACACATTCTTCTGGTATTTTCAATTCTCTTCTGTTTCATTTAAAAAAATTGCTGATCAAGATCCATTGGATTCCTTGGGACCCAGCAATAAGTCCCTGTGCTCAGTTAGAGAGGCGCTGCTCTTGGGGACCCTGTTTAATTCTCACGGCTGGGACACAACTGTAGCCGAATCTGGAGATGAAACCCTAAGACTTTCTAACCTTGAAGGCGAAATCTGTGACCCATTTCCAGCGTGCTTTTAACCTTGCAGAAGGGAGATCAATTTATTTATGTCTTACTGATATCTTTTTTTCATTTTTTTAATTGAAGTATAGTTGAATTACAGTGTTGTGTTAATTATTGCTGTACAGCAAAGTGACTCAGTTATACATATATATAGATACATTCTTTTTCATATTCTTTTCCATTCTGTTTTATCACAGGATATTGACTATAGTTCCCTGTGTTATACAGTAGGACCTTGTTGTTTATCCATTCCATATATACCAGCTTGCATCTGCTAATCCCAAACTCCCACTCTATCCCTCCCCCTTGACAACCATCAGTCTATTCTCTATGTCCCTGATTTTGTTTCTGTTTCATAGATAGGTTCATATGTGTCATATTTTAGATTCCACATGTAAGTGATATCATATGGTATTTGTCTTTCTCCTTCTGACTTACTTCACTTAGTATGATAATCTCTGGTTGCATCCATGTTGCTGCAAATGGCATGGTTTCATTCTTTTTTATGGCTGAGTAGTATTCCATTGTATATATGTACCACATCTTCTTTATCCATTCATCTGTTGATGGACATTTAGGATGTTTCCATGTCTTGGCTACTGTGAATAGTGCTGCTATGAACAATAGGGGTGCATGTATCTTTTTGAATTATAGTTTTGTCTGGATATATGCCCAGGAGTGGGATTGCTGGATCATATGGTAATTCTATTTTTAGTTTTCTGAGGAACCTCCATGCTGTTTTCCATAGTGGCTGCACCAACTTACATTCCCACCAACAGTGTAGGAGGGTTCCCTTTTCTCCACGCCCTCTCCAGCATTTGTTATTTATATACTTTTTAATGATGACCTTTCTGACCTGCATGAGGTGGTACCTCATTGCTTTGATTTGCATTTCTCTAATAATTAGTGATGTCGGGCATCTTTTCATATGTCTATTGGCCATCTGTATTTTTTCTTTGGAGAAATGTCTCTTTAGGTCTTCTGCCCATTGTTTTGATTGGGTTTTTTGTTGTTGTTGTCAAGTTGTATGAGCTGTTTGTATATTTTATATTTTACTGATATCTTAAAAACCTTTGTGAGCATGGGTCCATATGAAAGCATATGAATACCAAGGGCTGGGTTGGATCAAGCAGATGCTGCCCGGAAACAGAATGAGAGCTCATACTTTTGAACTTGTTCTCAAGGGTGGTCGTTATAGTCATAGAAACCCACAGTTTAAGAACTGACACATCCCCTCTTCTCATGAGGATCATTCCCACATTTCCAGTTCCAAGGGTGGAAGCACTGCCCTTGGGTTAGGAGCCAGCCTGAGGGTCAGAGTTACCACCTGGTCAAGTTCAATGACCAGTCCTCAATGTGGAACCAAGGGTGGTAGTTGTCAACTTGGAAGTCCACAGATCAGGAAATGGCTGATGCTCCTGGTGGATTCATTATACTGAAAGAAGATGAAATTGCTTGACGAGCTTGTCAGCCCATAACTGCCCCCTCCAATCAGTGCACGTTTAATGAGGGACACACAAATTAATTAGTGTAAGTTATAAATGCTGAGTAAGCTGAATGTAAAAGAGGAAGAGGTGAAGAAGGTGACTACTGTGTTTTTTTTTCAGGATCAGGAGAGTTGCTTTCATTAGAAATAGCTTTGGGAATGACAAGTATTATGCAAAGAAAAAAGGAATAGTCTCCTCACACATGGAGTAATGATGTTTAAAATTCACAGTTGAAAATAAAACCTAAGTCACTTAATGAAGATTGTTACATGACACTGGAATTATGCAATATTTCTGTATAGTGTATGTGATGAACCATTAACATAAAAACAGAGTGATGATGAAAAAATTAAGTTAGCTTCGAACCTGTTGTAAAACACAGAAAAGTTTCTGATTTTTTAATGTGTTAGGCTTAAAAAGGCTGGAAAGAGACCACAATATGTGAAAGCTAGAGGGATTTTATACAATATTTAGTTCATCCCTTTTGTCAGTTAAGTAAGCACAAATCATTTTTGGAAAGGGGTAGGAAGAAACAACAGCACATGGTTTCAGGCTAAACCAGAACAGAAACAGCATCTTTTAGTGTCAAAAAACAGTCTCATTTTTCCAAGTTGCCTTGGATATATAATTTCTTTCTCATATAGTCATAGTCTCCCCTCCCCTGTACCCTCCTCCTCCTCCTCCTCCTTCCTCTTCATTTGTAAGAATTTCACTGTTCTTTAAATAGCTTATCTAGCAGGGTGATCACACATTCTAGTTTGCCAGGAACAATCAATCCTGAATTATAGCAGTTGCCCCGGGATCCATCCAAGTTTTGTCCAAATTCTTTTAAATACAGTTTAAAAAATTATTTAGTTGCATTGATATGGTTTTTAGTTATGATTAATCTTACTGTTAATAGTTGCATTTACAGTAACGGTGGAGGTTGATAGACCTTCATTTTATCCTTGTATCTTCTGCTATGGTCTCATCCCACATTATATTAAAGGCATGGTTAAAGGGTTCTCCCTTTAATAACCTTAAAGCATGGTTAAATATGAAAGACCACTAACAATGACCTATCTCTCTTTTAATATGAATCTTTCCAGACTCAAGATAACTAATAATATCCTTTAAAGGGCATTATTTTTTTTAGGGCATCCAGTGATACAACCAGGTGCTCCTGGACGCAAATAGAAAAGGGTAACTAACTCAACTCCTTTCTGTTTCAGATTATGATAGGGGAAGTATTTGATGCCTGTTACCTGTTGCTACTTGGTATATCAGCTAGTTGTCTTATAGCTTTGCCGTAACCTTCAAGATGCACAAAATCATCAGACTGCTGGTCAGTGAAGTCAGTGGAAAATGGGAAATTATATATAGATATATGAAATTTGTGTGAGAGCTAGAGGCTAAACATTCCTACCACAGAGAATTTAGAGAGTGGTCTGAATGCTCTTGTTCCATTAACTCATTCATTTTATAATATTAATCTACAACTATTTATTTCTTTTATTGTTTGGCAGTTAAAAAAATTTTACAACAAACCATCCAGAGCAATGACTTAAAAAAGAGAAAGAAATGTTTACTGAAAAATTAAATACTGATATTTCATTTTCTCAGACAGGTTGATGATGAATGTGTAACTTACATTTCTGATCTATGAAGCAGATGATGGTGGTATCAGTGACCATATGAAGACCAGAAGACACAAGTCTGCTAAGGACACGTCATCATCTTTTTAAAAATTAGTTATTTTAGACTAACAAGTTATCACAGGCACTGCAGAAGATCTGTTTATATGTCTCTTTGAGAAGCACAACTTTTCATTTGCTCATGCCTTTGGAGTAAGGATCACCCTCTGGACTAGGGGCCATTCCTTAGGATGAAGGACAAGACTGAAATAGACCTGTCCTAATAAGGAAGAAAATGAAACTTGACAGGATTGAAAAGATCAGCCAGTAATTAACTGCCTGCCAGAATAAAATGCAATATCACTTAAAGAAAGGCAACATAATCCACTCTCTACAATGTATCATCCACAAGGTCTAGCATATTCACAAATTGTGAAATAATCCGAAAGCAGGAAAATATGACTTGTAATCAGAAGAAAAGTAGCTAATTGAATAGATTCTGAGATGACCTAGATATTGTAATTAGCATACCAGAGTCCCTGCCCCTACTGCAGCACCATATGATCGGAAGGAGCCTCCCTAGCTCTCAGCTTCTCCTAGTGGTGGGAATGGGTTGGTTCACACATCCAGCACCCAACTTTTCTGAGAGGGCTCCCTATAGGACTGAATTCTGTCCTCACAGAGTAGGAACTAGGATGGGTCCACTGTAGTCTAGCAGCCTGGGGGAGACTAGAGATGGCAGCTTGGAAGAGCAGATGGTATAGCTCCCCATCCCATATATAGGTGTTTTGATCTAATCTGCTACTGAATCCCTCTAGTGAATTTTTCGGTACAGTTATTGCATTCTTCAGCTTCACCTTTAGCTTTACCACAAAGCCATCTGACAGAAACCACAGCTGCTTGCTTCTCCCTGGGGACAGAAAGAGTTGGTAGAGGTCCCCAGGTTGGTGGGGGCATCTCCTGTATGAGGCCAGTCAGTGAGGACAAGGAGAGGTGCCTGCTTTATGTAATGTGTGAAAACACAAACACAAAGAGTCAACCACAATGTAACATTGGGGAAGATGTTCCAAAGGAACAAGATGAGTTTCCAGGCTGATCCAAATGAAACATAGTTATATGATTTACTTGAAAAAGAATTCAAGATAGCTGTCATAAAGATGCTTACTGAAGTCAAGAGAACAACTCATGAAAAAAGTGAGAATTTCAACAAAGAGATAGAAAATATTTTTAAAATACATCAAACAAATTAGGAAGCTGAAGAATGCAATAACTGTACTGAAAAATTCACTAGAGGGATTCAATAGCAGATTAGATCAAAACACCTATAGAATGTTCACAAGAGAAAAACAGAAGGGAGTCAAAGCATACCAATACGGGCTTCCCTGGTGGTGCAGTGGTTGAGAGTCCGCCTGCCAATGCAGGGGACACGGGTTCATGCCCCGGTCTGGGAAGATCCCACATGCTGCGGAGTGGCTAGGCCCGTGAGCCATGGCCACTGAGCGTGCGCAAGCCTGTGCTCCGCAATGGGAGAGGCTGCAACAGTGAGAAGCCCGCGTACCACAGAAAAAAAAAAAAAGCATACCAATACAAAAAAAATCAGTAAAATACAAAGGTAGATAGTAAGAGCAGGAAAGACAGACATGCAGAAACTAACAGAAAACAAGAAAATGGCAACAGTAAATCCTTCTCTACAAATAATTAGTTTAAATATAAGTGGATTAAATTCTCCAATCAAAAGACATAAGAGTGGCTGAATGGATTTTAAAAAAAGATCCATCTATATACTGCCTATAAGAAACTCACTTCAGGGCTTCCCTGGTGGCGCAGTGGTTGAGAGTCTGCCTGCTGATGCAGGGGACACGGGTTCGTGCCCCAGTCTGGGAAGATCCCACATGCCGCGGAGTGGCTGGGCCCGTGAGCCATGGCCGCTGAGCCTGCGCGTCCGGAGCCTGTGCTCCACGAGGGTAGAGGCCACAATGGTGAGAGGCCCGTGTACCGAAAAAAAAAAAAAAAAAAAAAAAAGAAACTCACTTCAGATTTAAGAACATACATAGATTAAAAGTGAAGGGATACAAAAAGATATCACAAATGGCAACCAAAGAGAGCAGGATGGCTATATTTACACAAAATAGACTTTCCAAAACTATCACAAGAGACAAAAAAGGATATTACATAATGATAAATAGGGTCAATCTACCAGGAAGATGTAACAATTACAAATATATATGCACACAGCATCGGAGCACCTGAATAAAAAAGCTTTGACAGAACTGAGGGGAGAAGTAGATAATTGTAGGAGATTTCAGCACTCCACTTTCAACAACAGAGAACATTCACACAGATGATCAATAAGGAAACATAAGAGTTGAAAATCACTATCATCAAATGGACCTAACAGACATATGCAAAACATTGAACCTAAGGACAGGAAAATACAAATTCTTCTCATGCCACATATATCTTTCTCAAGGATAAATCACATGTTAGGTCATAAATCAAGTCTCAACAAATTTAAGAAGACTGAAATTATTCCAAGTATCTTTTCTGACCACGGTGAGATGAAACTGAAGATCAAGAGCAAAAGAAAAACTGGAAATTTCACAAAAATGTGGAAATTAAATAGCATACTCTTGAGCCTCCATTGGGTTAAAGAAGAAATAAAAAATGAAATTAGAAAAACACCACGAGACAAACAAAACCAAAAATACAACATACCAAAACTATGGGGTGCAGCAAAAGCAGTTGTAAGAGGGAAGTTCCTAGCAATAAACACATACATAAAAGAAGAAGAAAGATCTCAAATAAATAATCTAACTTTACACCTTAAGGAGCTAGAAAAGGAGGAATAAACCAAGGCCAAAGTTAGCAGAAGAAAGGAAATTGCAAAGATTAAAGTAACAATAAAGGAGATAGAAAATAGAAAAAAATTCACAAAACTCAGACTTGTTTTTTTGAAATAAAAAAATTGACAATCCCTTAGCTAGACTAAGAGAAAAAGAAGAATCAAATAAATAAAATCAGAAATGAAAGAGGAGAAATTACAACTAATGACACAGAAAAGGAAAGGATTAAAATAGACTACTATGAACAATTGTATGCCAACAAACTAAATAACCTAGAAGAAATGGATACCATGTCCAGCAAATAGAACGCCATATGATCCCACCTTCTGGGTATATATCCCAAAGAATTGAAATCTCAATATTTACAATAGCTGAGATGTGGAAACAATCTAAATGTCCATTGCCAGATGAATAGATATTAATACGTGGTATATACATACAACAGAATACTATTCAGCCTTAAAGAAGAAGAAATATTGGAATAAAATATATTTCCAGCATTCCCTATATGTCTTTCCTTAAACCATTTAAAAATCAAATATGCCTATATCTGTCACTAACACTGTAGTATGAATTATACAGGAGTATAAAACTCCTTAAAGAAAGAGAAGATTTCTAAGAGAATGAAAGTTAAAGGGAAGGGCAATTTATGGAGTGATGCCGGAGGTTCCTGGAGCTTTTGCCTAAGTCAACCCTATCTTTGAGTAGAGACCTCCCAAGGTGAGGCTATTTCCCCCTTCTTCCTATTTATTTTACCTATGGCAAATACCTTTTAAATTAGTCCAAGGACTTAGAAATCTAAAATACATTGCAGAATTTAGTGAACTGTTTACTCACCCTGAATTGAGTAGTTGAAGGAGAACTAGAAAAATCTGAATGCTTCCCCAAACTAACTCTCATTTGCATAGCATTTTGCTTTCAATTACACACAGCAGTGGAATAGATATCCTTATTTTTATTGTTTTGATTTACAGATGAAGAGACTAAGAATTAGAGATGTTAGATCACTTGCCTGAAAAGCTTTTGAGTCAGCATTTGAACTCAGGTCTTCTGATTCAAAAGACTATTTTTTTCACTGCATACTGATTATATCCTTAAATGTCTCCCACTTTCAACCAACTAAATTTCAAATTACTTGAACATTCATTTCTAACCAGGAAACGTTAGTGTAAGATATATATTTTGGGGAAATACTCTGTTCTGTGTTCTCTTCTTGGGTATTATATCTTTTGAGAAATCCTACAAAATAGCCTTACGTGACTTAATTTCAACCAGTGTTTTCCATCCAAACAATGGCCCCGTATTGTTTCTTTGAATTCAATTTGGGAAACAGTGCCCAACAAGTGGGATGTTGTGGGCTTAAAATATAAAGGCCATTATATTAATTCCTTATATTATTTATAGCCTTTCCCTCACTATTCAAGGGTTAATTTGCTCCCCCTAAAACCCCTCTAAAAGTAAATTCTCTAAGTCAAGTATATAATTATGGTTAATTTCAATGGAAAAACTTTTAAAGCATTCTTGGACCTCCAACTTAATACCCATTTGTGCTAACACAGCACTGAATTCTATTAAACGGACCTGATCATATGAACAGTTAACATTAGCAATTGTGGCATAGCAGGCAATGAACTTTCTGTGGTAATTCTGTACTACGGCATCTTCTGGGCTAGCTCTTGTGTAGGTGACTTATGTAATAAATGGTATGTAGCCATTAGGATGCTTAGGACAAAGCTCACGAAATGTACAAACATGATACGCAATGTCTTTATAATTAAACATTTAATAAAAGAACCAAACAGAATAGTAGAGACCAAAGAGATTGATGAAAGCAAAATATTCATTCCATGAGATCCTCAGGACTATAGAATGAGCAAACAATGAGGACCCTGAAAGAACCATATGCTACATGTGGCAACAATACGACTGTGACAGTGACAGGAGGCGGCTCTTGGTTTACTCGGCCAGCTGCTTGGCATGTGAAATCTAAATTTATCTCTGTAATGGAGAGGAAGTGTGCTGCAGGGAGAACTAGGTATTATATGAACCTTCTCTCCTAATTAGAATTCTTACCATGCGAATGGACGTATCCTAGAGTTTGATCATGATGCTGTTCACTCGACATGGTAATTCTCTAGTCATTTTCTCATTTGATCCTTTTGCAGTAACTCTGAGGTGGCCCTGTTGGGGCTTAACAGCAAATTTTCGAATGCCAAGTTTAGTCCTATTCCTTTGGTCTTTTGGGTTCATTATCTTAGTTCCTAAACTCTCTGGCATCCCCACACCACAGGCTCTAAGGTCTTGGCTTAAGATTTCTGAAGATTCTCATTCATTTTGAGTGTCATGCATAAAGGCAGTTATCTGGTTCATATTAAAGAGAGCAAGGCCCCCGGAACGAGTGTCTGGGTTTCTTCAAGAGCAAAGTGGAGTAATAACAGGACTCAACTTAGAGAACTTTGGGGAGGATTAAAGGGTTAATCAGTGAAAAGTGCTGGCAGATGATAGACACCAGAAATGGTAGCCATTACTATCAGACATCACAGTACGATTCACCAGATACTTGCTGAGTGGCTTCAGTGAACCAGACCATGCCCTGGGAGGGGCAGAGCTAAACCCATGTCCCCTTCCCTGCCAGAGCTGAGGGCCAGTGGCGGAGCCAGAGAGAGAAATGTGCATAGAAGAGAGGCATTTGAGAGGTTTGGTCCTGTGTTTCTTTCTAAACAGCTTTATGGAAGTACAGTTGACATACAGTGAGATACGTATATTTAAAGTGGATGATTTGGCACATTTTGGCATATACCTGTGAAACCATCACCACAATCAAGATAAGGAACATACCCATAATCCCCCCCCAAGTTTTCCCATGCTCCTTCAAAGTCCTTCCCACACCCCCAACCCCTATTCTCAGGTAACCATTGATATGCTTTCTAGCAATAGGCCAGTTCTGGCAATCATTCAAGTTGTTGTTGCATGTGTATTTTGTGTGGTAACATTATCCCTGACTTATCTTACCCTCTTTTATTTTTTGTACCCTCACCCCTAATTTTATCATGTTAATTTTTGGTGTATTCCTATAAGGTACCTCAAATCCATTTTTTTCAAAAGAGAGTACAGATCAAGGAAGTATTAAATCTGGCACAATTTGAAAAACATCAGAAAACTTCCCTCTGTCCTCAAATCTCTTTTCTTTCTATTTGTCAGGAATGAAATTCTTCCATTAGAGACTCATTCTTTTGGATTATGAGGTATTTTCTATTAAATCTTCAGAGTAATAAGATAGTCATCTATCTGAACCTTTCCAAGTGGACAGCTGGAGGTTGAGGTGGATGGAATTGGAGAGAGAATAGGGAGAACAAGAAACCACTACATGTTGGAAAGTGAAAAGATGCTGGCAAAAAAATCAAAAGGAAGCAACAGGAAGGGAAGCCACCCTTGTCTGATTTCACTCATGTCCTTTCTGAGAAGTAAGAATTTTATTCTGATTGATTGATTTTGCTTTTGGGGGGGTGTGGGAAATCTTCACAAGGTAAGAATTAAGTAACAATGGCAACTAGTGCATCTCTGCTGAACTACCCAGAAAGCTTTGATGACTGAAGCAGAAAAATGGAATAAAAATGAAGTAAAGGGTCCCACGTTAAAGTCACGCGGTTTGAGTGGAAATCATTGACATGTCCTTCACTCTCTGCAGTCCTGAAGCTGACCTGGTGTTAGCTGAAGCAAGGGCAGGCAAAATGTAAACTGCAAGAGAGAGAAAATTCTATTTATGTCCTAAGAAGAAGTAGGTGCCAGATACAAAGGGAAATCGTGAATACACAGCCAAATCAATAAACTCGGAGAAGAGTCAATGTACTGCCTGAAAGCAATTCTAAAACGAGAGAGGGAGAGAGGCTCCCTACCACAAACAAATCAACAAAACAAAACCATTCTAATGTGAATGAAAAACTAGACATCAGAAGAAGTACCCAGGGCTGGGAACAATGATTCAGAAAGCAGAAAAGAGGGAAAGGCAAGCAGCCGAGCTGTCGATTTAGAGCCCTTGGCAGTCGCACACAACTTGCCGTCAAAAATCTTGTTGACGGAGGCAAAATGCCTTAGGGTATCAAGTTCTTGCAAACATTTTACCCCTTACAGACATAAGTCTATCATTCCGTGGCTTGGCAAATTTAATTTAAATGACCATGAAAACCTGTGTTTGATTAAAAGTTCATTTTTGTAGCTACCAGGAGAAAAATCGGTAAGGCAGTTCTCCGTTCTAGACAACAGGCTAGAGAAGGAAAAATGAACAGTAGTAGATTCTCTGAGGCTTAGTGCCTCAGATAAGTTTTCTGCTTTAGCACTCAGTACAGAATCCTGATCTCACGTGCAGGTGGCATTTCCTTTTAGAGCCAAGCTGTAAACATTCCAGGTACAAAAATTCAACTGCAAAACATACAGGGTATACACAGATGTACATTACAGCATTTTATTTGGAAGGGGGCTCGTGGGATAGCTTAATGGTAGCACCCCTGCAGTGTGGGAGCCTGAAAGGATTACAGTAAAGGGCTTCATGAATATTTATTAAAGTGGTAAATAAGGATGGCTTGAAGGGTCTCTATATCCAATGCAGCGATATCCTGGGAGAAGGAAAATGCTGGAAATTGTGAAGTTCTTATTGCCACATGTGTCAGAGAATCATATTACTCACCAATGGCACAGCCATACCGAATTGTAGCTTTTGTCTCCCAAATCACCGTTATCTTTTACTCCCACCCTATTCTCGTTTGGTTGCAGCCTCTTACTTTCATTGCGTGTGGAGTCGCTCAGTTTTGTTTCCTAGACTCGCAGGTGGGGATATATCATCGGATGCTAGCTGAGCTTTGAGAAGCGTGCCTCTGGTCTCTGATGTGCCTAGGATCCATGGGGCAGGAAGTTAGTTATTTGAGGCTTTTCCAGTCTGCTGTTGAACATCTCTCCTCTTACCTCCAAGCTCTCTCTTCTTGCTTTTCTTGCTGCCTCAACGCCTCATCTGGTCCATCCACCCTGTTTGGTGTTCACTTCTCTCCAAAAACCTTATTTCATCACTTGTCAGTCAGGCGCTGCGGTGTTGGTGCACATAAATTAATGAATGATTCTCCCAGATAAAAGTCTTGCCTTTAACCAGGAAATCTTACTGTTTGGATACAAAGGAGTCCACATATTCTATATGCTGTCTTACGTTAGGCTGCTTGGGAGCTTTTCTTTGTGGCAGAACCTTATCACAGTCTCAATATACCAACATTTATAAGTTGCAATAATTTCTTATATATTTGTGGATTCTACTTAAAGAGGTTTTTTTTGTTTTTAAATTGCGAGAGTCACAGTTTTAGATCACTTTAGCTTAGGCTTTTCGTTTAGCCTCCTATACCAGGAGGGCGTTGAAGGTCAGCAAAATTCTCCTGCTGATAAATCCTGAGGTTTAATCTGGAGGGTGGATTTAGCCTTACTTTCCCAGATCAAAGCTAAGATTAGCAAACTTTTCTAAATCGAATTCATAAGTCGACCCTTTCTGACTGGATTCTTCTTCAGTCCATTTCAGATGTATGTTTGAAGCCCAAAGATGGCAATACTTTTTTCAGAAGGAAAGAGGTAAAAAGGAAGGGAGGAATCCCTTGTATTTTGTGCTACAGCTCAGCTAAGATCTGTGGTGATTGTTATACTGACTCACTCATTTGGGCCTTGCTAAATGCTTGCTAGATTAAATTGGATTGAACTAAGGTCTGTATTTGAGAAATTATAATATGACTTTCACAGCCACTCTGTTTTCGTGCGTTTTGAAATTATAGTGTTTTTCCAGTCACATCTCTGCCAAATAATGTGACAGTCAAGGTTCTGGGATCATGTTCTTGTTCCTCAATCTTTTTAGTTTGTTAATCTCCTCAGGGCATATCTCTCAATCTGTAAGTTCATGTCTGGTCTTCAGTTGTTTCCAGAAGGTGCTTCCCTGGCACCTTCTCCCACTTCACAAAAGCTCTTTGAATCCAGATTTGTACAGCAAATAACTTGGCTCTGAAATCTCCAGGCTGCAGTCTGGGTCCCTCCAAAGCCACAGCTGTAACTTGTTTCCACAGCATCTTGGGGAGACATGGTTGGTAAACGCTGTTTATACTGCCTTTGTTTACTTGGCTGGGCTGTGCGTCAGGCAACACCACAGAAATCTCAACAATTTATGTCATTTTGCATTTCACGTGCTTAAGTTTTCTCCACCTTGAGAGGCAGAATTTGTTACAGTACAGTTTCCCTTTGTGTCACTGACCTTTGTTTCGGGAAGATGGTGTCGTCTCGATATTTCCGGTCCATCTTTAGGATTTTCAGGGGAGCTTTAACAACAATGCTTGTGTTGGGGAGGAAGAAATGTTCCTCTACCCTTCTAGGTTCTTCTGAGTGGTCTAAGAATTAAATTGACATGAGACAGCTGAAAAGGAGAAAATCAAACAAAAGCAGAATAACATGTACACGTGGGAGAGATCCAGGAAGACTGAGTAACTCGCCAAAATGGCTGAAGCCCTCACCTTAAATAACATCTTCCATTAAAGACAAGAGAGAATGTCGGGGGTATGGTCTGAGACGTCAAGGGGGAGGAAGGAAATGGAGATGGAAAAGCAAATGTTTGGTAAACAAATGTTTGCTGGGTCCTGTAGTGACAAGGGGACACAGAGAGGACCCTGACCTCTAGGCCCTGCCGAGTTTCCCCTACCTCACCAAGTCCATATTCTTTGCAGATATATCTGGCGATAGCTCCATTCTTGGAACAGGCTATCTAAATTCTTTTAGGCAGTTATGCGGAAGGTCAGAGTTTCTTCCAGAGTCTTTTGGGCCTTGATTGTTTTCAGCTTGAAATAACCCACATGCCAAAGAGACATTTTGGGGTGGCACATCTTGCTTCCCTCCGCTTGCTGATTTTCCCACATCTTGTGCTTCTCTTCATGACCCAACTAGTACATAATGAGACAGGAGACACATCGGGTTTCTGGTAGGTGATGGAATTTTTACCTATAAACTTTTGAGCAGCACACAGCTACTTGGTTTACCACTGGAGACCAAAGCTAACACTTCATTTTCACAGTATATTGACATTTCAATGTACCCATAGCATATCATTCTTAATTTTTTTCTTCCAAACTTATACCAATGATTTTTGCACTGTGTCCTGGTTGAAGGCCAACTGTCGACTGTCTACTTTTCTAAGACCTTGAGTACAGACTTTAATAAGGAAAAACTCCTATTTGAAACATAAAAACTTTACTCAGTTGTAAATTCTGGAAAGACTGGCAAACGTGTACCTTCCTGCTTTGATTTCTGCTTTCCGTTAGTTTGAGAAGAAGCCTGTATGTGTTGCTGGCATGGCTTGGCCTGGGGAGGGAACAGAGGCTGCAGAAGTACTGGTAACGTTTAGTGCTGTGAATTTAGTTTTTACTGATGTGAATTCCTAGAACATCAGAGCACACCCACATTTACATAGAAACACTCCAACTTACCTCAAAGCTAAACACAAATTTTAAAACATTACGCCTCTGTGGTCGTTAAGAATGGCACCATTGCTCCCTTTCAGCACACTGAAGTTGGGGGATGGAATGGATGTCTCTGCTCATCAATTTTCCATCTTAATTAGGGTTGCCAGATTTCACCGAGACACAGGGCACCCAGTTAAACTTGAATTTCAGATGTACAAGGGTAGTTTTTGAGTGTAAGTACGTTCCAGGCAATACTTGGACAAACATTGCATGGGATATACTTTATATGAAAACAGTGTTCTTTGTGTATCTGAAATTCAAATGTAAGTGTATTTTTCTGGCAACCTTAATGTATCAGTAACTAAGTCATCCAATCAAACTCAATCTCCCTTCCCTCTTCTCCCGGCCACGCTCTGATTCTGGACTTCTGAATGAAGAAAGGCCTCCCTAGAGCACCACGCTGAGAATGCCACAAATTCGGCATCATTCGCATCTGCACATAGAGATAGAGGCCTTTCAAAAATGCATTAAAAAGTTGATCTGACTTCTTAACTACAGCAATTCACATCTGTAATCCTTTCCCTGTGTACACTCACTCCGGTCATTAGCACATGGTAATTTGCAGCTGGTTGAGCTGTTGTTACCCGGATTCAGGTGGGGATAGAAGGACATTTACAATTTTTATATCAGAGTGCTTCTGTAAACCCAGATAAATAAATATATAGCAACAGGTGATGCAAAGAACCAAGGAAAAGAGATGAAAGCAGAACCTCATCATTTAGGCGAACACAAAATGCAAAATCTAGTCCGTAGTGTGAAATTCTGGAATGTAGTGCATCCATTTGCTTTCTCCCAGGTGGGATATTTTCTATCTTTAGAGTGCAGATGTGTGAGGTTTATACTAGCTCACAGCATCTTTGTAAATGGGCCATCAGGGCCACCACAGAGTTATGAATTTGTCCACCAAAATGGTCAAATTACTAAATTATCCTCCTGATTCCCATGTTCTGCCGCATTTTCTGAGTCATAAGTTAGAAGAGCGCAGCCATTACTTTTTTTTTTTTTTTTTTTTTCCGGTACGCGGGCCTCTCACTGTTGTGGCCTCTCCCGTTGCGGAGCACAGGCTCCAGATGCGCAGGCTCAGCGGCCACGGCTCACGTGCCCAGCCGCTCCGCGGCACGTGGGATCCTCCCGGACCGGGGCACGAACCTGTGTCCCCTGCATCGGCAGGCGGACTCTCAACCGCTGCGCCACCAGGGAAGCCCACAGCCATTACTTTTGACGTTTCCACTATTAAGTGTCCAGACCTGAAGCATTCAGGACTGCACCTTCTACCAAAATGCAGTCTATAATTACTTCAAAAACACCACTCAGGCCCTGCTCTTCTTATATGAGAGGCCTGGGATGTTATTTTGTTTTGTACTTAAAGGCTAATGACTATACCTCCCAGTAGGGACACTCGAGACCAATGGTAAAATTAAACTATCATTGTTGTGACACCTCTGGATCGGGGTTTGACTTCTAACATCTGTTTAATGATGCATTCTTTTCGAAAAGTTGCTCATTTGAAGTCTTTTCCAAACGCAGTAAAAATATCTTTCCAGTTCAATCTCAACTCAGAGTCAAAGAAAAACTGTTTTTTTTCGACACCAAGCTTAACCTTTCTGAAAAGCTAGAGGAGGCTCAAGAACTATTCCTGTGGGGCTTCAGTTTGTTCATACAGCATGTCTGGGGCAGGATGAATAGCGTGGCGCAAATTTCCTAAAGAATTCTTGGCCAGGATGCTTTGATCTCCACCTGCCCTGGAGAAGAAGAAGTGAGTAGTTCTGCTCTCATGGCCGTTCCTCCTTAGATTCCCCCTGGGATGTGACCAGAGCTTCATGGGGAAGTACAAGTGGTAAAAGTCTTATTCTCACCATTCCTGTGACACTGTAAGACCTTCAGCCACTCCCCATTTGCTACTAAATAATGTTCCAAGTCCTTAGCCTGGCTTTTAAGATCTCTGAGCATTATGGATCCGTTGGTCCATAATGACATTTCAACAGGACAATCCTTTGTTGTGAGGGGTTGCCCTACATATCGCAGGATGTCCAGCATGCATGGTCTTCCTGTTACTCTGACAGACAGACAGGTCCACTTGCTCCCCACGACTTGGTAACATTCCTAGTCCGAACCCCTCTTTCAGAGTATGGCCCGGATTTACCTTTCCCACCTATATTCCCATTATGCCAGTGAGTGAGTGTTATGCCCTAGATATAGTGCATGCTATTTGCTGCTGTAAAGATTAAGCAAGATAAATTAATAAAGCAACTTGTATACTCTTGGCACCTAGTAAAGGTTCTGTAAAGGCAGGATGGCCTGTACACTTGCATGTGTCTCGTACACAAGTTTGCTGTTACCCACATTCCATCATTCTGGGTGTAATACCCTTTTCTGACCTGTGACTCTCTGAACCCTACTTTCTTTTAGGTGCAACTTATGTGATATAGGAAATCTCTCTTAATCTCCTTATCTTCTAAGTTCTTTTACTGCTCAGGGTCTGTGTTAGGCACTTCAGGACTTAGCTGGAAAGACAAATAAAATAGTGTTTACTGTGTGGCGTGACAGGTACAGTCACAAGGACCAGTGCAGGGAGGGAAGCCTAGACCTTGGGGGTAGTGTAGAAGAGTCTTCATGAAAGATTTTCCACAAGAGTGATGCTTGTGTTGAATTTTGAAGGCAAGGTGTTGATTAAATGAAAAGGGAGGTGGGAAGCATATTCCAGCTAAAGGGAAAAGTCATGTGCGAAGGCCTGGCGCTAGCAGTCCATTTTGGTGGAAGTAACCAGAGCATATAGAGAAATGTCAGGAAACGAAGCAGGAAATGCATCCAGAAGCGAAATCATAAAGGGTTTGGTTTGATGAGCTATGGAGTTTGTACTTCATTCTGCAAGTTATGAGAGTAGTTGAAGGATTTTATTTCACTTATTATCTTTCTCCACCTTACATTATAATTACATATTTATAAGTATAGTTTCCAAACTAGACCATATCTTCCTCATGGACAGAGCCTACCTTTGTTTCATCTTTGTGTTCACTACAAAGTTTACCAGAATATTTTGCAGACAGCAGATTTTCTCGGATTGTTTTTGATTAATTAAATGAAATTAATTAATGATTAACGAATGAAATTTTATAATTTTTTCTCACCTAAAGAATGCTTATCCATTTGTTTCATTTTAATAGACTGATGTGGGCATTTTGGATTTACCTTTAAGCTCACTTATCAAGTAACTTTTTTCTCTTTGTGTGAACAGTTGGCTTCCAGTTTTGGGCAGTTGTGATGTTCACTTGTGAGTTGAATCATCAATTCTTTGTTCTATTATTCATGTTCATATTCATAAAACAATGTGTCCAATTGTTGGTGGTCACCTGGGCAATGATAAATCAGAAATAAAAAACAGAGCGATTAAAAATTCAGGCCTAAAACCCTTCTTTCTTCTTTGGAAATAATCTGAAACCCAGATAATCCTATCTCTCTATCCTGAAGGCTAGCAGACTCCAGCCAAATGGCTTCCAAGGGGAAGAGAGGCTCAGGAAAGGGGCTCCTTCACCGAAAAAGGCTTTGTCTTCCTTCTCCAAACTGTCAACATTCACACTTGGGCTTATCTCAGTTGACAGAAAATTGGAGGAGAGATATTTTCAAGTCCTCCTGAGCCCTGAGGCTGGAAAGCAGACAGACCACTCCATTCCCAAGGAGCTGAAACTTTGAGTGGTGAATTATCTTTGTCCAACAGAAAACAGGGTACATTTCTGTTGTCTGTCCATTTATACTCACTCATTATCTGCAGTGCTCATTTTCCTCTTAGTTATTAGGAAGGAGGAAATGGCTAGAAAGTCACAGGTTCTGGTCCAGGAGGAAGGTAGTTAAGTGGTTCAATTAGTCTTGCATATCCCCCAGGGTTTATGGGAAATCCTGCTGGGAAGAAATTTCATAGCTCTCATGGTCAAGATTAATTAAGTTGATTTCATGTTTATATTAAGCCCGCATAATGAGGTGAAACTTTGAGGTGCCAGACTTTGACCAGGCCATAAACTTGTTTTAGCAGCTTCTTCATTCGCTAATTTAAAGGAATAGAGAAAAAAAAAAAACCTTCTTTCTGTTTGCTTAGTGCAAATTGGTCTGCCCAACTTGAGGATGTCTGTAGATCTGTGAGAAGGCGATGCTGTCTTGTTTGTTATAGTTCCCCACTGGGTTGCAGTCTGTGACATGGATGGAGATAATGTGAGGACAAGAGCAAAGAGAAAAAAACACAAACGATGTACTACATGTGTTACGGAATGCCAGGTGAGCTATTTAAAATGAATGCCATGGCTTTTTAATGCAGAAGTTGCCAAAAAATTGGTAAGAGTTGGCGTAAGTCCTGCCCCAAACTGATCTCGTTGCAACAAATCATTCTGCCAGATTCACTCATATGTATGATCCTGGAACGTGGGTGGGCTCCTGTTAATATTATGGCCGTTATATGTCAGCGTTACTTTAAGGCAGAATGTCTCAACCTGGGCATTACTGACATGTTGGGCTGGATAATTTTTGTTGTCAGGGCTGTCCTGTGCATTATGGGATGTTCAGCAGCATCTCTAGCCTCTAGCACTAAATGGAATAGGAACTCCCACCTTCACCCCTCGCCAAGACTTGACAATCAAAAGTGTCTCCAGGGCTTCCCTGGTGGCGCAGTGGTTGAGAATCCGCCTGCCGACGCAGGAGACACGGGTTCGTGCCCTGGTCCGGGAAGATCCCACATGCCGCGGAGCCTGCGCGTCCGGAGCCTGTGCTCCGCAACGGGAGAGGCCACAACAGTGAGAGGCCCGCGTACCGCAAAATAAATAAATAAACAAAAAAAGTGTCTCCAGACACTGCCAAACATCATGGGTAGAAGGTGAGCAAAATCCACAACTTTAAAACATATTGCACTTAACAAGCATTCACTAAATAGAATTACAGCCTTATAGACATTAAGAAATTTACCTCCACAGGTTACATGTTCGTGCAATGAACCTTCATCCACCACCTTTCCTTACACAGCTCACATTTATCTAGAAGCTAATTCGAAAAAACAAAGAATGCTCAACAAGCACTGTTTTGAAGGGCTAACAGCCCCTAGTGGGGATACTGACCAACAGCTAAATGAATAAACTATTATATTAAAGTTAGAATATAGCCTCATTTCAAATTGGTCACTGAGAGGTGGTGGACACCACAAGCCTTGGTTTTGTGTGCTGCTGTCACTTACATTTTATCCCAATTTGTTATAATAAATTATGAAGGATTCACAGATATTTTGAAAGAGTTCAGCTTCTCCAAAAGATAAAGAAAACCTCATGCTTATTTATTTGTTTGTTGGGCCATTTTCAAAAAGGACTTACAGGTTTTGCAATAAAAGCATGATTTATGACTTTTTCTTCCCCTGGTCCTCCTGGGAAAACTCATTCAGGCCTCCGACTTCAACAATGACTTATATGTTATGATGGATAATTTTTTTTCCGTGTCCAAAGTGTTTTTTTTTTTTTTTTTTCTGTTTTGTTTGTGTGTGTGTGTGTGTGTGTGTGTGTGTGTGGTACGCAGGCCTCTCACTGTTGTGGCCTCTCCCATTGCAGAGCACAGGCTTGCGCAGGCTTAGCGGCCATGGCTCACGGGCCCAGCCGCTCCGCGGCATGTGGGATCCTCCCGGACTGGGGCACGAACCCGTGTCCCCTGCATCGGCAGGCGGGCTCTCAACCACTGCGCCACCAGGGAAGCCCCAAAGTGTTCTTTTTAAATTGAAGTGTAATTCACACATTATAAATTGCATATAAATTCACAAACACAAACTGTATACTTTAAAAGTGTATAATTCAGTGGTTTTTAGTAGATTTACAAGACTGTATAACCATTACCACTGTCTAATTTCAGGACATTTTCATCACCCCCAAAATAAACCCTATACCCATTAACAATCACTCCTCAACCCCTTCTCTCCAAATCCTTGGCAACCACTAGTCTACTTTCTGTCTCTGTAGATTTGCCTGTTTTGGAAATTTCATAAAACTGTAATCATACAATGTGGCTACTATGGTCTGAATGCTTGTGAGCCCTCAGAATTCGTATGTTGAAATTCTAATCCTCAGAGCGATGTTATTTGGAGGTGGAGCCTTTGGGAGGTGATCAGGTCATGAGAGTGGGGTCCTCAGAAATCCCATAGAGCAGGCACATTCCCGCTGCCACGTGAGTGTGCGACCAGAAGACTGCCGTCTAGGAAGTGGGCTCTCGCCACGCACTGAATCTGCCGGCGCCTTGACCTTGGACTTCCAGAGCTATGAGAAGTAAATGTTAAACCCTAGATTGGTTTAACAACCCCTTAGCAGGTTGTTTCGTCTTCCAGATCACCTCAGTCCGTTCTCTACAATCCTTCTGTAGTGATCTTTGACTGTCACTCTCTCACCTGCTTCAGTTCCTCCATTGTTGTCCTTTGCCCTTTGGAACCTCAGCAAGGCAAATCAGGCCTCTTCTGATCTGACCCTTTCCTACTTCTCCAATCTCTTCCATTACTTTCCCTTCCCACCTTCTACCCACATATTAGCTATAACAAAGTGTTCACTTTCTCAAACTCTCTCTGTGTTATAACTCTGTCCTTGTCTTAGCCCATGCTGTTCTTTTGTTCTAGAATGCCTGGTAGCTCCTTTCCTCCTCCTCCAGGAAGCCTTCTCTGATGTCTTCCACCTTCAATATGGGCATCAGTTCTTTTTCTCATGCTTCCTTGTGTCACAGCAATTACCACGCTTAATTTTCTGTTTCTTACCTACTCCTGCCTCTAAATTGCAAGCTCTCTGATGTAGGAATTATGCCTTTGTATTAGTCTGTTACAACTGCCATAGTGAAGTACCACAGACTGGGTGGCTTAAACACAGAAATTTATTTTCCTCACAGTTCTGGTGGCTAGAAGTTTGAGATCAAGGTGTTGGCAGGTTTGGTTTCTTCTGAGGTCTCTCTCCTTGGCTTGTCGGTAGCCATCTTCTCTGTGTCCTAATCTCTTCTTATAAGGACACCAGTCGTATTGGATCAGGCCCAGCTGAATGACCCTACTTTACCTTAACGGCCACTTTAGAGTCTCTGTCTCCAAATCGGCTCACATTCTGAGACACTGGGGCTTAGGACTTCCATGTGTGATTTCTGGGGAGACACAATTCAGGTGATAACAGCTTTCCATTTCACTTTGCCAATACCTAGTCCTTAAGCAGACTCTCAATTAATGTGAGAATAAGTGAAAGAGTGTGAGATCAAAGGTCATGGAGAAGAAGATCAGAAAGAAGGAGGAGAAAAAGAAGAGAAGAAATGTATGTGTAGCCAATCAGACCAGAAACCCAGTGTTACCATGTTGCTAAATCTTCGTGTTACGATTAGTACTGGGCTCAATTCTGACTTCCTGAGGCCAGGGGAATAATAAAGGAAGACACTAAGAATTACCTTACACTTTATAAAAGATTATTTTAAGAATAGAGTTAATACAATTTAAAGAGATAGATACATTTTATAATTTTAAATTTTCTCCTTTTCTTTAAGCCTGTTCATTCCTACCATTTCCTTTGGATTTTTGGGATGTGTTTAAATTCAGACAACCAGAAAAATTCTGTGTTCTAGGATTCAGAAAGTTAGTTATAAAACTCAATTTTGTTTATTTACTTGGCCAGGTGGGGGATTGAAAATAAGTGGCATTTCAATATAATTCACTTCTAAAAATGACTATATTAGGATTGTGGCCACATTTTGTTTCCGCCCTCAGTGTGATGAAACCCTCCTTCTGAGGACTTAGCATTGACGTTTGAAGGGATTGATGGAAAACTAGAATCAGATGGGAAACAATGCATTGGCCTGTGCTTGGTTTTTAGGAAAGAGGACTTATATGAGGTTGTGTCTAAGAGTTCAGCAAAGCTTTTCGATTTTGTGTGCTGTTGGCAATGAGAACCAGAGACACTTCAAGGTGGTCTCCTGTGATACCCAGTCCATCAAGTGCTCAGCTTCTTCCTCCAACAGATGAGGAGGTCGGACCAGGATCTCTCAGCACCAATCTAGCACCATCATTCTGAAACTGTATGGATCCTGGGGCGTTCCAGAAGTTAGTATTGCTGTTATTCTCCAGACAGTTTTAGTCGAGTAACTGACACCACTATCAACTACCATGATTAATGCCAACATTAATTGAAGAATCAGAATGTGCCCAGGCTGTACAGAGTGGGCACTCTGTATGCATTACGACTTCGTATAATCTTTATTACAAATGAGGTGAGTGCAAGTATAATACCCTTATTTATAGATCAGATGATTGGGGCTTAGAAAGAATCTGTAACTTACAGCTAATAGATGGAGGTGTTTCCAAGTGGACGCTGGTTGTGTGGCTTTCTGGTTTGGTTATACACTCTAAGCATTATGTTATGCCACTAGCATAGGTATTGGGTTAGTCCTGCGCTTAGACTAGGCTTGTTAAAGCAGAGTTTAGTAAAGCACGGTGTGTATACCCTGGTGGTGTGTAAAACAATCTAAAGTGATATTAGAACTTTTGAAGTCCAGCTGTCAAAGACCACCAGGAAGACACCTGAAGTCAATGTTAAGATTATTCAGAGACAGATTCTCAGGGTCTCTTTAAGCTCCTGTGAGGTCTTGCTGAGCAGGCCAAGAACTGGGGGTCCTGACCCGTCCTTCCCTGGGCTATTTCTCCAGGTTGTGTTGGCAGCGAGCAGCCTTGACAGATGATATAGTGCTGCCCCTGACCCCCCACCGCCCAGGAAGAAAAGCAGGCTGAATTACAGGTTACTCTACAGCTGTGGCACCCCAGGCTCAGACACTGCAACCTACTGTGTATGTGGCATCCACTAGCCCCTCTTCTGTCACCCCCAAGTGACTTTGGTGACATGGGGAAATGACACGAACCAACATGATTCTCATGCTACTTGCTGTACCGTGAATAATAAAGTCCTTTGTTTCTGGGGGAAAAAATTATTCAACTCACTGCAGAAGGGAGAGGGTACAGAGGAACCGTGGAATGTCCCAGTAACAGAGTTGGGGCCCACCTAGTATAGAGTTTGGGCTCGTGCTGAAGTTTCTAAGAAGGGGTTGTTACGGGTTGAATTGTGTTTCCCCCAAGAAAGATATGTTGAAATCTTAACCACTAGTATCTCAGAATGTCACCTTATTTAGAAATAGGGTCTTTACAGAAATAATCAAGTTAAAATTAGTTCAGTAGGGTGAATCCCAATGCAGTATGACCGGTGTCCATGTAAAAAGGAGAAATTTGGGTGCAGAGACATGCCCAGAGGGCAGATGATGTGAAGACACACAGGGGAAGATGACGATATAAATGGAGTGAAGCGTCTATAAGGCAAGGAGTGCCAAGGATTGCAGGCAGACACCCCGACCTCGAAGAGGCAAGGAAGAGCATGGCCCCAGGGATACCATGTGGCCTCCAGAACTGTGAGGGGATACATTTCTGTTGTTTGAAGCTACCCAGTTTGTGGTATTTTGTTACAGCAGCTCTAGGAAACTGATACAGGGGTTGAGGGAGTTAACTTCGCTCTGGATTGTTGCTTCGCTCAGTTTGGCAAACGGTATCTCAGTGATACTTGCCCAGAGGATAGAAGAAATGAGAAGGTGCTGGGAATATTAATTGTAAGAAATCCCTGATCATTTAAAAGAAAGAACTGTTCATTTTGCAGCAGCCATGTGGCTTTGCATAGGTTCTGTTAGAAACACTGTTGCTGTGCTATTAGGGACATCCCTGTCTGTCTACTAGCAGGGCTGATTTTTCACTTTCTGAGATTTTTCTTAAGAATGATATATTTATTTTAATTAATTACTAAGCCCCCATTTTAACTAGTAATATAAGTCTTTTTTTTTTTTTTTTTTTTTTTTTTTTGCGGTACGCGGGCCTCTCACTGTTGTGGCCTCTCCCGCTGCGAAGCACAGGCTCCGGACGCACAGGCTCAGCGGCCATGGCTCACGGGCCCAGCCGCTCCGCGGCATGTGGGATCCTCCCGGACCGGGACACGAACCCGTGTCCCCTGCATCGGCAGCCGGATTCTCAACCACTGCGCCACCAGGGAAGCCCTAAGTCTTCCTTTTTAATGCAGTTTCAGCTAAAGAAAAAGATTAAGGACATGTGAGTACTGTGATCTCAAGTATGACAAAAATCGTGAGGGTAGTGCCTTAATGATTGAAGTTTGGGAAAATTGTGCAACAACATTACTACAAGTTCCTACTGATTTGAAATAGAAAAAGAAGCTGGATTTTTGTCTCATGGATTCATTTGTAAGTGCTGAGAATTTACATATGTAAACCTTTCCACTTGTTAATGTAGGGATTGTAGAATGGGGAACAAGAATAGAAAAATTACAAGTGATTCAACTTGCGACATCAGGAATTAAGTAAGTTCAAATCATTAACTTTGTTCCCATACGCAGAACATAAAAATCTTGCTCCTTTTACTAGTTTTCTCTTTTTTTTTTTTTTTTTTTTTTTTTACTTTGTTATAGATTTGTGATTTATTTGGGCTAAAAAGCTTCTTGTCTTGGGCGAGAAACTTTATCTTAGGCTAAAATTTATTTATGTAAAATAAGTTGTGTTAAACTAGATAACTTACCAGTTTGCCTTCTGACTCAGTGCTGCATTTCTTTTTAATTATAAATCCCTTGGAAGAAGCAAAAGATTCTTTTTGTTCTTTGTACTTTAATGTGAAGCAGTTTTATTGACTGTTTTTTCTCTTAAAACCCAGCGGGTGGAGCTGGTAGGGAGGGCAGAACTGAGCATGGTCCTTCTATCTATTGAAGACAATAGTCACCTAAGGCGAGGGGCAAGGAGACTGGGAAAAGAATTATGGGAAAAGCAGAAGGCCAAAGGCTCAAGTCGTCTGTTTCTAAAGTTGGTCTTGGGCTTCCCTGGTGGCGCAGTGGTTGAGAGTCCGCCTGCCGATGCAGGCGACATGGGTTCATGCCCCGGTCCAGGAGGATACCACATGCCGCGGAGCGGCTGGGCCCATGAGCCATGGCCGCTGAGCCTGCGCGTCCAGAGCCTGTGCTCCGCAATGGGAGAGGCCACAACAGTGAGAGGCCCGCGTACCAAAAATATTAAAAAATAAAAAAAATTAAAATAAAATAAAGTTGGTCTAGGCCTGGCCCTGCAACACGAAAGGAATGAGTTGATCCAGACCTACCACCTTCCTTTTGCATATGCCTCTTGGCCACTTATTACCATACTCCGGCTAGAACCAAGAGTTCCATTATTGACCTGCTTTGCAGGCAGGCAGAGTTTGAAGGCCTGCCTAGAAACCCCCCTGCCAGTTGTAACATTTTTTATGGCACCATACCTTCCATTTACCCCAGCTTTTGGAAGGGGTCTCTGGAGCAATTCATAAGTTTAGATCTACCTGCCCTTATACGAGTTCTATCTTAAGAGGACAAGTTATGAGCAGGCACTGATGGAGAGCAAACATTGAGGGAGGCATATAATTTACATACAGTAAAATCTCACCCTTCGACAATTGCATGCAACTGTATAATGAACACAATCAAAGAACAGTTCTATTCTTCAAATTCTCCTGTGTTTTGTATTCAACCCTTTCCCAGACTCTGGCAATCACTGATTTGTTTTCTGTCCCTATGATTATTTTGCCAAATGTCATGGAAATTGAGTCATGTAGCATATAGTCTTTTGAGTCTGACGTCTTTCACTAAGCGTGATACATTGTAGGCTTGTTCATGTTTTCACAAGTTTCATTAGTGATAAAAAGGTTCCTGCTGAGTAGTATCCCACTGTATATATGTATTTATCCACTCAGCAAGTGAAGGACCTTTGGGATAGTCCTAGTTTTTTGGCAATTATGAATGAAACTTCTATAAATATGCATGTGCAGATTTTTGTGTGAACATAAGTATTCACGTTATTTACTTATTTTTAATGTGAAATGCACTTAGGTCAATTAAAAGCCTCAGAGAATCTCTAAGTTATTGAAGAATCTATAATGGCTTCTTTAGGAAATTGAGAAACAGATAAGCACCCATCTGGGGAAGCAGGAAAACAGTAAAACCTCATGAATTCAGCCTGTATTTCTTAGTTGACAACTAAATACAAGCATTTATTTTGGCAAAACATATATTTGGAAGTAGAATCAAGTCAAAGCAAAGAGAGGTATTTGATCAAGTGAAAGCAGGTCCTAGAACACGGTATCTTGTGTAAAGGAGACCACCACGAGGTTTGGTAAAATACATCTTTTTTTTTTTTTTAAACTGGTTCTCATCAGGCAGTGATGAGGATTAGTCAGATCAGCTTCACTTTCTCATCTGTCAATATCTATCACTATGTAACTCAGAAAAGTTAGACGCTGACTGGTTTTGAAGAGCTAGAAGTGTGGACCCTAAGGAGACAAGTGGAAATGGTTCTATCCAGTTGGTACCCGGGTGAGTTGTTTAATGACGTTACAGAAAGTGTCACGGCAGCCACTTTTCTAATGTATTGAACCCACTGTGAACCCTACTGGTTTTGGACAGTCATGACTCTGATGCCCAGAGGAAGAAAACCCAGTGAACAAGATCCCTTCCAGAGTAACCTAGAACAAAGACTCTAAGACTGTCTGTCGCTTTCTCGTCAGGTTTCCCTGCAGCCTTCCGCAGCTTCTTTGCATAGATCAATTCCTGTGTAGGCACTTGTGAGTCGTTGAAAGCAGAAGGAAACATATCCACAACATTTCCTTGGACACCAAAGATGGAGGAAAAGTTACTTCTGATCCATGTAGATTGAGTCTTAGCCTTTTGTTTTTATGTCAACCACAGTGTATTGATTTGTGAAACTGTCCTAGGTTCAAACCCTTTGTGATTGTTCCACATTTACTAGGTACCAACACCATAATTTCACTTCTTTTCTCAGTGAGTGTTTTTGTTCCTAAGAAAAAAATGTGTCTTACTATTAACTGAATCTTCTCTTTAAGTTGCCTTATCATCCAGCTGCAATTTGCTTTCTCTGCCTTACCTCCAGGCTTTTGTCTGTTCTTTCTGTTCGCCTCTAAGGAAGCTGAAGTGGAGGCAGGTGTCTTGCCAGGATCTTTCTGAACATCTGTCCAGTCACCTGACCATCCACTTCCTCCTCCCACTTGCAAAATTCCCCAGAGGCAAAACTTGCCCGGGTTTTCACATATAGCTGATGTTCACAGCTTGAAGTAGTCCAGGCTATTTAAGCTTGATTTTTATTTTAATGAAAGCTCATCATTTTGCCCAGAGATGAAAGCGAGGTGTTAGAAATCCCAGGTTTCTGGGTCGTTAGATCACTTAAACATTAGTTCAACCACGGCTGCTCCACTTTTAGTAGAGGAGCCTGCATTAATGAGTACAATTCAAAAATATCCACCTTAAAATTTCAGAAGGTCCAAACTGCACTTTAGGTATCTGATTTCAAAAGTTCCTTGAACTTTCAAAATTCCATTTTAGTGGATCGTATGGTTGCCAAAAACAGCTGGAAAAGTAGTTCGTGGAAATATTCAATCAGGAAAAAAGCAAATGCATTTTTGACATGTAGCACCCCCAGTTGGATAAATCTTTAAGGCAGAATACTTCAGTTAGGATGATGACCTATTTTGTACGCCCTCTCTGACCACTGGAGTTGTGAGTAGCCCTTGCGGCTCTACCTGGCTTATTATGGCAATATTTCGAGGAGGATTTAACTAGAAATTGCACAAAGACAAAAGGACTTTGAAAATGATTGAACTCAGACTTTTTGTATCTCCAGGGCCTACCTAGCACACTTAATTGTCCATAGAAGGTTTCCAGTAAGCTTACTTGAAACAGAATCAACTTATGGAATGAGAATAATAGTTCACCATACAGTTAACTGAAGCACAGTTATGCTGTGAACCAGACATAATACACAATGAAGTTCTGATATAAACTTCTAAACTTTCGATTCTTCCTCAATAGAAATTGATTGCATCCTTAGCCAAGTAGGGCTGGGGAATTCTCTTATTTCATCTTATAGGATTCATTTTCTCCTGATTCTGTTTGGAAAGCCCTGCCCCAGACTCACAATGTCATTCTGCATGGACACTGACTAATGTACATATGCAGAGACATATCAATAACTGTACTTAAGCTTTAAAAAAATTCAGAAGTTGTAGTCTGACCTTATGCTAAAAATCTCGAAGTTTACCCTAAACAGAGAGTTTTTGTCAATTGCTCTCCAAGTGGTTTATTCTCCACTCAGCATTCTGTAAAAATGCCCACAGCTGTCATTTATCACCCCAGCCACCGTGTGGTCGCTGGGGTCGTTGGAGGTCGCACCTCCAACTATGTCTGAAATCCGCCCGCTCCTCTCTAACTGCTCCTCCAGAGCTAAGCCACGCGTGCCCGCACCAGGGCCCCCGCCTCAGCCCCACCTGCCGCTGCTCTCTCTCCTTCAGACCTACTCTCCACCTAGATACCAGGTCATCTGTGAAAGCAGAAGTCTGTCCTGGTCCCACTCACCCTTCGAGTCAACTCCAAACTCAGCCTGCGAGGTGCTCCCTGGGCTATGCCTGGGGTCCCACCCACCCCGTCCTCCAAGCCAGCACACGCCAGGCAAACGTCTCTCTTCACCTGGGTCTTCAAGGAGACCGAGGACTTCTGTCTCAGGCCCTTCTGCTGGGAACACTAGGCTCTCACCACCACTCCCTGTGCACAGACATTCACACACACACACACACACACACACACGCATGCACACAGCAGGCTCCTCCCAGGCAGGTCTTGACTCCAAGTCTCCCCTTCAAAGAAGCCTCCTGATGCCCTGTGTCTGAGTGTTTTCTCTCCTCTCATTCTCTGCCACTTCATCTTGGTCCTGGATTTTGCATCTGTCACAGGTTTGTTTTTTTTTTTTTGATTAATTTTTATTGGAGTATTGTTGCTTTACAATGTTGTGGTAATTTCTGCTGTACAGCAAAGTGAATCAGCTACGTGTATACCCCCTCTTTTCTGGATTTCCTTTCCATTTGGGTCACCACAGAGCACTGAGTAGAGTTCCCTGTGCTGCACAGCAAGTTCTCACTAGTTACCTAGTTTATATGTGGTAGTGATCCATCACAGTTTTGCTGTGGAGCCTTCCTTATTTCCTTTCCTCTCCTTGTCTATTTTCTCCACTAGGTGAACATCTTGTCAGTTTTCTTTCTCAGCACATACTGTGTTCTTAGCACGGGCCTGAAAAATAATAAGCACTACATATTTGTTGAATGGATAAATGAATGAGAAATGTAGAAAGAGAGGGGAAGGGAAAAGGGAAAAATAAATGAGGATAAATGGGTCTTCCCCACCCTCATAATTTTAAAGTTGGAAATAGCTTTTGAATTTAAAAAGAATTGTAGAGAATGCTGTAGGCGAATGGTTATTATATAAACTATCTACTTGGATCATTAGCTGTAATTTGTCTGGACATTTCATACTAAGCACAGTGTGTTTTGAGCAGCACTTCTGCGGATGGAATTATGCCATGATAAAAATGCTGGCCTCTTAATTGGGAAAGAAAAAAACGAACTTGGAAAGTAATTATTGTAAGTGATAAGATATCAATAAGATATAATAAGATATCATGTCTATATATATTACTCTTCCTGGATTTCCAAACTTAGTCTACTTTTTCCTCATATTACTAAATGAATCTTATTTCTTATGGTGTTTCAACTCTGCACCCTTAACTATATTCACTTATTCAATATATATTTTTGAGTGCCTACCATGTTCCAGTACTTTCCAGACTTTTGTACTGATTTCCATATTATTTCCTTTGTTAATGCTGCTTTTCCAGATAGGAAAATCACTTTTTATTATTTTTTCTACTCAGCTTTCAGATTCTAGCTACTATTCTTCCTACTTTCTCTAGGAAGCCACTCCTATTTTAACTCAATGATAATTCCTCCATATTTAAACTCTTGTTGCATTTATGGTCTTTTACAGCCATTTGTGGTTTAAATTATTTTTACATGAATTAGTTTGCGCTCCAGAGACAGACGAAAGCATCCGGGCACTGGAGACATTTACCTGTCCTGTGTGTATCATCCTGCCGAGTAGAATTCCAGGAGCAGAGTAGGTGATCATTAATTATCAGTGGATTTGTTAATTGACCTAATCGCTGCTGTGGGCGCATGGGAACCACAGCAGGTAAGCCTTATGCACACAGAGGGCACCTATCCCGCTCTCTCGAGGGCTTGAGAGTTGGATACAGTGGGTGGGCTTACTTGCTGTGGTTGTGAATGAGTGGACGCCGAGGTATTATCTATACATGTTTGAGCCAAAAGACTTGGTCAGTCTGATAGCTGAGACAAAAGAAATTTCCCCGCAAATCAATGCTGTTATGTCCAAACACCATCCAGGGAGGAGGAGAGTTCGGTCCATCGACATTATGGATTCCCTGGCGGAGCTATTCCCGTGGCTAGTGACTGTCTGATGCACCGTTCGCTGGGAGATTCATTTTAAGATCACCTCGCTCCTGAGTTCTGCCTCTGCGCTCACCATGAAACCCTCTAATAACTTGGTCTCCCATAGGCTTGCTTCTCATTAGATGACCATAAACAGGCATTTGGGCTCCACGAATTGATGAAGGCAAATTTGCCTCTGAGGGGTGGCAGAGCTACTTCCAAAGGGCTCAGTAAAATCAGGTTTCTTAACCTGCTAGCCTGAGACCCGACCTCGGACTGTCGTGAACTCATCAAGGTAAATGCAACCGTGTGGGAAGTCTCTGAGCAGCCAGCAATAACATTTGAAACTTGTTAAAATCTCTCTGGATAGCAATTTCAACCTGCATCTTGCTGTAGTTTATTGGAACAGGAGGGAGGAACACTCACTCCTTTGTACCACCTACGCTCCCCTACAGCAGTTAGGAAGAAATTCTCAACCAGACTCCTTTACAGGGGGAGAGAGGGTGGGGTGGGAGGCATGTTCTCCTACTTCTGCTACTGTCTCCTGCTCTTTTGCTTTTAAGTCAGGAAAGTCATCTTACATTCATATAAAATTCTGTCACCTTTTCTTGAAATCCAGAAATAAGTTTTAAAATTACTTAGACTAATTTTCCTATGACAAAGTCAGTAGCACACAGATCAGGAAAGTAAAGTGAGTTTGACAGATGAATTGCAGTCAACATGAGCAAAACAGATTCTGCTGCTTGTTGTTTTTCCAATGATTCTTTGCACTTAATTCTGTTGCCATCACCCAGATGAACCTGGTGCAGTGAGGAGACTCAGCGAACAGCAGGGGCTCCAACAAAAATATATTTGAGAGCTATTGCGCTGTCACGGAAGCAAACGAAAATGAGGTAGACAGTAAGGTGCCTCTTTAATTTTGTAAGGAATTTTGGAGAGAAACATCTGTTTTACCATCATATATGCTATTTAACTTTCTTCTCCACTTAGAGAAGAAATTTTAAAATATCAGTGATAATTCTTTTCCTTAAGGAATTTTAAAAAATTAGAATTCGCCACCCTGCCTTCAAACAAAAATAGAATTATTGCCTCTTTAAATAACTGGTGAGGAACTTCTGTGAAGAAAAAGGGTACCTTGAATGTCGTCTTGTCTGTGGCATCTGGAATACAGAAAGCTCTGTGATTCTGAAGGATTTGGTCTGTTTACACGCGGGCTTGGGTCTCTGTGAGCTGCTAACATGTTTGAGAGACAATTGTCGTGTCCTACTGTATAGTATTGCTCTAAGGCATTACCAGTAATCTCCAAGGGTATTAGAGGATACTAAATTTCTTAGATCCAAATTAATTTAAATACACTGGAATTTAAAAAGATATACAGGGCTAGACAATAAGCTCTATGAGAGCGGGAACCTTTGTCTCACCATTGAACTCCTAGAGCCCAGAGCAATGCGAAGCACAGAATTAATGAATAAACTCTTCTGACTAAAAAAAACAGATATCCAGGGTGTGATTAGAGAAAGATGTACCTCCTACCCCCAGAGGAATATATAAATCACATTGCAGGTGGGCAGTGCAGTGCTGGCCATCTTATGCTGTGTTGGTTTATATATGTTATTTCATCTCAGCATAAAAATAAAAATAAATACCATTCTTTAGAGCAAAGAGTGTACACTAAAGTGCAAAAAATATTTCTGAGCAGTACGGTGACCAGGTAGAGGGAACATTCGTTAAGCCAAGAGTGAGAGCTTCCGATGAGTGAGGGAGTTTCACAGGGGAAGGGCAGGCGTCAATGAGGCCTGAGGTGGTTTTGCAGAATTCAGAGATTTGGATTTCTCTAATAGACGGTCTTCAAACTGTTGAAGATTCAGGTCAGCGGATAGACTTGGTCCGACAGAAAATTACGAATGTGACAAACATTTCTATGAAGATACTGCCACATCTTGGGAGAGAAACAGAAAGGGTCTAAACATATTTGTTCTTTTCGAAAAGTAGGTTGGCCTGGCCTAACGTCGACCGGCACTGCTGGGTGAGCACAGGTACAGCATGGCTGGCCTGCTGCTCTCGCTCAGGAGAGTGCGAGGAGGAAGGTGGGGTGAAGCGAGACACCCCGAGGGGTCCTGAGCCAGCCCGGGGGCGGTTAGGGATGGGGAGGAGTAGGCGGAAGAAGGACGTCTCGATCCGATCTGGATCAGTGCTGGTCTTTAAGAAGCTCTGCTCCTGACACGGGACGTGGCAGCTGGAGCTCCAGGCTCTTGGGAAGAGAGTCAGTGCCAGTTGGGTGCGTGTATATCCACACAATTTATTAGGGTTCCTGCCTACGGCGCAGGGAGTACAAGTGAGACGGTTCAGTGGTTAGAGGGGGGCATAGGGTCAAAGTCAAGCTGACCGGAGTTTGGGATAAGGTCCCCTAAGAATTTAGGCAGAAGCCTTGTTGGATGGACTTGGGCTAAGAGTGAAGGTCACCTGATGGCCCACGTGCAGTGAGCAGGCAGCTGACCTGGGCTCCCCCCAGCCTCCCTGGGTATTGATTTATTAGCAACGAAAGCAGGTTCAGGTGGCCCCGCTGGTCGATGAAAGCTTACTGACCCCTGGCCCACTTCGGTCAAGATTGATTTAGGAACTTGCCATCTGGATGGGTTAAACTCGCACAGGGGCCAGGGAAGGCGAGAATAAATATTGAATAAAACAGATTCTTTTCGCCCTGATCAAGAAAGCAAATATCAAAGCCAAACATCTGACATCTCAGAAAGTCCATATGTTGAAACAAGGGAAGACAGAGTTGGTTTGTTTCTTCGAGCTCAAAGAATTTGCTCTGCAGTGTTCGTCTTCACAAGGGCAGACGAGGCATCGGGTTGTGAAGTATTTAAGAAGATCTATGCAAAGCAAAGAGAGTGACCGAAGTCCCCACATTTGACGTTTTCACTGGAACAGGGCTCAACAGACAGCCTGCTTCCTGTGAAACTCTTTCCTTCAAACAGAAATACCCAGCTCGGCAACTTTCCTTACTCACCTGACTTGACTACGAATAAAATAGTGGGTGTGCAACCTTGATCCCATCTGCAATAATCCTAACCTTTGAGACTCAACTGAAATAGACTTGTCTCCACTCTACAAGTCCTAAGACATCCAGTGTCCTTGAAACATCTCTGAGTTGTTGGTTGTTGTTGATTTTATTTATTTATTATTTTTTTACTATAATGTATAGAATTAAAAGATTTTATTTTATTTTTGCAAGGGAGTGTTAGGGGAGGGAGGGAGTTACTTTATGTGGTCCCTACTGGCTCTGAGCTTAACTTCATTGAACTGTCAGTCTCTGAATGATCTTGCTGGGTTTTCCAAGCTCTTTTTGTTCTGCCTTATGCACACATCATGCTTGTCTCTCCAAAATGCAACAAAGACAAAACTGGAAAATGCAGCACAATTTTAATGTTGTTTTGTAGACACTTTAAGACAGATTATTAATCCTCAACTTAGAAGTGTTCATGCATTTTGTCACTGAGGGTTTCTCCCTGGCCAGTATCTCCAGCTTCCAACCTCTTGCCGTGTCCCTCAGTCTTTATCCTCATTTTCCCCACTCCTCCCTTTCACCTCCAAATTCCTGTTAAGTTTTCATTCAAAGTAGATTAGCTTTCTCTCTGTTTTAATGGTTCCTTTTAGACTAGTGCTCTTACAGTTGCAGGTTGTGATCAAGCAGTGGGAGCAGGATAGAAAGCCCAGAGATAAACCCATGCACATATGGTCACCTTATCTTTGATAAAGGAGGCAAGAATATACAGTGGAGAAAAGACAGCCCCTTCAATAAGTGGTGCTGGGAAAACTGGACAGGTACATGCAAAAGTATGAAATTAGAACACTCTCTAACACCGTACACAAAAATAAACTCCAAATGGATTAAAGACCTAAATATAAGGCGAGACACCATCAAACTCTTACAGGAAAACATAGGCAGGACACTCTATGACATAAATCACAGCAAGATCCTTTTTGAGAGAAATGGAAAGAAAAACAAAAATAAACAAATGGGACCTAATGAAACTTAAAAGCTTTTGCACAGCAAAGGAAACCACAAACAAGATGAAAAGACAACCCTCAGAATGGGAGGAAATATTTGCAATGAAGCAACTGACAAAGGATTAATCTCCAAAATTTATAAGCAGCTCAATATCAAAGAAAAACAAAACAAACCCAGTCAAAAAATGGGCGGAAGACCTAAATAGATATTTCTCCAAAGAAGATATACAGATTGCCAACAAACACATGAAAGAATGCTCAACATCATTAATCATTAGAGAAATGCAAATCAAAACTACAATGAGGTATCACCTCACACCAGTCAGAATGGCCATCATCAAAAAATCTACAAACAATACATGCTGGAGAGGGTGTAGAGAAAAAGAAACCCTCTTGCACTGTTGGTGGGAATGTAAATTGATACAGCCACTATGGAGAACAGTATGAAGATTCCTTTAAAAACTACAAATTACAACTACCATATGACCCAGCAATCCCACTACTGGACATATACCCTGAGAAAACCATACTTCAAAGAGTCATGTACCAAAATGTTCACTGCAGCTCTATTTACAATAGCCAGGACATGGAAGCAACCTAAGTGTCCATCAACAGATGAATGGATAAAGAAGATGTGGCACATATATACAATGGAATATTACTCAGCCATTAAAAGGAACGAAACTGAGTTATTTGTAGTGAGGTTGATGGTCCTAGAGACTGTCATTCAGAGTGAAGTAGGTCAGAAAGAGAAAAACAAATACCGTATGCTAACACGTATATATGAAATCTAAAAAAAGAAAAAATATATGGTCAGAAGAACCTAGGGGCAAGACGGGAATAAAGATGCACACCTACTAGAGAATGGACTTGAGGATATGGGGAGGGGGAAGGGTAGGCTGTGACAAAGTGAGAGAGTGGCACGGACATATATCCACTTCCAAACGTAAAACAGATAGCTAGTGAGAAGCAGCCGCGTAGCACAGGGAGATCAGCTCGGTGCTTTGTGACCACGTAGAGGGGAGGGATAGGGAGGGTGGGAGGGAGGGAGACACAAGAGGGAAGAGATATGGGGACATTTGTATATGTATAACTGATTCACTTTGTTATACAGCAGAAAGTAACACACCATTGTAAAGCAATTATACTCCAATAAAGATGTTAAAAAAAAAAGAAAGATGACCTCTTGGGAGGGATAGTTCTGCCTGCCACTTATCCCTAGGTCAATATCCTTGTAAAATTAGAACTTTCCTTGAACAAATGCACGAAAATAATTATAAGAATAATTCATAAAATATACACAGGTGTCATAGAAAGAAGTCTTCCTCTATAACAATGATTTAAAGATTCCGTTTTTCCTTGCTGAGTAAGACTACATGATTGCTTGGCTCTGGACACTCCAGTGCAAGAAAGCAGACTCACAGTGCTTTAAAATGTTCCTATGTTTTCGTCTATGTTCTGATTCACGGAGAAAGCCGGTTCTTGTAGCTCTACCCAGCTTAGGGGAAGGAGTGCTTTGCTGTAGCAGCGGTAAGTTACTACAGATGGTACTTTCTTGGAAGATTGTTTCTAAACCATAAAGTGTTCAGAACTCTTTGTAAAACATATTGATAGACTGATAACAATATTGAATTTATATTAGAATCCATGATGTTAATGCCAGTTGAGGAAGGAGAGCTTTGACCAAGATGGATCATAAGGCTTTAGATCCTGTCCCATTCATTGTATATCTGTGGTTATTTTCCATTCACTGACCAAAAATCTTTACGGACGTTTGATTACAAACAGTTACTGCCTGTAACGAACTCCATATACAGTAAATGCTATTTTAATACCTAACAATACAGGTCTCTACTTTAGACAGATGGTAAGACATTTCCAGTGTTAGCAGCAGCAATGAAGCTATTTTGCGATTACTAGAATGCAAGGCAGCATTTATTCCTTTTCATTTTTCTTCAGAGAGTACCATATGTCATTTTTCTCCCTTTGGGGCAATGGCTGATGTTACTGAAACACGCCTGGTCATTTTATGAGGCTGCCAGGAGTAAAGGGTAGAGCATCTTCCTTACACTGCCTTTTAAATCATCTTTAAGAAGTATTAGTTTTCACTTCTGGTGAAAATGTAGGAGTACCTTTATTTCTGCTGAAACAAAAAGAAATTTTTAAATGAACCCCCCTCATACACCCCCAGTCATACTTTTCTTTAAAGCCATGGAGTAGCTATGGACTCAGGAACATCTAAAAGAATTAAATTCCCAAAAGATGAGACCTTCTTAGGTGAGCAAGAGACAGAAGACACTTTCACATATGCAACCAGTTTCTGAGTTTGGATAAGGTTGCTCAGAGGAGAGAACCTGCTGGGAAAGGACAGCCTTTACTCAGATTAGGAAAAAACAACGAGACTTGGTACTGGCGCGCTGGATTTGGATTTGGATTTGGAATTGGGATTTGGAAAGGTTTCGGAAGATGGAGGAGGTGGCAGCCAGTGGAGGATAGTTGTACAGAAGGAAGCCAGCATCTGTGTGAGTGAAGTCAACCAAGTGGGGCTCTCCTGTTGGTCTTTTGGGAGATGCGGTGGCAAGGCTCTGAGGATTGGGGTTTAGGAGGTACCGCAGTGTTACCAAGATCACACGGGTTTCGGGAACTCTTCGCGGATGTACATAACCTTGTAAGAAAGACACATGGAGGCCATGTGTCTCCAGCATCTAACACATGGGATTGATGTCTAATAGATATTTGTTGGCTGATGAATGAATGAATGTATGAGACAAATAGTGCTGAAATTAGTTAATTCTGGAGAGGAGAAAAAGCATAGAGTGAGTCTTTACCTCTTGAGAAGCCATCGAGGAGAGAGAGTGCCATTTGAACCCACAGAGGAGACGCTGAAGGAATGTAGGGCAGCCTTTGCTCTTGAACAACTTTGCAGTTCAGATTTCAACACAAATCGCTTTCATCGTTGCAGAACTCAGCATCGTTTTAGTGCAGTACGAAAAAGAGGTATAACATAAATAAATGCCCTTCCAGCTTTAACACGAAAGACAAACACATGTGACTTATTGAGTCAGGAACGTAGTCTACTTTGCAAAGAGGCAGAGGAGACGGTTAATTGGATTGTGGATGATGATGATCAAAGATGATCTGTGTATTACTCTTGTCTAGGCCAATTAATTGTACGGGATCTGGGGAGATTTACTTCCTCCCTGTGGCTCAGTTTGTTCTCTCTTAAAAACAGGGCTTAGAATTTGTGAGTCATTAGATGAGAAGGGCTCATAGATTGCCAAGTACAATTTTGGTTGGCCTTCAGAACAAGTTGGAGTTTGCTGCACAAAGGGCATAAGCAAAGGGACAGTAGCCTGGTCCCTGCTGCGCCCGGGAAGCTCAGTGAGACCTGTGTGGAGGCAGGACATACCTAGGTGCCCATCAGAGCGTAAAGACCAGTCTTCTGTCCGCTGATGACCCGTGTTGGGTTTAATCAATTTATTTATCTACATCATAAGAATGCAAACATGAGGAAATCATTTGTAACTGTGTTTCCAAGCTGCTAAATTGTTAAAAATCAGTTTTAAAGGCTCAGAAGGGGAAGAAAGCAAAGCCCCTTGAAGAGTTAAAATCTGGAGGATAATCTGCCTACATTTTCAAAGTTATCTGAGGCAATCTTGGTAGTCTATAAAAAGTAAGTAGGTCACTCACCTCTCCTTGAAGCTCATTACTACTACAAAGGTGTGTGTGTGTGTGTGTGTACTACAATTACCAACCTGGAGGCTTTTACAATGGCAGATATGGTCAAGAACCCTCCAAGTTCTAGCCATTGCCTCTGTGTCAGTGGTTCTCACAGTGTGTTCCAGGACTAGTTGGAGGGGGAGTGCCAAGACCCTCTCAGGGGAACCACGAGGTCAAAACTATTTTCATAGCTAGACTAAGACACTCCCCCTTTTTTTTCACTCTCTTTCTTTCAAGAGTGAATAGCAGTAAAGTTATCCAGAGGCTACATGTCACATTTAAAAGATTATTTACATTAATATGTAATCAATTCATTATTGCCATTTTAAAAATAAATGAATATTAAAAAACATTCTCCCTTTTAATTTTGAGTGTTATAAATATCGATAGATGACCCTCATAAACAAAAGCACTTTGGAGGCTCTCATCATTTTTAAAAGTTTAAAGGGTTCCTGAGGTCAAAAACATTGAGAACTGCTGCTCCGTGGCAGCCTAGAATCATTGACGACTATGGGACTTGGCCTTCCTCTACCCGAAAAAAACATACCTAAAAGCTCTTGTCTCCCCCAGATGACTAAATGACAAAATCTGAGGCCAAAAGCCAGCCCTAGAATCAGAAGGCACAAGGCTGTTTGCCTGGACTACTTCTCCTGGCCACCCGGGCTGCAGGTTGCCCGTGTATCTGAACCCACCAATGGCCCTGCTGCTCCCAACCTGCGGATGTGTCTGTCCCCCAACCTGGGCTCCCAGGAGCCTTAGGCCTTTTCCTGTGGCTGCTGAAGCCTGTGGTGCTTGCTGGGAAGTCTCAACTGATGGAGACTTTGCTAATCATGGGTAAAGAGAGAAGAGAACCAGGTTTGGGGACAGAGGTACTTGGGGAAATGAAGGGAGTTCTGGACTCCTGTGGTCCTACTTTGTCTAGACCTGTCTGTTCTCTGTCTGCCTTAGGCACCGTGAGGTCCTCTGAGGGCCTAATCTCTAGGGTGTGGGCTTTGCAGATAGGCTAGATAGAAGGAGCTAGAATGCCTGGACTATCTGCCAAATGCCTCTTCAATTTGGACTCAACCCTCCGGGTCTGATACCGCTACACGATATGAGCTAGTCACCCATTGCGGACTCACTTGGAAGCTCATTGCTGTTTGGTTTGACTTGCAGCTGGTGAAATAAGCCCTTTATTTATTTATTTATTTATTTATTTATTTTTGCTGTTGGTGGAGTTCAGAAAGTTCTTAACTGTGATTTTTTTTTCTCCCAGCATTTAATGATAACATTTTTCAAATGCATAGTAAACTTGAAATAAAGTGTATCTTGAACACCCATTTTTCCGTAGCCTGGATTCTACCATTATCCTGTTTGATTTGTTGCTCATCTATCCATCTATCCAACCCTCTATTCAGTCATTAAATGTCATTTTTAAGTTAAACTTCACCAAACAACTCTACCAAAATGAAGAGGAAAATCTTATTAATTAAAGGGTTTCCACATGGGAAAAAAAAAAATCTAACTTAGTAAGTTTTTGCCTAAATCCCTTAAACCTTCAGAAGCAAAATATTGATGTCAAAACCCACTATTTGCACAGATGGTACATTTTGTCATAAACACTTTCTTTTCTTGGTTCATAGTGAGGATTTGCACATTTACTGTATTTTTTCCTGGAAACTTTCCAGATATCTTAAGCTATGGAACCAATATTAAAAAGCTATGGGGCTTCCCTGGTGGCGCAGTGGTTGAGAATCCGCCTGCCAATGCAGGGGACACGGGTTGGAGCCCTGGTCCTGGAAGATCCCACATGCCGCGGAGCAACTAGGCCTGTGAGCCACAACTACTGAGCCTGCGCATCTGGAGCCGCGGAGCAACTAGGCCTGTGAGCCACAACTACTGAGCCTGCGCATCTGGAGCCTGTGCTCCGCAACAGGAGAGGCCGCGATAGTGAGAGGCCCGCGCACGGTGATGAAGAGTGGCCCCCGCTCGCCACAACTAGAGAGAGTCTTCGCACGGAAACGAAGACCCAACACAGCTAAATAAATAAATAAATTAATTAATTAATTTTTTAAAAAAGCTATTAGGAGCAGCTGAATGAAATTTAGGCAAGAGCTAGGGCCATTGGATTTTCCTGAAGAAAAAGTCTGATCCTTTCAAACATTTAAAAACTATATAGATTTGAACATTGGTTCTTCAGTAGGAATCAAGTTTATAGGGGGGAAAAAATTTGCCTGGGCCCTTCTAATTTATCCTTTTCTACTGTACTTCCTTTAAGGTTTAAGAAAATAAAAAAATCTAAGGGAATAATTGAAGCCTATTCATTCTGTTAAGATTTATCTTCTCTCAGTATTCCAATTCCCTCAGGACTCTAGTTACAGTAATTATTTCTTGAAAGATCTCCCAGTGTTTATGTTTTGCTATTTTTTTTCCAGCAAGCTTTTGTATACACAAGCTCATGATTTTTCAATAATTTTAAAAAGTAAGAGGTGGGGGTGATTTTATGACATCTGTTTCAAATTTATTTTTCTTTGTTTGCAGTTACGCTTGGAGCTTTCTTATCTGTCTTTTGAAGAAATAGTAACTGAGTTTGGCATTAACTAGGCTGGTTAAGACTTTATATACAAAAATTAAAGTTCTCCTGAACTGTCTTTTATAGGCTATAAATTCCGTTTTTATGAATTTCAGTTTTATGGTTTCTCCTTATAGTTTCCCTTTGCCCTCGTATCAATAGCCTTGTCTTAAACTTTGCAAAATAATGTGGTAAAAACCAAAAGAAATAGCGGCCAGAAGTGGCCGTCAACTCCTAACCCTGCCTGTCAGAAAGTTAATCGACCTGGCACCTTCCATCCTACTCTTGGTTTTTGAACAATTACATTTACAGCTTGGTCCTGACAATTTGAGAGACTCACAACATTTTCTTCATTTCACTGACATAATTTCAGATGCCAGTGGTCACTGGATCCCTGAATGCATATTGTATTTTTATATTCACTTTTTGCGTGAGACAAGCTGAAGTTCATTTTTTACTTTTCTATATCCTAGAAAAGTCACTTAAATGAAAATCAGACGTATTCATCCTTCAATAATTGTGACTAGGGGGTCATGCCAGCAAGGAAGTATTTCCCCACCTAGAGTACCGATTTCAACATTCCATTCACGTTAAAGTGAGCTTACTGGATTGAAGAACTGATTTCAGTCTCTCTCCCTTATTAGGAAACCTCATATTTCTAAATAACTTAGATCTGGCGAACCCTTAAATAGGAAAATCACAAGATATTCACTTAGATGGCCTTGTTGTTAAACCTAACCTATAAAGCAAAAGAAAATTGCCAGAAGACATGAAAATTGTAGTGGCTATATAACTATATAATAAATATAAGCTATAGATTCAGTTGATGCATCTTAAAAATAAGAGAGCACTTTACCATCGTCTCTGTTTTTGAAAAAAAAAACAGCATGGATCTGGCATTCTGATTCTTCCGTCCAAACAGATATTCAATCCCTGTTGTTAAGACAAGTGATTACCATCAGACCACAGGATATGAGAATTCTCTGACTAGCTCAGGTCTCCAAGTAAGCAACCTCTTGTTGGTAATTTAATAATCTCTATCTGTCATATTATTGCTCATTTACAAAGCAGAATACTTCATATTATTTTATGAAAAACAAATGCTTTTTCTTCTTCAGGGAGCAGCATACTACAGAAACTCACTGGATGTTGAGTGAAGGGAGCAGAGGAAAATTTTCATCCTGGTGTGGCACTGCTCCTTTGGTTTTTCACTGAATGATTCTGGTCATAACTGCTTCACAAATTTCAGATGAAATAGGTAGAGGGAGGGACTGTTGACTGTGGGGTCTGTGACTTTTATCCTAGGAAGTAGGGGTAGATGTTCCTTCAGTAGCTTCATTCATAACATAAAAGGGATGTAGCTATATAATCCCTGCCAGTTCTAAAAGTCTTTCAATTTTGGTCTTTCCAAAATGGGTTGGTTTATAAACACCGCTCAATCTGAGCTTATGCATAATGCACTTTATAGAGAGGCCATCTTATTTCATGACTTTCGGTGTAGGTAAAAACATCAACTGTTGTTTCTGAAAACACAAAAAAGCACCTCTCTGTGTTTCCTTTAGTTGGACCTGGGGACTGTCAGAGTGCATGTATCTCTGCAAGTGCTTCTAGGTGACATGTGTCTACGAACGCAGATGTAAATAACCGCTCTTTTCTGCATGAAATTTCTAAAGTTAATCTGATTATGTGGTTGATAGAGTATAAAGAGAGGTTTCTCTTCTTCCAGTTAAGCTACACAAATTGGACTAGACAGAGCTATCACTCAAGAATGTATATTTCAGATTATGGTAGAAATAGCAATTGAAAGGATGGGAGCTGAGAAAGAGAAGAGGAAATCCTTAATAAGCTTTCAACTTTAATTTCATGTCTGAGTCAAATTTGCAGTTTTAAAAAAACTTCCTGAGGTAATAGATCCTTCTTTTCTACTGTTTATCCATGTAAGTCTACATCTGACATATTTATCCCTGTCAATTCCAGGAGTTCAACTTCCAGTCTGTTTGAACCTGAGCTTGAATATCTTGATTACAAATGATTTACTGATGAAATCAAAAGTGTTGGCCTGTGTGGGAAAGGGATCTCCTCTGTGTACCCGGGAAAATGTTTACTTCTGGTGTGGCGTGGTGTTGCCACTTGGGTTTTTCATTGGATGATTCTTAGCACAATAACTTCACAAGTTTCAGCCCAAGCCGGTGGAGGGAAAGGCTGTCAGCTATAGAGTCTGCTGAGTTTATCTTAAAGAGCAAGTGTAGAAGCTCCCCCTCCAGTGACCATCTGAAGAGGTGGTGGGGTTTGGGGCTTCTGCAGAACCTGAAGATAGTCCCGGGAGGGAGCCGAGCCGTATTCTGTAGGGGGAAGGGAGCCTGTGTTATTGAGATCAAAAATGGCCCACTTAAACCATCAAATGCTTTGTGTGCTATTTCCTGGAATTTTTAATGTGCCAACCTCAGAAACATAAGCAACCATTCCCTACCTTTTCAGAAGAGCACAGGACTGAGAAGAAAAGGTTATATCTGACAGGCGAGATGGCAACTTTCCTATAGTCCTGCTGAGCATGTCAGCTTCTTGGTTGTTTGACGGGCTGCTCTGTGCTGTTGTGTGTCATCTTTTCTTATTTTGGTGCCTGATGAAAGAGAAGCTGGCACAAGATTCATGGATATGACATAAACCGTGGATTTGTAGCATGTGTCAATAACATGTATCCATTTTCAAACACTGTCCTCAGATCGCTTTTTGAATTTGATGGTTGAAATCTTCCCAGACGACATGCTTTAGCTGAGTAAGCAGAGGAAGTAAATAGGCATCCAGCCAAATGCACATTATCTGTAGATAATGAGCAAAAAGGTGGTCCATTGCTGGGACCAGGAGGCAGATATTCTGCTCCGAGATCGCCCTCGGTGAGCTGAGTGTGTGTGGTTGAGCGGGTGAGGGAGAAGGGTGAGGAGAGGTGAAAGGACGACCAGGGAAGGAGAAAAGAGAAGCATCAGGAATACAAACTAGACCTCGCTTTGTGGAAAGAGCTTGTAAATGATGGATGCGGCGGATAGGCCATTTTGAGCAGCAAGGAACCCTTTTTTTAAAAAATTTCACAGCAGCAACTCCGATGTATTATTCGAACAAAGATATCAAAGAAACTCCGTGGAGAGACCAAGAGAGAGGCAATTTCTGGGGAAAATAAACAGGTCTGAGGCAATTTAATGAGCTCCTTAACATGAGGCAAGGAAGGTAAGTGGTTATGTGAAAGAAAAGAGAGCTCAGTCGGCGAGCATGCCTCATTTGGAAAAGTTTCCAGTTCTGGAAAAGTGCACACTGGAAGGTGAGCTCAGGGACACCTGAGCGCCGTTCCATTCAGCACTGGGGTGCCTGTAGGGACGAAGAACGTGTCATTTTAAATCTGCATGGCGTTCTCTGTTCTTTTCTAGAATTACATTGTTCTTCAGAGCGGAAGCCAAGTATGCTGGCGAGATTTCTCTGGGAAAGAAAACCTAAGCAATCTCCACAGAGATGAATCACTTACAGTGAAAGAACCCTTGATCATGATTTTCAGTTCATCTCACTCCTATCGGAGAATATTCCCTAAAAAGGCGACGTGTGCTATTTAAGTGGTTCCCCTGAAGTGGTGTAGCTCCCCCAAGCCCCCTGCCAAGGAGGTGAGCTGTGGCACTGGGGTGCTGAGAGCCCAGGTGGGACATGAAAGGGGGGCAGGGCTGCTCTCTAGTTGGGAGGTGGGGTGAGGTCTCCCTGAAGGCGCTTTCTAGGGTCTCAGATGAGGGGATTCTTGAGAAATAAGCGAGTAGCTTCTGAGGGCTGTTTTCACAGTCAAAGATGAAGGTGCGTTCTTAGAGCCGCCCTGGAGGAAGCAAGTAAGGAGAGGAAAGGCAAGGGTGAGGTAGGATCCTGCATCCCATTTATAACCAGAGCAGCTCTGGTTGCCTCTGCTTTACGTTAAACGTCTGTGCAATTTCACATACCAAAGGCTTGAGAAGTAGAGTGGATGCCGTGGTGCGCTGCCCGCACGCCCCCTTGAGGGCTGGGCCGTCATCGCTCCAGCCGCCAGGGTGCTGGCTGATGACAGCTCAGAGCTGAGCCCCTCTCCTGCCCATGCACAGGGGCAGCGCATGTCTGATGACAGAGACCCAGCCCCCAGCCTCAGTCCGGGGCTCCCTGAAGCACCAGCCCAGCCTCAGAACTCCCCAGGGACTGGCTGGGTCGGTGTCACAGCTGCATCCCAGCTCACCTCCTCCCGTGCCCAGTCCTGCTTCTCTTGGTCCCAAGGAGGTGTTGCTTCCGAGAGCATCTTCCTAGTGAAGCAGCTGTACCCGAGTCTCCAGCTGAGAGTCTGTTTCCCAGGAAACCTGACGAGAGAAAAGAAGCCAAAAGACATGTGAAAACAACTGGACTAAATAGTTACTGTAGTTCTTTGACTCTGTACGTTCACTCCTTCAAGAAATATTGACGGAGAGCCTTCTCCGTGCCAAGGATTGTATGATTCGCTAACCTGTGACTGGAGACTTCGGAGGACTTCACAGTCTTCCGCATGCCTTGATCAAACTCGCATTTCTCCCGTGTGTAACCTTAGAATACTCTTTGTATATTGGAAGCCTGAAGGTCAAATCTGCCTGTAAATGTTTTTTGTTTGTTTGCTTGTTTGTTTTAAACACCCATGAAGTAGTTTTAATATTTTGATTTAGTTGCAAATTTTGAAAATAGGTGGATGTCACATAAAATCAAGATTCTGGCTGCTTTTAAAAACGGAAGATCTGGCAACACAAGTCCTGTGCTCCTGGAAGAAAATAATCAGCTGGAGCAAATTAATGGCTGCTCTTAGAACTAGGACCCATTCTAGTGTGCCACAGTCCCCACTAGGCCCTATCGTCTTACAGCTGGTCCATGTTACTTCCTTCTACTTCCTTCTAGGCCTCGGTAGGCATTCAAATTTGTGACCTGTTTCTCAGTTATCGGGTCCACAAGTGTTTCTCTCAGTCTCCAGACCATTCCTAATGATCCTGGGTCGCAAGAGATTTGCATCCTGTCCCTCTGACTTGCCCTGTCCATGGGGGGTGATCTCAAACCTATCTGACATTCTTCTTTTGATGTAGAGCACATGACTGAAAAAAATTACCTTCACTCCTCTAGTTTCCTTCATTCTTGAATAGTGCTTTTGAGAAATAATCATCTGGTGTGCCCACCACGTTGAACCCAGGGGCCGTTGGAGAATTTGTGAGCTGAATCTATTCTCACAGCTCCACACGTCCCTTCAACAGCTGAGGGATCAAGCTGAGGGAGGTGTGGGGTGCCCCCTAGAGGCAAAGGCAGGATTGGAGCCCAAGTTTCCTCCCACCCAGGCCAGCGCTATGGCTCCGGCCTGTCCTGACTGGCATTTTAACTCAGCACCAATGAAGACACAGCAGGAGCTGAGCCTTGGAAAAAAGTTCTGCTGAGAGAGACAGATTTCTTCTGACAAAGTTAAGGACCTTGACTGTCTGGACTGTTCATGGAAGTCTTTGGCACTGAGTCCAAGTCAAATTGGGTTAAGAGATCCAGCTCCTGGGCTGAGGAGAAAAAACCGAATCTGTCAGGCAAACGTGGCCCCGAGAGTTCTAGATGCTCCTGGAGTCGAGAGTGAGCCAGGACGGACCAGGAATTCACGATGCTCAGGTTAGATGAGACACGCTCCTGCCATCGTATCTCCAGAGATGGGAGTGGAAACAGGGCCTGAGATTCTTCTTCCCCAGCCCCCAGTATCAGTCATGCCAACTAACCGTAGTAGCCACGCTTCCCTAACAATATAAATGAGCGACATGAACCATCTGCCTTGAGAACATCAAGACTCTTCTCTCGGGCTTCCCTGGAGGCGCAGTGGTTGAGAATCCGCCTGCCGATGCAGGGGACACGGGTTCGTGCCCTGGTCCGGGAAGATCCCACATGTCGCGGAGCAGCTAAGCCCGTGAGCCATGGCCGCTAGGCCTGCGCGTCCGGAGCCTGTGCTCCACAACGGGAGAGGCCACAACAGTGAGGCCCGCATACCGCAAAAAAAAAAAAAAAAAAAAAGACTCTTCTGTCTACGCTGTTTATCTTTACTCCTATCAGTCCCCACAGGAAGCAAGGCATTCTCACCCCCGGACTCTAATCATCACCCGTCTTTCTTCCTCCTCACTTCACCTGCCCGCCCCTCCCCCTCCTGACATCACCTGCATCTCCCAGCGGGTGATGTGCGGCCTCCCCTCCATCCTCAGCCTTTTTGCTGACATCCACCACTACCTGCTCACTCTACTTGGAACTGGGCCCAGCCCCGAGACCACCGTGTCCTCCCCTGCAGCCCCCTCAGGTCATGGCCGTTTCCTTTCCCACACCCCTCACCCCAGGGTGTCTGGACATGGGAGAACTTTACTCCTTGCTTCTTTGTCACTTGCTGATTATGCTCTATCTCTCCTCCTAAAACCCCTCAGCAGAGCTCTAGGCCCATGTCCGTTCCTGCCTGCGGTGATGGGGGGGGCGGGGGAGGGACCACATCATCCAACGTGGCCTCCACGTGGCCTCCACGTCATCCCGCCGTTCAGCCCACTATCCCTCCGCCCGTACTAGTCTCCACAGACCCCCAACCCACCTCCCTCATTCCTCGATTTCGGCTCCTGCCTCACTCTCACCCTCTCCAGGGGTGTTCTTGTATTTATGGTGCTGATTTCAATATCCATAGAGAGCAACCCTGAAATACCTTGGCCTTTGAATTTTTTGGTCTCCTCTACTCTGATGGTACTGTCCTCAGCCACGCATACCATAGCAGTTGCCATTATCAAGGACTGATAATGTTCAAAATCAAACTCTTTTTTTTTTTTTTTTTTTTTTTTTGCGGTACGCGGGCCTCTCACTGTTGTGGCCTCTCCCGTTGCGGAGCACAGGCTCCGGACGCGCAGGCGCAGCGGCCACGGCTCACGGGCCCAGCCGCTCCGCGGCACGTGGGATCTTCCCGGACCGGGGCACGAACCCGTGTTCCCTACATCGGCAGGCGGACTCTCAACCGCTGCGCCACCGGGGAAGCCCCCAAGTCAAACTCTTGATCCTCCCTTTACCCCTCAAACTGTTGCTCCTAATATCTTCCTACCATCCTTTTAGCTGCTCTGGTCACAAATTTAGATTTATGCTGGACTCGCCTCTTTTTTTCTCACATCTTACATCCAATTCACTGCCACGTTTTCTCTACCATTAGAAGAGATCCGGCCGTGTCGCATCACCTCTGCTGTCAGTGCCCTGGTACAGTCTTCTGCAGTCTCTGGATTATTTCACTAGCTCCTGAATTGTTCTTTCAGCTTCCGCTCATGTGCCCCTATGGTTACACTTTCAACAGAGTACACAGAATGGGCTCCCAAACTACCTAATTTAGACTATGACACCGTCTGCTGAGACCCTCCAATGCCTTCCTATCTCACTCGGAATAAAAGCCCAAGTCCTTGCCATGTGCTGGAAGGCCCTGCATGACCTGACAATCTCTTACTTCTCAACCCATTTCCTACCTCTTTCCCACTCATTCCGTCCCTCAGACACACCAGGCACTCATTGCCTGTGCTGGTCCTTTGCACTCTCTGACCCTTCCACCCGGCATGTCCTCAGCCCGGATACGAGCATGGCTACTCCCTTTCCTCTCTCACGCCTCTGCCAGAAGGTTCTCTCACTGAGGCGTTCCCCTACCACACTTCCCTGTCTACCAACCTCCCTCCTTCGACTTTTATCTGTATCACCACTTGATGCAGTACACTTGCCCTTGCTTATTTTGCTGTCAGTCTTTCCCTACTAGAATGTAAGCTTCATGAGCCTGGAACTTTGTCTCTTTTCTTTACTACTTTAGCTCTAGAACCTAGAACAATGCCTGGTAAGTAATTCAATAAATACTTGTTGAATAACAAATAAATGTGGGGCTTCCCTGGTGGCTCAGTGGTTAAGAATCCACCTACCATCACAGGGGACACGGGTTCAAGCCCTGGTCCGGGAGGATCCCACATGCCACGGAGCAGCTACTGAGCCTGCGCTCAAGAGCCCGCGAGCCACAACTACTGGAGCCCGCGAGCCACAACTACTGAAGCCCGCGTGCCTAGAGCCCGTGCTCCGCAACAAGAGAAGCCACCGCAATGAGAAGCCCGCGCACCATGACGAGGAGAAGCCCCCTCTCGCCACAACCAGAGAAAGCCCGAGTGTGGCAACAAAGACCCATTGCATTGCAGTCAAAAAAAATAAATTAAATAAATTTTAAAAAAATTATAAAGACAGAACAAGACCAAAAAACAAATAAATATAATGTCTATGGCCTAGTAACCAAAAGTTGCTAATTATTTGAAAATGATCTGACCACGGTTGTCCTTTATCTCCGTTAGCAGTGGTGCAGGGTTACATACAGAACATGCGGCTGAGAATATACTCATCTTAATTTTGTCTTTTTGAAGTCAAAGTCAGCTTCATTTTTGGTGATTTGAACCTTCCATAACATGCCAATTACCTAGCTTCTCTGTCAACAATAGTCTGTTCTTTACAGACCTCTAAATTTCTTTCCTTTTAAAGTCATCTTCAAACACTTCCAAGATGATACATTCACAACTGTGATCTGTAGTCACATTAGGTCTGAAACAAGTCGTACTTTTCTTTGGACAACACACAGATGACATGCGTCGAGTCCCTTTATCTAGGTTATTTGATAAATCCTTAAGCTCTCCAAGTAAACAGCAGTTGGGACAAAGGGTCGGCTCGTAACCAAGGTGTAGCCCTGAGAGCATAAAGAGGCAGGGATTCTGAGAGAATGCGGCCCAGCCTTAGACAAATGCTGCTAAGACCAAAAGTAAATAGAAACCTCCCAGAGCAAGGACGTCCTCCATGCCTGTGAGATCCCTTGGTTAAGGCAATCTGTCAAGACAGTCTTAGTGAAAAGGAGGGCGCCCAGTCCTGGCAGAGCTTTGCCAGAGGTCAGCAAACCCAGGATAAATCCCAGACACAGTAAATTGGAGGCTTGACAAACAGACCTATTTCAACCAGAGATAAGCCTACGAATTGATGAAATGTAATGAAACCCATAATTAGAAAAAAGAACGAATAGGCAAAAATGCCTGTTCCCAAGAGTAGAAATCGCGTTTCCCCCCCCCTCCCCGAGAAACAGTTATTGGGACGCCATTATCCTCCAGAAATGGGTATTTTGGAGCCTTAGGCAAAGGCTTTACTTAGCTCGGCCTCACAGAGTTAACCCTGAGCTGTGTGCACTCTCCTTGCTGGGCCTGGATGGAAACATTTATTTTTAAAGCATCGAAAAAGGGTTTTCCTTGTCAAGGCACCAAATGGCTAGCCCAGTTTCCCCTGAAATGAACACTGACCCTTTCTAAGCGAAGACTATAAAGACATACATTTAATTACAGAAATTTAAAAAGTGAATCCGTTCTTAAGGAATTGAATGAATTTACCCAGTTTACAGAGTAACTGAATCGAACTTGAATCCTGACTCCTGTTCACTTTCTCCATGTTAGCCTTTTGCTTGAAACACCTGAAAGTAACAACCACCGCAAACTCCTTGATCTGTAACCACTTCTCCCCAACCCCCCCATCCTCTGGTACCTATTCTCTCCTTTCATCAAAGCATCTCAGAACCTTAGGCCACACACACCCCACTCCACCTTCTTACCTGCCATCCATCCCTTTGAAATCTGACCGCTGCTCCCTGCCTCTACGGAAATCACTCTTATTTATTTATTTATTTTAATTTATTTAATTTATTGGTTTTGGCTGTGTTGAGTCTTAGTTGCGACATTCGGGATCTTTCGTTGTGGTGCGTGGTTTTCTCTCTAGCAGTGGTGTGCGCATTTTCTCTCTCTCGTTTTGGCGCACAGGCTCCAGGGTGCGTGGGCTCAGTAGCTGTGGCGCGCGGGCTTAGTTGCCCTGAGGCATGTGGGATCTTAGTTCCCTGACCGGGGATGGAACCCGCGTCCCCTGCATTCTCAGGCGGATTCTTCATACCACTGGACCACCAGAGAAGTTCCCTGAAATCACTCTTGCGAAGGTCACCAAGACTTACTAATTGTCAAACACAGTGGAGAACCTTTCAAGTCTCATCTCGCTGAAATTCTTCAGAGCCTTTAACATCATTGGTTATTTCCATCTTCACCCAACTCCATGGTCCCCGAGGGAGCTCACTTTCCTCGTCTTACCATGTCTGGCCCCTCTTCTCGTCTTCTCACTCTGCACACTTTTTGTGGATGCCTCTGTCACCTCCGATGCTAAAATCCATTATTTTTAATCTGAGAGATCTGAAATCTGCAGGCCAGAACTTTCGGAGTCTCAGGCTTTAAAATCCAGTTGCTTTTGGACAACGGGACAGTATGTTCTTGAGGTACTCAAATTCAAAATATCCCCAAGTAATCTCATTTTATTTCTGCAACTAATCCCTAAGTCACCCCAGTGAATCTCCCTCATCTCTCTTATTATTGCCTTTCCATATCGTTTCTCACCTGGATTGTTCTAACAGCCTGTTTGACAGGTTCCCTCGGAAAGTCCCCTTAGAGGACCTTGAGATATCCCAGTGCCGCCTTAGAATGATTTCTCGTTGGACGTGGTTAAGATTAATGGTGTGAGTCTCGTCTCCGTTGTCCTTAAGACACTTGCTGGATTCCGCCATTCATAATGCATAAGGAGAAACATAAAGTCTAAAAGATCCCTTTTCAATGTCCCTCTTCTAGAAATTGTGCCGCTTACTTTTATGTTTTTACAGAAGAATAGGAGGCGGTTGGTCTAACAGTGTCTCAAGGAAAATAAAAGAAGACTGTGATTGCATGTCACCACCACTTACCCTCAATTTCTGCCCAGTGAAAATGAGGACATTCGCTCCGCCCTAAACCTGCTTGCAGAGATTGCCCTCTGAGTGAACTGCACCTGCTCTGGGGCCCTGAGGCCCTTTGGAAAACTGACGAATCGCATCTTTAGACAGAGTGCAGGAGGGGCGTGCCTGTTCCTGGGGCATTCCTCAGCCCTGACATTGGAGAATGCAGTGAAACTCTGACAATTTTCTGCCTCTTATTTTACCAAGATTTCTGTTCCATGATTATCGAAGGAATCTAAGTACTGGCTTGCCTCACAGAAGGAGGTTTCCATAATTTTATCAGTCGCTGAGACAAAGAGTCATAATTGAGTTTTCAGCTGGGAATGCTGTTCACTTCATATGGATTTAAGGCAATAGTGGCTGTCACTGATTATGCGTTTTTTCTGCCCCCCCCCCACCACTTCGTGCTCTCCAGCTTGTTTTAATCCCATGTGTCTTTCAGCTAATCCTACTCTTTCCCACCACAGGACTTTGGCACATGCTATTCCCTAAGACCAGAAACACCACTTCTAATCCTCTACTCAACCGCCATGCCTAGTTAATTACTGTTCATTCTTCAGATTTCAGCACAAATCTTTCTTCTCCAGATACTACACACACCCCACTCTCAGTAATTCCTATTTTTTGTGATCTCTTAGGGACACATTTCTTTCCTTTCCTTTGCTCTTTGCCCAGTTTATAATAAACAACCATTGGGATTGCTATTTGGTTAATGTCCAGCCTCTCCCCAGACAGTGGAGTGTGGGTACCATGAAAGTGTGGGCCATGTTTGCCCACACAATTTTTTTAAAGTTAACTTTCACCACAATCAATTTTATTTATTTTTATTATTTAGTATTTTTATTTTTTTTTTTCATTTAACTTGAGATTTATCCCCTTAACAAACTTTTTTTTTTTTTTTTTTTTTTTGTGGTACTCGGGCCTCTCACTGTTGTGGCCTCTCCCGTTGCGGAGCACAGGCTCCGGAGGCACAGGCTCAGCGGCCGTGGCTCACGGGCCCAGCCGCTCCGCGGCACGTGGGATCTTCCCGGACCGGAGCACGAACCCGTGTCCCCTGCATTGGCAGGCGGGCTCTCAACCACTGCGCCACCAGGGAAGCCCTTAACAAACTTTTAAGTGCACAATACAGTATCATTAACTACAGGCACGAGGTTGTGAGGGAGATCTCTGGAACTCACTCATCTTGCGAAACTGGAACTTTATTCCTGTTGAACAGCAACTGCCCATTTCTCCCTCCCCCAGTTGCTTGGCAACCACCATTCTACTCTCTGTTTCTCTATGTCGAATAGACATGTTTTCAGTGAAGACAGGCAAATGGCCAACAGGTATACACAAAGATACTCTCCATCACTGATCATCAGGGAAATGCAAATCAAACCACAATGAGATACCACTTCACACCTGTTAGGATGGCTGTTATCAAAAAAGAAAAGAAAAGAAAATTCATGTTGGCCAGGATGTGGAGAAACTGGAACTCTTTCACACTGTTGGTGGGAATGTAAACTGGTGCCACCCAATGGAGAACAGTAGGGAGGTTCCTCAAAAAATTAAAAATAGGGACTCCCCTGGTGGTCCAGTGGTTAAGAATCCGACTTCCAATGCAGGAGACGTGGGTTTGATCCCCGGTCGGGGAACTAAGATCCCACATGCCACAGTACAACTAAACCTGCACGCTGCAACTAGAGAGAAACCTGCAAGCCACAATGAATAAAATTAAAAATAGAACTACCTTATGATCCAGTAATCCCACTCCTGGGTATATATCCAAAAGAATTGAAATCAGGATCTTGAAGTGCTATCTACACTCCCATGTTCATTGAATCATTATCGATAAAAGCCAACATATGTAAACTACTGGGCCACATTTGCTTATGTTCACTATTTTTTGGTTTTTGTTTGTTTTCTCTTTTTTCTTTCTTAATGTCTTTCTTTCTTGTTTAAAATTTTTATTTTATATTGGAGTCTAGTTGATTTACAATGGTGTGTCAGTTTCAGGTGTACAGCAAAGTGATTCAGTTATACATATACATGTATCTATTCTTTTTCAGATTCTTTTCCCATATAGGTTATCACAGAGTATTGAGTAGAGTTCCCTGTGCTCTACAGTAGGTCCTTGTTGGTTATCTAGTTTATACATAATAGTGTGTCTACGTTGATCCCAACCTCCTAATTTATCCCTCCCTCCCCCCACTTTTCCCCTTTGGTGACCATAAGTTACAGCATTGATATCTGCACAGCCATGTTCATTGAATCATTATTGATAAGAGGCGACATGTGGGAACAGCTGGGCCACGTTTGCTTATGTTCACTGCTTTCTGGGTTTTGTCTGTTTGGTTTTCAATCCTCTGCGTTTCATTGTGTCCAAGCACAGATCGCAGTCAGTAAATAGCTGTTGACCTAATGAATAAATGACTGGGCTCAGCACTGTCTTGAAATAGTAACTTGTCTCCGTTGAAACTCTCTCTCATGTATATTCTCATCAGTGGACAAAAAAAATGTTGTTCTTGTGCATTCAGTGAGCTCTCAACTCCCAACAGTAATGCTAGAAAAGAGTTTGAGAGGGGGTCATTTGTTTTTTCGATTAACAGTCTCTCAAAATAAATATGAAAACACCTCAAAGCATCCCAGTTTTTCTTTAATAGCCTCTTATATATATAAGTGCATACATTTGTCATTTTGACACATTTTGCCACATATTTTCACTCTATACTTTGGGGTGTGCTTTTTAAGAATTGTAGTAATGTCCCTTCTTAGCTTATTTTGATCCAGATTTTAAATATTTGATGTTCACCTTTATAAAGCAGGACCTCTTTTCTAATTCTTCCCTCTCCAGGCTATTTTGTTTGGTCACTGATGCTTTTCTCAGGAAGTGCTAATATTTTTGAGGACTTACTTTGTTAGGCATTCTGCTAAGGATTTATTTTTTTCAGATTAGTACATACAACACACGGATCAGTGCTCTGATATGGGCTCTATTATTTCCTTTTCACAAATGAGGACATTGAGACTTAGAATGTTATTTAACTGGTTCAAAGTCAAATATTTATTAAATGGGGGAGCAGAGTTTGCTTCCAGAAGTCACTCTTTTTGTCAATTGTGCGAATTCAAATGGCATTTTGAAAGTTTGTTTTTACCAGATGTTACTAGAATGACAAACATGTTACGAGGTATTATACTGTGACAATTCAATGCTCAAGATCAATGATGTATTTGCCTATATTCTTTGATATCTCCTAATATTTAAAAAAATTATATTTTTGCCAGGAGCTTTTAAATGGTGAGCATGTGCCTTCCTCTTAATTTCAGTTGTTTTCATTCCCAATACCAGACAGCTAGTAACTCCACTGCCCGGTCCCACCAACACCCTTGGGGATACAAGGGGGAAACGGCAGGAACCACAGGCTACGACGACTTGTTTGCTGGTGTTTAGGGTGACTCTAACTTTCTTCTCCCTTCTTACTTTGTTCTGATGACACACATATCTGTTATCTTCTGGAAGAATCTGCAGTCAGAAGCATTGGTCTAACATTTATCTTTGTGCAGCAGGCTCCTTACACGGGAGAGCGTTTGTGGAAGTGAGGGGAAGAATTTCAATAACCAAAATAAGACATCATCAAAGAGCATAATATTTTTTGTTTTGCTTGCAAAAATCTACTTTTTCCATTTAAATGGTGCATTTTACTAATTCTTGGTTATTTGTTATGATGGCTAAAGGAAAATTCAGGTGCTAACGTCTACGTTCACATTTCCTGATTGGAGCAGATTTCGCTCTCTGGGGAAAGCAAACACCCCCTCAAGCAGAAGGAGAAGGAAGATGAAAGAGGCTGAGCGAGGCTGCTTTCCTTAAATCTGTGCGTGAGATCTAGCCGACTCTGGTGTTCGTCCTCAAATCAAGGTTTCTTTTGGCCCCAAGGTGACTTGGAACAGGGGGAGTAAGGAGTCTCACTAGCTGCCCTGCAGTGATGCATCTGGAGAACATTTTCAAGAAGCAGCGGTTGATTTTCATAGTTATAGACGTTTCTTCAGGAATCCCTTAAGCAGGAACATGAAAGTGGCATAAGGATTCCACAGTCACAGGAGAGAAGTCGAAGGGACAGACGTGAATCCAGAGAAATCTTAAGGGGGTTGGGGGGAAACGTTCACACATCATCTGGGACTTATTTTTTAAGACCTTTTCTGAATTTGCCGACCTCCTATATGGGTGACTTAAAGGAACGTTTTGAAGTGGAATGTAAAATTCAAGATGATACATGAACATCAAAGTCACAGTAAAATCATTTCATTATTGGAAAGTTGTATATTGCAATTCCGTATGATAACCTAAGAAAGAGGAGGAGGATTTTTCAGTCAGTTCCAAAATCACAGTCTAAGTTGAGTTCCTACCTGGCTAAAGATATTTAGTTAAATGAACAATGGCTTACCTTTTCAGGATTGACCATATCACTCCCACAACCTACCCTGCAGTGCTACCAGCAGTTAGCACTTGGCTCTCCCTTTGGGGCAGTTCATATACCCTTATTTTAGAAGGATGATACCTGTTTCTAATGTCTTTGAGTTCTCTAATGCGCAGCCCTGGATCTCGTGTGCTGGTCAGAAGCCATGAACGGGTCCTTCTGGGTATTTTTCTTGTGGTGGAAGAGAAAGAGGCACTGGTACATATTGTCCCATGGGACATCTCCCAGGCTCATAAATACACTTAAAGGCACTTTGACAATAGAGACACCACCTTTTTTTTTTCTTTGTTTAAAATTTAACTATAGTTGATTTATAGCATTGTGTTAGAGACATACCTTTTTACTGAGACACAAGTTGGATGGAAAACTCTTTCTTTAAATATCTAAAATGCATCTTTGGGGGAAAAAAATTCAGAGAGGTTTTTTTATAGCTAGTTATAGTACATACAACCTTGTATGTAATATTCAAATAAAAGGGAGGCTTGTAATTATTTTTGGAATTCTTTTGTCAAAAGTTCAGCATTTGTTGAATCCGTCGAGATATTTAAGGCAGTGGTGCAATTTTTGCAATTATTTGGCTGATTGATTGATTCTCTTCCCCACTTCAATCCGTTTGTGTGAACTTATGCCCCGTAACTTTCTAATGTCTAAGTTCACTGTCCATGCTGCTGGTCTGAGAAGCAGTAAGAGAAAGAGGTAAGTAAATTACTCCATCCATTTACTGGTTATCTACAAGGATAGGAAATTAAGGATATAGATATTTTAACATATCCTCTACTTTTAAACAGTATTATTCTCCTCTGTTGGATCGCTACATGTTTGAATTAATATGCTTTTCTCTTCTTACAGTGATAGTAACAATAATTCATTTTAATGAAAAATAATTTCCCAGTAAAAGTTTTCAACACTCCCCTCTTACTAACAACAGCAAAATATAATTAATAAAATCTTTATAAAGAATATTGTAATTCTGAAATAGGTTTTGCTATTATATATTATGATGACAATATGATAATTATAAAATGAGAGAGAGAGAGAGAGAGAGGTGAATATGCGTAGCTTGGAAGAGAAATCTACAAGTCTTGGTGAATACTGCTTACTAAAAAAGCAAATAACTAATTCTGAGCAATTTACTTTCAAATTCATTTCATCTCTAAAAAAATCAGAATGCAGACATTTAGAAAAGTCTCTAACTTTGTACAGAGATGGCCAAAGACAATTACAAATACAAATAGAAGACATTTTGGATTAGAAATAATTCGTGCTAAATTGGATATGATATGATTGTGAAACAGAAATCAAAATATTAAATGTGATTACATGAACAGAGCGAGGGGAGTGAAATTCAGATGTGAGGTCAATGGACTCTAGGTTTCCATGGAAGCTCATCAGAGGCTGCCTGGGAGGAGGGATGGAGGGAGAGAGAGGGGAAGTAGGTAGGAGAACGAAGGTGCCGAGTCATGGAGTCTCTGGCCTCAGCCCTTCTTTCTTTTGTCACTGTGGGGTGCTACCTGATACAGTATTAAAAATAATGCCCCTGTTTAAAATTGTGTAAAAGCTACTGGCTCTACAAGTGGGTTCTGGCTTTACCACTTATAAACAATTTGATCGTGGGCAGTTTATGCAACCTTTTTAAACCTCAGTTTCTTCATCTATAAAATGGGAATGATAATTGTTCCTACCTTTTAGCATTGCTGTGAGAATTTAATAATGTAAAGAATAAATATATGTAAAGCTCTTTGGACAATCCTGCAATAGGGACTTAATTAATGTTAGGATTGTTATTTAATACAATATAAAATAAACCACATATTCTTCACTAAAGAAAAAAGAAAGCAACAAGCCACTGGCTTTAGAAAAATGAAGACTAACCCATTTATTAGGAGATTTGTTGCCTAACGTATACAGCAGACGTGAAATGAAAAAGTGGTAAATCCCCAGTTAGTTGCCACCAAGGAAGACATTTGAAAAGTACATCAACATTATAACGGACAAGGACCTTGACACCAGGCGGCATGTAAAATTTAGACCAAGTTCATTATATTTCTCTTGTTCACTACAGCCATTCTCCTTGGCTTCAGATATCATTTATATGCTGAAAACTGCCCAATTCACTCCCGATTAAAACTTCTCTTCTGTTGCCACGGCCTCCCTGATATCTTCATGAAGGTGTCTAATAGGGTTGGTTTTTTTTGTTTTTTACGGTACGCAGGCCTCTCACTGTTGTGGCCTCTCCTGTTGCGGAGCACAGGCTCCGGACGCGCAGGCTCAGCGGCCACGGCTCACGGGCCCAGCCGCTCCGCGGCACGTGGGATCCTCCCGGACCGGGGCACGAACCCGCGTCCCCTGCATCGGCAGGCGGACTCTCAACCACTGCGCCACCAGGGAAGTCCTCTAATAGGGTGTTGAAACTTAATGAGCCCAAAATGAAATCTTTGATTTTTCCCTTGTACCAAACCTACTTTTATTCTAGTCCTATCAGTCAATAGTAAAATACATTACCACCTACTATGTAACTGCTCAAGCTGGAAGGCTAGGTATTATCCTTTATTTTCTCTGCTTCACCATTGCATCAATGAGTTCTACAGTAACCTCATTAAAAAAAATTGGTGATTTTTCATTTCTCTACTTTACCATTACCCTAGTCCAAAGCAGGTAAGTACAGCTAAGTACTAACAGTCTGAGTCATATACAGAGAGACTGAAAAATGTCTGTGGCCTATATTATATGCCCCAAACATGGAAGCAGCAATTTCATTTCATATTAGACTGGATTGAGAAGACGATATACTATAAGGAAGAGGGTTAGCAAACCAGTGCTTCAAAAGCAGAAAGGATAAGATAGGTATCAGACTGAAAAAGAAGCATCCCCTATGAGAAGACATGAGATGTCCTAAGAGAAGCACATGGTATAACATTTCTTTGCTAATATTAGATCTATAAACTGCATCTCATTCTATAATGAGTGTTCATATTTTCCAGTGCCTCAGCGCCTCCTGCCATAATATGGTTTGTTCTGTCTGGATGTGTATTATGTTACAGTTGCCCCTGCCACTAATAAAGGGATAGTGTAATGGTCGGAACAAACCAAAGCACCATTAGCGAACTCCGCAGGGTGGCTTTGCCAGATATCCATTGCTTGCCTCTCTATAAAAGGTCAAAGTAAGAGTCTTCCAAGCACTAAAAATTTGTCATTAAAACAATAAACAGGGAGGGAGGGTGACGCAAGAGGGAAGAGATATGGGAACATACGTATACGTATAACTGATTCACTTTGTTGTAAAGCAGAAACTAACACACCATTGTAAAACAGTTATACTCCAATAAAGATGTTAAAAAAAATAAAAAGAAGACTAAAAAAACAACAAAAAAACAAACAAATAAAAAAAACAATAAACATGTAAAGTTGTGCAGGTGCTACACTGAGTCATTTTTCCTCTATTCTATCCAGTTCTTGAAGGTCAAAAGTAATTGAAGAAGGCAAATCCTCTTGTAAGGATAGTTCTAAATTATACTGAACTCCTCTTAGTACCTCTCTCTCTCCTCCTATTAAAGACTGTTTCAAATGCTCGAAGAAGCTCCAGCTCTGAATTTAACAGACTGTTACATCATCTTGGACACTTGCCTTCAGTTCTCTGAGTCTTGGGTTTTCTCATCTATGGAATCAGGAGACAGAACTAGGTAAGTGTAAATATTTTTTTCTGACTCAGATATATCTAGAACTTCATCTTGTTGCATCTTTCTTTTTTAAAGTTAAGTTATTACTAAAGGTCAACAAATAGGTCACCTAGGAGGACTTTGTACATTACTATTAAGGAAAAAAAAAACTGTTTAGACGGGTCATTTTACATTTTTCACATTGCTTCGAATTCAGATAACTGCACATCTACAGATGGATGTATATGTAGTCCCTTCTATGTGATTATATAGTTTGTGTGCGTCCAAGTTTTGCTCGTGATGATGTTGTGCTGGAAAGTATATGGTTTGAGGGAAAAGACATGGTTCAAGTCCCAGTTCTGACACCTACTAGCTCTGAACCTTAGTCAGCAGCAATAAAAATGAGAACATTAACCCCTATCTGCCGGGCTTGTAAATAGGTAACATATATGTTCATATAATAACATGTAAAACAGCTCAGACAAAGCCTCATACAAAACAGACATTCCCAAATATTAAATTCTGCCAATGACTTATAATGTAAATGTCAAATACAGTATAGCAGAATAGCATGAAAAGAGGGCTTTTGAATTACATATTTTAAACTGTAATTTAAGAAAACTTTCTGTGAATTAAAGAAAACTTGAATCTTCATATTTTAAAAGGCATACCACTGTTTTTTTTTTTTCAGAAAAAAAACTGATCCAGTGGAACCAACACTGTAATATATATCTAATAAAACTATTAGACATTAAACCCAATGGGCTTATGGGGCAGCCTGGCAAAAGGACCAAGTCTTTCAGAAGTGGAAGAAAATCCACTTTAAGCATGTCTTATTTAGGCTTTAAGTCGTATGGTGTTCCCAATTAACAAGAGGGTTACAAAGCTCTTGTTCTTAATTTTAATCCTTACAGAGTTTTATTAACAGAAGTAGCTAATTTTTTTTATATGGAAGTGACACAAGAAGGAAAAGAATAAATCTTGGTAAGTTAATATAATACTGAATATTAGAGCCAGAGAAAGAAGGAAAAGTGAAATTTAAATAAATTAAAATCAAATGTATTGTGATTTCTAAAACCCTGGAAGGCATTTATCATATATTATCATTTGAAGTATCCTTTGGTTGTAATCAAATAACTTAATTAGCTTTTTGTCCCCGTATTTCATTTTCCAAATGTTAACTGGTCCCCATTCAAACGACAGCTCTAAAATTAAAATGTTATTTGGCAAAAAAAAAAAAGTTATTTGGTATTTAAGTTAAAAGAATTTTTTCCCTTTATTAATGTATGCCTATATTTATTTATAAAACATTAAATTATTAAAAATAAAATAGCTGAAAATAACCCACTAGTGTTAGAAATAGTGATATGAATTTCCTTCTTTCTTTCTGTTTTTTGAGAAATTAGGAATCTCAGTAGCAGAGGTCCTGATCCATAAACCATCCCGTAACCTCCTTGATGCATCTGCTCCAAAGACCTCTTTTGTTTGCAGTTTCACTAAAAACTGCTCAAGGACACTGGACTACAAAGTTTTGAGTTGCCACTACGTAATAAAAGATCCTTGCTCCAAACACTGAAAACATGAGTCTGCTTTACAAACACAGTTTTCATGCTGAATACTCTTTTTGTTTTTTTTGCGGTACGCGGGCCTCTCACTGTTGCGGCCCCTCCCGTTGCGGAGCACAGGCTCCGGACGCGCAGGCTCAGCGGCCGTGGCTCACGGGCCCAGCCGCTCTGCGGCACGTGGGATCTTCCCGGACCGGGGCACGAACCCGCGTCCCCTGCATCGGCAGGCGGACTCTCAACCGCTGCGCCACCAGGGAAGCCCTGAATACTCTTTTAATTTAATTTTAAAATATGCTTTATTCAGGTAACATTGGTTTATAACATTACATAAGTCTCATGTGTATAACATTATATTTCTACTTCCATATACACTACACTTGCTCACCACCCAAAATTTAGTTTCTACCCATCACCATACAGTTGATTCCCTTTACCCATTTCACCCTCCCCCACTACTCTGTTCTCTGTATTTATGTGTTTGTTTTGTTTGTTTTTTATATTCCACAAATGAGTGAAGTCATATGGTATTTGTTTTCCTCTGACTTATTTCACTTAGTGTAATACCATCAAGGTCTATCCATGTTGTTGTAAATGGCAAGACTTCATTCTTTTTTTTTTTTAATGGCTGAGGAGTATTCGGTTTTATATATATATATATCTCACATCTTCTTTATCCATTCATCCATTGACGAGCATCTATATCTTGGCTATTGTAAATAATGCTGCAATGCACATGGGGTGCATATATCTTTTGGGATTAGTGTTTTTGTGAATACTTTTAATTTTCTTTTATAATTTTTTTAATAAAGTAAAATTTTTTTAGGTCTTTTAAAACATTTTTATTGGAGTCTAGTTGATTTACAATGTTGTGTTAGTTTCAGGTGTACAGCAAAGTGAATCAGTTATATATATACATCTATCCACTCTTTTTTAGCGAATACTTTTAATTTTAAATGATAACGAGTTAAGACAATACAATGGAATATTGCTGTTTAATGTATCGTTCAAGGATTTCTTTTTCACCGAAAACATTGTGACTTTTTTTCCTGATGAGCATGACTTGAGAGGGGCTGGGTCCAGACTGTAAAAATATTAGGTTGGGTAACTCAGGATGAGACCGTCTTAAATTGCTATTGCTATTGCTTTTGGTACCCAACTGTCATTCTCTAGGGATCATTAAGGTGTGATCCTGCTTTAGAAAGCGAGATGGATTAAAAAACCTCTAAGGTTCATCCACCCTTAATGTTCATGCCACTGAAAGCTCAGATTGTCTTTGGGGTAGAGTTAAGGAAGACCGAAAGAGAAGCTACAGGAGAAAAAATTTCCCCTCTGACATTTTGAACCGGGAGGTGGGTGTTTACAGATGAAAACCTAGGAGGGAGAAATCAGAAACAAGCCTGAGACCTCTTGGGCCCAGCTGTGCGAAGATCATTTTACTCTGGAACACATGACCTTAGAGTCTTTCAAATCCCCAGGCCAGCACGGGCCATGCCTCCAGCAGTTAAAAAAAATGATGCTAGAATTAATCATTCAGTGCCCACATATAAAGGGTGAACTGGTAAAAGCAAAGATCATGATGAGATAGCAGTGGAGCTGGGGAAGTCCTTAGACACAAGGTGAGGAATCAGAGAAAGGTTTTATGCACAGAATGATTGTGTAGCTTCTCCGGTTCGGGCTTACGCTTTTCTGGTTGTGGCCTCCCTTAAAACCAAACAGAAAACCTACAACCTCATTCCAAGAATGCCCATGGGAGCTGACAAGAACTAAATAAACAACGCTCTGTTTGCTCAAATATTTAGCAAATAGCTCAGGGATTACTGCATACACCATCGTTGAGGTTTGAGCCAATTCTCAAAGATGTTTCTATGTTCTGCTAATAAAACAATTCACATATGGATGATGGCACTTTGTAATTATTTCCACACGGTTAGCACTTAGACAGAACCTGAGGGAAGAAAGTCAACATTTGATGAATCTTTATCAGAAATCAACATTTATGACGGCACAGTCAAAACTCAAATCCAAAATAGGATAAAACCAACAGTAGCAATCATGTGATATGTCACTATATCCATTTTTTCTTGTACTTTTTTCTTCTTCTCGCTGTTTTTTCTGCTTATGACCTAAGTCAATGGATGATAAAGTTACAGGAAATAACACATTGAAATTTTATAGATAAAATTTTACTAAGTGTTTAGGAGTGGGTCTGTCTACTTTAGCCATAAATATTCAGCAAAGCATTGCCTGTGATGCAAAAATTTGTAGTGGGAGAAACCTCAAAGAGAATTCTTTTGGTTCGAGCATCTGGATGATGGGACTATATCCAGGCGATTATGATTTGTGACTCTAATCTCAAGCAAAGCCTTGCTCTGGGATTATTCATTCTTGTTTCAGCAATTCACTTACATAGTTGAATTTCTACATGAAATAATAGCTGAATAGGAGAGAATAAAACCCATTTCAATTTTGCAGAGCGGAGTTATTCCATTTAGAAAGAAGTCACAGATCTTCACAAAAAGATGTAGCAATTTTTATGCCTAAAACTTAAATTATGCCTGTCTACAATTTGGAGCCATATAATGATTTGGGTTGCTTCGAGTGACCTCATGTTTTGTTCTGGTCACCAAAACTCAATCTATTGAATGGAATTTAGTTTTGTTACTTATTCACATTAAAAACGAATGGGTTGGAATATATTTCCACTTGTTACTTTATCCAGCTCAAGGATTAGAGTAAGTCTCTGGATAATTCATTCACTCACTCACTCAGTAAATATTTGTTGAGTGGCTACCATGTCTCAGGACTGTTCTATGCACCAGAGATGGAGCAGTGGGTCGAACGAAGTCCCTGGTTTTATGGGGATTACATTTTGGAGGAAGAAGTCAATAAATAAATGTATAGTATATATATAAATTATAAAGTTTCCAGATATAATGCACATTATGAAGGAAAATAAAGCAGGTAGAAGGGAAATGTTGAAAGTAGGTGAAGGTACTCTTTTATGTAGGGTGGGCAGGGCAGACTCTGAGGCTCTAACATTTTTTTTATTGAAGTAGAGTTGATCTACAGTGTTGTGCTAATCTCTGCTGTACAGCAGAGTGACTCAGTTATACACATACATACATTATATTTTAATATTCTTTTCCATTATGGTTTACCACAGGATATTGAATATAGTTCTCTTTGCTATACTTTGGGACCTTGTTTATCCATTATAAATGTAATAGTTTGTATCTATCAATCCCAAACTCCCAGTCCATTCCTCTCCCTCCCCCATCCCCCCTGGCAACCACAAGTCTGTTCTCTATGTCTCTGACTCTGTTTCTGTTTTGTAGATAGGTTCATTTGTGCCATATTTTAGATTCCGCATATAAGTGATATCATATGGTATTTGTCTTTCTCCTTCTGACTTACTTCACTTAGTGTGATAATCTCTAGTTGCATCCATGTTGCTGCAAATGGCATTATTTCATTCTTTTTGACAGCTGAGTAGTATTCCATTGTAGCTGTTCCACAGCTTCTTTATGCATTCATCTGTTGATGGACATTTAGGTTGTTTCCATGTTTTGGCTATTGTGAACAGTGCTGCTATGAATGTAGGGGTGCATGTATCTTTTTGAATTATAGTTTCGTCTGAGTATATGCCAAGGAGTGGGATTGCTGGATCTTATGGTAATTCTATTTTTAGTTTTTTGAGGAACCTCCATACTGTTTTTCACAGTGGCTGCACCAACTTACATTCCCACCAACAGTGTAGGAGGGTTCCCTTTTCTCCACACCCTCTCCAGCACTTGTTATTTGTAGACTTTTTAATGATGGCCATTCTGTGAGGTGTGAGGTGGTACCTCACTGTAGTTTTGATGTGCATTTCTCTAATAATTAGTGATTTGAGCATCTTTTCACGTGCCTACTGGCCATCTGTATGTCCTCTTTGGATGAGGCTCTAACATTTAAGGGGAGACTTCAGTGAAAGGAGGGAGCGAAACACGAGAAATCTGGAATCTGGAAGAAGAGTCAGAAGGAAGGACAAGTACAAAGGCTCTTAAGGCGGGACTAAATTTGCCATATTTGAGGATCCTCTAGAAAGTCAGTGTTGCTGGAGTGGAGTGAGGATGTGGAGAGAGGAAAGAAAGAAATTAAGAACACAGACAGGGTCCAAATCAAGAGGAGCCTCGTAAAGTCAGGTTAGGATTTGGGTTCTAAGTGTGCGGGGAATCACCCAAAGATCTTGAGACAAGTGATGTCAGATGATGAAGGTTTTTACCAGTCTCTCTGGCTGTGATATGGAAGATGGGCTGTAATGGGGAACAAGGATGGAAGTGAGGGAGCCAAATGGAAGGTCACAGGCGATGGTGGCTGATATCACAGCAATGGCGGGAAAGTTGAGAAGTGGTTTAATCCTAGATATATGTCAACACCACAAATGACAAGCTTTTTCTGATGGATTGGATAGGTGTTAGGGAAAGTGAAGAATTGAGGTTGATTCCAAAGTACTTGGTCTGAGCCACTGGGAAGTGTTTGAGCCCATTATTCATTTTTTTTTTTCAAGTATTAATTAAATGCAGACTTGTTTCAAGCACTGTCTTAGGTGCTGAGGTACACCGCTGAGGAAAACAGACAGAGATTCCCTGGAAGAAAAGGAAAGTAAAAATGAACATAAATAAATACATTTTAAAGTATGTTCGAAGATGAGAAATGTGGAAAAAAGAAAACCACAGGGAAGGTTAAGGGGTGGGTGGCAGAAAAGTTTCCTTTATTAAATGAGGTATTAGCATCTGTCTCATTGACGGTGAAAACAGATCAAGGGCAAGGAAGCCATGAGGCTGCAGCCCAGTGAGGTGGAGAGAGGATGGCGGGTGATGAAACGAGACAGGTAACCAGGAGGCCTGATTGTGTTGGGCCTTGAAGACCTTGTGGAGGGCTGTTATTCTGCATGAAATGTGGAGTCATTTCAGGGTCATTTGGGCAGAGAAGTGACATGATCTGACTCATGTTTAAAAGTCTGACTGACTGCTCCTCTGAGAATATATTACAGGGCAGCCAAGGTAAAGCAGGGAGGCCTGTTTTGGGGTTATTGCAATAATCTGGATGAGAGCCGATGGTGGCTTGGTTGAGAGACATAGCAGTGAAAGTGGAAATGAGTGGCCAGATTCTGGATTCATTTAAAAGTATAGTCCTCTTGATTTCCCGATAGATTAGGGAACAGTGGTTTTCGACCTGAAAAGCGAGAAAGATGGAGTTACATCGACTGAGATGATGAAGGCTCTGATTTGAGTGTGAGATGGGGAAGACCAGGAGTTCAGTTTCAAAGTGAGGGAATCACTTTGAATATTCAAGTTGACAGTTGAATATTCTAGTCTAGAGCTCCGGAGAAAATTTTGAGCTGGAGATATACAGTCTTATAAAGAGGTATAAGCATGGTGTTTAGAACCACAGGCACTGGATGAGGTCATGTAGAGCGTGAATGGAAATAGGAAGGAGGTCAACAGCTTGAGCCAATCCAACATTCAGAAGCTGGGAAAAGAGGAAGAACTAGCAAAGGAACCAGTGAAGTAGGGGATGAACCGAGTGGAGGTGTTGTCAATTGAAGGGAGTATATTAAAGAGGAGGAAGAGGTCCACTGTGATAAAGGCTGCTGGGGGGGTCAAATGTGATGACCGAGAATTGATCATTGGATGCAGCCATAGGGAGGTGTTCGTTTTGAGAGAAGCTTTGGAGGAGTGGAGAGAAAGTGTGGAAGAGAATGAGGGTGTTGTAAGGAGGAAAGGCTACTCACTAAAGTGAGGAATCCTGGGGGTGAAGCAGATGGGGGCTGAGGGTGAAGGGATCAACCCAAATGCTTGGGTTGATCTGTTGAGACTGATTTTCCTTGCCGGCCACAGGCAGCCAAGTGTTTAGGCAAATCTGCAGGAATGCCGCATCATCGATTTCCTCAGTGATTAACACTTAATCACTTCATTAAAATATTTGTTGTTTTTAATCAAAATCAGTTTCGTACTTCTCTGTTAAACCTTCTGAAAATTCATCTTGCCAAAAGAAATATGAATCCTTTGTAGGGTTTTTATGACTCAGAGACAAAGGATTTCTTTCTATTTATTGAATTACGTGTGTTACGGAGTCTGGTTATATTCTGAATCTCATATCTTAATAAGTTAATATCTGTTGTAGTGCAAGCACAATAATGCAAAGCTTGGCATTGAGTTAACTATAAAAAGAATTGGATTTTATGTATACCTTCCCAAAAGAAAGGCAAAGATTACGATTATGCAAACACTTTGTAAACGGCCACACATTGCTTTGTGATATCTCTTGAACCGTTGTTTTATATTTAACTCTTGTAGCATTGATCTTTTTTTAAAATTTTTAGATTGTAAGTTTTTGGAAGGCAGAGACTATAAGCCGGGGATATTCCTCACAGGAAGGAGACAGACCTTCTGTCTTTTCTGTTGAATGCTTGAATTAATGCTCTCTTGCTTAAAAGCTGGACAGTATACCTGCCTTTCTGGCCGGACATAACTAGAATGTCTTCCACTTTGTGGCTTAGTCTTCCATGGTGCTAGTCCTTTCTGAAACGAGATCAATATTTTTAGGGGCTCTTTCATCCTGTTTGCACTTTCTACTCTCCATTAAGCATTTTGACCCCAGCAAAGTGACCCTTCAGGAAATGGTACATTGTGTATCTCTTTTATCCTAATTAGAATCTATAGTTCAGTGCAAATGGTTTTATTTAATCATTTCTTTTATAAATAAAGGCATTTAATGGCCCTCATGAGTCTCCAATTGATAAATGATAACTGGCATGTATTTTGATTCCCACTTTACTGATTTCATTGCCAATTTCTTTGAAATAATTTTTCAATAGATTTTGATCTTTCCAAAATCTCTATTGATGAACTTCTCCAAATATATGCCATCATATTAGGTGATCTTGTTATTTCATATATGCCTTATAATATGAAAATTGACCATTTGCTGTTTTAAAATCTAACTTATTTTCATTTAAAAAATGTACAGACTCTGATCACCTTTCTATTCAATGGGATAATGCTTCTCACAAAAACAAATAGAGGAGATTGAGTAAATATTATGATCTATAGGGAATTCGGCAGCTTAGTTACCAGACTAAGTAGGTGTTTCTTGAAAGAAACCTCCGAATGCATACCTTCTATTTAGTGCTTCAGATGAACAACATCACAGAACATTCCTTCCAGAAAATCTCCTTGGCTCGGCCACTTTGCTTTCTCTTCCAGCTTAGAAGCTGCCCCATATTTCTTAAATCCTTACAAAGCAGCTAAAAATCTCCTTGGTTTTTAAGGATCTGGTGAAGATTTGAGATACAATCTGTACAAGCAAGAGCTTAATTTTTGAAAACTTTGGTGGTAACTTGAGGCTGTAAATTCCTACCACAAAGGTAAAGTAATAAAGGGCTCTCTGGGCCTAATATTTTAGGGCCTGTCATTTACACAGCACACTTTCTTAAGCCCGGCCATATGACTTTAGATTTCATACTCTTGCCTCCTTCATCTTATGAGATAGTATTTTTCACAATAGCCAAGATATTAAAGCAAACTAATGTCCTTCAGCGGAAGAATAGATAAAGAAAATGTGGTGCATATGTACAATGGAATATTATTCAACCATAAAATTAAGGGAATCCTGCCTTGTGGCAACATGAATGAATCTGGAGGACAATATGCTAAGTGAAATAAGCCAGAGAAAGACAAATACTATATGATTTAATTTATATGTAGAATCTAAAAGCGTCGAATTCGCAGAAGCAGAGAGCAGAATGTGGTTGCTAGGGGCTTCAGTGTAGGGGGAAATGGGTATATGTTGGTCAAAATGAACAATTTTCAGTTATAAGAGGAATAAGTTCTCAGGATGTGATGTAAAGCATAGTAATTGTAGTTAATAGTACTGTATTGTATACTTGAAATTCTCACCACATACAAAAAAACTATATGTGAGGCAATGGAGGCATTAATTAACTTGATTGTGGTAATCATTTCACGATGTCTACATATATCAAAACATTAGATCATATACTTTAAATATATACAATCTTTATTTACCAATTGTACTTCAATAAAGCTGAAAAAATATGACCCAAAATAGGAGGATTGGTGGGAAGTCAGTTTAAGAGGCAGTTAGACCCTCAGAATATCTCCCCTCCTCCATGAGCTTGAGGGCTGGTATTCCTCACCCCAGTATGATATTGAGGTTCTTCTCTAGAGATGTGCTGGATATCTCTCATGTGCCCCTCTGGATGCACTCTCCACCCTTTCCACCCTTCTTCTGCTCTAGGAGTCTGACCCATATGGGTTAAATAATGGATGTCCTTGTCCTTTGGCTTCCCATTGGGTTTGGTCAATGGGGAACCCTGACAGGAAATCAGAGGTTGTCAGAAAGTAACAGCACTTATCCTTCAACTTCTCTCCCTGTGAGGTCACCTTTGGATGACTTCCTCTCTCCACTGAAGGTCACTTTCCTCAGAAGTGGTTTCTTTACAGGACTTTCTCCTTCTGGGTTCTAGAAACTTCCCCTTCCCTCGTCCTTTGGGTGAGGGGGTAACATGTGGTTACAAGAGGTTCAGCACTCTCCAGGCAGTTTCTTTACAACTTCCACACTGCCCATACCTTTGTAAAGGGTCCCTCTATTAAACCATTTTAAAGTTATCCTAATTTGAATTACCATCAGCTTTATGCTAGGACCCTGGATGAAACAGATGGTTTGGGGTTGGAAGCCTTTAAGAAGAACTGAGGGTGGAGATACCATTCTATAAACAAAAGGATTAAGTGAAAGTTTACATACTGAGTTTTGAGACACCTTGGTTCCCCAAACAGAGGGACAAGCTTTTAGCCTCAAGGCAGGATATCGGAAGAGTCTTCTCTTGGCAATCTGACTAGACCAATGAAAAAAAAAAACGTACTGTTATCAGTGTTTCCAAACAAAAAAGTCCAGCAGATCCCCAAGCAATGAAGGTCACAGTTCACAGTTGATAAACCTCATCAGCGTGCATGGATTTTCCAATCAGTTTTTGTTTTTTAAATGTAAACTCTTCAAGATCACTAGTCATCTGAGAAAAGCTTCTAATAAGAAAGGAAGTGAACAAAACAAACACACAGAGAAAAGCAATTTGAGAGAAACGAAGATTTTACAGGGAGAAAAAAAAATACAACTGAAAGATAAGAGCAGATATCATGCAATAAAAACAGATTCTGTATAAACAGAACAATCAGCCAACAACAACAAAAGAGAAAGCTCCAGGAAATAAGACTATGATAGGAATGAAATATTCAACAGGAGATACAGGAGAAAAAGAGAGAAAGAGAAAACACACTTAGTCTATAAATTCTAACATCCAAATAATGGAGAGAAAAAAGAAAGGGGAGAAGAAATTACCAAAGCAAGAATTTCAAGAAATTACCCAGGATTGTGGAATACGAGTTTGCAGATGAAAAGGGCCCACTGAGAGTACAACATAATCTATGAAAATAGAAATACACCAAAAACTTAACTGTGAATTTCAGATGCTGGGGCAAAGAGAAGTACCCAAAATCTTCCAGATGGGGTTTCATACAAAGGATAAGGAATCAGAATGGCTTTAGACTTCTCAAAAACAATATTGGAAGCAAGGAGTCAGGGGTAATACCTTAACTACCCTAAGGGAAAATAATTTCAAACTAGAATAAAGATATTTTCAGACAAAGGCTTTGTAAAATTTGCTTCCCATGCACATGATTTTATAAGATGCTATTGAGAATATGCTCCATCAAAAAATGAACTAGGGCTTCCCTGGTGGCGCAGTGGTTGAGAGTCCGCCTGCCGATGCAGGGGACACGGGTTCGTGCCCCGGTCCGGGAGGATCCCGCGTGCCGCGGGGCGGCTGGGCCCGTGAGCCATGGCCGCTGAGCCTGCGCGTCCGGAGCCTGTGCTCCACAACGGGAGAGGACACAACAGTGAGAGGCCCACATACCACAAAAAAAAAAAAAAAAAAAAAAATGAACTAAACTAACAATGAGGGTGACACAGGATCCAGGCACAGGATTCCAACCTTATGTTAGTGGTTAAGAAAAAGCCAACTGGGGAGATGGCCCTGTCCAGACCAGAAGAGGTCAGAAGATGTCTTCCAGGGGATGAACTTGATAAAAGTTCCTCAGGTGCTTGAAACTTCTGAGAGGAGGGCTCCCCTGGTGGCGCAGTTGTTAAGAATCCACCTGCCAATGCAGGGGACCTGGCTTTGAGCCCTGGTCTGGGAAGATCCCACGTGCTGCAGAGCAACTAAGCCTGTGAGCCACAGCTACTGAGCCTGCGCTCTAGAGCCTGTGAGCGACAACTCCTGAACCCGTGTGCCACAACTACTGAAGCCCGTGTGCCTAGAGCCTGTGCTCTGCAACAAGAGAAGCCACCACAATGAGAAACCCACACACTGCAATGAAGAGTAGCTCCTGCCGCAACTAGAGAAAGCCCTCGTGCAGCAATGAAGAACCAACACAGCCAAAAATAAATAAACTAAATAAATTTATTTTTTTTAAAAAGAGATTTCTGAGAGGAGGTTTAGACACTGGAGTTAAAATTTGCAGGTAAATTAGCCAAAGTATGTACAAAACTAAGCAAACAAAGATATGGCAATTAATAACTCCAGGCAAAACTAAAATATCATGCAACAAGTAAGAAAAATGTCTTAATGTATGGCCCAGCATTCACATAAATATAATAGGTAAGTACTGGATAGTAATCTAACCAAACTTAGTATGAGATGATTCTGGAGGTCACTTGGGTTGAGGGAAAGTGAAAGAGACCTGAATCTTCATCTTTTATGGAGGGAAACCTATAAATTATTTTAAAAGCAGAAATGCCAAAAAGGAGCAATATATGCTATTTAGAGTGATGGAGGTAACTATAAACAGCAATAATACAAAAGCTATAAATGGAAAATGGTTGCCATTATGGAGCGGGAAGCACACATATGTGCAGGACAGTGGTTTCAGGACTCTGTCATTCTTCCTAACGTGTTTAAAAGAACTATTTGACTCTTTCAAATATGTGCATTTATAACTTTGATGAAAACAAAAACCCAACTGAAAGAAAAAAAAAAACAATAAAAGTACCAAAAAAAAAAAGCACATGCCATTCAGTCAGAATTTTGCCCAAGTCATTTTCTTAAAAAGTCTGACATTAATCTTTTAGCTAATCTGCCAAGATTGTGGATTTCTTTTTAATGGATTTCAGTGGAAAGGAAGAACATTAAAGTGAACATGCTACCTAGAATTCAAGTGAATAAATTGTTTTCCAACAAAAAAGATTTATAATGAAAGAATGATTTGCCACTCTGCTATGTGAAAATGGTAACAGTTATCTTGAAAATTGAGTCTTTGGAAAGCCTTGTGATCCCAGAGCATCTCCAAATGTGAATCCTTCCATGAAGCTGAATGTTCAGTGCAGCGTCTACATCTGGTACTTGGTACTCTGGAACACTGACACCTGCATACTTATCAAGGGAAATGACTTTCTGTTCCTAACTATAAATTCATTATCTGATGATTTACAAGAAGAAATGTGCTCAGTTAATAGCAACAAAGATAGGAAAAAAAAAAAACAACAAACCTTAAATGTCATAACACTCAGATGTAACTTTATATGTGGGTTGTTTATACAGCTAAGAAAAAACCCTTAATACATTTATTAGCTTATTTGTATATATCACGCTTAAGTTTGTCAAGACACCTGGAAGGAAGTTACTGATAAAAATCTGTCCTGTCTTTGCAAATATTTGAAGAAATGCTTTTGCAAGCCACACTGAAACTCTCCCTTATCCAATTCTGATCTGGGATATTACTAAATTTTAGATCTTGTTATAGACTGTCAAATGCACTAACTCTTGTCTTTGGAATTATGAAGTAAATTTTCTCATATAATTTTAAGTCAGTCCTGAGCTAGGTGGAGCAAGATAAAAGAGAGGGTGGGTTGCAGGAGGGTGAGGCAGGGGTTGGCATCAGGTGCTTGGGGAGCTTTTCGGCGGTGAACTAGAGAACAGAGGAAAAACGGAGGAGTGGGGAGAAATCATGCTACCTGGTGGGTTGGATTCCTTGAGAGTTCCTGCTTAGTTGCCTGTAAATCAGGGCTTAGTTTGTGGACCGGCAGCCTCACCTCTACTCCATATCTCATCTTGGCAGTATGTGAGGAGGTGGATTCAGAGAATCAAAGATTAGGCTTGAGTAGGATGTGGTTCAAAACGGATCAGGAATGGGCTTGGGCAAGTCTGTTTCTCCCTCTGTAAAATGATGTTAGTAATAATGCACTGTTGTGGAGATCAAACAGGATAATGCAGGAAAAGCGCTTAGCATGTTGACTGGCATGTAGTAAACATTCAACAAATACTAGAAAAATGATGGGGATGGGAAGAGAAAAAATGGTTAATGGGATGAAGAGAAGGAAAACCAGGTAAATCAGGAGAAAGTTGGTGTTGAGAATTCAAGTTCATTTCCTTTGTGGCTTGTCTTCTAAATTGTTTTCTCACATCTGACTGCAATAACAAATGTATTTGAATGAAGTTGTATGCTTTGGCAATTAGCTTATAGATCTCTCTACCTGTAACTCGGCATATTTTCAGCCCTGGTAAAAGCAGAGTGGATTACGTGGAGAGAAAAGGATAGCTGTTAGTGAAATGCAACAGTCACGCAGCTGAGAGCCTTGTATGCATTGGTCACAGCGCTGGCACCTCTGGGAGGAAAATGCGTGAGGCACCCGTTCTGTCCTTAGGCAGAAAGTGTACTGGAAATCACAGCATCTCATTTCAGGTCAGTTCAGTTCCATTCAGTTCCATTTATTTCATGTTTTAGTTGTAGAATGAAACTGAATCCTAAAATAGCAGCACAAATTATCAGAGGGTTCTGATCTTAGGTAATTGTGGTTTGAGAGGAAAAAAATATCTGTTAATCAGCCCAAGTCTTCTCTGTTTGATTATAAAAAAAGATCTTGTCTGATTATAAAAAAAGGAAGTTACCAGTTATCTAGAGAATAGAGAGGCCAAGATGTACCACTCACTCAAATGATCATACAAGGGCAATGAAATTACTTTTATGGAGGTGATCAAGAATTCTCAGAAGAAGATACAGTATCCAAAAAATTTTTTCCAAGAAAGATTCACACACCCACTACATGAATTCTTTATTTCTTCTTTCTATTTATAGCCCTCTGACATCTACATATATTCTTCTTTCTAACTCATTTGTGATTATTGAGCGTTCCCTGTAAAAAATCATCATAATAAATATATCTATTAAATTAGAAGTTAATAAAAACAATTGAATATTTAAAATTAAAGTAGAAAGTTAAATATCTAAATCTGTGATTGAAAAATATGCCTTAATCTCAAAAAGAATTTGTCCTTGAATTGAAGAAACAGTTCTATCATTTATGTATGTGTATATGTACCCATCTATCTATCTCTTTTCCTAGACCACCAGGAACAAACTTGTAGTCTGATAAAATCAGATTCGTAACCCCCAAATCTTGGCAGATAAACAATAAGCCTGACATGAAAAAGCCAAAGGTCATCAGACCCCTGTTTCAATGCCAAAGCTCATACAGCTGGGGACAGAGAAGCCTGGAGTAAATGAGATTCAAGGCGTCTTGAACACGCACATTATTATGGAGTTAGGATCTTGGTCTATGTCACTGAAAGACTCAGCCAATTCTCAGTAAAACCTCCCACGTGCAGTAGCCTGATGAGTTATGAGTCTCTAGGGACAAACCTGTAGACTGACAAAATCAGATTTATTGACTTGCAGCAAGGGGGGGCCCTTCAGAAGAGCCAGGCATGCTGCTGGACAAGAGGACGAGTCTTTTACAAAGTTTGGGTTCTCAATGAAGGGTTCTGAGGAGCGTTCAGTGGAATCCAGTGGGGATGAGTTCTGGATTTTGCAGTTAAATGAAGGTGAACTAGGGATTATGACATGTCGTCATGAGGCAAGAGAGGCTTAGCGATTGGGTATCCCCTGTAGTAGATGAGTTACAGCAAAGGGGGACTGAGGGCGTCGCTGGGGAGAAAGCAGTAATAACTCAAGAAGAGGGTCGTTATGGCATTTTGCAGCTGTTGCATGACCTTGGGGAAAATGTTTCCTGTTGATTACACAGCTGCCTTTCCGCGTCTGTCCTCCCTTCCTGATTAACAGCAAGGTCCCTTGTTTCTTTTTCATTCTGAATTGATTTTTACTCTTTCAGCTCTGGGCAGGGTTTATCTCTTGTATACATATGTATAATATGTATGTATATACATATTCTATGTATCTATACACATGTATGTGTATATATACTATATATATATAAAATAAATATGTAAAATTTGGGAACAGGCTGCCAATTCATGTATTCAAATATTCAAATTCAATGCTAATAGATGCCTACAGGTTTCAGGTTAGAGAAAATTCTGTTTTTAAGTTGAAGGGACCCAGTGAGTTGGAAGTGAATCTGGAGTTTCCAATTCATTGTTATTTTAAAATAGCATATTTTGGCTTCCCTAGTGGCGCAGTGGTTGGGAGTCCGCCTGCCGATGCAGGGGACGTGGGTTTGTGCCCCGGTCCGGGAGGATCCCACGTGCGGCGGAGCGGCTGGGCCCGTGAGCCGTGGCCGCTGCGCCTGCGCGTCCGGAGCCTGTGCTCCGCGGCGGGAGAGGCCACAGCAGTGAGAGGCCCGCGTAAGGCAAAGTAAAAAAAAAAAAAAGCATATTTTTTGGATGTGTTAGTGGAGAAGGGGCTGTGATAGACTGTAGGAAGGTCCAAGCTTAAACATTCTGCCTCTTCCAGGAAAGTCTCTCTGCTGTCTTTTTTATTTTTATTGTTTATTTTTTTTGCAGTACGCGGGCCTCCCACTGTTGCGGCCTCTCCCGTGGCGGAGCACAGGTTCCGAACGCGCAGGCTCAGTGGCCACGGCTCACGGGCCCAGCCGCTCCACGGCACGTGGGATCCTCCCGGACCGGGGCACGAACCCACGTCCCCTGCATCGGCAGGCGGACTCTTCAACCACTGCGCCACCAGGGAAGCCCTCTCTGCTGTCTTTTTTGAAGCCATAGAGTAAGTACAGACAAACATCCCATGCTTATTCATGAGAGAATTTAGATGCCATTAGTGAAAAAATAATCTACCCACCCCCCAGGTGTTGTCCACACACCAAGAGCTGCATCTCCTCATTGTTTCACTTCCTAACACATCAAAAGACTGCATGACATGGGTAGAGGTATGGTAATTACTTCCCTGTCATTAGATGGGAATCTTGGTGATGGATGGAAAACCTCTCTTGGCAATTTATAATTTGTGCTACCAATATGTTTCTCTGGTAATAGATAAATGTCTTGTTTTGTCAAAATCCTATTATTCTGATTTATTTGGTTGACTTCTATGTTGTCAGAAAAGTTCTATGATAGATTGGGATGAATTCCATTTTATTTATTATTTATTTATATTCATGTTCAAGAATTAATGTGTTGCCTAAAAGCCACCTGGAGTGAATGCATTAGTATCTCTTCCTGTTGTCTGTACTTTTACAATGATTTCAGGCCTTTCTGAAAAGTGGCTGCAGTTTCTATGAGCTAATAATGTACCGTCTCAGCAAAACTTTGTTTTAAACTCGAGGGATGGATTTCCTTGAGCCTTTTCTGAAAAGCATGATCAGAGTTCTCATCATTGTCACATCTTTATAATTGCAATCAGGTGACATTATTGCAGGTACTACAGATTCAAATTAAACAGCTATAACTCCTGGCCTCCAGGGATCTGAAACGTAAAATGAAGAGCACCATCTAGGACAGATACTCTAAAACTGTAATAAAATAAATGCATAAAAAGAGTAAATTTACATTCATTTAGTGTCAAACTCTTGCAAAATTAAAGAAAGGAAAAACTGAGGATCACAAATGTTGGTTTCTAAAAATTTATCTCAGTTTTCAGTATTTAAACTAGACGTTGTGTAATCCCTCCCCAACCTCCTCTTACTGAATTTGGACTGTTTACATCTCAATGCATAGATTTGATTTCCCCTGAGCATAAGCAGGTACAGAAATTATTCTCAGTCTCTCAGAATAAAGGTAAAATTAGAGATAATGCGTGTCGAGGTTAATCTCTGCTTCAGTTAACAACCCTATAATAATATTTATACTTGCATATGAATATATCACATTGACACCTGCTACACATTATATTTTATGAATTCATGTAAAATATGCATGAGGAGGAATTGTTTTCTGCACCTCCATTCCCTGGTTTCTGAGTCCCGAAGAGCAGGATTCACACCTGGGTTCATTCAAACCAGGTGTCTAATCTGTATATCCTGAGCATGAAAATCATTTGCTGTACCTGGGGGCAGACTCCGGGGATGTCCTCGTTTGCAGATAGTATTTGTCTCTGTACAGAAAAATGTTTGATTTGGGGTTGTGAGGTAATAGGAAATACATATGTTCGTCTCCGCTCCTGGTTCCCGCGCAGAGCTCCTGAAGCCCTTGTAAACTCGTGAGTGATGAGAACACCTGTCGTTCCAGTCTTTGCTCTTTGACTCAGGTTCCTGACACAGGGATCCTAAATCCCTTGGAACTTCCCGGGTGATAGGAGTGTCCTTTGTTCTAATGAGGTGACCCTGGGTGGGCTCCTGAATGGGGGCTGTTCACTTGGCTTGGGCTGTTCAAGCCCAAGCCTTGATTCGAAGCTTGGAATTTTCCCCCTCACTCCCCATTCCCCAGAGAGGGGAGAGACACTGGGAGTGGAGTTAATTAATCATCGATCATGACCATGCTTATGTGATGAAGCTTCCATCAAAATCTCAGTAGCAGGGGGTTCAGAGAGCTTTCAGGTTCTACCTACAGGGAGGATGAGGTACCCCAACTCCACGGGGACACCAACCCGTGCTCAGGACCCTCTCAGACCTCCGCCTGTGCATCTCTTCATCTGGCTGTTTATCCTTTATCGTCTCCTTTAATAAACTGGTAAACGTACGTTTTCTTATGTTTCTTCTCAGTGAGTTCTCTGAACTCTTGCAGCAAATAATCAAATCCAAAGTGGAGGAGGTCATAGGAACTTGTGACCTCTAGTCAAGTCAGACAGAAGTTGCGGTAACCTGGGGTCCTAGTACTTGTGATTGACATCTGCAGTTGAGGGTGTCTCATGGGACTGAGCCCTTAACTGGTGGGATGCGATGCGCTCTCCAGGTAGGCAGCGTCAGAATTGAGTTGAATTGCCAGACGTGCTGCGAGTGTGGTAACAGGTGTGTGAATAAAGGAGAAAGGAGGACTAGGGTTTTTCTACACAGAGGGTCATCAACAGCAAATCAATGGCAAACGGTACTGCGATAGCTAAACGAACACCAGAGAGTTTGAAATAATAATCGAAACGTGTTTTGATTGAAGTCAAATAAATTGTTAAAAGTGAATTTTACAGGTTTTGATCGCAATGTCTCATAATAAATATGTTCCTCTTAACTATCTTTGTTTTCTTGTTTTATGTGAAACATTCATTACTACTTGAGCAAAAAGTTTTGTCTTCTCTGAAGGTTCTCTTGGTTCTCCTAATCTTTTCCCAAACTTCATTGTAGAGGCGGGAAATTCAGGTTAGCCACAATTCCCGTGAGGACAAAGGAGCTAAAAAACTAATTTTAAAAGCTGGCTTCGAGAAGATCCTGTCCATTCTTATCTGTACCCTGGGGAGACTTCCTTGCCAGGTGGCACATTTCTCTTCAGGGCTGCCTCAGTGTGAGGTTAAGCTCCCAGCCTGCTTTCCTAAAGAAAGTCAAGCTGGCTAAAATGGGAATTTGCTGCTTGCTTTTTCTCTAAAAGGATAATCCTCTATTCTAAATACTCCATCTTGTTGGCTAAGAAAAAGTTACTGTCCTCATGTGAGCCCCATTTGTTTTAAAGGCCATTCTTGAGGTTCAACAGATAATTTAAGTTTGTGATGTGAAACTCATTTCTGCTGATGGGAGACAAATTGTTATTTCTCTGTGCACTGTCCGTACATAGTAATAGAATAATTCAATCAAATTAAAAATGTGAAGACATTTTTCATCAAGCCACAATGAACAATCAGCCAACACAAATCATAGTGTGCTATGAAACATGTAATACCATGATGAAGTTTTTTCAATAGAAAGAAAAGGACTTCAATTAAAAAATATAAACTTACTTAATAGGCTACACACCACAAAAAGAGAGAGTAGTTCAGATTTTTGTTCTAACCCACCAGGACTCTATAATGTCAATCTAACTTAATTACCAAAATAATTATTTTCTTCATTTTACAGATGAAATTTGGAGGTCCTAAGATTTAGCAAGCTAGGCAAGGTCACACAGCTACTAAGTAGCTGGGGTTGGAGTGGAATGTAGCTCTGATTCTAAACAGCATCTTTTCCCACATCACTGCACTGTCTCTCCTCCGTGGTGATAATTTTGCATCGATCTGAAAAGTTGTGTTTTTTTTTTTGCGGTACACGGGCCTCTCACCGCTGTGGCCTCTCTCGTTGTGGAGCAAGGCTCCGGACGCGCAGGCTCAGCGGCCATGGCTCACGGGCCCAGCCGCTCCGCGGCATGTGGGATCCTCCTGGACCAGGACACGAACCCGCGTCCCCTGCATCGGCAGGCGGACTCGCAACCACTGCGCCACCAGGGAAGCCCGATCTGAAAAGTTTTATTGATCTTTCCCTACCCAAATGTTTCAACTCACTCTTTCTTCCTAAGTTTTCCTATAAACATGATGTTCAAAGTGCGAGACAGAGTACCCCAGGCTCAGATAATTGGGAAGAACTCTTCGTGCCCTTTGAACTACTGATCTATCTGCCTTTCCATTATATTTAGAGACACACATCTTTTAGCTAGAAAACTCATGTCCTGAATACAACTGTAGCAAACGATTGGAACGTAAGCCTCCCTACAAAGAAAGGAAACGTGAACTTGCTTCAGGAAGAGACCCGCTCTCCTTCCAGAGAATTTAGTAAAAAGGAATCAGAATTTGATTTGCAACGTAACCCCGCCTTAATGATGGCGTTGCCTCTTGTCTTGTCTTGTGTTCAGTGTTCCTGTGAACTTAGTGTGCTGGGAACTCTTCATGGGTATTGAACTTCATCATTCTTGCCCCTCTTTGAACTTAGGCATGAAGCCTGGATATATATATATATATAGTCACCTTCTCATCTGCTAGCTGTAATTTTTGAAATTCTATCTCGGTAAGATTGAAGTGGAAACTGACAATTTTACCATCCACATGCCAGTGTCTGATTACTGTGGACCAGCCAGACAGTTGGCTCACTATAAGGGATGTTAAAACACCTCCCGGGTGATGAAACATCACTGAAGATGTGATGAGATGAATGGCTTTTGTAAGGGATACTTGGATAAACTACTTCAAAAGGAACAGGAAGGGCTATTTTCTAGGATAGTTAAGTCATCCTGTATGATACTGTAATGACGGATACATGACATTATGCATTTATGAAAACCCATTGAACCCTGCACCACAAAAAGTAAACCCTAATGTAACCTATGGACCTTAGTTAATAATCATGTATCAATCAATATTGATCTATCAGTCATAACAGATGTACTATATCAATGCAAGATGTTAATAATAGGAGGAACTGTGGGAGGAGGGAGACAGAGAGGGGATATATGGAAACTCTGTACCTTTGCTCAATTTTCTGGTAAACCTAAAATCTAAAAAATCTAAAATCTACTACCAACAACAAAAAAAGGAAATGGGAGGGGCGTGCTTTAGTTATGGAGGCATTCCTAAAGTACCTTCTCAAGGAGGGTGGGACCATAATTTCAGGGCTTCTGTTTTGCAGGGTGAGATGTGGTCTGTGGTCAGAGCTAATTGTTTAGGGTAGTGAAGAAGAGAGGATGTTCCGTATCTTGTCTGAAGGAAAGATGAATACATATTAAAGAGCATTGGTTCGAAGGGGCACCAGATGCTGTGATCAGGTGATTGGTCTCTGTGCTTCCCAAGCCCTGAGGCTGATGGGAAATGAGCTCTGGCCCATCATCCCTGCTCTTGGCTCTGCTTCCTGAAGGGCGCCTCTTGCTGGAGCCTGATGGGATCCCATCATTTTGAGCTCAGATGGTAGCTGCTCCATGAGAAGGAAGGACTTACAGAGGCCGGAGGCAGCCTCCTTCTCAACCTCCTGGCTCGTTCGCAAGCGACGCATTGGGAACCCAACTTAGATTCCAGCCTGGATCTATATTTTGCATGGCTTTTAAGAATTTGAAGGTCCTACAAAGGGTTTGCATGGATTTTTTTCAGTGAAAGGGGGACATAAAAGCTAGCATTGTGGCATGTTTTAATCTGAGATTATCTCTGTTTAATACTTATTCCCCAGTCATAATAAGAAGTTTCATTACTCAATTTTGGAACAAATGAAAGAAATAGCTAGTTCTTTGTTTATTCATGTTTTAACAGATTTCCTGAAGAGCTCAAAACACTTCATGAATATAAAATTATTCAGTAAATGACATTCAAGTCATCCTATAAAATAGGCATGTGTTAGATTTAAAAAAATATTACCTGCCTCCATACCTGCAAAATAACAAGTCAGTCAATAAAGATAACGATGTTAAATAATGTTGAATGCAAAGAGGGCTATTTATTTTCACAACATTATAGAAAATAGCCTGAATAGAAATTCCATGACTGTTTCCATTTCAAAAGTTAAACATGTTCCATTTTGCATGTGTGTTTTTGGTTCATAATATTAGCTCGTATTTCCTGATAGACTTACTAATACTGCTGATAGTTTTCTTCTACTTGGCTACTGGAAAAGAGACACCAAAAAGAGAAAGGAGGGAGGGAAAGAGAGAGAGAGAGAGAGAGAGAGAGAGAGAGCAAGAGAATGAAACAGGAAAATTTAAATATAAGATAAAGTCAAATTTGGAAAAGCATATTTAAGCTGAGGGATTATAGAGTAGAAAAATGTTCTAATGGAAGGCAAGTATCATATAGTTTAGCATTTTAATTTTAAATATTTTGCCCAGATGACCAAGTGAAAGGCAGTGCACGATGGAGACTCTCCATTCTGTTATCACCTGGTTTCCAGGAAACCAGGAAAGGGCTGTCTTCCCCCTTCGGGACTCCCTTGAAGGCCCTCCCTTCAGGCTTTGGTCCCCATCACTGCTCTGAAGGAACTCTTGTCCGTGTCCCCAGGAATTCCCCTGCTGCCAGAGCCTATCATCGTTTTGTGGTCATCTTGCCTGCCTATTAGCTGAGCTTGGCGTAGATAATCACTTTCTCCTTTTTCATTTTATTTTTTTAATTTTAAAGATTTCTCTTTTTTTTTGGACGTGGACGATTTTTTTAAAGTCTTTATTGAATTTGTTTACGATATTGCTTCTGTTTTACATTTTGGTTTTTTGGCCACGAGGCATGTGGGATCTTAGCTCACTGACCAGGGATTGAACCCACACCTCCTGCATTGGAAGGTGAAGTCTTAGCCACTGGCCCGCCAGGGAAGTCCCAGTTAATCGCTCTCTCCTTTTTACACTCAATTCACTTGGCTTTTCTCTTGCCCCTGCCTACTGATGGCCTCTTCTCCTTAGCTGGTCCATCCCTGTTAGCTCTCTCTGGGCAGGCGCTCGCTCCTTAAGGCTCAGTCCCTTTACCTCTTCCCCACTTGTCTCTCTCCTCTTCTGGTCACCTGCACGCTGCAGTCCTCCTTGTGGAGGAAACCCGTATTAATGTGTTTTGAACTCAACATGTCAGAAACTGAACTTTTAATTCCCTCTATTCCTTAAACTTGCTCTCTCTTCAGTAAATGGCAACTCTCTTTTTCTAGTTACTTGAACCAAAATCTTGGTCCTCTATACTGAATTAAAAAACCCAGCGTGCTTGTAGAAAGCCAGACCATTTTGTTGCATAATGCTTTGCTCACTACTAATTCTCCAGCTTGGTCACGAAGATTTCAGCTCTCTTTCTTGTCTATTCCTGGATTGAATGGTTCTTTCCTGTAGAACCAGAGCACAGGCCAGGGATGTGGATGGAATTTGGATGGTTGCTAGGTTACTTGGTACATTCTACCCCTGTTTACTGTTTACACGGAAGACTCATAGAAGTGGGAGATTTTCAATAGGAAAATAAACTCTTTTGAGGCTTAACTTATGAAAATCAAATAGTAAGTGAAAAGCACAAATTAAAAAAATCTTTGACATTCTTCCTCTTTCCTTCTAGAAAATATTTCTAAGAATACAACATAGAATTGAAATTGAAAAGAAATAAAATAACTGCTTTCAGAATCTTACTCTTGAAGCACAGAGTGTTAGCTATAGCCCAAGACCGAACGAAAATATCACACTGAACACAGGCCCTGAGGTATGGCAGATTTCATTCAGATAGAAATGCACATAAAAGGAAGGGCCTGCTATTTTAATCTTATGATTTTTAGGTACTGTCATTTACCACTCAAATAAACGAAAGAGAAGAATTATATTCCATTCAGAGTATTTAGAAAAGTGTTTTTTACTTCATAAAATAATGAAAGCAGTGTGCTTGGATACAGGGCGCATTATTGTAAGATATTTCCCTAGTCAGTCAAAATCACTGGAGCCCCCTTCATACAATGAATGCTCCCTGAAGTTCAGAGTCATTCTCAGTGGCTCCTCATCTGATTCATTGTTTTCTGGGCCAGCGCCCCCATTATTAGACCTTGCTGACCGCATTGTAGTGAACCTCTGGTATAGTCTTTCTTAAGTTAGGTAACTTCTTGATTATCAGTCAGATATATCTTTTCTTGATATACTACTTCATCATAGAGAAATAAAGAAGGAAAAATAGTTTTGGCAGCAAAGCAGCTGACAAAAAATATATAAAAGATGTAATATAGAGAAACAATAACTGTGTTAAACAGTACAAGTAAAAGATACTTCATAAGATCCAGTTATTTCAGATGGTTATATTGTTTATGTTCATTGATAAAGATAGTAGATGAAACCAAAATGATAGGCAAGAATAATATATTTTCACATGTATTATATATCACATATATAGAAGGAGAGAAATGCCCTCTAAGTGTGCCACCTTGAACATCTCAAAATGAGCCTAAGAATCAATAAAGGAGGTACAAACCTAAATTCATGATCTATACATTTACATGTATAGATCATATTATTATTTCTAGGGAAATATTATTATTATATTTTATTATAATATAATATAATATATATAATATAATATAATTTAATATAATATTATTATTTCTAGGGAAAAGCCTTTTTGAAATAGAAAACTATTATTTACATATTTCATACATGGACACCCCCCAAATTAAAAGCAGTTGAAAGTGAAAAGATATTTCCTTTTTGAGTGGGCATTTCATCCTCTACTTTTTTAGTAATATTTAATAGCTGTGAAAAAGAATATAATTTTGAGAAGACCCTCTCTGCGATTATAGTGTGTGTGTGTGTGTGTGTGTGAAGGTGGTATTTTGTGATGGTTAAGAGCAAAGAGATATAGTTCTCTAAGAAGTATAACCATTTCCACCACTAGACTGGTAGCAGCAGTGAGGTGGGAAGAGGTGAAATTGAGAAATCGGTTTTTATGGAAGGGCCAGCAAGGGTTGCCAGTGGTTTGGCTGTGAGGTCTGAGATAAAGGATGGCTTCAAGGTTTTTTGATCTGAGGAACGGCATGAAGAAAATTGCTAGTTATTAAGATAAAGAAGACTGGACGGTGGAGCAAGTTTAGGGGGATGAGGGGGAATCAAGAGTTTGCTTTGGGGGCCTTTTGAGTTGGAGTTGTCTAGGAGATGTCCAGGTGGGGGGATGAAGAGACAGGGGGGTCCTGGTCTAGTTAGAAACACAAAAAGAAGCGGAAGTGAGGTGAGTTTTAGGAACAAATGCAGCCGGGCGTGTCTTTGTGCTGTTTTTCCCTGGTCCCTGGAGTGTCTGTGGATTGTGCAGTTGCTGGTGACACGTTCCGTGGAGGTGGGATCCTGCCAGTAGAGACATAGCTCCGGTTTTGTGACTTTCCTGCCACTTTAGACACAGGTTTACATCACCATTTGGGAACATCAGACATTAACACACCCGGGAAACATGACGGATTTTGAGTTCTCCTGTTTCCTGTGCAAACGTAATGGCGCTCAGGTGCCTTCAGCTCAACAGTGTTGCAGAAAACCTGTCTTTCTGTGACGGGAGACCCAGAAGCTACAAAAGAAAGAACAGATGCATTAAACTCTCTATGTATAAAAGCTTTTATAGGTCAAAAATACCAAACACAAAATGTATAAATACAAATACTCCAACCATAAAAACTTTAATGTTGCAAAATGACTACGAATATTTGCAAAACAGCTGACAGAAACGATTAGTGTTAATACCGCACAAATAGTATTTACAACCTGATAAGAAAAAGACAATAAAAATTGTCAAAGGTCGTGAATAAATAATCCACAGAAGAGCAAATCCAAATGGTCAATGAACACATGGCTACCATGGTATCGACTTATATCAAGGTGATAGACATTCAGGCAAGTTTGTTTTTCTCCAAATACTTATCCATAAGGTTCAAGTTTTGCATGAATGTGTAATATTTAAATACACAGAGGAAAAGACAGCTATTTTTATTGTGAGCAAGAAAAAATATTTTGCGGAGATAAAAATATGAAAGGGTGCACGGGAGACACGGAAAATCACAACAAAGTATGTGGGCAGACCTCACAGCTGATAAGTCAGGAAACTTCTCCCGGTAGTTGTGAAGAATTATCAGCAGTTGGCAAAGCCCAGCTGATGTCTTCTATCGCTTTTATAATTTTCTATTTCTGTAATAATTTATCCCCTCATCTGTTCACCTGTTTCTACAAATTTCCAAACATTTCCCCAACATAGTTGAAAGATACCTTGGAAATCTTCATTTATTATCTTCTATTGATCTGCCCTTAAAACACACTCTTAAGATTAACCCAGCAGTTCTCAGTATGTGTGCTTCTCACCAGGCCATGGGCAGGAGGAAGAGGGGGTATGTGGCGGCCTTGGTGTCTCAGCAAGAGATTTCTGAATATACACATAGAACTTTCTCAGTCAATGAATTCTAGAAGTAGAATTGCTACCATGGCACTGACAGTGGGTTGTGGGGTAAGGTGGGGAGTGATAAGAGAAATCAGTGGGATTTTCTTCTACGCTAATATTACAGTTTCCCAAATCTGCTGTTATTTATCGGTATAAAATAACAGTAAATTAACTCAATCAGTAAATTGAGTTTAATCAATTCTATTGAATTCAATAAATATTTATTAAGTACCTGTCCTGTCATTAGGAGTGTGTTAAGTAGAAACAGGGCTTTATAAGAGGTATGGGACATAGCGCTGATACTCATGAAATGCGAACTTGTTGGGAGATACGATTTGTTCACATGTGACAATTGAAGACAGCATGTAATAGCCCATAACAAATTACAGGCCAAGAAGATTTTTCTTAGTCCAGCCACACCGATTGATTTCAGTGGATAACTGATCCCTTTTCACTTGAGTTTGTTCGTGCTGATAGAGCTTTGGTGAATCTGTCCTTGCAACTTACATTCCATGAATAGTTCAATGAGTTTAAAAGTCTGTTTGTAAATTGGTGGTAGTATCTAAATACTTTTAGCATTCTTTGTAAAAGAATTAGAACACAGACAGTCATTATAAATTGATAGATATTTTTAAACCTTTGGAAGACTTTATTTAAATGCACCAGCACCACCAGACTCAAAAGTCAAGAGAGAAAGAGTATTCTAAATCGAAGATGGAATTAAATTGCACTGTGAGAGAGCCCAGTTACTGGGATACTGTGTTCCTGGGGACTTGAGAAGTTGAGTACAAAAGCTAAATAATGTTTAGAATCTGACCCTGGTCAGCAACTGGGAAGTTACAGTAAGAGAATTTTCTACAACTATACTGGGCGGGAGACAATAACTCTTTCATAGGTGAGTATGCACAAGTCTAAAATTAATAGGCTCAAAATGGCTAAAGCTAAAATTGTAAACTAGAACAAGTCTGTTGTTTCTAAGCAACTGAATGAATCAGCAGCTAATAACATCATAAGTCATACTATGGCAAGTATATAGTAATTTAATATTTACCAGATTAGTATGGGATATGAAAATCCTTTGGTAGTCGTGTGTGTATAAAGTTTAGATTGCAGATTTAACAGGTGTAGCATCTCTTTCCTTCTCCCAGAAAGTCAGTATTGTTTAGGTGCATTGCTATTTTTCAAAGGCCAGGGTAGAATGGCAAACATATATTTGGATCTAATTCATAATAGGGTAGCTGGTTTCTGGCATAGAAATTCAACCTGTTATAAAAAAAACATTTGAACGATAACTTTGTTCTTAGCCACTTGTTCTTCGTAAATGGCTTATCTCAGGATTGACTGCTTTCATGAAATCTTTCTCCACCTTCTCAGTCCACAGTATACTCTCCTCCCCTCACCCCTTTCTTTATTCTATTGGCACTTCGGGATAAAGTTTTGAAAGTGTACTTTGCCTCCACGATAAGGTTTAGATTGTTATGAATCGATTTGTGTTTTCACTTATTAAGGGCATAAGATTGAAAAAGAGGTGTAAGGGAACTATTCCTCAATTTTCAGGAAGTGAGGATCTTAAAGTTGGTAAGAATGACACAGTGGTCGGTGGTTAGTGAACTTCTATTTTCTGAAGGAAATGATACTGTATTTGTGAGAATAGCTAACTTTATGCATCCAAGTTGAGGGGGACAGCACAAAAATCACAGAACTCTAAAAAAAAAAAAAAAATCACAGAATTCTGAGAAAGGCTAAGAATGCAGGAACAAAAATGACCACCTGATATAAATTGCTACTTATATGCATTTGAAATCTGTCTCCATGGGGATGTAGTAGGAGCTCAGAGAACCCTTAGTAAAATTGCCTTCAATAAGTTTGAATCTCTCCAACACTCTTCAGATGATTTCTTTCCCCTTCTGAGCGGAAATAGGATTAGCAAATTGTGGCTCTGACCTATCACTTTTACCAAGATGCAACGTTCCTAGAATACAGTTACATATGGATTGCAAATAGTGAAACATGTAATACTCAGAAAAGCGTGGCAGAAAAATCCTTCTATCCAGGATTGTTTATGTTGCTATTGGTGAATACAGGGGTTCTGCCATTGAAATAATGTAATTATGATTGAATATTACCCTTACCCAATATTTCTGCCCCAGGGAAGCAATAAAAGAGGTTTCTATTTTGGTAATCGCCTGGTTGTTCCCCCTCCTTTTGGCTAAGGGATGTAAATAACGCCCAGTGGGTTTGCTCCCCAAGACAAGTGAGCCGGGCCAGCTCAAAAGTTCTAGCACTGGGCTTCCCTGGTGGCGCAGTGGTTGAGAGTCCGCCTGCCAATGCAGGGAGCGCGGGTTCGTGTCCCGGTCCGGGAGGATCCCGCGTGCCGTGGAGCGGCTGGGCCCGTGAGCCGTGGCCGCTGGGCCTGCGCGTCCGGAGCCTGTGCTCCGCGACGGGAGAGGCCGCGGCGGTGGGAGGCCCGCGTACCGCAAAAAAAAAAAAAAAAAAAAAAAAAAAGTTCTAGCACTACGACTTTTAGCACGAAGACACCTTTGGCTGTGGCCTGTGTGTTGTGCAGGAGGGATTGGGCAAAGAATAAAGGGAAGGGTGGAGGATCGCTTTGGCTTTCTGTATCTTGTAGCTGAAATGTTCATCTTAAAACCATACCTAGCTCAGATAAGGGAGTCACCCCTGATTTTGGCAAGGAACTAAAATGTTGGTCTTCTTGGGTAACAAGTAAGTTCCTTCCCACCCCCCTTGTTTAATATCACGAGTTTAAAAGCTACGTGCTGATAAAAACAATGCATGTGAGCGCTCCTTGGCATGTCTCTCTGCTCAGCTCCAAATCCTAGGAAGCTTGTTCCAGAGGCTCTGATTCCCATTCAGACACCTGCAGAAATGCCAAGAAACCCCAGGGGAGGAAATCATAAATCTTTCTAGGATTTGTCTTAAAATCTTAACTGCCATCACCAATCAATTTAACACTTTTATTAAATATTGCTTTGCATCACTCTGGTCTTCTACTGCTTCGATTGTACTAATTGTACTAGTTTGGTCTTTTCCCAAAATTGTTTTCAAGACTATGATTACAAAACATTATAACAATTATTCTAATAGAAACATATAACAAACGAGTGTCGCCCATTCAAAATGCATCCTTATTTTGGTATGGCACCTACAAAAGTTTAAGAGAGTGGAAAAGATATGATAGAGGCAGGTAGGACTTTTCAGTAGTCGCCCTATTAAAAGGTTTGTTCCTTAACAATTTGATTTTGTTTTATGTGAAACTATGTGTGTTTCTGGTCCTTGTTCGATTATAAAAGTGAACGATGGTCCCTCCGGGGAATTTGGAAAATCTGAAGATTAGAAAGGGAACTATAAAATCGAGTGTGGATGCACCGCCTCGAAAGAATCACACTGGCTCTTCCTGATCGCAGCGTGACTTCATGGAGTGGGTGTCGATGCCATCCCCACTACCCCCTCTCCCCCGACTGGCCGGCCTCAGCAGCCCAATTCCAGATCTGCTTCTCCCATTTCTGTGCTAACTACAGTCACGTGTGGTTAAGGTGCGGGAGGACTCAATACTTGTGTCCTATTGAATCAAATCATCAGAAGTGACACGTTCAAGAGAATCCACTCACCGCTGACGGAGTGCTTCTGCAAAGTGCTACCAGGGTCAAAAGACAGAACGTTTCATAGATGAAGCGACGTTTGGGCCAGATCCTGAGAGATCAAAGCTATAAAATTTCCCCTGGTCTATCAGAAGTTCAAATCTCAATTTTAACATAGGAATAAAGATAATGAGATCCTCCCCCAAAGTCAGAACCGAATCATTCATATATCTAAAAAGGGCCAAACACAACCTTGTAATGATAGAAATAAAAATTTACAGTCATATAATTTTAAAAAATAAATAATAAAAGCTCTGGGTCTTTCAAAGACTTCAGTGTAGTGACATTTCTTCAGTGGCAAAATAATCTAAGATTTCTATAACAGATTCTGCCAAGTGGTTCCCTGAATCAATCTACGTAGCTCACAAATGGAAATGAGTATATAAGAACTGGGAACACCTCCAACAGAGCTTTTTTTTTTTTTTTTTTTTTTTTTTTGCGGTACGCGGGCCTCTCACCGCTGTGGCTTCTCCCGTTGCGGAGCACAGGCTCCGGACGCGCAGGCGCAGCGGCCACGGCTCACGGGCCCAGCCGCTCCGCGGCACGTGGGATCCTCCCGGACCGGGGCGCGAACCCGTGTCCCCTGCATCGGCAGGCGGACTCGCAACCACCGCGCCACCAGGGAGGCCCTAGGCACAGCTTTATAGATAAAACCATGAGACTTCTGAATTCTGTAATGAGTTATGTGGCTGGTCAGCTGTCAGGAACAAAATATGCTGCTCCTGTCACTTGCCACCTAGACCTGAATGGAATGGATGTTTCCATCACACATCTGATGCTTCTAGTGTATATAGACCTGGACTCAGTTATGGAGCTGACATATCCAGTTTGTCTGAAATTGTTGGAGAACATTAAGAATAATAAAGACTGGGCTACAAACTTACCTTCACCCACTGGAATTCTCTTTCATTCTTGGTATTCTTCTAGAAGCTAGCAGTGAGACTTGGCAAGTTGTTGGAAGATTATCTAGTGGTACCGACCACCCCCAGATTGCAGGAATTACCCTTTCCTCCAAATTCTTATAGCTATTACTCACTGAGTGATTCATTTAGTTAACACAATCATGTGTACATTTCAATATTTTTTTTCAGTTGTTTTAACTCTTAGTTAGGTTCTGTTACTTAAGATTCTTTATGTTTATACTCCATGGGACTGACAAAATTGCTGTTAGCTTGACACCCAAGATCTCAGTCTTACACTTGCTAAAATGCCCCTTGCTGTGGCCTTGCAGTTTACACATCTTTGATGTTATTTCCTTTTTTTCTCCTGGGAGAGTTCCATCTCAGAGGTTTTTTAAGACTGTGTTAATAGAAGTCTGAACCCCCAATATTATTTGACCAGCTGGCCCATGTAGGTGTTTAAAGTGAGGGAACCCCGTATAGTATGACAGCAGTGAGCGTCTTGGGTGCTGTCACTGGAAAGAAAGTTGGAGGGCAGAAATGCACGTTTGTCCTCGTTATTGTACCTAAGACGAGCTCTGCCCACCGACTAGGGGCTGGAGACTCTGACCCTGTGGAGAGGCCTTCTCTTCGGGCTAACTGGGGCTGCGGGGTGACGAGTCGGCAGAATGCACAACCTTTCCGAGCCCCTCCGTTTGCCATTCCGCAGCAGCAGGCTTCCGGGACCGAGCTGTGGCCGGGAAGGCTCAGGAGGCGGCAGTGAGAGTGAAGCAGCTCACAGCTGACTGGGCTGGGGGAGGAGGTTCTCGGGATTCCAGGCCAGCAGGGGTTTGCAGAGCATCTGCTCCTCTTCCAGCCTGACCAGTAAAGAGCTTAGAAGTCTTCACTCCCGTCCTCACAACAAGAAGTAAGCTGGACAAATCTGGAAATAAATGACTTTTCTTGATTCCATCAAACAACTGAGATTGTAGGGCAAATTACCATCCCCAAATCTGAAGAAATGTGAGAATATAGAGAAACACAGCTGAGATTAGTTTAACTGGAACAGAAGCTGCTAGAGCCAAAAACTGGTAAGAATGTTTCAATGCTAGTTTTGACAAATTGCTGAGGCCTAAGTGTTGGCAAGGATATACTTTTTTTTTTTTTTTTTTGGCGGTACGCGGGCCTCTCACTGTTGTGGCCTCTCCCGTTGTGGAGCACAGGCTCCAGACGTGCAGGCTCAGCGGCCATGGCTCATGGGCCCAGCCGCTCCGCGGCACGTGGGATCCTCCCGGACCGGGGCACGAACCCGTGTCTCCTGCATCGGCAGGCAGACTCTCAACCACTGCACCACCAGGGAAGCCCAAGGATATCCTTTTTATCCCTTCACTCTGAGATTTTGTGTGTCCTTAAAACTGAAGTGAGGGTCTTGTAGGCAGCTTATAGTTAGGTCTTGTTTTTTTTAATCCATCCGGCCACTCTGTGCCTTTTCATTGGTGAATTTAATCCATTTACAGTTAGAATGACTATTGATATGTAAAGACTTACTAATGCCATCTTGCTGTCTGCCTCCTGGTAGTTCTGTATTTCCGTTGTTTCTTTTTCCCTCTGTTTTTACCTACCTTGCAAATTGGTGATTTTCCACGTGGTATGCTCTGTTTCCCCTTTCTGTATCTTTTGTGAATCTGCTCTAGGTTTTTGCTTTGTGGTTACCATGGGGCTTACATGAAACATCTCGTAGGTGAAACAATCCATTTTAAGCTGACAGCAACTTAACTTCTATCCCACACAAAAACTCCATGCTTTTTCTCCCTCCTCTTTATATTTGTGATGTCACAATTTACCTCTTTTCATATTGTGTTTTCATTAACAAATCATAGTAGCTATAGTTATTTTAAGTACCCTTTTCCTTTAACCTTTATACTATAGTTAAGTGGTTAACACAGAATCCCATGTTTTCTAAATCTCCCTATATTTACCTTTACCAGTGTGTTATATACTTTTGCGTGTTTTCGTGTCACTGATTAACATCTTTTCATTTTAGCTTGAAGGACTTTTTTCAGCATTTCTTGCAGGAAGGTCTAGTGATGATGAACTCTGACAACTTTATTTTTTAATTTTTATTTTTGTCTAGGAAAGTCTTTATTTCTCCTTCATATGAGAAGGATAACTTTGCCAGAGAGAGAGCATTCTTGGGTACCAATTTTTTTTCTTTCGACACTTTGAATATGTCATTTCCTTCTCTCCTGACCTGTAGGGTTTCTGCTGAGAAATCCACTGATAGCTTAATAGGGATTCCATTGTAAATTACCACCTTTTTTCCTCTGGCTGCTTTTAGGATTCTCTCTTTATCTTTGATTTTTGACACAGTTTCTTTATAATGTGTCTTGGAGAAGGTCTTTTTACATTGAGATAATAAGACGATCTGTTAACTTCCTGAACTTGGATGTCCAAGTCTCTCCTCAGGTTTAGGAAGTTCTCAGCTATTATTTCTTCAAATAAACCTTCTGCCACCCCCAACCCCCATTTTTCTCTTCTTCTTCCGGAATCCCGATTATTTTAATATTTGTAAGTTTGGTGAAATCCTATAGGTCATGTAGGCTTTCTCAGCTTTCTTCCATTCTTTTTTCTTTGTGTTCCCCTGATTGGGTTATTTCAAAGTCCTGTCCTCTAGATTACTTATTCTGTCTTCCATTTGATTTACTCTGTTGTAGATGCTCTCTACTGCATTTTTATTTCATTCATTGAATTTTTCAGCTCCAGCATTTCTGTTTGGTTCTTTTCTATGACTTCTACTTCTTTATTAAATTTCTCATTTGGTTCATGAATTTTTTTCCCGATTTTATTAAATTATCTTTCTGAGTTTTCTTGTAGCTCATTGAATTTCTTCAAAACAGCTCTTTTGAAATTTTTATCAGCTAGATAACAATATTCTGTGCCTTTGCACTCATTTATTGGAGGATTATTGTTACCTTTTGGTGTTGATTTGTTTCCTTGAGTCTTCCTTTTCCTTGTAGTTTTACATTGCTGCTTTCACACTGGAATAGCAGACACCTTCTCAAATCTTCACTGGTTACCTACAGCTGGGGTATACTGTTTGTTGGTTCTGTTATATCTGGGGTTTCCTCTGACCTTGTATGTATAATACACCTGCTCTACATTTCTTGGAAGAATTCTTAAGCTTTTATGTCTTCTTTGGTTCTCTGGAAACCTTTCTTTTGTTTTCCAGAAGGTGGCTCTATAGGTTAAGTTTGTGGTTTTTCCCTTGTCCACAAATATTTCTGATAGCATGTCATTTACCTGACTGACATTCACTGCTGTACTCCCAAGTGTTCATCAGGAGCTGGCTGCAGAGTGGGGGGAGGTCTGTGTTTAGCACTTGGGGCTTTGTGGATAGCTGTGGACCTGGTGGGGAGATCCTGGGATGAGGTTCTCCCAAAGGCTCATGGGTTAACTTCCTGCTGACTTCCTCATCACAGTCAGCATGAACTACTTCTCTTTTAATGCCTTTTATGTTCTTATCTGGCTCTTTCCTGATCTCCTCCTTCCCCCTAATCATGGAGGTCCCACCTTAGTACTCTGGGTGCTATTGGAGAGAATTGGGGTAGCTGCTCACACATCACTCTCCTTTTTCCCCAGGGGAGGGGTCACCTCCCGATGTTCAGCCCTCCTCTAAGTCATGTTGGGGGAGGGGTGGCAGGGACCAAGTTCCTCTTCCCCTCTCCACTACATAAAAACTCATATATAGGGCTTCCCTGGTGGCGCAGTGGTTGAGAGTCCGCCTGCTGATACAGGGCACACAGGTTCGTGCCCTGGTCCGGGAAGATCCCACATGCCACGGAGCGGCTGGGCCCGTGAGCCATGGCCACTGAGCCTGCGCGTCCAGAGCCTGTGCTCTGCAAGGGGAGAGGCCGCAACAGTGAGAGGCCCACGTACCGCAAACAAACAAACAAACAAAAAAAAAACAACTCATATATATATATGAGTTTTATATAAATATATATATTTATTTATTTATATTTGTTCCAGTGACATGCTGGAATCTCCCCTAAGGGAGGCTGGACTTCTACAAATTCTCTCTCATCCATAAGTATCTGCTCAAATCAGCTCTCTTCAGGTTTCCCCTGACCACAGCTGCGAGGGTTTGGGGCTGGTTCTCTGGCTCCACTGGTTCTGCATCCAACACCAAGTTGTGTCTGCCTATTACTGGATGCTCAGGTGGGTGAGACTTGTCCTGGGTTTTTTAGCCTATGATGCTGGATCCCACAACTCCCACAGAGGCATGTTTGTTTGTGGATGCCTAATTAGTTGCTACAAAAAGGAGACAAGAAATGAGGATGTCTTGGGAATTATCTGGTGGTCCAGTGGTTAGGACTCTGAGCTTCCACTGTAGGGGACACAGGTTCAATCCCTGGTCTGGGAACTAACGTCCTGCATGCCACGCAGTGTGGCCAAAAAATAAAAAAAGACATCTTATGCCACCATGATGGTGACATCACTTCTCTGGAGTGATTTAGTTCTTTAGAAACAATTCTGTAATGAAATTGTGTTTTTTGAAAGGTGGTATTTACATATGTGCCTTAAAATAGACTTTCAGAACTTTGAAAAGTTTCCTTCATCTCTCTAATTTGGGGGAAGTCATTGGCTCTTTGAAAATTGTATTAAAGCCCAGTAAAATGCATAAATAGGTAGCCATATAAAATGTTTTATGCGATTCCAAGGGGCTCATACATCTCCTGAATTCCATTTGTGGAACCTCCGAGGATCCATGAACTCCACATTAAGAGAGCCTGCACTATATTTTGTGCTTTTTAAGTAAAAATGTACATATATATTCTGTCATTGGATCTGAAATGGGGAAGAACATACAGATGATCTGTACTCTCAGAAGGTTTCATCAGTAAAACATTTTTGTGCAAGAGTCCCCAGTAAATACATATTTATTTAAAATTCGTTTCCTACCCCTGTCAGTTTGTGTAATGAATATTAGGAAAGCATAATTTCTGTCTTACTTTAAGATAAAAACAAATATCAAGAGAAGTTCTAATATTTTCTTCACCAAGATTAGTAGGTTGTCATCTGCTTCCCCTCAAGTGCATGGATTCCATTTTGGTGACCACAGTGTTATGTCAAAATGGGAGCCCAGTAGATGTAGGTACATTAATAAAACAGAGCTGTAGTGGTGTGACGACATCCAACAAGGTACCTGTAGTGTCCACCAGGAGAAACTGAGTGAAAGTATCATAGGTAATGTTTCATTTAATTTCCCAAGAAAGCGGACTATTGCTGAAACGGAGCAGGACCCTGTGGTCCTTGTCCTCCCTGCCCTCAGGGCCTCAGCCTGCCTTTTGTCTGTGGAAAAACTCTAGCCAAACAATAAGTTTAATCAGAGAAGTGAGAAAATGCAGAAACAAAGGAAAACAGTCCAACAAGACTAAATAATAATACTTTTTTCATTAAGTATAGTCAAGGACCTTTAGTTCCTTCTCAAGGGCTACAGATCATATTCTGAGCCATATCCCGTGAGCTGTCTTGTAGATACGGAAAGCCCCACCAGGTGGAAGAAGTGAACTACATGATGACCAGACTGTCGCCATGACATGCGCTGCCGCAATTCCAAGAACTGGCCTCAAGGAAATGCAAACAAACCAATCCTGGAACTGAATTAACTGTACTTAAAACAATCACGAAGATGCTGATCAGACCACTGATGCCCAATTTCAAGATGACTGTCACATGTACCACAATGTTCACTGCAGCGCTATTTACAATAGCCAGGACATGGAAGCAACCTAAGTGTCCATCCACAGACGAATGGATAAAGAAGATGTGGCACATATATACAATGGAACATTACTCAGCCATAAAAAGAAACGAAATTGAGTTATTTGTAGTGAGGTGGATGGACCTGGAGTCTGTCATACAGAGTGAGGTAAGTCAGAAAGAGAAAAACAAATACCGTATGCTAACACCTATATATGGAATCTAAAAAAAAAAAAAAATGGTTCTGATGAAACTAGGCACAGGACAGGAATCAAGATGCAGATGTAGATAATGGACTTGAGGACACGGGGAGGGGGGAGGGTAAGCTGGGACAAAATGAGAGAGTGGCATGGACATATATCCACTACCACATGTAAAATAGATCGCTAGTGGGAAGCAGCCGCATAGCACAGGGAGATCAGCTCGGTGCTTTGTGTCCACCTAGAGGGGTGGGGTAGGGAGGGTGGGAGGGAGACGCAAGAGGGAGGAGATATGGGGATATGTGTATGCATATAACTGATTCACTAAGTTATACAGCAGAAACTAACACACCATTGTAAACCCATTATACTCCAATGAAGATGTTAAACAAAAAGTTGACTGTCAGAGCTGACTGAGCTGTTTCTGCGTGTGGCACCCCGCCTCCGTCCACTGGTTGTCGGGGTTGGGGGGAGTCGGCCTTTGGACAGGAGTGTCTCCCCACACCGCCACTGCTGGCATCCAAACTTTCCTTTCCACCGACCTTACCTCTTTATTGGCTTTTGAGCAGTGGGTAGCCGGACCCCACTCTCTGTACATCACTACAGATTTACTTCATGTATTTACTGACATTATTTAGCAAGCATAGTAGCACTGACTGTGTACCAGGCACTTACACTTTAAGCATGTTACAAAAATATCGGCTCATTTTATGCTTTTAATAACCCTATGAAGTAAATACTATTACTATCCTAACAATATATTGACAATTTAAAGTGGTTTCTCAAGTTCATTGATTTGAGGCCCTGTAACTTGGGGCTGGAATGTTCACGCTGAGGCAGCACAGCAGCTGCAGCTCCCGTACGTGGAGGTCACGTAGAAACCCAGAACAGGTTGCTAGCCTGCCTGAGGGCGGGGTCGCGATACCTTCCCGCTCTTTGGTGTCCGCTTCATGGGATGCAGTCGTGCACTGCAGCCCGGTGTCCAGGCCTCCTTGAGATCAATGAACTTTGGAGTTGCTTTTTTTTTTTTTTTTTTTTTTTTTTTTTTTGCGGTATGCGGGCCTCTCACTGTTGTGGCCTCTCCCGTTGCGGAGCACAGGCTCCGGACGCGCAGGCCTAGCGGCCATGGCTCACGGGCTTAGTTGCTCCGCGGCATGTGGGATCTTCCCGGACCTGGGCACGAACCCGTGTCTCCTGCATCGGCAGGCGGATTCTCAACCACTGCGCGACCAGGGAAGCCCTGGAGTTGCTTTTTGAAGAATATTGAGGCAGCAACGGCTACTCCTTCCTGGGAGGAATCTGTGTTCATCTTGTTCTTCACTTTGTTTTTTTTTGTTTTTTTGTTTGTTTGTTTGTTTGTTTTGTGGTATGCGGGCCTCTCACTGCTGTGGCCTCTCCCGTTGCGGAGCACAGGCTCCGGACGCGCAGGCGCAGCGGCCATGGCTCACGGGCCCAGCCGCTCCGCGGCACGTGGGATCCTCCCGGACCGGGGCACGAACCCGTGTCCCCTGCATTGGCAGGCGGATTCTCAATCACTGCGCCACCAGGGAAGCCCTTGTTTTTCACTTTGAAGTGTTTAAGCTTAATTTTAAATCAAGGACCCGCACCACAAGGCTTGATTTCATCTTAACTACTTTTTTTCAAATTTTATTTTATTTTATTATTTTTTAAACGTCTTTATTGGAGTATAATTACTTTACAATGGCGTGTTCGTTTCTGCTTTATAACAAAGTGAATCTTTGCTTTAGCGCAGGAGTCACTGGAAAAATCGTTTTCTTTTTCTTTCCTTTTTTTTCTTGTTCAGAAGACTTTAATATAAAAAGATGTCAGAGGAAAAGATAAGAAAAATGAAACACAGCCAAACAATTCACTTTTTCAAAAACTCTCATGCTATCGTCTCACATGTGTGCCTGAAGAGAGGCCATACATTGGGACTCCTCCTGCATTTCCAAAATGCCGAGGAACATCCATTTCTAACTTCAGTTGATATAATCAGGGGCACTCGAAAACTAGATGTCAGTGGAAGGGATTTTGCATATTTTTTGTTTCCTGGGAACATTTTTCTTTTTGGCATTTACTCATTTAACAAAATCTGCTCTGTTTGTATATCCTAAGTTTTCAGCATTCTATTTTAAATGATGACTGAGAGAATTAGCAAACGTATCTGAAATCCTTTCGAGTTCTTCAGAGGGAATAAGTAACTGTCCATTTCCCTTATGTGCCTTTTTTTTGTAGCACTTCCTGATACATTATACACATACTTTTGTCTGTCTGAGAGAGCAAGGAGTTTGTTTTAGTCACTGCTGTATCTCAAAGCCTAAAACAGTATCTGGCACATAATTGTCCTCAGTAAATATTTGCCAAATGAATGGGTGGGTAAAGAAATGAAATTAACTATGAAGCATGTTGATTGCAAACACCACCATCTGCCCGATGTCCTTGTGAAGGCAGACGCTTACCCCTCAAAGGACTTGGCCAAGATTATACGAGGAAAATGCTGTTGCCTTCACCATGATGGATATGATAGGGAACAGGAAAAATGAGGAATGGTTATGGTGATCTGTTTTCGCTGCTGAAAAATAGAGGTCCATTGAAAACCTATCAGGAGAACTTAAGAAATAGCATAAACAACCAGTTATTTTGGCCTCTATGAAGTAGCAATACCTAGATGCTGAGAACCGAGAATTGAAAGCTTTATAAAGTCAAATGTAAATGAAGAATGAATGAAGCAGACTAGTTTGCTTCAACTCTTCAGAAATGAATTTTAAACAAATCACTTGACTGGTTTACATCTTATTGTATGTTAAGATTGTAGGTATTTTTAGTCTCTTACAAAGAGCTGTTGTTTTCAATTGGTATCAATAGCCTCAACATATAGAGAAATTTTCCCTCTGGTACTTTTCAAAGAGATTTTCTCTGATTTCTTATGTGTTTCTTTTGAGCTCTTAATTACATTGAGAGAAAATGGGTTACCTCAATTCTTTTACCATATAAATCTTTTGTCTTGAGGGGAGAAAACTGATTTTTAAAAAATGTACAGTGAGTTATTGATGAAAAGTCATTCTACAATGAGCTTCTGTGTATTAGATAGTTGAAGGAAAAATATTGATAATACTAGCTGTGTAGCCTCATGAGAAATCATTACTTAAAATTTTCATTATCAAAATGAATAGTGTACTCCTCTCTTCGATCAAATGTACGCCATTCACCTGTTTTATTTTTTTTTAAGCTTTCTGTATTCAAATGACGGGATCCTGAACAATGTAGCTATTTTATCGAAAATAAGAAACTTTTTAATGTTTAAAAGAGAATAGCAAAGCTATAAAATATGTCTAAGTATTAACGGATTTATTTCCATTCTTATCAAAGCCTATGATTTGGAGGATTTCCATTTTCTAGAAGCCACATGTGACTGGATTTCAGATCTTGGAATAATAATTGCACAAATAATTTATTTCCTAACATTTTACACAATCACAAATTTACTGTTACCTGAGATAAAATAGGCGTGACATTAAATTACTGAAACGTTTTCTCCTGCAGATTCTGGTAGCAAAGATAGGATAAAATGAAAGCTCGTTTTTATCATATGATCAGTTCACTTATAGCCCAGTGGTGAAAAACAGAGTGTTTAGTGTTTAGTGTCTAGGGATCGTTTTATTAAGCATTATTGCAAAACAAATCAGCCAAAACTCAATGGCTTAAAGCTTTGACTCTTCTCAGCCGCGCGTGGCTAATCATGGCTGGGCTCCTTCCGGTCTGTGGTTTGGCTGGCAGTTCTGCTCTGGACCGGGTTGGCAAGCTGCTCACTTAAGGCAGCTCTACCCCACATGCCACTCCACCTTCCCCTGGGGCCGGCTGACGAGCTCAGGCCTGCCTTCCTCACAATGCTGTCAGCAGAACTATGCCAGGACTCCTGAGTTCTAGGCTGGGAACCGGCACACTGTCCCTTCCTCCTCATCCTATTTACCAAAGCAAGTCACAAGCCCAACCCAGAATCGAGGAGGAATTTCCAGAGGGAACTGCAAAATGTATGGATACGGGGGTGGTGGGGGGGGTGGTGAGGAGTTGGAGGACTTGGAGGCATTAATGCCACTCACGATAGGTGAAAAGAGAAGATGCATATTGAAAACTGTAGGAAACAAAATCAGGAAATGATTTTTGAAAAGGAGAGCCATCGTGGCACGGTACATTGTTCCTTAGCTGCAATCATAGGGTTATCTCAAGGCTTTTACATAGGTGGTTGGTAAACGTGCCTATATCAAAAGTATCTATAGTTGCCAGGAACCACACTGATTCTCCAGATCGGTGCTTCTCAAAGTGTGGTCACCTGACCAACAGAATCATCTGGGAACTTGATAGAAAGGCAAATCCTCAGGTCCAGCTCCCGACCTACTGACTTGGAAACTCTCGGGCAGGGCCCAGCAATCTGGATTTTAACAAGCCCTCCAGGCGATTCGCTGCCTGCTGACAAGGGAAACATTCATCCCTTGGTCTGCTGCAATTTAATCTTCTGGGTGATAATGATCTGATCACATCTTTGGATTTTGTTGTTGACAACGTCAAGTGGGGAAGATGTCAGAGCTCTCCTAATTTTTACCACAGAGAAGATTGGTGACCTTTTTGGCAAAAAAAAACGATGAGCAAAATACATTTAAAAGGCCAGTTCCTTTCCACTCATTCCTGATTTGTCTGACCAAATTTGCTGTGCCCCAACCTTCATCCTTCCCTCTACCCCCAGCGTGGAAGGATAAATGATTATTTTTTCCTCTGAATGACTATTCCCTTGAAAAGTTTTTCACATCAATGGCTGCTATTCAGGACTTCTGAAGGCTAAGTTAGAACCACTGAGAAGTGGTGTGAGCTCTGTTTCATTTACTTCCTTTCTCTCAAAGTCAAAGGAAGAATACCCAATAATTGGTCATATTCCTACTATTCTCACTGGACTTTTGAGATTAAAATGTAACCCTTGATGCTGGTCACTATAATCTGAAGCCAAAGCTTTCTGCTTTAAACCATTAGCTTTCTGTTGATGTACTATCATTATATAATTATTGTTTCCATTTATTTTACCAAGAAAAATTCTATCAGAAAAGGAAGACTATCTGAGAGTTGACATTTCTATCAAAGAATTAGTGATAGGATAAAGCATGAAGTTAACAAACATTAAATGCATTATTTAGTCATTTACTTATTCAGTTCTAGGGAAAGCAAACAGTTTTTCATATAGAAAATTATTTCTAGGGTCACCGCACAGCTGAAAAGAGAAAAGCACTTTTGGATAAAGAAGATGTGGCATGTATATACAATGGAATATTACTCAGCCATAAAAAGAAACAAAATTGAGTTATTTGTAGTTAGGTGGATGGACCTAGAGTCTGTCATACAGAGTGAAGTAAGTCAGAAAGAGAAAAACAAATACCGTGTGCTAACACATATATATGGAATCTAAGAAAAAAAAATGGTACTGATGAACCTAGGGGCAGGACAGGAATAAAGACACAGACATACAGAATGGACTTGAGGCCATGGGGAGGGGGAAGGGTAAGCTGGGACGAAGTGAGAGAGTGGCAGGGACATATATATACTATCAAACGTAAAATAGATAGCTAGTGGGAAGCAGCCGCATAGCACAGGGAGATCAGCTCAGTGCTTTGTGACCACCTAGAGGGGTGGGATAAGGAGGGTGGGAGGAAGACACAAGAGGGAGGGGATATGGGGATATATGTATACATATAGCTGATTCACTTTGTTATATAGTAGAAACTAAACACTGTAAAGCAGTTATACTCTAATAAAGGTGTTAAATGAAAAAGAATTTAAAAAAATTTTAGGTGCATTTGTATAATTATAAAAGATCACATTTTCAGGTATATTAATAATGGTAGCTGAGAGTGATCTGATGAGCATAATTTCTGAACCAATAGCAAAAAGGAAACAGAAAATTGTATTAATTGATGTTGAAGACAGTTCTTCTAAACTCAGCCCCAAGGCTTGGATGTTCTTTTAAGAAGATTGCTTATTGCTTAAAATTCTCATATCATCACCCAGTTAATTCTCCTAAGACACATCATTAGTCAGTTATTTTCTGGATGCATGACACCTTCAATTTCCTTCTTGCCCCCAGTTCTATATTTTGAAATGTTATGATTATTAGCTTATAGATTTTCACTTTGCAATATGCATGTTTAGTTTTATTCATAATTCTGAATTGCTTCTGTTCCGTGGTGGAATCTTTTTTATAGATACAGCTGGAATGTCTGGATTCAGAACTGCCTGATAAGGTTGTCCATGTGCTTTGATTAAACCACATAAAATTTGTTTCTAGAGCTTTCCTTTTCCCTGGATCACAGTGTTTGATATTTTACCTGCAGTAATCAATTAATCTTTTTGGCATGAAACCTGTATTGGCCACTGTTAATATGTTTTGAAGATGTAACGTATCACATCAGAACCACTGCATGTTCGCTTACTTTACAGTTTTACCTACAGGTAAAGACCAGTGAGGAACTGTGCCACAGGCACCGACTTAGAGCCTTGGTGCCTCTTGCTCAGCTCAGTGGTCACCGATGGTGAAATCTCTGTGTCAGCTCTTGGTCAGCAAAGCTGGTCAGATCTAGCGATGTAATTGGCACAGATTGAGCAAATCAGTCTAGAGCACTGTCTTTATTCCTGCAGCTATATTTGGTGAGACATACTGTTCTCACTATTCAGATAAATTGTGGACCAAGAGGCTAAATGACTTGTTTTACATTTAGGAAGCCCAGGTTGTTACACAGGCACTTGCTCTCTAAAAGCATGTGAATGTGATCTGTAAAATATTTATTTCACTTGTTCTGTCTATGCATTTTTGAGTCTGTTTCCCACACTGGACTGCAAGCTTCTCGGAGGACGCAGCAACATTCCTGGTTCTCTTGATAACACTGCCTGGCTCGTGGCAGGTGCCCCAAATATGATTACTGAATAGAGGATAGAGGTTTGAATTAATGCTGGTAGTAGGCTCTGGAGGACATCTCAAGATGCTACCATATATTAATGTATCAGTTTCCTACTACTGCTGTAACAAGTTATCACAAACTTAGTGGCTTCAAACAAGCCAAATTCATTGTCTTACAGTTCTGGAGGTCAGAAGTCTGAATTGGGTCTCCATGGGCTAAAATCGAGGTGTTGGCAGGGTCACACTCCTTCTGGAATCTATTTCCTTGCCTTTTCCAATTTCTAGAAGCCTCCTGCATCCGTGCACGGCTTATGGTCCTTTCCCTCAACTTCAAAACAAGCAGTGTAGCACCTTCAAATTTCTTTCTGACACTTCTCCCCTCTCCGTTTGTAAAGACCCTTGTGACTACATTGAACCCACCAGGATAATTTCTCCATCTGAAGGTCAGCAGATTGGCAAACTTAATTCCCCTTGCCATGTAACCCAACATACTTACCGTTTCCAGGGATTAGGACACAGGCATCTTTGGTGGGGGGGTGGGGGGGAGTGGGCTTTATTCTGCTGACCACATTGTCCAAACAGCATATTTTTAATATAAATTTATTTATTTATTTTTGGCTGTGCTGGGTCTTCGTTGCTATAAGCAGGCTTTCTCTACTTGTGGCGAGCAGGGGCTCCTCTTCGTTGTGGTGCATGGGCTTCTCATTGCAGTGGCTTCTCTTGTTGTGGAGCACAGGCTCTTAGGCGTGCAGCCTTCAGTAGTTGCGGCACATGGGCTCAGTAGCTGTGGTGCACGGGCTTAGTAGCTCCGCGGCATGTGGGATCTTCCCGGACCAGGGCTCAAACCCATGTCCCCTGCATTGGCAGGTGGATTCTTAACCACTGCGCCATCAGGGAAATCCCTAGTTTTGCTTTTTATATTTAAGTCTTTTTTGGGGGGATGGGGGAATGACCACCAAGTTTATTGAAAACAAGGGACGCTTGGTGTTAGCTTTGCACCTTTATGACAAAGACCACACTAAGCCTCTATGCTGCCCCCCTCTGGAACAGAAGACCCGCTCTAGCACCACAGTTCTAAAGGGTGGGTCCAAGGTTCTTCCCAGAAGCAGCTGCGGAGATCCAGTTAAACTCTTCCCAGAGAGCACTCCGAAAACGGGACCTCCAGGTGACACATTTTCCCCAAGGAGCCCAAGGGAAGAGAAGAGCTGAAAGGTGAAGACTTTTCTTTCTCCTGATGTAGAAGCAAGAAAGTCAACCTGTGTGAAATCCGATCCAGAGGCCGAGATATCCTCCACGTCTAAAACTATGTTCCAGTCTCTCCTCTCCAATCCATGAAAAAATGAGAGAACAGGGATATTTTCTAAGAGATGCAATTTCTCCAGATGGAGCCAAGTGGTTTTTTAAAATAAATCTATTTATTTATTTATTTTTGGCTGCATCGGGTCTTCGTTGCTGCGCCGGCTCTCTCTAGTTGCGGCGAGCGGGGGCTACTCTTCGTGTGGTGCCTGGGCTTCTCATTGCGGTGGCTTCTCTTGTTGCGGAGCACGGGCTCTAGGCGCGCGGGCTTCAGGAGTTGTGGCGCGTGTGCTCAGTAGTTGTGGCTCGCGGGGTCTAGAGCGCAGGCTCAGTAGTTGTGGCGCACGGGCTTATTAGTTGTTCTGCAGCATGTGGGATCTTCCCGGACCGGGGCACGAACCCGTGTCCCCTGCATTGGCAGGCGGATTCTTAACCACTACACCACCAGGGAAGTCCGCCAAGTATTTTTAAATGGACTGGGAGACAGACATGCACTCAGAGAGCTTTGGCTAGTGAAAGGGCTTCTTTCCCAAATGGGATCTTTGCTGTCTGTCAAGGCTTGAGCTCTAGCTGAAACTTTCCCCACAGCGGGAGCACTTAGAGGGTTTCTCGCCTGTGTGAACCCTCTGATGCCTATTAAAGTTGGATCTTTGAATAAAACTCTTCTCACAGATGGGGCACTTATAGGGCTTCTCTCCCGTGTGGAGTTTTTCGTGGTAGCGCAGGCCCGAGAAGTCGCTAAAGCCCTCCCCACAGCTATCACACTTGCAGGGTTTCTCTCCCGTGTGAATTCGCTGATGCTTCACCAAGTGTGAACTCCGCAGAAAGGCTTTTTTGCAGGTGGGGCACTGAAAGTACGTCTCTGCAGTGTGAGTTCGTTGGTGAAAATCCAGCTGGGAATTCAGGGACAGTGGCAGGCGGTTTCTTAACCACTGTGCCACCGGGGAAGTCCCTAAACAGCATTTTTTTAAAAAGAGATTTCAACCTGGAATGGATAGCTGATTTTTTCCCCATTTGACTATAAACTATGTAGAAGTGCCCGAAAGATATATAATTATTTTGAGAATGAGAGTCTAAATGTATAAGTGAGCCCTATCCAGCTTTCTTTCAGGAAAATCATTTCCATCTGCTTTATAACTGTATGACTCATACGGACGGCTGGAAGGACTCGGGAATCTGATATAAATGAGAAAACCCCATTTGAGGCAAGTGCGAGCTTTGAAAATAAACCGCCATTGTATTTGGATAATAGCCCATTAACAAAGATTAATTTTACTTAACTCTCAGCACATTTTTATTTCCTAGAATGAACTTCAAACAATTAGAGTCTGTTGGGTAGATTTGTAAAACAAAATCTGAATATACTGTTCTGAGCAATAGTAAAAACAAAATTTAAAAAACTAACATCCATTTTTAAAATAAAAAAATCCATTAGAAACCCATTTAAACAAATAAACAAATTGATGGACATAAGTGTTTACCAACACAACTCACAACACTCAGTTTTAGCTTATAAACTAATGAATACTAAATTGAGAACATTTATAGGAGAAGGAACTTTGGTTTTCTTCAGTGAGAAGTGGAAAGGGTGCTAATTAGGAATATGAAGTATTATGCCTTAATGAAGCTATTGAATTGCTCCAAATTTGTGCTGAATTTTGTTAGCTCCAGGGCTGAGGTGGTAATTTCATTGTCTATCTTGTGTCCAAGAATCAGCTACTACCTGCCTCAGAGTAAGTTTAACTACACTGACACTTTTACTACCACTCTATTATTTATTTATTTAATTAATGGATTCTGTCCTCATAAAAGCCTGTTATTATATTAAAATTATGTTTTGAGTCCAGAAAGTAATATACTACATTAAAAAAATTTAAGACCATTTGTTGCACTTTTTCAGAATATTATCTTTTTACATTCACATAAATAAAATTAAACAAAACTGCAAGTTAAGAGGTAAAATCCCAATGTAAAACTATTCTATCCTATTCTGAGTGGAAAAAAAAGAAAAAATCAGCCCATGACCTCTGGCTAAATCTGGGTTCTACAAATGTTCTCATAAAATAATTCTTAATCCTTACTTACGTTTCTCCTGCCCAACTATGGAAATGTAAAAGATCAGCAAAGTTTGTGGAGGAACTGGAAGTCTCATACTTTGCATATCAAGTGCAGATTTCTTTATGCAGTAAAGGTTTATTTTTAAAAATAAGCACACTTGAGTATTTGACCCAGTTAATATTACCTCTCCAAAACACCAACCAGCTTTTATAGCTTTCAACTTCCAGACTCTACCTGCTACCATACCGGATGAAAAGGGATCTCTCCAGCATACTTACTTTGGGGGAAAAATGAGCTGAAGAGATTTCCATATCGACTTTTGTTTTGAAATATGTTCCCAAAAGAGTGTAGCAAGTTTCTTGGGTTATTCTGATTTGACTACTCTTAAAAGCAATTTTAGTAAAAGGTACTTAGGAATCCATACTTATTTATGATTGAAAGAATGGTGATAATGAGAATAATTATTTTGATTTTAGTAAACATTTATTGAAATCCTCTAATAAGGGACTCCAGGGAAGCGGTATAACATAATGATTAAAAATAAGGGCTTTGATCTCAAGTGGATGTGGATTGTGGCCTTGAAATGTATTTGTACATTTTCTTGGGAGGAAAACTGAGATGGGAAAGCATGCTCCCTGTCTGATTCCAGGGGCCAACGTCCAAGTCCACAGGAAAGTGGTTGGCCGGGACCTCCTTTCCTCTTGCCTTGAGTTTGTGGAGGAACTTCCATTAGTGAGAAGCTCCTTGCCCCACACCCTATTCCTCTTCAGGTGAGTGATGTACTTGACCTTGAGAGATGAACTAGGCCATGGTAGAGTCACACCCTTCCACTCTCCTTTTGTTTGGGGATCTGCTCGCCAGGTTGAATGAGCCTGTGGGTGAGAGGCAGGACCTGTCACTGAGTAGGTGAGTCTGTCTGATTCAGCCCAGCTTTTGTAAATGTCAAGCTGACATTTTCACCTCCGCATATCTGGCTCCCGGCCACTCTCTCAATGGGATCTGAGCTCCTAGGAGAAGGGACCCGCTACACTAGAGGCTCTGGGAGACCCCGGATCCCAGCTTTGTTGCACACAGCACAGGATGATGGGGGAGGGGCATCTATCCTTCCCATTTCACAAATGTCCTCCCCAAATGTGTACGACACCCCTCTTTTTCGGTCTCTTTTAGCCAAAAGTTCTCATATAGATTGACTCCTGGAAGCCCTGCTTTTCTGTTCATTCGAGTGTCTCAGAAAACAGGAATTGCCATTTTATTGCAGCCTTTCTAGATGCTAGGTGGGGAGCGTCTCACAACTCCATGAAATGCAGTGACGTGTCAAAGCCAGTCTGAGTTCTCCAAAGTCCTCACTGCACCCGGTCCAGCCAGTCCTGCCAGTTTTCCTGAAGCTGCACAGACCTGAGGGTGCCATTCGATGGAGCCGGCGCCAGTGGCGACATCAAGGCACTGACCTCAGTCGCTGTAACAGCAGGGACATTAACAGTGGGCAAAGAGAGGGAAAACATATAAAAGGACTGTTGTTAAACACGTATGAAACACTCCGGTTACCTCCAGAAATACTTGGAGAAATTTTAGGAGGAGAGTTTGCGTGTTGCGCAATTTAAGAGCTACAGTCAGTGCAACTTAGATTATTAATGTGACCGCAATTTGATTCATGGGTTAGTGAGGAGCGAAGAAAGATGGATTGCAGTAAAAATTGTCATGCTGTTGTTTGGGTGTCATAATTCTGCTTGTGGATTCAATTTTGGAATGTTATTACGAGTTTTTGTGCTTAGATTTGAACATAGCTTCGATTTTCTTCCTATTTTTATAATTTACTTTAAATTGTAGCATTAGAGCATCAAGGACCATGCCTCTTGCCTGTAACTGAGTCTTGTAGAAGGAATTGTCTGGATCCTGGACTTGAGAATGGTTCTCACCCAGTGCCTGGGGCTCAGACTGCCATGACTTTTGTACAGGATGCCTGGCTTCCCAGTTAACACAGCATAAGTGTCATCATATCCACCATCAGACCTCTCATCAGACACCTCCTCCCCAAACAACCACCATCAGAAGGAGGGGAGGGGAGGGGCATTATAAGCTAAGATCCAAGAGACTTACAATTTGGAGGAGGGAGGTGGGCGTATAGACCAGCATGCCCAGTGAAAGTGCTGTAGGTGTGTATAGGGCACAAAGGGGTGCTCAGGTAGGGTGAAGATGTGTCTCAGAAAAAAGAATGAGTCTGTGATCCAGGCGTAATTGATAGCAGTACCTCCGTTCACTTTCAAAACTGTATGTATTTGGAAGATAAATTGTATGCTCACCGCAGTCTAAGAAAGAGCGATCTATTCTTCCTGAAACTTGAAAAGAATTTCAACAGCGTCTTAGGGGTGAAGCTTGCATCATTAGTGTAGGAGTGGTTATTTGTGAGTTTGTTACCTGTGGTCTGAGCCTGTAACTTATGTACTGTTTACCTTCAGTGCCAGCCATTGATGTGTGTGTGTGTGTGTGTGTGTGTGTGTGTGAGAGAGAGAGAGAGAGAGAGAGAGAGAGAGAGAGAGAGGGAGAGAGAGAGAAAATTGAATGAATATGCAAATTTAATGGTGCCGTCATTCAAATTGAATGAATGCTATTAACTGAATTATTAAAATAACAAAAATTATTAAATAACTGAAGTAATTTGTAAAACTTTCTGAAATAGCAATTGGTTTGTCAGGAGGTTTCAGGTAAACTAATTAAAGGGAAAATAAAGTGATTTAACAAGTAACCTGAACAGATAATTGGTCTTAGAAAAATCTGTACTCCCGTCTTCATCTACCGCAGGGTAATGACAAGAAGATTCATTAGATGAAAATCTCCAAGAAGGTTCTGGGAAAAAGATGTGCTATAAATATAGAGTCATGGTACTCTGTCTCCCGTGCAGAGGGAACTGGAGAAGGAAAGTACAAGACTTTTTTGCAAATTGTGGATGAAGCTGGAAGATAGGGCTTAGAGGGAGAAGGAAGCAACTGTGTTTCTAGCTTTATACGACTTGACAACTAATTTAAAAATCCAGGGTTTCCCTGGTGGCGCAGCGGTTGAGAGTCCGCGTGCCGATGCAGGGGACACGGGTTCGTGCCCCGGTCCGGGAGGATCCCACGTGCCGTGGAGCGGCTGGGCCCGTGAGCCATGGCCGCTGCGCCTGCGCGTCCGGAGCCTGTGCTCCGCAACCGGAGAGGCCACAGCAGTGAGAGGCCGCGTACCGCAAAAAAAGAAAGAAAAAAAAAAAGAAAAAATCCACACAGTTTAGTTTTAAGCTAGTTGGTGCAGACTTTTCCCATGAAAGCCTTCAGGAAGTCCTCACAGATGAAAGACATTGATAACACAGATGCCATCATTTTTCCTGAAGGACAGAATCAGCTGCTATGAGACTTTCACTTTCTTTCAGAGGACCAGCCTTAGGTGTAATGTGCTTGTTGACCGTTAATTTTGTGTGGCTTTTAGCAGCCCCTGAAGACCACCTTAAAATGTTCTTCAGCATCTTTTCTTGTACTCGGAATTCCTTCATCAGAGAAGATTTTCACTCTGTACAGGAACAGGTGATGGACTGAAAATACAAATAGCCAGCAGAAGAGCTAACATTCTACTTCAAACCATTTCAGATGATTGCAGTATCATCATCCAACCTTTAAAGTGAATAGGTTTTGATTAGTTTAAAGCAGAAGAATACAAAGGTACTGAAAAATCTACGGAAGGGATGGTGGAGGAAAGGAAGTGTAGGTTTTTTATTTTATAGTTTTGCTTAGAACTAGCTCTGTTTGTTGCTTTTCCAAAGTATTGCCTCCAGCTATTTAGGAAAAATAATGTGGAAAATGAAGAAAATCATTCATATAATTATGTTTCACTGAACAAAAATACAGTCGGCCCTCCATGTCTGGGGTTCTGCATTTGTAGATTCAACCGACCTTGGATCGAAAATATTTGAAAAAAAAATCCAGAAAGTTCCAAAAAGCAAAACTTGAATTTCCTGCATGCAGGCAACTATTTACAGAGCATTTACATTGTATTTACAGCTACAGGCAGACCTCATTTTATTGCACTTCCCAGATATTGCACATTTTGCAAATTGAAGGTTTGTGGCAACCCTGTGTCGAGCAAGTCTATCGGTGCCATTTTTCCAACAGCATTTGCTCACTTCATGTCTCTGTTACATTTTGGTAATTTTCACAATATTTCAAACGTTTTCATTATTACTATATTTTTCATGGTGATCTGTGTTCAGTGATCTTGGATGTTACTGTGAGGATTTCGTGAAGGCTCAGATGATGGTTAGCCTTTTTTAAATAGAGTTTTTTGGGTTTTTTTTTTTGCGGTACGCGGGCCTCTCACTGCTGTGGCCTCTCCGATTGCGGAGCACAGGCTCCAGACGCACAGGCTCAGTGAACACGGCTCACGGGCCCAGCCGCTCCGCGGCACGTGGGATCTGCCCGGACCGGGGCACGAACCCGTGTCCCCTGCATCGGCAGGCAGACTCTCAACCGCTGCGCCACCAGGGAAGCCCTAAATAGAGTATTTTTAATCAAAACATGTACATAGTTTTTTAGACATAATGCCATTGCACCCTTAATAGACCACAGTATAATGTAAACATAATTTTTCCATGCACTGGGAAACCAAAACATTCGTGCGGCTTGTTTTATTGTAATATTTGCTTTATTGTGGTGGTCTGGAACAGAACATGCAATATCTCTGAGGTGTAACTTATACAGTATTTACATTGTATTTACTACTAGTTACATAACTTTCACATTGTTTTAATAAGTAATCTAGAGATGATTTAAAGTATAAGGGAGGATGGACATACGTCATATGCAAATACTATGCCATCTTATATAAGGGAATTCAGCAGTTTCAGATCTGCCGGGTTTTGGAACCAGTCCCCTGTGGATACCAAGGAGACTGTGTGACTGAAGTATTAATGGGATGCTAAAATATTGCATCTTGAACTTTAATGGGGCTGAGGGGTATGTGTGCCTTGCATGAGCGGTTTATATAATGTTTCTTTATTTGCTCTAAGGTGCCTAAATAATACTCATCTTATACTACAACCAACTCACAAGAAAGATATTTATTCTCTCTTTTTTTCAAGTGCGCAGTTCTTTTTGAAAAAAAGATATATATAATCACAAGTTCAATATGAGAGTGCAGCAACACAGATTTGGAAAAAATGGGAAATTAAAAAAAAATTAAAATCCAATTTTTGGAGATGATTTCTAGCTTTATTAAGATGCTTATTTTATTTTTTAGAAATAAAATATGACTAATAAAATACAAATGTATCTTTCTCTAAGGAAGCAATTGAAAAATTGAAAAATTTATTTCTGCAGTTAATTCCTTACCCAAAATTATTGTTATACACCTGGCTATAGAGGCTTTGCATTTTGATTGAGGATTTAGTTTTCTTTAGAGAATAGCTAACACACTTCACTGCGCCAGTAACCTTCTCATGACATTCTCCCACACAAAATATTGTAGATGAGAAAGTTGCAACTGAATGAAGCCTATGTGTAACTCATTAGGAATCAAAAATGAGAAGATTAACGTGTTCCGTATTCATGAAACAGGGGGAAGGTAAAACCAGAAACTTTTGTGATCAGCATAAGGTCCCTTTTATTACTTTCAATTCCCGCTGCTATATATAGAACAGGAATAATTTTCTCATGTATGGTTTTTGGAACAATGCACTGTAAACAGTTGCGCATTTATTTTTCTCAGCTCGCACTGGTATGCTTGGATAAAGAGGGTGGGAATGACTTCTAGTTTTTGTATAGGAAAGTGTTTGGAAGTCAACACAGGGAGTATACTCGATACAGAGACATTCTACTCTTATTTGGTGGCACAGCCGGAAGCGCCCTCGGCTGGGGAAGAGACTAACTTGCTTCCCACCAAACGCATCTCTTCTCTGGAAAATAAGAACCTGCGCTATAGCCAGTATGGTTGCCGCTACCCACGGGTGTCTATTTAATTTTAAAATACTTATGATTAAATAACATTAAAAATTCAACTCTTCAGTTGTACCAGCCAGGTTTCAAGGGCTCCATGGCCACGTGTGATAAATGTCCACAGTTCTGTACAGTGTGGAAACAATATTTGCACTGTTACAGAAACTACTGGGCAAAACTGAGTTAGAGTCCATTACCCAGTCTCCTCTCCAGTTATGGAGCTCTTGTCAAGGAAATGTGAGAATAATGTCTACCTGGCCTTAAAACCTCCCAGTCACAATTATCCACTCTTTTCCCCCTTCTATGGCAAGTTTGGAAGTCTTATGTTGCAAATGGGAGAGACACAAATTATTAAGAGCCTTAGTGAATGACGAAGGCCAATAAGACATTGCAAGTGAACTTGACTCAGCTTTCAGCAAACCTCGGATGAAGGGAGTGGTCTTTCCACCTATTATCTCAGATTGCCCCCAGGTAGGTGTCATTAAGTGGATAGAGAGAAACATGAGCTGGGGCACAAAGAAAAAAAAATCAGGAATAGTACATCTAAAAAGAAATTTTGGCATGTTTCTATACAACAGTAGATTTAAAAGTGTAGCAAATTTTGAAAAACTATATTGCCAAGAAAGGAGAAGTCTGGAATAAAAATTGAGTTTTAAAACACCCCAGAAATTATAAACTTGCACTAGCAGAAAGCTCTGTGTTCTCTGTTTGGGCACGCTCTCAAAGCCCAAGTTCAGCTTGGCCATGGTAGATAAAGGACCTGGAGGGTTCAGAGCGAATGCATGAGTGAGTTCCTTTCAGAACATAAGAATGAGAGTTTAATCAAGAAATTTCCAGCACTGCTATGGCAGGGCCAGCACACAACTCCTGGCTGGCAGGAGTCTTTCTTTGCTATGGACCTTCTTTGCTATCTGCGTATCTCCCATTCTTTCCTTTTGCAAATGGGAGAGTTTGTCCCTGGCATCTTAGCCTGAATGCAGTAATGAATTTTGAACATGGGGGGGAGCAGGGGGCAGTGGAGGCAGCTAACAGTCCATTTAAGTCCTAGGTCACCAGACAACATAGAGTCACTTCCAGAGCTGATTAAAAGGATTAACTACTAGTTGGAGCTTTTGGACTTTAAACTGGATTGAGTAACTGGATGGGATTTTGAATTGTTTCCCTTCAAAATCCTGGCTCCATTGAGTCTAAGGCCCTCATTTTATCAATGGGTAAATCAGGACACTTAGAGGACAAATGTGATGAGTCTAAAATCACGTGCTAGCGTCGGAAATAAAGCCCAGATTCCTGGACGTCTAGTCCAGTACCCTTGTCATGATGCTATGTATCTACTTATTCTAACCTTACCACCAAAGAAGTCCCGTGTATATATGTACTATTGGCACTAAAGAAACTAACTTACACATTGATGCAATATTTCCTAAAAGCATTCATTTAAAGTCATAAAATAGTTCCACATTGAGATAAAATAATTATACATTGATATCTTAAGCATATGTAGACTTTGGTGTTATCACAAATTAAAATTATTGAACATTTTAAAACTACATAGAAATGATTTAAGGAACTTTTAATATCTGCATTCTGTACTCTCATGATAAATTCCTCAAACAGTACTGTTCCAAGAGATACTTTCTATCACTTAACTAGATCATCTAAACATTTGTGTTCTATATTTTTTTCTCTTCTATGTCAACTTTGTACACAGTTAAAATCTACAATTGGAGATACTGTTGGTAAGGTCATCATACTCTACTGCTATTCTGAGATTCAGAAGATAAGAAATTACTATCAGTTAACATTTTAGATGAAGATTCTTAGAGTTGGAAGTCATTTAGGAATCATTTAGCCCACTCCAGTCTCTTCACAGATAAAGAAATCGGACAGTAGCCAATTGTGCCTGCTATGTAACAAGGGATCAATAAATATTTGCTGAAAAGAATGAGTAAAGCTTCTTTTCACTCCAAACCATGTAACCTGTTAATAAAAATGTTGCAGGAACCTGACTCCCAAATTGATATTCTTCCCACTATATCATGAACATCCATTTCGTATATTTGATCCACTAACAGTTTATATTAAACATATTTTTACTTGGAAAAGTCAGTCCATTACTGCTGCTGGCCATATCTCACTTCGAATAACCTCTCTCACATTTTCTTCTGGCCCCTAAGATGTGTACTTTCAGTTTTGAGTATTATATTCTTTCATTGGAGTCTTCTCTGTTTTGTTGTATTTAGGGGCAAGTATAATTGGGACTTCACAAAGTAAAAAAATAAGAATTGGATTTGCTACTCTCTTAGCCAAGTTTTGCGTATTTCATCTTATTCTCTATTCTTGTCAATATTTTTATCTCTACATTACCCACCATGGATGAAATCTTTGAATCCAACCTAGAAGAGTCAAGCCCCATGGACCCCAAGAACTTACCCTTGAGAAATGGGTTCTTATTTGTTTCCAGGTGGATGGATTCTTCTTGGTATGCAGCTCCCAGTTTATATTAGTATTTGTTGTCATGGGGGGCCTCACAGAGTTCTGAATCCCAATCTCTCTACTACTAAAGATCCCTTTTATTATTTCTCTTCTCCTTTAGTTTCCTTATTTTTAAAGATTTTGACCTAAAAGCAATCCATTTGCTTTAGTAATCTTTAAATTGCTTTTCCATCTTTTACTACCAAAGACATCTATATTGCTATTCAGAACTTGTCATCAGCACAGGACATCAAGTGTCAGTGCACCAAGGTGATAAAATTCCGGCCAATAGGAAAAAAAGGAAACCAGCCAAGTAATAAAACCTAAAGTTTCCACAAACCCTCACAGTGTTATCTTGAGTGAATGCACGTTTTCCTTTAAGCTATTTAAAAAGTTGAAAATGGCTCACAGACTACTTCTTGGAAAAAAAAAAAAAACCCAAACCCACAAAACTTCAGAATCAGGAAACCTTACCCTGAGATTTCCAAATTTAATCTAATCCTCTTGTTTCACATGGAAGCAAAGCGAAACCCAGTTTGCTTCCGGTAAAGGAGGGTCAGCGCACAGTTTTATTTTCATTCTGAATTCATGTCCTTTCCATTATTGTAACCTTCCTATCTTCAAGAAGGTATTGAATAAGGCACCACCATACTCATAGCTTTGCCATTAAATCCCTGAAACTCAGTACCAGTGTATAGAAGTTCTGCAAACCCTAGAATACTAGATAGCAGAGCAGCTGTGGGTTAAGAGAATACCATCAGGACAGAACTTTTGGTTAGGCCATCTCAAAGCACCAGATGACTTTGACACTCTCAAGAAATAGCCTTAAAAAGTACGACTAGGTCTAACTGTGTAGGCTAGATTGATTTGAAAATTTCCTGCATCTGACCCACCTCCACACAATACAGGGTAATTCTGAAACTGGGGGTATCACCATTTCCCCTAGTATAGCTTTGCTTTGCACTTTTATCCATTTGTTTTAATAAATACTTTCAAAGATGTCTGTTACCACCCTGAGTACTTTATAAATGTTAACTCGTTTAATCCTCCTGACAGACCCATGAGGCAGGTACACTTATTATTACTTTCCAGATGGGGAAACTGTGTCCTAGAGTAGAGTAGGCAAGAGTGTTGCTGGAAATCACACAGCTAGTTAGTAGTTGCAGTTAGTTAAGGAACCAAGGCAGTTTGGCCAGAGTTCGTACTCTTTACCAATGCACCGTCGTGCTGGCTTCTTGCTGACTATAAATACCCTGTGGTTAAGGGGGTGAGGGAAAAAGGGAGACCTCAGAACTGGCTTTATCTTTGAGTTCAAGCCGTGGGGATTTTTTTTTTTTTTTTTTTTTTTTTTTTTTTTTTGCGGTACACGGGCCTCTCACCGTTGTGGCCTCTCCCGTTGCGCAGCACAGGCTCCGGACGCACAGATGCAGCGGCCACGGCTCACGGGCCCAGCCGCTCCGCGGCACGTGGGATCTTCCCGGACCGGGGCACGAACCCGTGTCCCCTACATCGGCAGGCGGGCTCTCAACCGCTGCGCCACCAGGGAAGCCCGAGGCGTGGGGATTTTAAAAGTCATGACCTGGGCAGTTGCATGCGTGCTTTCTGCTACTTATTTCTTGCAGTCAATGCAATGAAATTGTTATCAGAGGGCAATTTGGGGATCCTCTACAGGGATCTAAAACCATTGGGGGCTTATCAATATGGCACATATTTGATGATTACTGTGTTATTTTATCGTTTTAAGGGATTTTGATGGGTTTAGGGGAGCTGCTCATATATTAGCTGTCGACAAGGAGCACCTCTCCCCCTCCCCTGACACCAGCAAAATGTAATTGCTATTTATTCATCTTAATTCTTGATTATCAATCTCTACTCATGGGGAAAAAATTGTGAAGTGTTGATTATTTTTCTGCTTCAACATTACACCTTGTAACGAACACAAGGCAATATTTTTCCTCCTTCAACAATAAATAGCAGAAAAGTAACATCAGCATCCAAATCACTCCATCACCAGAGTCCTCAATCATCAAACTACGAAAACACGGAACTCAACTTCTGTGAACTAGCGGGACTGCTGTGCTGTTGGTGAAATTATCCCTGATTAAAAAGAGGAGGGTTCACACAGGAATAACCTGCCGAGGATGGAAATGTTGACTTCACTTTGGATTTTATTATTCGCAGGGAATTTTTTATTTGCTTTTGCTTTCCCCAGGCAGCCTGCATGTGAAGAGAAGCAAAATATATTATTGATGCTTTGGTCAATACAAAAGACATGTATTCCTCTAAGAGTGTTTCTTTAAGTTAGAGTTTGTAACATTCATCTTAGCGATCCCCAGGGGCTATAGATACATTTGCTTGGAGACTACTCCAACTGCCTGATCTTTAATAAAACAACTGGTGGACAATTATTTCATTTACCACCCCCCCCCCACTGCTCAGTGACTTTGAATCCTGTGGCTTACAGGCTCAAACGCACCAAATTGGAGGAGACTGTGGCAGTGCATAATGTGGTCATAGGAAGTATATTGTTTGTTCTGCAAAGCGCTTTGGGGATGACAGCTTCCTTTCATTAGAATGTCTGTTTGGCCATAGAACTAGTCAGGGTAAAGGGAAAGCTCATTACCTTGGGCCTGTGTTTCAAGGAGGAAGAAAAAGAAATAATCGAAAAACTATGTGGAAATGCTTTCTTCTTTCTCTACTCTATGTTCTTTAGGATCTATTTGTTTGTAAATACCAATCCCCTTCCAAAATATTATATGTGATTTCTTCCAGCGGTCAGTTGATTTATTTAAATACCAAAATGCAATGCATTTTAAATTAAACAGCTGTTGAGGGACCTAAAAGGAAAATAGTCTCCATTTCTAACTGTTTAGGATCACCATAAAGCCATTCCAAGTTCAGTCAATTTAGAGGATAAATTATATTTCTGTAAATTCCAAAAGGGCCCCAAAGAACCCAATTGGACATTATCATCTTTCAGCATCTACCAAGCAACATACATATATTTCCAGTGGGAAATACAGAACGAGCAAAGAGTATGAAATGAGTGACTATTAACTGCCCGAGAAAGGTTTTTCACTTTGGCAATGTGAAGGTTTTTGCATAATAAATGAGTAATAATTATTATAATCAAGTTTCATTTCTTTGAGTAATAGGTTACCAACTTAATTAGTAAAAATCTACTCCAGCCTGCCATCTGTAGAAAACTGTGTACAAATTAGGCAAGTCTCTGAACATTTTCATCCGTTTTATCATATACACAATTGCTTAAAATTGCTTTAATCTTAAATTCTTCATTATCTTGGGAAATATTTAACTCCAGAAGCTGTTTCCCGGGGCAGAAAATGCAAGTCCTTCTCATTCAAAAGCAAAATAATTGTATTTTTCTTTGATAGTATAACTTTGTTTTGATGAATGGACACTTCAGTCATTATCTGGGCCAAGGTTAGTGTAAGAAAAGATAGCACAGGAAATTTATTCTTTCTGGAACTTTGCTCATACCAAGGCTCACAGGCTGTTCCCCTGTTCTCTCTCCAAAATGTCTCTTTGGATTTTAATGGAAAATAGGAAATGAAGAGAAGAAAGGAAAGGTTGCCAGCTTCCAAATGACAATAGTACGATACGAACTTATTTTTAATTCTCATGGTTTAAACAGGGGAATTAATTTATAATCCACTTTGCTGAACAGTGGGCTGAAAACTTTTAGTTTTTTTATGTGGTTGCAGATATCACTATATGGTCAAGAAACAGTGAGATGGTAATTAGGAGAAAGGTTTCAAACTCTCTATGGATTAAAATCACCAGAAGAGTGGTTTAGGTTGAGATATTTTTGGCTCATTTTAAGAGACCCGTCCCAAAGTAACCCCAGGTGTCCAAGGTGTGATGGGCCTTTAGCACCTGGAATGGTCAGATCTCTGCATTTCTCTGGTCTTCTCTGCACATCTATTTACTCTCTGTCTTCATATGCTTTCTCTGCATCTCAGATCCCATGACACCCTCATCCCCAATTTGCAGACTTTCTTTGGACTTTCCCAATCGTTTCTGTGAGCACCTATGGGGTTCATGGAGAAGAAGCGTGCAGAAGGCTATTCCCTGTGCAGCCCCTCCCCTGGAGGCCTCACCCTCTTGTCAGTGCCAGCCTCCACCCAGTTCATCCATCACCCAGCTGAACTTGCTTACTGGTGTCCTGCTTCATCCTACAGATGCAGAAAAACCAGCCAAAGTTTCATCTGAGTAAAGGAGAGAGAGAAAAAGGAAGGGAGGGAGGGAGGGACAGAGAGAGAGAGAGAGAAACACTCTTAATTTCTTTCTCTTAGTCCCAGTTGTAACATTCCAGGAGAATGACCTGATTGGCTATTTTAAGTCAACTGTTCACCTCAAGACAAAGGAACCTGGTGGAGGGAGAAATGACTACAGGTTATGAAATGGTTTATCCCATAATAACTATGTGTGTGAGTGGAAGGGGATGCATGTGGGCACAGTTCACAGAACAGCAGTCAGGAGCTGGGCCAATGCAATAATAGGGAGTCTTATGCTTTAACAATATGTCCAAACACTTCTGGTTTCCACTCAGATGGAGAGAGATGGAAAGAACCTTGCTCCCAAATGCTGATGAAAAAGCAGCCAGACAAGCAGTAACTTCAAGCTTTTCTTGAGCTTTGCTTTCCCTACCCATTGGCATGAATGGCAATGAAGACCCAACGTGGCCAAAAAATAAACAAACAAACAAATAAATAAATAAATGGTCTCATTTAAAAAAAAAAGAATTGGGAGACATGAAATCTGAAATTATTGGGAATTAAAGCTACGAGTTGGAAGAGGAAAAAGATCTGCCCAAAGGAGAATGGAAAAGATACACAGGAAAAGCTGGAGAACCATGTTTCCGGGCAGGAAGAGAGGAGGTCCCTGATGGTGCAGCTGTATTTTTTTTTCCCCATTCTTTGAGGTTACCCACATCTTTACAATAAATGCTTATTTAACTTGAGTTTGTTAATATGAGTTTCGATCCTTTGCAAATGATGATCCCCGAGGCTGTCTCTCCCCTCCCCCCACTGCTCCCAACTTGATTTTTCCCAATTATCTTCCTTTTGGGAGGGTGAGTCTTCTTGAATTGCCCTGGCTGGAGATAATTAGAGATTAAGGTAAGACTGGAACCTGTGGGAAAACTTCCCTTTTCTGAATGGTTTAACCACTTGACCCAAGTCACAGTCTTGAAAATCCATTAACATGTCACCTACCTTATTAGTTTAGGTTGCCATTAAATTCATAAGAAAAATGGCTGTTCTCCTAATGGGAGAATCTGTCAACAATGGATACTAAGCCAGCAAGAAAGAATAAGCAAAACACATTATTTCTGATGTTTCTATTACACCATAACACCAGGAAAGGTGCAACTATTGCATTCTTTGTAAATTGCTGTTTTCAAAGACTACTGCCAGTAACTGGGACTCATCAAAATTAGAACAGACTGATCCAGCTTGTGACTGAAAAGTTCTCTTCAGTTTCTTTTGGCAAGTATGTATGTGCTTAATTTCAGTTAGAAGCTGGAACCCACAAAACTGTATGTTATGTAGGTTTGCCAACTAATTCCCATCTGTGAGTGTAGGAAGGTAAGCATCACTCTACTTAGGTGCTTCTTTGAAGAAGAAAAAGATACAGTTACATATGATGTTATTCCTTCTGTATGTTTGGAACTTTCCCCATATTTTCCTAGTCAGCTCAGGCTGTTATAACATAATACCATAGACAGGGGGACTTAAACACCAGAAATTAATTTTCTCACAGTTCTGAAGGCTGGAAGTCTGAGGTCAGGGGGTGGGTGGTCATGGCTGGGTTATGGTGAGAATTCTTCCGGGCTTGCAGATGGCCCCCCCTCTTGCTGTGTCCTCACATGCTAGAGGGAGAGGGAGAGACAGAGAGATGAGTGGAGTGGGGTACACAACAAGCTCTCTGGTGTCTTTTCTTATAAAGGACACTAATCCCATCATGAGGGTCCCACCCTCATGGCCTCATCTAAACCTAATTATCTCCAAAAACTCCCTTCTCTAAATACCATCACATTCACTCAGTATGACAATCTCTAGGTCCAGTGAGTGTAATAAGTCAGACAGAGAAAGACAAATATCATATGAGATTGCTTATATGTAGAATCTTTAAAAATGGTACAAATGAACTTATTTACAAAACAGAGATAGAGTCACAGATGTAGAAAAACTTACGGTTACCAAGGGGGAAAGGGAGGGCAGAGATAAATTGGGAGATTGGATTAACATATGCACACTACTGTATATAAAATAGATAACGAATAATGACTTACTGAATAGCACAGGAAACCCTACTCAATAATCTGCAATGACTTACATGGGAAAAGAATCTAAAAAAGAGTGGATATATGTAAATGTATACGTATACGTATAACTGATTCACTTTGCTGTACAGCAGAAACTAACACAACACTGTAAATCAACTATACTCCAATAAAAATTAATTTAACAAAATAAATAAATACCATCACATTGAGGGCTAGGGCTTTAACATATGAATTTTAGGGGGACACAATTCAGTCCATAGCAGGCCCTAAGAGAAAAATAATTATGTCTGGAAATACCAAATCATGTTAGAAGAATCCAGGAACCTAGATTTATTTGCTATTAGTAGCCTGTTAGCATAGTTTTCCTTTAGATTGCAAATGTCGTTTCCATTCTCTTTTCTCTCTTCTCTTTCCAACCCTACCCTCCCCGAAGCTTGCCAATATTTCAATTGGGTTGTGATTATTTCTGGTTTTGCTTGGATTGCCTGGTGAGTTGATGATTATGGCCTTTCATACTTTTCACTCTGCCGGAGATCTATGTTTACATTCTTTCTTTTGAGGAATAGTAGTGTTTTTTAAAAAAACGTATTGAATAAGTCAGTGTTAAGGTCCTAATGAAATTGCATTCATAATAAGAACTTCAAGGCTTTCATAAAAGTCTTCACCTGTGGTTCAAAAGTGCTCTGCAGAAGCTGAAAAACATTTCCAGTATTTCATTTATTTGTGTTTGTGGAGGTTTGATCCTGCAGTATCACTACCATTTTCTTATTGACTCAGTCACCTACAATAATAGCTTGAAAATTGCCTGCTTTTTCTTCCTTTCTTTATTTTCTTGGAGAATTACAGCTTCCATTTTATGATCATTGGGATTTCTGTACCAGCCCCTTTCCAGGAAGTTTACAGTTTCTAAATTTGAATAATTTGGTAGTCATGAAAGTCATTAGGACAATCAGCTTCTCGAATCAATCAGAAGTTTAACGCTTTGACATACAATAAAAGGGTTCAAGTTTCGAGACTGGTAGGACCTGCCGGCTTTATGATCATACATTGATCATACAGCCAGCAGATATTTATAGAGCTCCATCTGTGTGCTGGAAATATTCTGGGTTCTGGGGCTGCTAGAAATGCATTCTAGCTGGGGAGACAGACAATATACAAATCCCTGCGTACTCGTGTCTGTCTGGTAAAAGAGTGTCCCAAGTGTACGGAGCAGCAAGTACAGAGACCTTGAGGTTGGACCATGTTCGACATGTTTGAAAAATTGTAAGGAGGCCAGAGTAGCCAAGTCAGAGAGTAAGGGGAGCCGTGGGAAACACGGAGGCCGAGGGAATCAGGGACCTTGTAGGTCAAGGTAGGATTTGGGCTCTAGCCACACCAGTCTTCTTGTTACTCAAGCCTTGTTCCCACCCCTGGGTCCTTACCCTTGATCTTCCCCAGAAAACGATTCGCCTAGACTTTCAGATGAGTCGCTCCCTGATTTCTTCTAGGTGTTTGCTCAAATGCCACCTCTTTCCTGCTTCATTGTTATTATTATTGAGCATTCATTAATTGCATTCATTAATTGCTTATAGCCTGTCTTCTCCATCAGATGGAAGCTCCACCAGGGCAGGAATCTTCACTGTTTTGTTTCATTCACAGCTTTTTCCTCAGTGTCTTGAAAATAGTAATTGCTCCATGCCCCAAACCTATATTTATTGAATAAATGTATCATTATATTAAAAAAAAACCAGAAAGTCAACCTAATGCATAAATAGTCACAAGACAGGGAATTAAGGTAAAATATTTAGAAGAAAATGTTTTGAGTTTTGAGGTATGTAATAAGTATTAATCAATTGTGAAGGAAAGAGAGGGAATCACAAATTGGGAAAGAAGCATGGTCCCCTCATGGGGACCATGAGGGATTAATAAAAGATGAGCTGGAAAGACTAGAAAATCGGTGTTTGGAGGTCTTATATTCTGCAATAAGAAATTCAAATTCCACCAGACTTGCAAACGCAATCCCTAAGTTGTATTTTAACACTTCAGGCTTTCCTTAATAGCTGGGCACCCAGAACTGTTGAGGTCAGTTGTATTCTTCTGGCTAGTAATTTAGGGTATACATCAAGAAACATTGTAGCTTAAAGAAAAAAAGACAGTATGATATATTATCAGTGGGCAGGGAGTAAACTATCTCTCTGAAGATTTTAAAGTAGAGGGTGAATAGCTATCTTCAGGGATCTTTGAACCGTTTGTCTGGAAGGGATCACATAGGAAGATTCTTTGGGGCTTCCTTTCAAACTTATAATTATATGTCACATACTTTCAATGTGAATGAATGTTGAAAAACTGTCTCTGACAATGACCAATGGTCTTCTCCTCAGACACCTCCTGGACAGAAAGTATGGAGCCTTCTTCAGAACTCCTTATTTAGTGCCTCTCCAGAAGATCTTCCTTTATTTCCTCAGAAATCTCTCGTCTTTAGGTCAATTTTATCATTTATACCTGGTAGTAGTAATTAAAAATCTTTCATTGGTTTTCTCATTGAAATCCATTTTATTTTGAAGTCAACTACTATTTATTCCTTAGCCTTCTCTTTTCTAGGCTAGCCTATAAATTTCCTTTGTTTTCTCCTATCATTTTTCTTGGTCAGACAAGACATCCTTTAGACCAAATTTTCTCTTCAGGAATCACTGCACAAGCTGGACACAACATTAGATTTTTTAAACTGAAGTTGTTTCCTTCATGTTTAGTTCATTGAAGGTGCTTAATGCCTTCAATTCATTCTCGACTGAATAAGTGTTGACTTTATAAGTATCTGTCTTATGGTGAAACTATATGATTATGTACTGTGATTTACATTTTAATAAAATTTGACTTCCTTTTCCAATGACTTCAGTGCTGGCTCACGGTTAGGCCACACAAAAGCTTTCCTCATTGCTTTTGCACCCTGTAACCAATAAGACTTCTTCCTTCCTGAATTTAAAGCTTGCCAATTTCGGGAAGAAAATAAACGTACTCTGACATCACCACTCTAGTTAGTAAATTATGATTCAATGCACTAAAAGTAATAAAACCTATGTTGTAAGTTTAGTAGACTCAATTTACATGATAGCTTTCACTTATTCCTTCTATTCATACAAATGGCTCTAAGGAGAAGCAAATATTTCTTGAATGAATAAACAGATAAAGGAAATATTGAACAATATTTGAAGTAGCTCCATGGAGAGAAATTATAAGTGGGGTGTGGCACCACATATCAATAAAAAGGCTTTTCTCCAGATTCCACATCCTTTTGGAAAAAAAGGGTGGCCATCCTCTGTAGATTTCTCACTTCAGAAAAGTAGAAAGGAGGGGAAGAGGAAGGGAAAATGAATAATAGCTACCATTTTTTGGTGCCTGTTCTTTTAACAAATCTCTGAATTCTCCTAATGCCTTCATTAGCTAAGTATAACTACTCTCATTTGAACAGGTGAGAAGACAGAGGCTCCAGAAGCTAAGCAGCCCCAAGTAAGCAGTACCCTGTAGGAAGCTTATGTCCTCTGACTGTGCCTTGCTGCTCCCATAAATTGAGACAATGCAGAGCTGTTAAGAAAGCAGAAGCACTTCGCTTTACAACTTGGACAGCAGTTTACAATATAGACAAATACTAGGTGGACACTATAAAGACTTAGAGGATGCATTGGGAGTGGTTAAGGAAGGCAGGGCATGAGTCAAAATAGAAATAGAGTTTTTTGTTTCTACGCACAGACGTTTCTCAGCTTCCCACAGAAATGGAAACCATCTATGGTACATGAAGTCCAAGCAATACGTCATCATGGTACATAAATAATATGGATTTAGTTTAGAACTTCTGGATATTATAATTGAGTATAGGTTTCTTCTGGCATAACAGCAAGTGTCAATAACCCAAATAAGAGGTTGAAGGCAGATTATAAATAAGTAACTCAGCAAAAGCCTCCCAAACAACTGCACCCGCCAGTCTTTTCCCCAAGTCCAGTGTGTAAAGAACACGCACCAGTCTGACTGCGGAGAGTAACTTTTAGTCTAAATTGCTATATTTTCATCTATATTTGTTAATCGTGCCCTCCTCGAGTTGGGGTAAAGGTTGAAAAAATTTAAATGACTTCCTGCTGAGTAGCCAGAAGTGTGGGGAAGTGAAAAAAAACAAAAAAAGAATTCATTGGATAAACAGACGATGACCATGATGTCAGTAGAATTTGGGAAAAGAAGCTCTGATGTGACTAATTTATTCGTTTACCAAACGCTGTGTGTTCTGAGTTAAGAAAAAGAGTACAAGACAAAAACGCTTTCAGTATATGATTACTGTCCTCCAAGAACTTAAAAGGAAAAATATTAAGCAGCAGTTAAACCAGCCTGTAAATAAGTGCTAAAGAGAGGAAGGGATGGAAGGTCAAGAGGGCGGATCGGACGTAGGTGAGCTCACGCGGAGATGGCCTCTCTCCTAGCTTGCCTCTGAGGAGAGACGCTTGAGCGGCTTCTTACTGATTTGCAAAGATCAGAGCTGCTTATTAGAGACCGGGATTCAATCTAGCCTGTGGGTGTGTTTTCTCTGACTCATCCAATTTTCAAACGTTTTTGATTAGTTGTAAACATTGAAAAATTGGGGAAGTTTACAGCAAATCCCAGAGTTCTGGCTTCTCTTGAAACATTTTAGGACCTGGTCACTTTGGGTCTGCATTTCTTCGTGGCCTACCGGAGCTGTGGCGTTTGAGTTTGTCCCCTTGGCGGGGAGACAAAGGAGAAGCAGGCAGAAATGATGTGCAGAAAGGCAATTAGCCAGGGCCCTTCAGACTAATCGGAATAAGACAGAGGATTTCCGGGGAGAAAGCTTTGAAAAGACAAGTTGGAACCAAAGTGAGGGCATTTTCAAGGTCAGCATAAGCAATTTGGATTTTATCTGATAGTTTCTTCACACCACGCTTCCATGGAATATGTTTATTTTATGACCTGTACTGAGGTGTTCTGAGGTTAAAAATCAAATATTGTCAGATTTTTTCAGTTTGTTGAAAAGGTAATGAATGAGTATCCTTCCCCCAATTTGGGGGACAATTTTTCTATCCAAAATATTTTCTTTAAACGTTTGACACCCACTGCTACAGCTCATCTGCTAGCAAATGTTTGTCAGTGTTAACAGATGAAAAAATAGCAAAGGATCATTTACCCCAAAATGTAGAATTAGCTACTTGGGTTTACTGTAAGGGCTTTTTTCTTAAGAACTTGTCCTCACAGTTTATGTTTTGGTATTACATAGTCACAGAGTCTGCTACAAATATTACTCTAGCCTGAATGATTAATATTTCATGATTTTCTGCAAAGAGCACAGTTTTTCACTAAAGGAAAGGGAGGGAGTTAAGAGTTTGGAGCCCCTACCAAGTGCCAGGTGCTGGGATAACTGTTTTCCATGTAATATCTCATTTTATCCTCTCAATAAAAAGCTGAAGATTAGGGAACAAAGGCTCAGAGAGGACATGCATTCTGCCCAAGGGTGTGGAGCTAAGAAAGTGGGGCTTCGGAATTTAACCCCAGGTCTAGCTGGGGCCAAAGTCCTTATTGTTTTCCATTTATGACGTCTGTGAAGTAACAGGACTTCCAGTTACTCTTCACCTAGTAAGTTTGAGAATCAGGACTGCAAGCAATGACATTAGCTGTTGACTATTTTGTTCTTTATTTTTATTTTTTGACAAGCCAGTGTCCTGTATTTTGAAAGAGTGGGTTTGGTATTGCCATACAGGACTGATGATGGAGAAGAGCAAGTGCAGAACGTTTCCTGATGCCCTGAGGATAAATGGTACCCAGAAACAACACACTCCGCTCCAGCCCTCTCCCCCCAGCCAGGGTTGATATTTGCCGAGATATGAATGCAAAGCTTGGGAACACTTCTATGCACGCCATGTATAACAGATGGAAAGTTAGTAAGTTAGTACAAAATTGGAATAGAAACATTCTCTGGCATCTAATGGCCTCTCATAAGTTGGTGCCTTGAGGATACACATACTTCTTGATACCACCTTTGCCTCACCTCTGAGTGGACAGACTAACCAGAAGGTAATTACAAGGTGTTAGAAGAATAAAACAACAGTCTGCCTTAGGACTCTAGTAGCAACTAAACGAAGAAATAAAAGGATGGGAGTGGGGTGAGCTGAATAACGGCCCCCAGATGTGTCCATGTTCTCACCCCTGGACCCTGTGAACATTACAGGCAAAAGGGACCATTAAGGGAAGGAGAGAGGATCCTGGATTATCCAGGACGACAGTTCTTACAAGAGGGAGATGTGAGGACTCAGCAGAAGGTGATGTGAGGTAGAAGGTAGGGATTGAGGTGGTCTCTTCTGAAGATGGGGGCGAGGGGGCCATAAGCAAAGGAACACAGGTGGTCACGAGAAGCTGAAAAAAGGCAGGAAACTGGATTTTCCCCTCAGAGCCTCCAGAAGGAACCAGCCCTGCTGACCCCTTAACTTATGGCCAGTGAAACCGATTCCAGATTTCCGAACTGTCAGAACTGTCAGGAGATACATTTTTGTTGTTTTAGACCACTAAGTTAGTGGTAATTTTTAATAGCGGCAACAGGAAACTCGCATGGGGCGTGCAACCTCTCAATGAAGAAAAATGAGATTTGAAAGCGATTGTCTTCGAGTGGGGAGGAAATGGCCGAAGATGATATCAGTGTGTCAGTGCTGAGAAGCGTGACCTACAAGGCAGCATCCGTGCTGCAGGGTAGGCGCGCGGTCAGAGAGAGGGATGTGGAGGGTGCAAAGTTACTGGCATTGTTCTTTGTCTTAAGCCAGGTGGCAGGTCCATGAGTCTCGGCGTTACGGTTTTTATTATAAATATATATCTAAGATTTCTATACATACAATATATATTTATAGAGACAATTTTAAAAAATGAAGTTTGAGTGATTGAGAAAATGATGTTACCAGTACTAGAAACACTGAACTTCAGGGGGAAAACTGGGAGCCATCGAAATAGCTTACGGCACATACTATTCATCAAATACGCAGTACTTAAATAAACTCACTTATAGTGGAGACTTGATGGTCATTCCTAGGAGTTCTGGGTGGATGACAGTTTGAAGTAACAGTTTGAAGAACTTACTACGTGCCAAACGCTGGGCTACGTGCTTGACCAGCATTTTTGCACGAAATCCTGACAAGCCGGAGAAGTGTATCGACAGAGACCTCAACACGGTCACCAGAAGCCAGGAGCAGCCTGCGTGCGCTCAACGCTTTGCTCTACCACGTACTAGTGCTGGGACCTCAGACAAACTACTTAATCTCTCTGGGTCTCTGTTTCCTCATCTGAAAAATCAGAAGAGTGATGATACTAGTACCTACTTCATAGAGTTGTTATAAGTAATAAATGAACTACCTCGTACAAAGCCCTTTGAAGACTCCCCAGTACATTGTAAAAATCAATTACTATATTGACTATTACGAACAGAAAACCAGAGACTTAGACAATGAACATAACCCAGAGGATCCAGCTAGTAAACGGTAGAACTGCAATTCCAACTCAGGCAAACTGTGTGAGCACTGGCGGGTAGAGCTAATTCAATTTAACAAACAGTAAATTCAGTGTGAACGAATCAGCCCAGCAAGATTTTTTTTTAACCTCTGAACTAAAATTGTTCTCCTGGTCTGTTGACGTTAAAAATATTTTTTCTGGGCTTCCCTGGTGGCGCAGTGGTTGGGAGTCCGCCTGCCGATGCAGGGGACGCGGGTTCGTGCCCCGGTCCGGGAGGATCCCACGTGCCGCGGAGCGGCTGGGCCCGTGAGCCATGGCCGCTGCGCCTGCGCGTCCGGAGCCTGTGCTCCGCAGCGGGAGAGGCCACAGCAGGGAGAGGCCCGTGTACAGGGAAAAAAAAAAAAAAAAAATTCTCCCCTAATTAATTGTGTTTGGTCAGTCAGACATAATCTTATTCTCTTGATTTTTCCAGAAGAACTATATAATGGTAATCCATAATTTGCTTAAAAGATACAGGTAGAGTTCCCCCTTACTGCTAAATTATTTTCGTTGTATTTCTCAACGGTTGAGAGAAAAATCTGAAAGATCCTTGAATACTTCTGTAAGGAGAGGGAAAAGATGAGTTCGTGCTATTTTGGCCTCTCCTTTAGCGGCCAATAATAGTTAAAATTAATGGCGTGACCAATTTGATATTTTTATTAAAAATAATATGAACTCCTGGGTTCCATCTGCTTTTTCCGTACAACGAGGAATTAGCCACGGCAAGAATTAGTCTGTGCAGAAAGATTTTTTTCAGTCTTAATAATTTTCTAATAATTAAGACTGACATTAAAGACTTTGTTAATTTGTGTAGTTTTAAAATTTCAAATCACTGGGAATTTTAATCAAATCAGATTTGTCTGAGTAAAACTAGCTTTTCTAGTTGAGAAATAGCAGTGACTTCTGTGACTCTCCTGTCGAACTCACGGAGCTCCTTATTAGCTCTTTTTATATTTGTAAAAATGTTCCATTTTGGAAGCAGATACATATTAAAGGAATCCAGATACCACTTTAAACTGACTTCAAATAGCACAAATTCAATTATTTTTTCTTCAGTGGATCAAAAGAGCTTTTCATCCTTCCCTCCCAACAGCTCCCAAAATACACACAAACACACATATCAAACCAAGTGGTTAACTAGCTGTTGGCTGTTGCAGAGACTTGAAAAGTAATCTAAAGCCTGTAGGTTGAAATGAAAAGTCATAGCTCTAAGGGTACTTATTCCAACTGTGTCTTCAATCAAATGTAATCCAACCTTTTTCTTGTTGTAGTAGTGTTCAAGGCAATATAGCATCAGTTCCTTTTCATTCTTCAAAGTTCTCCAGATAATTTTTACCAAGTTTACTTCATGACGGGCAGCTTTAAGAACATCCAAGGATTCACTGCTCGAAGAAGTCAAGGCCTCATCTTCTTGCCTCTAGGACCACAATGTGAAACTGGTTTGGGAGGCTCTCCTCATAGCCTTGTGCACCTGATTTCCACCAGATCTGATGCCGTTATGACTTCAGAAACCAGCTGCCCTGAAGAGGAGACCAAAATAATAGCTCTTGATTTGTAGCTTGGAGGATTTTTAGATTCCTTTATATGTGAGAAACATTTAGGGGAGTCTTGTACTACCAAGAAGAGAATCGTTAGACATCAGTGAAAGCTAAAATAGTCCAGCAGGAGGGGGGAGGGCAGAGGTGTTTTTACTTGAGAGTTTCATTTTGGTTCTTGTGTTAAACTTACCGAGGATGTTTATCTCCTGCTCAGCCCGTTGTCTCTCATGGGGGAAGGTGTTGTACGTACTCTTCATTAAGGGAAGCTGCAGTAAAGAGGTTTTGATTGCTCAGGGAATGCTTCTTCAACGATAAGCACTGAATTTTCAGCTGCTGATTAGTGAGAGAAGCGGTAAGTGAAAGACTTTAATGTTTTTATTTACTATTTGTAGTAATGGAACCAGCACGGTGGAAATGATCTCCAGTAACTTCCCTCTTTTCCTTGAGCCCTCCCTGGGAAAAACGCTTCAAAGAACTTTGCTAACAAGTATAAAACACACTCATATTTCAGACGAAGGGAGACACATTACTAGTAAGACCTATCTTGAGCTAAATAGAACAGTTGCTAATAAAGTTAGTATTGTAATATGACAGTCTAAAGAGATATCCTGTATTAAATCTTATTTCCATTTCTTCTCCCTAATCCATATATCTCTTCCTTTCACCTTCTTATATCTTTTATACCCTGTGTTGTGGCGCAGTTCTCCAGAGCGATTACGCATCTGTGATAATATTTACGTATCTGTGATAACATTTTACGTATCTGTGATAGTATTTGTTCCAGACTATTTTTGAAGGATGCTTGTATAGCAGACACCTTGGGCACTAGAAAGAGCATCTGCATCTGGGTCAGAGGGCAGATTTGTATCATGACTAGTATAATAAAATAATATCTCCCTCTGGGGCAAATGTTAAGCAGGTTCGCTTGTAGACCCTCTTTATAAGATTGGGCATTTTCTAATCTTGGGGATCCTCAGCTGGGACACAGACCCACTGGATGCCTGGCACACACCTGCATCTGTCTCACTGCCCCTGCAAAACTTGGGGCACAAGGGCGCCAAAATGAACATGAACCTCATGCTGTCCGTGTGCTGTGAACGATAATGACCTCTATCTCTGACCTAGGAGTCTCAGGAAACTGTGTTAGCTTGCAAACAATAACATTTCAGACCCTTTTCTATTTTATTCTCTTTGCTCTCATTATACGTTATTCCTCCTCTCCTGGTTTCAGAACGGAAATGTCCAGTACTTTTCTCAGGATCCCTCCGAGGTATGTTGACAAATGCTTGCCTATGTTAATTAACTCAATGGGGGAATTCTTTTACAAAGCAGACATATATCAAATCATCACATTTATACTTTGAATATCTTACAATTTTATTTATCAAGTATACTCAGGTCCCATGGGGTGTGTGTTTATCCATTTTAAATAAATGAATTCGGACATTTCCATTCTGGCTATGCTAGGGTAGGCACGCACAGGCTGGTCTTACCCCACAGGACTTTATATGTCCAAGGCCTAGAATTTTCTAGTTTGCCCGAGTCTTCAAATATTGCCAACATAAGCTGCACTCTCCAAGGTTTGGTCTACCAAGGTTCCCATTTAAGGCACTGGAACGTTTTCAGGAATCTAGAGCTGATGTGTGTGATCGGCCTGAGACGAGAATGAACTCCTCAGGATCAGCTCAGCTTAATGGAGGGTGCCCATGGGTTATTTATCTTCAGAGAGAAAAATATGCTAGATGAAATCCTTTATTTTCTCATTTCCGCTTTTTCTGGGAGGGAGATGAAGGCTAGCTGGTCACTCTCCTTCGTCTATGACTCATATTTATGGGCCTTTAATCATCACTGTGATTTTCCCCTGGGTTGATTCCAAAGTCTCCTCTTTCTTCTCTGGCTGAGAGCTCATAATTGGGTATTTGCTCTTCTCCAAGCCTGGGATTCTCTTCTTTAGATTCTTCCCATGCTTCGCTCATTCTCGTCCTTCAGGGTTTAGCTTAAACCACACTCCTCAGAGAGGCTGCCTCTCTAACAGACCCCCAGCCACAGGGGACCCCGCAGGCTCCACCACCCAGCTGCCAAGAGAGGGCGCCATGCTCCCCTAACTGCTCCTGCCGTGTCCTTCAGAACCAGGCTTGGGTGTCAGAGCCTCGGTCCCATGCCTTCACCCTGGCAGCAAAGAAATCTGGAAGGATCCATTAGTTTCTACTTTAGGAACAGAATGCATAATGTAGGCTACTCTCAATTAGAGAAAGGGTGTCCCAAAATATTAAGGAACTACATGCATGATAATTGACCTCTCTATGATGGGTATGAGTCCTATAAAAAAAAATGTGGGTCATAACTTCAAACAGAGAAACTAGCACGAATAAAGTTTCAAATGATGTACTGCCCAGGGGATCGTGGATAGAACTCCCTGACTGAATTCATGTAGATAAAGTCTTGAAGATACATCTGGATCAGTGAAGAAAATGTTGAGTGACGGTATTAATAGGATGCATGACCTCAAACTTTATTTCTGAGATTTTTGGAGACCTTGCTGATAGAAGCTGGAAAAAGAGTCATGAAAAACTTACCAAGAAGTTTTCGCCATGCATGAGAGTTGAGACTTCAGTCTACCTGTGGGGCAGACTTTGGTCTGGAGAGAAAATCAGCTCCACCAGGATAACGAGGGTGAGTTTGATCCTATAGGTGACAGGGAATCTCTGAAAGGATTTGAACAGGAAAATGGCATTATTCACAACATGTTCCCTAAGATTAAACGAGGGAGATGAAAGCTAGATAAGAGAAAGAGACTCAAGGCCTAAAGCAGCATGATACTCAAGATTGATGATTTCCTCTGAAATATCTGTGTTTGTGAGAAAAATATCAAACTACAAAATATCAAAAACAACAAAATATCAAACAACTTCAGACAATCATATACCTGTTATTCCATCAGTGGACAATGTTAATGCTAATGGAATAATTTCATTGTGTAAAAATGAAAGGCACTTGATTAATTTAATGTAAGGAAACCTCACCATGGTAAGAATCAAATGTACATTGAGTCTGACTCAAGTTCTAGGTCTAATATTTTAGGAAATACAGCACATGAGGACTAGGGAAAGTTAAACGCCAGCTTTTCCTTCTGGTCTCATCTTTCCCTGTTTAGAGCTTCAGGTCACGTTCTGTGAGGACTGAGCTTTCTTCTAGACAGTGTCTACATCTGAAGTTGCCCTCTGGTTTGCCGCGGCTCGTTCCCACTCTCTGCCCTTTCCATGCAGGAACGAAGAAAGCGGTACGAGATCCGCAGACACAGTGGTTTGCTGCCTGTATCTCCAATCCCGGCTCCACCTTCAGCAATTTGTTTAATCCCTCTGTTTCCTCAGTATCATCCTCAATAAAATATCAGTAGAGCCTCCTTATTGATCCGTGCCTGTGTCAGGCCCTGCTCTAAGCACATATAAAGCTCCAAGGTCAGGGCCAAACCCAGAGGCAGTCAACACTGTTACCATTACTCTGTTACGGGACCAAGAGCGGAAGGAGATTCCATTCCAATCCCCTCTTTCTGTTTTCCCACCTCAACGTTTGTCCATGAAAACATTACCTCATATTATGGCTGTCAACTGCCGTGTCATATCAGCTGCCAGCACACGGATGTTATTGACGTCTATTTTGGTTTTTCTTCCTCTTCTGAAACTGTTTTTATAAATGACATATTGTACATCCCTTCAAAGGTCACCCTCAAAGGATGTGAGACCAACTAGACAGAGGAGGACAACAGCAGTTAACCACTATTCTCGCAGGGCCCGCTCAACCACTGTGTCTCCCTGAGCCCAGAAAGCAAGGATTCTGGATGGGAAAGTAGAATCCTAGGCTGCTTCCCATGGCGAGGATGTTAAAATGCCCGGGGGATCAGCTTAGAGTGGAATACTCTATGGTGAATTTTTTAAGATCTGGAGGATGTGTAGATACAGGAATGGTTGAATTCTCAGCAATTAGTGCAGCGGGAGGTACATTCCCAAACGTATAAATGCAACTGCAGCTCATAATTTACTCCATTAAACGCTAAAGGATGCTGAGTGTCACCGCCTTTGAAACAAAGCATCAAGAACAACAAAACCCTCTTGGAAATGGCTGCTGAACAGTTGGCTAAGTTCACCCACAGGCGAAGTGGGTGCCTTGTTCAAATTTATGCCTCAGAAGTATTTCAATTTTATATGTGTATTGACTTTTGAGATCACATATAACTCATCTATATGGCAGATGCCAAGAAGATGATATTTTGATGGTCTTTGTATAAGAAGAGGACAAAGAGCTAAATGTAACAGAAGAAAAGTAACCAAACAAACTTGGACAAAGAAAAAGAGGATGTGGATAGAAATAAGGTTAAGGACCTTGTACATTGTCCCATCTGGTACAGGTTGGTTCTTCTTTTTGTCTTTACTAAATATTGAATGCATTCAAATACGTATTTCTAAAACATGTGAAGTATCTAAATATGAAGCATAAAACACACACATATACAGCCATATTTATATTTGACTCAGATATTTCGGGTTTGGTTCCAGATCACCACAATAAAGCAAATATCACAATAAAGCGGGTCATATGAACTTTTCGGTTTCCCAGTGTATGTAAAATTTATGCTTACACGATACTGTAGTCTATTAAGTGTGCAATAGCATTATGTCTAAAAAAACAACATACACACCTTAATTAAAAATACTTTATTGTTAAAAAAAATTCCAAAACAATTAACAATGGTAACATCTAAGATCACTGATCGGGGCTTCCCTGGTGGTGCAGTGGTTGAGAGTCCGCCTGCCGATGCAGGAGACATGGGTTCGTGCCCCGGTCCGGGAGGATCCCACATTCCGCGGAGCAACTAAGCCCGTGAGCCGTGGCCGCTGAGCCTGCGCGTCCGGAGCCTGTGCTCCGCAACGGGAGAGGCCCCAACAATGAGAGGCCCGCGTACCGCAAAAAAAAAAAAAAAAAAAAAAAAAAAAAAGATCACAAAGCAACATAACAAATATAGTAATACTAAAAAAGTTTGAAATATTGTGAAAATTATCAAAATGTGACACAGAGACTTATCGAGAGAGCAAATGCTGCTGAAACAATGGCACTGATAGACTTGGTGGATGCAGGGTTGCCACAACGCTCCAATTTGTAAAAAATGCAATATCTGCGAAGTGCAATGAAACAAGGAATGCCTGTACTTTTCACCCAGTGTAAGAGACAGAACAAGAGGAAGCACCTAGAAGCCCCCATGTGTTCCTTCTCCAGGCTCCTCCCCCAACCCCTAAAGGTAACACTGTCCTGAACTTTAATAGTTTTCTGGTCCATCCATCAATCCATGGACATTTTGGATTTTCCAAAAGAAATAGAAACACCTGTTGTTAATTAACTATCATTTCTGAGCTTCCCTATCAAAAAGCAGAACTGATGGATTTTGTGAGCATCTTATAGCCTCATGAAAAATTTATTATTAATCTGCATCTAAAATGAAACCTGACTAGAGAAGCCGACATGAAACTCAGAATTAAAAGTAAAAGAATATTAACATCAAAGGAGAAAAGGTAAAGAGGTTTCAAGGAAAAAGCTCTATAGACACATGTACATGTAAATATTTGCCAAATGTAGAATTTATAATGAAAATCCGACAAGCTGAACATTTTTTTCTTGTTACACAGTACTGGAACTGTGGAAACTTGAAAATAAAAGAGCCCAACTATGAAGTCATTAGGAAGGCTTTTGCATAAGTGTTCTTAAGTCACTAAGGCAGCTAAGTGAAGCACAAATAATGAACTAAAAGATGGGCAATTAATGTTCTAAAAGCTGTACTACCTGAGGAGCAAGAAAGCATTTCTTTTAATAAGAAAGCATGCTTCTCAGAAATGAAATTGGAAAAGCAGTTCCCTGAAAATAATTTAAAGTATTTTCCCAGAATTGAAACCACCCTGGCTCTGGTTTGCAAAAATCTCTAAGTAAACAGAGCTGCTTTTCTTAACATGAAATGTGATTCTCGACAAGAGAACTTGGTGATTATTATGGAAATGAAATGCTGTACATTTTTCTAAATGTGAGTATATATTTATATCATGTTCATTTCCCTTTGATAATGTTGCTGTTTTTTGACAACATGAAATTTTAAGCATTCGAATGTCATAATTTGAATGCAGTTGGAAGTTTCATTATGCAGCTGGCAAATGCTAGGCATTTATGCTGATAATAAAGGAGGGAGCCAGGCAATCATTTCATGAACCTCTTGTTGATTATGTGTTTGTATAAGCAGCTGATCAGAAGGCACAGAACTGTATTGGGAAGAGCTAAGGCAGTGACTCAGGAATCATCGACTTATTTCACCATTGACATCAATTGATATTAATTGTTTAACCTATTGGATATTAATACTCTTATTCAACATTTGATCTGTCAGAGTCAAATAGATATAATTCCAATCACTGGTTTAGCATTTGCCCATTAAGTTAAAGTCAAAAGGGGGCTTCCATGGTGGCGCAGTGGTTAAGAATCCGCTTGCCAATGCAGAGGACACAGGTTTGATCCATGGCCTGGGAAGATCCTGCATGCCACGTAGCAACTAAGCCCATGTGCCACAACTACTGAGACTGAGCTCTAGAGCCCGCGAGCCACAACTGCTGAGCCTGCATGCCACAACTACTGAGGTGGCGTGCCTAGAGCCCACGCTTCGCAATAAGAAGCCCGTGCATCGTAACGAAGACCCAACACAGCCAAAAAGAATTTAAAAAAAAAAAGTCAAAAGGGTTTTATTATTTTCTAGATTTAGTTAGAATATGTTGATGTGTCTCAGGCAGCGGTCCCCAACCTTTCTGGCACCAGGGACCGATTTTGTGGCAGACAATTTTTCCACGTATGAGGGGGCGGGGATGGTTCAGGTGGTAACGTGAGCTACGGGGAGCGATGGGGGGCGGCAGATGAAGCTTTGCTCACTCTCCTGCCGCTCACCTCCTGCTGTGCGGCCCAGTTCCTAACAGGCCGCGGACTGCTACGGGTCCATGGCCCAGGGGTTGCAGACCTCTAAGTCTTTTGTCTAAGGTAGACAAAATTGAAAGCAGATGTGGGAGTAAATTCTCAGCTCAGATGATACCACCCGTAGGGCTTTGCCTATTTCTCTCCAGCAGAACTACCCGTGAAGCCAGGGACCTCGTCCAGGATTCTCCCAGCAACCACTGCTGTTCATGCCATCAGTTTCTCTTCACTCTGGTCCATCTTCATTTTTATTTCTAGACTCACAAACCCACAAGGGAGTCAGAGCGCATCACTTTCTTGCTGAAAATTCTCCTCTGAGTCCCTGTTACCTACAGAAGAATGCCAAAATTCTTCCCCATCTGAAATAAACACCACCGCAGCCTCACCTCCACCGGCTGATGTAGCACTGACCCTCCCAGCTAGATGGATTGTCTCACCTTCCGCAATGGTGTCAGACACCTTATGTCTTCATGCACCGCAATATGACCTCTAAATTGTGGCGCCCAAATATAGTTCCACCTGGAACCTCAGAATTTAACCTTTGAAGATTTTTTTTTTTTCTTTTTTTTAGCGGTACGCGGGCCTCTCACTGTTGTGGCCCCTCCCGTTGCGGAGCACAGGCTCCGGACGCGCAGGCTCAGCGGCCATGGCTCACGGGCCCAGCCGCTCCGCGGCATGTGGGATCTTCCCGGACCCGGGCACGAACCCGCGTCCCCTGCATCGGCAGGCGGACTCTCAACCACTGCGCCACCAGGGAAGCCCTAAAATATTTTTAACAGCATACGAAATTAGCTTTAATATCTTTTAATTAACCCAATATATTCAAAATATTATTTCAACATATAATCAATATAAAAATATATATATATATATTTTTATGTGGACCATTTTTAAAGTCTTTATTGAATTTTTTTTACAATATTGTTTCTGTTTTACGTTTTGGTGTTTTGGCCGCAAGTCATGTGGGATCTTAGCTCCCCGACCAGGGATTGAACCGGCACCCCCTGCATTGGAAGGTGAAGTCTTAACCATTGGACCCACAGGGAACTCCCTCGACCTTCTTTGGAATAAGTATCCTTGGAGATAAGGATCTTAAGATCTTTCTGGATTAAGGTGGGCTCCAGATCCACAGATGGGTGTCCTGTAAGAGACAAAACCCAGAGACAAACAGAAGAAGGCCGTGTGAAGATGGAGAGACTAGAGTAATGCACCTATAAGCTGCGAACGCCAAGGATTGCCAAATGCCGTCAGAAGCCAGGAGAGAGACAATGAGTGGATTCTCCCTGAGAGCCTCCAGAAGGAAGCAACCTTACCAATACCTTGATTTTAGATTTCTGGCCTCCAGAACTGTAAAAGAATACACTTCCATTGTTTTAAGACACTGAGTTAGTGCTAGTGCCTAACGTAAGGCAGACCTAGGAAACTAGGACATCCTCCCTCTGCTTGCGATGTCCTCTCTTTTCTCCATGAAGCAAATGCCTTCCTCAAGACCCAGCTCAAATGTCTTAATTCATGGCAGAGGAGTAAGAGGAGGTTGGTATATTTTCTTGATAAAAGTAGTATTTATACCCACATCCTCCCATATGCCAGGTTGGGGATGGTGTTTCTCAGCCACCTGCTAAGTCCCAAGTCTTGTGCCAGGGGAATATAGTTTTTCTAGAGGCAGGGACAGTTTTCAGTAGTCATTTTCAGTTCCAATAGAATGTTCAACTAGTATTTATTGAGCACCTACTATATGCCTGGGACTATCGGATATATCTTCTAGTCTACTTTGGCCATCCCTGAGGTTAGCTAGAAGGGAGTGGGAAAAGAAAGGGAGACAAACTCATACAAATTTTGTGCTACTTATGTGCCAGAAATGCTGTGAGATGCTTTTATAAGAACAATGTTAAAAGTACTTATGCATTTGAACTCCGTCAGTTGGAGTTCTTTAGCTGTAAGCATCAGAAACTTAAGTTCTTTACCTTAAACATAATAAAACATAAAGAAAGAAAGAGAAAAAATATACTGGAAAAAATAAAATGAAAAGCTGAACAACTACTGGATTTAGAAAAGAATAGGAACGAGGGAAATTCCAGGGATTTAAGTAGGATTTATTTATTCATTCCTTCACAAAATACAGTTTTTATTGTTTATGTGCTAGGCGAACCCCTTTCTCAATAAACAAGACAGAACAAGTACCCGCCCTCTCCCATATGAGAGAGGAAAAGAAGTAAACCAATAAACATACACAGAAATTTCATGTAGTGAAAACAGCAATGAAAGAAACAAAGCAAAGAACAGGGATAGAGAGTGACAAGGCAGGGAGATATGGCGCTAAAATTGAGCTATTTTAAACGGAGTTGCCAGGAAGGTCGTCTCTGAGAAGGTGACTTTTGAGCAAAGACTAGAATAAGATGTGAGAGAAGACCACAGAAGTGTCTTGGGGCAGAACGTTCTGTTAGAGAGATAGACAATAGCAAAAGCACTCAAGCAGGACTCAACCTGAGAAGCCTCAGAAGGCCAGAGTTGCTGGACAGAAGTGGAAATAGACAATAGGACCAGTTATCTGCAAATTTTGTTGCCATGTTTATGTTTAGATGTGTTTACATAGTAATAACAAAAGCTAACACTCGTATAGCATTTACTATGCACCACGCAGTGTTCTAGGTGCTTTATTCGTCTTAACTCATGAAGACTCGTGACAATCCCAGGAACAAGCTACATTTACTATCCTTGTGTTTCTGATAAGTAAACTGAGGAATCGAGAAGTTGCATAAATTGTCCACCACCACGTGGCAAGGGACTCAAATGCAGACTCCAAAGCAGGTAGTTTGACAACAGGACCTGTGTTTCAACTACTTTGCTGTTCTCCTTATGTGTTAATAGCTGGGCTTCAAAATGTTAGTTGTGTCATTTTTAAGTTACTAGCAGAGTGTGTGTAGAACGGGCTGGAGCGAAAGGGGATAAATTCATTTTTATTTGAACTTGAAATCGCCAACTGTGTTTCTGTCTGGATTTCTTTTAATCTCCCATTGATCCATGCATTTAAATCTGGGGATTGAATTTTGGATCCGCAGGGCACACGGATGAAAGCCAGAGTAAGGTCTGGCATACATTTCAGCCACACCAACAAGAAGCCAAAATGCTCTTTGGGGGTAATTAGTACCCTCACCTCTTTGTGTGTTCCCAATAAGTCCAGTTATCCCAGAGCTCAGACTACTTCCAGGAGATAATTAGGGGCTGCTGAAAGCTGCATTAACTCTGCCAGGCCACAGGGGCATTGTAAATGACTACTTCTTAGAGAGACTTATCAGCTTTCAGCAACTCGCAGCACCTCAGCCTAATTCCCAGAAGGATCGGACATGGACTGCTTGTATTATTACATTCTCATTTGGAGGCTTTGAACCTCTTTTTCTTTTATAGAGACTGATGTCATTTTCAAGTCTGAAAGGCAACTTTGGGGACAGGAAGAGTTAATGCCACACATCTGGAGCAGCCTGATTAAAAGATGAGGGCATAGTTTAAGGCCTGGGAAAGAGCATTCTTCCAGACTTTTCTGATTCAAGATGGTTTGTATTAATTTTACAGCCAACTTTCCTCTCTATCTTTCTCAGACGGTCCAATACTCTTCATTAGGGCTGCAGAGCTGTTGCTTATAAAATCCCAATTAAGTCCCACATATTTTTCATGTATTATTTCTAATCCTACGATAAATGTGTTATAATAATCCTAGGAGCAAACACATAGTGAAGGCTAAGAATGTACCAGGCGTTATTCTGAGCACTTGCATATTTTAAGCCACTAACTACGACAACAGCCAAACCTGTATGTTTTCTGTCTCCTCAGGAATGTCTGGACTACTCTTATCTAACACCAATTAGAATATTCTTTTTCTCTTTCTAAGACTATATGGATTTTGAGAAATAAAAAATCTAGAGGATCTCAAAGAATAATTAATGAATGCTCACAAAACCACTGCCCAGAATGACAAGTATTAACATTTCATATATGTTTAAAGACTTCTAAAATTCTTAATATTTAAACAGAGCAGGACCCTATGGTCCCTGCCCCCCATATCCTCAGCCTGCCTTATGTCTGTGGAAAAATGCTAGCCAAAGAATAAGTTTAATCAGAGAAGTGAGAAAATGCAGAAACAAAGGAAAGCAAATGAGTCCAAATAATAACTGTTTAGTCATTAAGTAAAGTCAAGGACCTTTGGTTCCTCCTCAAGGCCTATAGATAACATTCTGAGCCATCTCCTGTGAGCTGTCTTATAGATGCTTATAGAAAGCCCCACCAGGTGGGAGAAGTTAACCACAATGTGATGACCAGATTGTAGCCGTGACATGCGCTGCCACAATTCCAAGAACTGGCCTCAAGGAAATGGGAACGAACTGACCCTGGAGCTGAAGATTAACTGTACCTAAAACAATCAAGATGACCCTGGTCAGACCACCACATGACCAATGTCAAGCTGGCGGTCAGAGGTGACTGTGCTGTTTCTGCATGTAGCCCCCTCCCTCCGTCTATAAAGAAGGCTCTTGCCCCCTGGCTGAAAGCGGGGGGGAGTTGGGCTTTGGACAGTAATCCTCTTCCCACCAAACCCCACCACCATTGCCGGCCTCCGAAATAAAGCAAACTTTCCTTTCCACCAACCTTGCCTCCTTATTGGCGTTTGGATCATAAGCAGCCAGACCCCCTCTTCCGGTAACAATATATCTAGCAAACTTTACTATAAAGCCAGATAAGCTCCAACTCCTGTTTGTCCCCACCCACCCCCCAGATGCATTTCCTTCTTATCTCCCAGGGCAATGCCACACAATATGGAAAAACTGCATCATGTGTTTATATCAATCTATGTATGTGTGTTGTATTTGCCTGTTTGAAATTCACATAACTGGTTTCATACTTGACATATCATTCTCCACCTTTCTTCACTTAACATGGTTTTTGAGATCTATCCATATTAATTCATAACGATCTAGCTCATTCTGTTTACCACATTTACAGGGCTCCGTCACATCAACACACCACATTTTACTTACTCCTCCTGTAGATGGTTATTGAGTTTGTTTCTTATAGCTCGTTATTACTAATAAAGTGACTCTGTACATTTTTGTAGTATCTGTATTAATTTGTATGGCTACCAAACAAAATACCATAGCTAGTTGGCTTAAATAACAAATATATTTTCTCACAGTTCTAGAGGCTAAAAGTCCAAAATAAAAGTGTTGGCAGGTTTGGTTTCTCCTGAAGTCTCTCACCTTGGCTTGGGGGTGGCTGCCTTCTCTGTGTCCCCGGGTGGCCTCTTCTCTGTGCACGTGCATCTCCGGTGTCTCTCCTTTTTCTTATAAGGACACCAATCATATTGGATTAGGGCCCACCCATATGACATCATGTAACCTTAATTATCTCTTTAAAGACCCTGTGTCTAAATAGAGTCTCATTGTGAAGTGTACTGGGGTTAGGGCTTCAACATATGGAATTTGGGGAGGACACAATTTAGTGCCAATTGGAAGCAGTCTAGAGTAGGGGTCCCAAGCAAGGGCACTGGAGTCAGCCTGTCTGGGTGGGATGCCGACTGTCCGTGTGCTAGCCACGTGACTTTATCATGCTATTCAACCTTGCAGGAACTCACCTACAATAAAACCCATGTGTCTCTTGGGTGATGGTTAGAAGAGCTACATGTAAAGCACCACACTGTGCGTCACTCAACATCAGCTACTGTGAGGTCTACTCATGTATGTTAAGTAGAGTTTATCTAGAAATGTAACTGGTCGTGGAATTTCCAAGGCACAGGGAGCAACTTTTCAATTTTTCTAGATTCTGCCAAACTGATCTCCGTGGTGGTTACATCAATGAACGCTTCCACCAGCCAAGTACAAGAGTTCTTTTATCCTCATATGCTGGCCAAGAAGAGATTTTTCCATCCTATAACAATATTTCTATCCATCTGATGTTTGAGGAAAAGTATGTCATTGTTTAGTACATTCTTTGATATACATCTGCTTCAGGAGGTCTATAGACCATAAGGGAAAAAATATGCAGGTGGTTCTCTACGCTTCTCATAGTTAGTTCCTTAGTATATGTCCAAAACAAAGACATTCCCATTACAAATGAAAACTCTCTTTGGCTAGAGTCGGATGCAAGCAGGGAGTTAGTCAGGTGTCTCTGGTTATCCTTCTCTGATCTCTGGTTCTCTTTCCATGGTTTTAGGGATTTTTACTTCTCCTTCAGGAAATAAAGAGCATCTTTCAACTGGACACTCTCCAAAGTTCAGGAAAGTGAAGTAACACTTTCCTGGTGGCGATTTTCCTTTGGCTGAAGCATTGACTCTCAAATTTGATTTTGTCCAAAACTCAGCTGCAGAATTTGTTAGTAAGGCTGGTCTCTGGCTTAGTCAGAGATTCTTATTCAATGCTAGTGTGGGGACAGGAGTTCTACCTATTTAGCAAGTACCTCTTGTGATTCATTTCAGGAAATATGTGGCCGTCGCTTTAAGGAGCACAGCTTTAAACATAAAATATTCTCTGGGTATGTTCCTAAGTATTATGCTGTTATGTGCACCCTTGTTGTATTTTAACCTAAATAAACATCCAGCCTGCAAACAAACGTTGTCATAGGCTTTGGAAATGTGTCTTCTTGAGCCTTATGTTCTCTGTTTAATGTGACTAGGAAATTTCTAATGTTCTTTCCAGTTCTGATGTTCTGTGGTCCAGTTCTGCTACACGCCTGTCCTGTTTATTGCTGGGTCTTCAGTACCCCATGCAGGGACACACTATTCATAGACCACGGATCGTTTAGCAGCAACAGTAACGAATTTCTCTCAGAAACTTGAAACACAGATAAATAAGGCTACTCATCGAAAGTTAAATATTTAATTGAACTTTATAATTGAACATGACAGATAAGATCATTACTTGTGTAAATGTCCCCTCAGAAAGTAGAAAACCTCCCAGACTAAAAAAAAAAAAAAAAACTGGAAGCATGAGATCTAAATCTAATTGATGTTGAATTTAATATGCTATAAAGCTGTAGCTATCAGTGTAATAACATATCTGGAGAAGATAATGTAGGGACTAAGAAGATATTAGAAAATATCAAAGAAAAAGGGTCTAAAAAAACCAGCAAGCATCTAGCCCTTGTCCAGAGGGGAAAGTGCCCCAAAATTTAAATGGTAGTTTATCCCCATAGGAAAACTGGTGAATTAATAAAAAATGATGATGGATGTCACTTTAATGTTAATTTTACACTTTTTAAAAAAATACCAGTTTTAACCAATTGATGTGACAAAAAAGAGATTATATCTGGTGCTTGAGGATTTAGTCACCATGATACATGGCTTGCAGAATTATAAATTGATGCAATCTTTTTGAGAAGCAATTGGCCCATTTTATCAAAAGCCTCAACAATGTACATTCCCATGGATTTAATAATTTCAAATTAAAGAATGCATTTAGAGGAATAACTCAGTTATGCCAAGATTTTTTTTTATAAGGGTGTTTATTACAGCATTTCTGTCACAGTAAATATACAACCAAAGGGAATCAATTATATATATTTTAGTATAGCCCCCCCAAACAAAATCTTATTTATCCTTAAATAATTATGAGAACTATGAATAGTATTTTCACATGGTAAGCTAGAAATAATGTGTTTTCAAGGAAAACAATCACTTTATAGTGTAGCAACACAGTATAACACATTTTTTTAATTTTTAAAAATATATATCCATACACACAGAAAAAGAATTAATGCAATACACACATATATTAAAAAGTTCGGGCTTCCCTGGTGGCGCAGTGGTTGAGGTTCCGCCTGCCGATGCAGGGGACACGGGTTCGTGCCCCGGTCCGGGAAGATCCCACATGCCGCGCAGCGGCTGGGCCCGTGAGCCATGGCCGCTGAGCCTGCGCGTCCGGAGCCTGTGCTCCAAAACGGGAGAGGCCACAACAGTGAGGCCCGCGTACCGCAAAAAAAAAAAAAAAAAAAAGTTCCATAGTGGTTAGGTCTGCATAGTGGGATTATTGGCATGGATTTTCAAAAACCTTTTCAGTTATCTCTATTTCCTAATTTTCTGCAGTGAGTATATTCATTGTGTGTGTGTGTGTCTGCGTTTTATGAGAAAGTAAAAGTATTACTAATTTTTAACATTAGAATTTTGGTTTCGGGAATTGGCCTGTTTTGAGTTTAGTTAAGGACAGTCATTCCTTCAGCAAACATTATTTGAGTATGTACCGAGTGCCTTGGAATAATTCAGTGAAAAAAACAGACCGAGAGCCCTACCCTTGTGCTTTACCTTCCAGCATAGACTCCAGCCGGCTCCTCTGAGCAAGAACCACGGTGCACATTGACCTGGCCTGGCGCTCAGGGAACATGCCACTCAGGTCTCCAAACCGGAGGTCCCTCCCAGAAGCGGAGCCGCCGAGAGGGCCCTGGAGCCCAGCCCTGTTCAGGGCTTCCCAACCAGTCACCGTGATGGTGGCACAGGCCACTCTATCTCCCAAACTTTTCACAAAGGACCTATACTTTTCTAAGAAAAACACACAAGAATAATGTTATTAAGTAAAAGAGAATGTGTATTTTTAACATTCCACATACTCTAAAGCCTGGCGAGCCTCACTGAGTTAAAACTTCACTAATAACAATTTTATTTATGATAGGATCGGGACTGCTTTTGTGCTCCAAGCCAGAAAAAAAAATAAATCATTAATCCCTTACACAGCGTTTCATTTACTGATGGAATTCTCCAGTGCTGTAAATTTGGTTGGTCTTTTTGCCCAGTGCTGAACAGCAGGCTGGTGAGTCAGCTTAGGTTTCCCACTGACTCACTGGGGAGGAAAATTTTCTTATTTAGCAAAAAGGTATTCCCCCACCGTGCCCACCTCCACCCCTTGGCAAACCCTTAAGAGGCTCAGGAAGTTTGCCCCACATCTTTCTTTAAGTTATTTCCCCTCTTTGCTTCACAGACCTAAGATTAGTTAATGGAATATTTTAATGAGCACTTGAAACAAAGGTGAATTCAGGGAAAAATGCATCTGTTTACACCTCTACCCTAAGGTGCCCTCATTAAGGACCATTTCTATTTCTTAATTATTCCAGGCAGTGTCCTCTGCCCTTACTGTCCTATCATCTTCTAGTTATAAGTCTCAAACTTGGTCTTGTCTTCAGCTCTGTCACTTGTATTTGACGTATTTCAGCAGGTTGTCAGAATCGCTAGACCTCGGGAATAATTAAGCCACCAAAATGAAATTGGATTTAAAAAATTCTGATGGGTACTGATTGCTCCCCTAAGATCTTCCCTCCGCTTCCCTTCCATCTACACACTTATTTCTCCTAGATTAGGGAAACATCAACATGTCCCTCTAAGGAGTTTATATAAAAACAAGTCCCCAATTTGAGACTCATTGGGAGGAAGCCTTACTGGCCGGCTTCCTTTTAGTTCATGCTCATTTCTATCATCTATATCTCTCTATCTCTCTATCTATCTATCATCTATCTATCGACAATCTGCATTTTCTTACCAAATAAAATGTCTCTTGTGAAATCATTTAATACACAGATTTAAAACAAAGGATTCATGGAAAAGGAAGAAAATTCTAAGATTTCGGACTGCGCGGTTTTAGCCCCAGCATGGAGGGATAATTCCAATGGGAGGCACAGTGAAGTGTTATGGATGAGATTTTCCTGGAAAACTACAGAACATACTAACAGGTCTCAGAGATATTAGGGGCCCCCTGAGAAGACACTCCCATTTTCCTCCCCTTGCCCTAGAATGTGTTTCAAGGTCTGGCGTGGGCAGGAAAAATTTATTCATGCCCATGTTGAGAAGACCCAAACCATTCTGATTGCAAAGAGTTGACAAGGATCCCAAAAGGACTTAAAAATATGGATAGTTCTATTAGAATAAGCTGGATTTCTGAGGGTGCCTGGAGGTGCTGAGAGGGCTCTGAACAATAGTATTGTAGATTTCAGTGATGGAAAGAACAATTCGTAGTGTTTTCATTAGGGACTCGATATTCTAAGCCCTTTACACATTCAACAACCCGGTAACATTGACAGCGGCTAATTCAGACCCTTGATTTTAAGCATGAGGATAATGAAAGCAAGAAAAGTTACATAACTTGCCTTAAGTGACTCAAGTATTCAGGGGCAGAGGCTGTGTTACACCAGGTTCCCTCATTTGTAATCCAGTGTATTCTTACTACACCATGCAAGGATCACATTTTGAGTTCCTTGTAACAGAGACATTTTGTAACAAGTCCAGGTAAGTGACATTTTTTAAGTGCTTATTTTATTTAGGTGCTTATAATGAATTATGACACTTCCCCGACACAAGATGTCCCCCAACCTAATAAAAATAGGGGGAAAAAGAACACAGGTTGACCTCTTCAGGTTAATGATTTTCTTTTTCATTCTTCTAGAGCGTTAATGATTTTAAGTGTTTTTCTCCCATCCCCTGCACATTCCTCAGCTTTGCCAGGCTAACTCCACTTCCTTATGTTTCTAGGCAGGTTGGCTTTTTAATCAGACCATCCAAAGATTTTGACCAACTATGTATTGCCTTTTTCAAAAAAAAAAAAATCTCAGCTGTATGGATTTTACAGCAGCGACTTTCGTGTCTGTTCTCATTCATCTTAGAAACCTTCTTGAAACTCTTCGGTTTCAACGGTAACATAATAAATGTCTAAGAATGTGGCACATCAAAGCATATTTATTTTAAGTCTCTGTCATTGTTCTGCATTACATGTTGCCTAGAAGGAAGACACAGGCTTTATTTTTTTAAATAGAGTTTTATTTATTTATTTATTTAATTTTTGGCTGTGTTGGCTTTTGTTGCTGCAAGCGGGCTTTCTAGGTGCTGTGAGCAGGGGTTACTCTTTGTTGCGGTGCGCGGGCTTCTCATTGTGGCGGCTTTTTGTCTCCAGCTGTGTGTGAGCTTAGGTCCAAAAGAGCACCAGGAATTCAATGTTTTTTGTACATTCACGCTTTGGGGCTTATGTTATGATTTTAAATCTCGCAAACCGATATTGAGCAATCATGTAAGTTTTTCATTTTTGTGCAAAATAATAAGATGCCTTTTTGCAGAAAAGGTCCAGACTGAACTTGTCAAGTATATATTTTACAACTGCCTTTCATGCTAGAGAGGCCTGACTTCGGCTTGCTTATAACTGAATGACTAATGTGGATTGAAATTGATTTTATAATTGAGTGACTTGATGACTTGAGCTTTTATTTGGTGCCTTTGGAAACAGCGCTTGGAAAAATGAGGGAGCCTCAAGAATCAAAATTATGACACATAAATATGAAAATGATGTAAAGACATAAGAAGTTTCCCTGATAATATTGTCAAAAGAACTCACCTCCAACTAATTAATACAGAGTTAAAAAGAGTAAATTAATGCGGTACTAATACAAAATCAAGAGGCAAAATTTAATATTCTATCATGTAGACTTCATAAATCAGTGAGAGAAAAGGATTATGAAGCAAATAATGCCTGCACAACTAGTTTAATGTTTAAGCCCAGTTTTTCAGAACATGCACAAAAATAAACTTTTACATCATGAAAAAGTGAAATATATTAATAATAATCAGTACGTAAAAATTAAGCATATTTTTTCATGAGCATCTTATATCTCAATGGGAACTAGATGAGGAAAATTTTAAGGTCAACCAATAAAATCACAAAGAAAATAATAAACATTATTTTATTATACAAAACATAAAAACCTTTCATATGATAATAATAATGAGCTGATAATTATTGAGTGCTTACTAAATATCAGCTGTTCTGAATGTATCACATGAGTTAACTTTTTAAAAAACTTTTTTAAACTTTTAATTTTATGTTGGAGTACAGTTGATTAACAATGATGTGTTAGTTTCAGGTTTACAACAAAGTGATTCAGTTATACATATACACATGAGTTAACTCTTAATTCTCAGCAAGTACCAATGAAAGAGGTAGTGTTATTATCCCATTCTACAGATGAGCAAACAGAGGCACAGAGAAGTTAAATCACTTGCTTGAAGTAACATGATTAGATCTTATTGAAAAGAAGATTTTAATATTAATGTATTTAGATTCATCATTCTTTTTTCATGAGTGCCTTATGTCTAGCTAACACTTTTTGAATCTTGTTTGAAAATTCTATACCCTTCTCAAGGTCAACAAGACATTTGCCTATAAAACTAAAAGCTTCAAAGTTTTATATCTGTCACTTAAGTCCTAATCTATCTGGAATTTATTTTTGTGTTTCGGAAGAAATGGAATCCTGTTCTATTTTTTTGTATGTGTAATTACGTATCTAGCTCCATTTACTGAAGATTTTCTTCTTTTTCCCCTGATCTGTCCTGCATCACCATCATGAGTCAAATTTCTATACTTTAACAGGTCTATTTCTATACTGTTGTTATACTGGTCAATCTGGTCTATCTCCACATGCTCCCGCATAGTCTTAATTGCTCGAGCTTCAAAACAAGTGCAGATATCAAATAAAGAGGGGTTCTCTGTTGTTATCTTTCTTTTTCTAAAATATTTAGGTTCTCCTTTGCTCTTTACTCTTCTGTATACATTTATGAATATGTTTCTCAAGTGCCATGAAAAATTCTGTTGGAACTTCTACTGAATTGCATTGAATCCATCGAGTAATTTTAAGAGGACAGATATCTTTTGGATAGATGTTATTTTCACTCATCAAATTAGCAAATTTTTTTTTTTTTTTTTTGTGGTATGCGGGCCTCTCACTGCTGTGGCCTCTCCCGTTGCGGAGCACAGGCTCCGGACGCGCAGGCCTAGCGGCCATGGCTCACAGGCTTAGTTGCTCCGCGGCATGTGGGATCTTCCCGGACCAGGGCACGAACCCGTGACCCCTGCATTGGCAGGCGGATTCTCAACCACTGCGCCACCAGGGAAGCCCCTAGCAAATATTTTTAAAAACGAGATGACCTAACATAAATGCCAGAAAATGCAGTGTTTATTCTCATACCCAGCTTGAGATAGTTTAAATTGGTGAAACTTTTTCTGAAAAGCAATTTGACAAAATGTGTGAGGAGCTTTAAAGATCACAACTTTAATCCCATAATTAAAATTTCACAAATCTATATTTCATAAGGAGGTAATTTGAGAATCTATCATGGTTTTCATCTAAAGATGTTTACTAAAAATTATTAATAATTGAGAAAATTATAAGTAATCTAAATATCCAACAACAGGAATGGAATTGATGAATTAAAATGCATTCATTTATGGAATAACATGGAGTCTTTTTAAGGATTTTTTAATGATATGGGGAAACACATAAAATGTTATGTGCAACAATGCTATGAGACTAGATATCAATTACAGGAAAAAAACTGTAAAAAGTACAAACACATGGAGGTTAAACAATACACTACTAAATAACCAAGAGATCACTGAAGAAACCAAAGAGGAAATCAAAAAATACCTAGAAACAAATGACAATGAAAACACAACAACCCAAAACCTATGGGATGCAGCAAAAGCAGTTCTAAGAGGGAAGTTTATGGCAATAAAATCCTACCTCAAAATCTCAAATAAACAAGCTAACTTTACACCTAAAGCAATTAGAGAAGAAGAACAAAAAAACCCAAAGTTGGTAGAAGGCAAGAAATCATAAAGATCAGATCAGAAATAAATGAAAAAGAAATTAAGGAAACAATAGCAAAAATCAATGAAACTAAAAGCTGGTTCTTTGAGAAGATAAACAAAATTGATAAACCATTAGCCAGACTCATCAAGAAAAAAAGAGAAAAGACTCAAATCAACAGAATTAGAAATAAAAAAGGAGAAGTAACAACTGACACTGCAGAAATACAAAGGATCATGAGAGATTACTGCAAGCAACTATATATCAATAAAATGGACAACCTGGAAGAAATGGACACATTCTTAGAAATGCACAACCTGCCGAAACTGAACCAGGAAGAAATAGAAAATATAAACAGACTAGACACAAGCACTGAAACTGAGACTGTGATTAAAAATCTTCCAACAACTAAAAGCCTAGGACCAGCTGGCTTCACAGGTGAATTCTATCAAACATTTAGAGAAGAGCTTACACCTATCCTTCTCAAACTCTTCCAAAATATAGCAGAGGGAGGAACACTCCCAAACTCATTCTATGAGGCCACCATCACCCTGATACCAAAACCAGACAAAGATGTCACAAAGAAAGAAAACTACAAGCCAATATCACTGATGAACATAGATGCAAAAATCCTCAACAAAATACTAGCAAACAGAATCCAACGGCACATTAAAAGGATCATACACCATGATCAAGTGGGGCTTGTCCCAGGAATGCAAAGATTCTTCAATATACTCAAATCAATCAATGTGATAACACCATATTAACAAATTGAAGGATAAAAACCATATGATCATCTCAATAGATGCAGAAAAAACTTTTGACAAAATTCAACACCCATTTATGATAAAAACCCTCCAGAAAGTAGGCATAGAGGGAACTTACCTCAACATAATAAAGGCCATATATGACAAACCCACAGCCAACATCGTCCTCAATGGTGAAAAACTGAAACCATTTCCACTAAGATCAGGAACAAGACAAGGTTACCCACTCTCACCACTATTATTCAACATAGTTTTGGAAGTCCCAGCCACGGCAATCAGAGAAGAAAAAAAATAAAAGGAATCCAAACTGGAAAAGAAGAAGTAAAGCTGTCATTGTTTGCAGATGACATGATACTATACATAGAGAATCCTAAAGATGCTCCCAGAAAACTACTACAGCTAATTAATGAATTTGCTAAAGTAGCAGGATACAAAATTAATGCACAGAAGTCTCTAGCATTCCTATACACTAATGATGAAAAATTTGAACGAGAAATCAAGGAAACACTCCCATTTACCATTGCAACAAAAAGAGTAAAATACCTAGGAATAAACCTACCTAAGGAGACAAAAGACCTGTATGCAGAAAACTATAAGACATTGATGAAAGAATTTAAACATGATACAAACAGATGGAGAGATATACCATGTTCTTGGATTGGAAGAATCAATATTGTGAAAATGATTATAGTACCCAAAGCAATCTACAGATTCAGTGCAATCCCTATCAAACAACCAATGGCATTTTTCACAGAACTAGAACAAAAAAATTTCACAATTTGTATGGAAACAAAAAAGACTCTGAATAGCCAAAGCAAACCTGAGAAAGAAAAACGGAGCTGGAGGAATCAGGCTCCCTGACTTCAGACTATATTACAAGCTACAGTAATCAAGACAGTATGATACTGGCACAAAAACAGAAATACAGATCAATGGAGCAGGATGGAAAGCCCAGAGATAGACCCATGCACATATGGTCACCTTATCTTTGATAAAGGAGGCAATAATATACAATGGGGAAAAGACAGCCTCTTCAATAAGTGGTGCTGGGGTAACTGGAGAGCTACATGTAAAAGAATGAAGTTAGCACACTCCCTAACACCATACACAAAAATAAACTCACAATGGATTAAAGACCTAAATGTAAGGCCAAACACCATCAAACTCTTAGAGGAAAACATAAGCAGAACACTCTATGACATAAATCACAGCAAGATCCTTTTTGACCCACCTCCTAGAGAAATGGAAAGAAAAAGAAAAATAAACAAATGGGACCTAATGAAACTTGAAAGCTTTTGCACAGTAAAGGAAACCATAAACGATGAAAAGACATCCCTCAGAATGGGAGAAAATATTTGCAAATGAAGCAAATGACAAAGGATTTATCTCCAAAATATACAAGCAGCTCATGCAGCTCAATATCAAAAAAACAAACAACCCAATCCAAAAATGGGCAGAAAACCTAAATAGACATTTCTCCAAAGAAGATATACAGATTGCCAACAAACACATGAAAGAATGCTCAACATCATTAATCATTAGAGAATTGCAAATCAAAACTACAATGAGGTATCACCTCACACCAGTCAGAATGGCCATCACCAAAAAATCTACAAACAATAAATGATGGAGAGGGTGTGGAGAAAAGGGAACCCTCTTGCACTATTGGTGGGAATGTAAATTGATACAGCCACTATGGAGAACAGTATGGAAGTTCTTTAAAAAACTAAAACTAGAACTACTTTATGACCCAGCAATCCCATGACTGGGCATATACCCTGAGAAAACCATAATTCAAAAAAAGTCATGTACCACAATGTTCATTGCAGCTCTGTCTACAACAGCCAAGACATGGAAGCAACCTAAGTGTCCATCGACAAATGAATGGATAAAGAAGATGTGGCACATATATACAATGGAATATTACTCAGCCATAAAAAGAAAGGAAAATGAGTTATTTATAGTGAGGTGGATGGACCTAGAGTGTGTCATACAGAGTGAAGTAAGTCAGAAAGAGAAAAACAAATACTGTATGCTAACACGTATATATGGAATCTTAAAAAAAAAAAAAAAAGGTTCTGAAGAACCTAGGGGCAAGACAGGATTAAAGACGCAGACGTAGAGAATGGACTTGAGTACATGGGGAGGGAGAAGGGTAAGCTGGGACGAAGTGAGAGAGTAGCACTGACATATATACACTATCAAATGTAAATTAGATAGCTAGTGGGAAGCAGCCGCACAGCACAGGGAGATCACCTCAGGGCTTTGTGACCACCTAGAGGGGTGGGATAGGGAGGGTGGGAGGGAGATGCAAGAGGGAGGGGATATGGGGATATATGTATATGTATAGCTGATTCACTTTGTTATATAACAAAAACTAACACAACATTGTAAAGCAATTATTCCCCAATAAAAATGTTAAATAAAAAATTTGCTGCAAAGAAACAGGAGTATTTTACACATTATGGATATATTGGGTTAGATAAAAATATTATTAAAATTAATTCATCTGTTTCTAAAAAAATGTTATGTGCAAGAAAGCGTGATGCAAAATTGTACATGCTGTATGATTTCAATCTTTTAAAATTTCATAGGAAAAAGACTAGAAAAATATACTTAAATGTCATTAATAATTTCCTTTGCATAATAAAATTATGGGTAATTATTTTTCTATTTCTTGTTACTTTTCTTTTTTTGCGGTACGCGGGCCTCTCACTGCTGTGGCCTCTCCCGTTGCGGAGCACAGGCTCCGGACGCGCAGGCTCAGCCGCTCCGCGGCATGTGGGATTTTCCCGGACTGGGGCACGAACCCATGTCCCCTGCATCGGCAAGCGGACTCTCAACCACTGCGCCACCAGAGAAGCCCTTCTTGTTACTTTTGACAAAGTATGATAGGGGCTGCCCTGGCGGTCCAGTTGTTAAGACTTCTCCTTCCAATGCAGGAGGTGTGGATTTGCTCCCTGGTTGGGGAATTAAGATCCCACGTACCTCGCGGACAAAAATCAAAACGTAAAACCGAAGCAATTTTGTAACAGATTCAATAATGACTTTAAAAATGGTCCACATCAGAAAAAAAAAAGTACGATAGATGATTTTTCATTCCAGAAAAGTAAAATGTTTCTCAGTGGCCACTTTTATTTGTGACAATATAAAATTCTACATGGAATGATGGAAACTTTGTGTTTCTAACAGTGAAGTTAATATCTGGTATCGGCCACCCTGAAAGAGAATGGTTCAAAGTTGACTGAGTCCATGAGGGGTGCCTGGCCTTTCCTTTTGATGTGTCTCTGGAATATCTCAGAAGGAAATTCATTTCCATGAAGGCACCTTTGTATGCTTCATCAATATTCCACTGCCCCATTTATCCCAAGATAAAATTCCTCAGGGTAAAAATGTCCAAAGCTTTGAATGGCAGTAGACTGTCAGAAAAGGTTTGATTTAGAAGTCAGACTTGTGGATCTCAGGCTCCAGGAGCTTTGATATATGATGAATTTTTAAACTATGTGGAGAACCCAAGAGAGCAGGCTGTATGTGTCTGCCCAGGTGTCATTACTTGGATAATCAATACCAAATGCTTAAGAAGTTCAGCTCCCCTAATTTTGCTGTTGCTATGCAGACATTCATATGCGTTATCCTGTGAAAGGAAAGCTACATGATGCCTTATCGTAAAGCCATTCAGTTGACCTGAGTTGGTCCTATGGTGAGAACTGGTTAGATAAAAATCCCGAAGAAGTTGGGATTTTTAAAGACCACAGAAGCAATATCATTTACATGCATCCTGCATAGAAAACTATTCCAGGGACCTCCAAGTACAAGATGATCTGCTGCAAGTGTCTGTGTGGGCAAGATCTTCTAGAACTGGATGAACGTGTGAACAAAGCCATGGAAGTTGAAAACCCTGAAAGAGTCAATCTATACATTGCTGCAAGAATGGTGTGAAAACAATGACCGTATTGGTTACACCACATTTTAAAAATATTTCCTTCCTCAATCAATAAAGGGTGGAATCACCTGTATTCTCAATCATGATGTGCTCTTACTGGTTTTAGCCCCGCGGATGGCAGTGATGCTGGAAGTCCACGCGGAACTGTGGTGTTTGTAACATCGGTGAGCAGATGCAGGTGATACGGTTGTGACACCTGACACACCCCCTAGCTCACCGCTTCTTATTTCACATACCAGACAGTATAGGCATTTTGAAAGCACGAAGTAAAACCGAAGGCAACGGGACCCCACAGTACACGACAGGTTTCCTGCCTTTGAAGAAATACTGTTTAAAGTAATACTTTCATTGGCAAAAGGATATAGAGCTGCCCATTTGTGTCAATTACACCAGACTCCCTCTTGTAGCAGTTGCAGTGGTTCAAAGCCGGGACAATGTTTCCTCCTTCACTTGGTAACTCTGGTATTTCCTCAAGAGGAAAGCATGGAACCCGGGTTGGATTCTCAAGTGTTATGTTTCTGTGAAGTGACTTCTGGGCTATCTTATCAAAGCTGGGTCCAGTTTTTCTACCGAGTGACCGTGCAACCATCCATAATTTGAGTGTACATTGGATGTGTGACCAGCAGATTACAGTTGGTGAATATGTCCTGTGCGAAGCTTGTATTCAACTTTCTTTCTACTCTTAATAGAGCCTCTCGCTAGAGATACTGTGTGTGGTGCAGGGAGCACAGTACAGACTAAGGAGCTCCCAGGACCTTATTTCATCTCAGAACTATATATCAAAGCACACACCTTCTAGGATACAAATACAAAAATCTAAGAGGAAAGCAAAAGAGAAAAACCACACTGAGAAACTGAGGGTTATGGGATAATCTTCCTAGCATACGGCAGAGGAAAATTTTACTATTTATTTATGCCCTGCCTTATTCCAGAAAAAAAGTTACGTGGAAGAGCTTCTTTCTCCCTTTCTGCTCTGCCACATCGTCCCAGTTCTGAGTTAAACAATACCACTGTCTTCCATCCCTCAGGTCCTGTTACAGCCAAAATTAAAGGCTCTGTCTCCGTCTGAAGCAGTCAGTTTGGGTCTACCCCACCCGGCTACTGCAGGCAGCCGGCTCACAATGCACACGGCAGCTCGCATTTGAAAGCGTGACCACATTTGTTTGTTTGTTTGTTTTTGTGGTACGCGGGCCTCTCACTGCTGTGGCCTCTCCCGTTGCGGAGCACAGGCTCCGGACGCGCAGGCTCAGCGGCCATGGCTCACGGGCCCAGCCGCTCCGTGGCACGTGGGATCCTCCCGGACCGGGGCACGAACCCGTGTCCCCTGCATCGGCAGGCGGATTCTCAACCACTGCGCCACCAGGGAAGCCCCGCGTGAGCACATTTGAAAACAAGGGTATGTCAGCTCATTTTATTACACTCGTCTATTGGCAAAACCTCTCAGAGATTATTTCTTCTCGTGTAGATGATAGATCTTTGGCACTTTTAAAAATCTCTTAAAAAAATGGGGATCTCTCAGAGTTTCCTCTGAGTATCTTCTTGATAGGAAAGGAGGATTAATCACTTAACTCACTGGATTTCTGTGTCAGAGAATATTGCAAGAACTCTGGCATAATTTAGCAGCGAATATCTATGTCAAATTCCAGCATACCTGCATAAGACTTACTGATTACTTGTATATTTGGCAATTCATCATTGTATTTTATTCTTTCTCAAGGTTCAGACAAGGAACCCTAAGTTGACAAAAAAGAAGTGAGAAACCATGTAAATGAAGCTTTGAGGTGGGACACCACAGCAGCTTTTAGTCTGGGGTTGATTTGGTTCCACTGTTATTCAAGACGCTTCTGAGTATTCTTCCTTATGTCCCATGAGTATGCGTACTATTTCCGTCTCTATGTAAGTCCGGAGAAATCTTGCCTGTCGTCTTTTTGGTGGTTCTTTCTCTAGACTTGGGTCACTTCCTAATGTGTATGCTTTTGCTAAATATCCAAAGGGGAACTTCTGCCGATTTTAAGTCTTCTTGTTATACAGTTTTCTCCCTGGCACTCTGCCTTCTTTACCTCTTCAGACCCCAAGCTCAGTCTCTTCAAGTCAGGAGCAAAACATTCTCCCCGGCACTACAGTCCGGACACCCACTCCACGCAGTGAGATGCTGCAGCCATAAGCTCATCCTATTCATTTCCTGTATCTCAGGGACACTGTTCTTCACGTCTGATATCCAGAGTCTTAAAGCTATTGTTTCACATGTTTTGTCTAGATTTCTTTTTTGTTTGTTTGTTTTATTTCAGGTGAAAGGGTATATCTGGAAGCAGAAATCCTAGAGACATCTTAAAAGAGTATTTTACTCAGAATAACACCCTGAAAATATAATGTTGGTAGTAGTAACACAGTTCAACCCTATACAGTCTACAGTAAAAAAATTATAACATAGAGGACTAAGATTCTTGTGGTGGCAGGGTTTGTAATACAGGTTATGAATTAGATTGATCTAATTTCAAATCCCACCTTTGTTATTTGCTGGCTCTTTGCTCCAGGGCAAGGTCTTTACCATTTCTCAATTTCAATATCTTTGTTGGTAAAATGGTGATTATCAGAATACCTATTTCATTGCAATCCTATGAAAATTAAATGAAATACATAGCTTGGTGACTGCCACATAAATTGTAGATACTGTTTTTATGTAAAATAATATGATTTGAGAACTCTGTTTTTTTAAAAACTACATTTTTACTCCAGTAGGAACTTGCAGGATTTATGTGGTTAACAACTAAATTAACAACACCTAATAAATGTCTTGGCATCTTCTTCATGTTAGCCTGTTGAAGGACACAAAAGAAGTAAGACATGGAGTCATCCAGAAATGAGTTACTGTGGGCTATGACTTCTGAAAGAGAACTCAGTCTCTGTCACCTAACTTCAAGGAGAAGGTTGGAGGGACATTTTTCAAATTTATGAAAATGATTAACTCTTTGTGTTCTGTTGATGCTTTCAAATTCCTATATTCTGGGATGTTGGAGTTCTAGACAGATAGGGTAGCTAATTACCTTTTCATGAAACTATGCAAATATGATTAAGTCCCACAATGTAGTAAGCCAACATTACTTAAAAGAGAAGATTCACAGAAAGCAATATCATGGATTATTCAGAAGACACAGGATAGGAAAGGTTATACATAAGTTTTAAATGTTTGATACAGGAAAAGAAGTCATGGGTTAAAGGAAAGTAACAGGTATGAAGTAGTAGGTGTTCTTTGAATTCTTCCTCTTTTTCTAAAGCAATAAAATTCTACATGTCAGGGTGTATTTTGTGTTAGCAAGTATCACTATTAGAACTTACTCTCTGAGAAATATCCCATATTTGGAGTCAAGCAAAGAGGATTATTTTCCTCCTAAGATGAATAAACCTATTTTCTTGAAACATCTTGTTTGTACTCTGATAGTTATAGTCCAGAGAACCCATTTCCTAGTTCAGACATTCCAGTGGAATTTTTCTGGTGCCGTGTCATTTGGGAAATCTCATTTGAAGGAGACATTTTTCATATCAGTCCCTGCAGCCTTGTTTTGGGCTGCTTTCCTGCTGGCGTCTGTGGAAATCTTAGTGATGAGTCTTTTCACCACACAGCATGATGGGAAGAAACATTTCAGGAAGTTACAGAACCACAGTTACATATTAGTAAGTACCCAGTCTTGGGAGAACAGTTACATTCAATTATCATTTTCTTCCTTTAGTCTAATATTTATATGGTGTTGTTCATAGAAGTGCGATAAGAATTAAGTTCATGACACTTATGTGGTAATTTTGCTATTAATATTTATTTACTGTCCAGTATAATCAATTCAGGTGTGATTGGACTAAAATATTGTTCAAATGATGTACTCAATCACCTGGTATTTACTTTACAAGATGCTTGCTTAAGTAATATTTCTAGAAAGAAGTCTTCATAAATTTACATCACTGTGTCCCTCTTTGAAACAATAATGTAGAGATTTATTCTTACTTTTTCAGTTTAGTATATTTGAGGACTGTTAATTAATTAGTTGCCTTGAAGATGTTTTTTGGGTTGGTTGATTTTCTTATCCTATAAATTTGTCCCCTTCCCATCAAGCTGGAAATGAACTGGGGTGCTTCATTCAGATTTCATTTAAACTGTGGGACCATTCTTTTTCTCAGAAGGGGAAGGAAATGTATAAGAATAAGCCAATTTGCTAAAAGAGTAATTATTATTCTCTCCTTTTGCTGTGAGTTTTCTAGTTACTATTTTTATTTTGTGCATAAGTCTGGACAATATACTTTGTTATGATCTAAGTTCTAATAGGTATATTCACGGCACAAAAGTGTGAGGCTATAAAGACATTGAGATCATAATTACTGAGATGTAGATTACAAGATACCCACAATAAGACAGAGTTAAGTATTCAATAGAGAGCTTATATTGGCTTATTTTGGATCTTAGTCATAAGATATTCTAAATGAAAATGCCAAATAGTCCTCAATATTACGATCTCTTAGGGCATAATACTGCATCAAAGTAACAGATCATCCTTGGACAATTATGTTACAATGCTCAGTTGCCCCACTCTGATCTGGAGTATTTCAAAATGGTATCACTTTACATCTGTGCCTCTCTCATTTGGTGTTGGTGCATGAAGAATATTAATGAAACACATTTTAACGGTCTTCCACAGCATTGGTGACCTCCACAGATTCCAAAGTATTCCCTTTCCCCTTTGATCTCACATCTTTACATTATTCTAGTAATAATTTTCTATTTTGAAGTATTGAAATAAACTGTCACATGGAAAATATGAGTGGAATGACAATAATTTCCCTCTATCGGATCTTGTCATCAAAATCTGTGAATTAATCATATTTAATGCTTGGTCATTGGCCATGAGCAATTGTGTCCTGACTTTGATCACAATTTATGGACCGTCTTTACTGATCTGCACTATATTTTGAAATTCCTAGATGTTTAATTCCTTCTCAGCTTTACATAATGACTATATCCATTGAGATTCCTCTGCATCTCACTCAAGTGGGTGAGACTGAATAAGGATATAAATGTCTTAGCAGTTTATCATCACATTTCCTTGGCATTGCAAAATAACTCTATTTTCCTCTCCAGGGGAAAAAAAGACATAAAGGATACTAGTCACAAAACGAAGATACAAGGATTTGTAAACCAGTATCACAAGCACGTCAGTCTCAGATGAATGTCCATGGTTTTTTTTTTAGCTTCTCATCCTTAATTATTCAGATACCATTAACAGGAATTGCTATTAAAGGAACTTGTAGCTTCTGCTTCTGATTTCTGAAACTCAGAGGGGTTTTATTTTAAGTCCTGACTTGCTCTTGTTTAAATTTGAGTCATTTTGAGCATCCACAGTAATCTACTGCTAGAGAGAATATATTTGGTGCATCCCATTATTGTACTTTAATTCAACAAGCTTTTATTTATTTATTTTTAAAAATTTATTTATTTTTATTTTTGGCTGTGTTGGGTCTTTGTTGCTGTGCGCAGTCTTTCTCTAGTTGTGGCACGCAAGCTTCTTGTTGCGGTGGCTTCTCTTGTTGTGGAGCACAGGCTTCAGTAGTTGCAGCATGAGGGCTCAGTAGTTGCGGCTCGTGGGCTCTAGAGCACAGGCTCAGTAATTGTGGCACATGGGCTACGTTGCTCCGCAGCATGTGGGATTTTCCTGGACCAGGGCTTGAACCGGTGACCCCTGCATTGACAGGCGGATTCTTAACCACTGTGCCACCAGGGAAGCCCCAACAAGTTTTTAGAACAATCAGTTGTACTCAATAAATATAGCTGCATCTTTGCAATAAAGAAGAAAAGAAAGAAATAAAGAAGGAAAAAAGAGAAAGAAAGAAAAAAGAAAGAAGAAAGAAAGGAGGAAGGAAAGAAAGAAGAAAGCCTATCTGTGTGAGGCCAGTACATTTTCTTTTAATATTTATTTATCTATTTATTTATTTAGGCTGTGTCGGGTCTTAGTTGCGACAGGTGGGAACTTCATTGTGGCATGCAAGCTCCTTCGTTGCGGGACGGGCTTCTCTCTAGTTGTGGCACGCAGCCTCCAGAGCACGTGGGCTCTGTAGTTTGTGGCATGTGGGCTCTCTAGTTGAGGCGTGTGGGCTTAGTTGTCTGTGGCATGTGAGATCTTATTTTTCCAACCAGGGATCGAACCCACATCCCCTGCATTGGAAGGCAGATTGTTTACCACGGGACCACCAGTGAAGTCCCTGAGTCCAGTACATTTTAAACAAAATATCTCTGATACCTTGTTTCCAGAATTCTTTTCCCTGTAAGTCTTAGTCTCAGTAATGTGACTTTAATTAACAACAGCAACTTGAATGCTCCAGACAGTAACTTGACAATGAGCTTCCATAGGCATTTTGGTCCTTTTGTGTACTGGGCTTCTTCTATTATTTAGTGAAATCACAGGAATGCACAGAGATATGTGGAGACTTGCTTCTCATTGTTGGCTTTCAAATGAGCTGTATGACCTCTAATTCTTGGTCTTGAGGATTTCACACCAGGCATATTGGAAACATATATTGCAGGGGAGAGGGAGAGGACAGAAAGTAGATCATCTATGGAAATTGTCAACCCAGAATTGTTGCTATTTAGCGTGGCTTCCAGAAATGTGCATTTGCCTTGGAAGATTTTTTCCAGGATTGAGTGAGCATTGCCAGGGGCAGGTGAGAAGGTGGGAGGGTGGATAGAAAAGAGGAAAAATGCTTCCAACCTGATCCTTTGCCCCGAATCTGGAAGTGACATACAAATGGGACACATTTCACTAGATAATGCCCAAATGCCACGATAGGGCTGATGTTTTCCATGGGGAGCATATGGCCCTAGGAAAGAATAAAGGCTGCTGGGAATCAAATCAGGGGCTAATTTTTTAAACAACTATTCTGATTTTGAGCCAGTTTTAGCACTTTGATGTGTCTTGAGTAGCAAAAATTGGACCTTAATGTTAGTATGTTACAACTGGGAACTGCATTTTGTTTATATTTCCATGAAACTTCACACAGAAGAATAATGGTTTTCTAGAAATGTGAGTACACTTATTATCCTTTGTCGATACACATTATAGTAAAAGCTAAGAACAATGTATAACAAAATGTGTCTATTATTGTGTTTATTATTAAGAATATAAATATTTTCATCCATGAAATCCAAATCCACAAAGTGTTCTCAGATACAGAACTATGAATAAGTTACAAAAATACCATAAAATCCAATAAAAAGATACTGTAACATGATTTTTAAATCTCTATAAAACTACAGAGAGCGCCATCTGAAAAAGATGACATTTCCCCAGAAATTCAGTCTGAGGCTTTCCATGCAGACAGTGGAATTTCCTAGTTTACATAGCGAGTTGAGGACGGATTGACTGGGCCTACACACTGGCTTACTCAGCGACCTTGGATGGGGCGTTTGCACGCTCTTGCTTTCATTTCTCTGACTGCATGTACATTCCAGTCTGAAGTGTTTCACTAAGGCTTATGTGAGACATTCTGTCTCCTATCAGTCACCTAGAGGCATATGTCTGGTATTTTGGTGTCATGTGAGTTTTATGCAGTGTCCTTATAGCCATAACTGGGCCTCTGGGTGACTGGCCAGGTGCCTTTGAAGCCAGCGGAAAGCAGCTCTGCCATAAAGGTCCATGGAGGGAGCAAGAGACTCTGCCCCACGCATCTCAGCACCTCATTTCCGGTTTTCCCCCTTAGGATCGTTCAAGTAGCTACTGCTTTTTTCATTTCACTTACCAAGTCCAGAAAAGTTAGATGGGAACCAAAAGTTCTTTCTTCCCAACCTCCTGCTATAAATCTCATGTCTGTGAACACCTGGAAAAGAATAATTATTCTAAAAGTCAGGGCTACTTGAAATTGACTGAAATAATTACATGTCTTTTGGGGGAAAATGATAGTGGAGAAAAGGTGTCAGATTTGGATTAAATGTAATTGATAGACTTATTTGGCTATTAACTGTTGGGTAACTCAGTGAATTTTCTTTACGTAAAGATAATGGCACATTCACAGTTATTAAATGTTGTCATTACAGGGAAAAGTAAAGTTGTTCAGAAGAAATTCTTTCTGTGGCCTTCATATGTTGGACCAAATAAAAAGATTCATGTTATGTAAACTCTATGAGGCTTATATTAAAAACTTAGTAAATATCAGTTGACTGACTGAGTAAATGAATGAATGCATAAAACTGTATCTACTCAGACTATATGCAGGTTAACACTGCTATTCTCCAGATGATTTGGTCATTGTCAGATGATGTACAGAATAATTTAGGGCTAAACTCCCTTTGATTACTTAATAATTATCCAAAGTTACTTGGAATATGACCAGTTCTCTTGGCCACCATAGACAACCTTGAACTGAAGAAGTCTTGATTGTTTCCTTGGTGGCCCAAAGACTGCGTCGAGCATCATTATCAGTTACACAGAGTTTATAGCTGGAGGCACTGTGTTTACAGCCGACCCTGGTCTTGCCATATCTGCATTGAATGCATCTTTGCTCTGTGCGGGTGAGAGTAGAAAAGTAAGCTTCTTTGTTTAATGAAGCAGGTAACCAAGGAATTTGGGAGAAACACACATTCCATTACACACCCAGTCAATACAGATCAAGAAAAACAGAACCTGTTTTTTTCTTCTTTATTACAGCTTCCTTTACTATCATTTTATGGGAATAATTACCATTTTGGTCAACAACTTTGTTTGATTACTTCTATGAATCTGTTTCTCATTTTCCTTAAAGGAAGACATTATTGTTAGAAGCAGCCAAATCCCTGAATACCTCTCAAGGGTTTATTCTTTTTTTCAATTATTTTTAAGGCAGAATTCAAACACTTCAAGTTTTAAAATGTTTTGAGAATTCATGCATCAGGATTTTTATTTTTTGAAGCAAACATAGATGGCACCAAAATAGCTTACCATTATTTCTGGTAATATCCCTGAAATAGCAGTAATGGTATGCCTCAATTTTAAAATAAGAAGTAAGGAACATATACCTAAAAGGTATAACATTTTTTTAAAGTCTTTATTGAATTTGTTACAATATTGCTTCTTTTTTATGTTTTGGTTTTTTGGCTGTGATGCATGTGGGATCTTAGCTCCCTGACCAGGGATCGAAACTGCACCCCCTGCATTGGAAGGTGAAGTCTTAACCACTGGACCACCAGGGGAATCCCAAAGATATAACATTTTTAAATGTTATAATTTGGTATAATAGTATAAATGGTATCATCTTTTTTAAAAAAATAAAAAGTTCTTGAACTCAGTATACCTTACTCTTAACAGGTCGTTTCACCTTCTGTAAGTCCTTTCTTTAATTTCTTTCAGATCTTCAGAGTCTAACCATGTTCTCTGTAGAGAAAATTGAATTGTGGTGATGGTTGCACAACTCTCTAAATTTACTAAAAGTCTTTGAATCGTATACTTAAAATAGATGAATTTTATGATATGTAAATTGTACCTCAGTAAAGTTGAGAAGGTAACCAACGTCCAAGAGTTCTTTGTGCACTGGTGTTCTTTGAACATTGGAATTGGTGATAAGATTGAAAATAACGCTATTTTGGATTTGAAACGAGTAGTCTGATGTGAAGGTTTCTAAAGCACTATTTCTGCCATCACTGTGATTAAAACAAAGGTTCAACTCTCCCATCTTCCCCTGCCCACGTTCTGGTGTTCTGTAATCATTCATTAACAAAACTTTTAGGAAAGGGATCCATGCGGGTGAAAGTTGAGCGCTGAAATGTATTCTGTTTCACTCTATGGACATTTGGCTTCTTACTGTCAAATCGGCACCTTGTGAGCATTTCATGCCCTGGTGAGATGACCTTGAACTTCTTCACTTAGTCCTCTTAGCTCTGCAAGCCTTCTCCTTGCTAATGAGGATCCTTGCCCTTGGGTAGATAAAAAGAGAATCAGATTTGGTATCTTCGCCGGCTTTCAGAGAAAGTTAAAAAGAGTGGGTAAGACCGCACAGGCTTTTCTTGTTATGTTTCTTGTTTGTCTGTGAATTCCACATGGAATAAAATCTAAAACATTTCCCACAGTCTCTAAAGAAAAAAAAAAACAAACTGTGTTGTACAGTATGTCAAAAATTTCCATTTATTTATGGTTGTTTTAAAAAAGAAGAAGGAGACAAACAACTCGACTTGTTCTGAGGGAAAAAATAATCTGAAGAGCAACCTGTCAAGGTGAACATTCCAACAGCACACTCTCACCTCGATACATTATTTCAAAGAAAACTCAGCAGCGAAATGTTTTCTGGTTAAAGATTACATGTTCCTCTATACTCATGTCCTGTTAAAATAAAGACTTTGTATGCAAAATTTTTTACACAAGGCTCTTTGCTGACATACCTAGTCCAGACCTCTCCAATGACCATGGTCTTGACCTCTTGCTAGTGTCCTCTGCACAGTGGTAAACCTTCCCATCTTCTTTAACAGCTTTATTGAGGTATTATTTCCATATCATAAAATTCATTCTTGTGACATGTATAGTTTAATGGTGTTTAGTACATTTATAGAGCTCACCACCACCACCACAATCTGAGTTAGAACATTTTCATCATCCCCAAAAGAAACCACGTCCCAATTAGCAGTCACTCCCCATTTGGACCCCTATCCCCCAGCCTCACTCCCTGGGAAATCACCAATCTATTTTCTGTCTCTATACAGTTACCTACCTATTCTGGACATTTCACATACATGGGCTTATGCAGTATGTGGTCTTTTTGACTAGTTTCTTTCACTTAACATCAAGTTTCCAGGTTCATCCACGTTGCAGCCCGTATCAGTACTTCATTCCTCATTATTGATGAATAGGATGCCATTGTGAAGATAGATATACAATGTTAGATGACGGAAATTTAGGTTGTTTCCCCCATTTTGGCTATTATGAATAATGTTGCTATGAACATTTGCGTACAAGTTTTTATGTGGACATATGTTTTTATTTCTCTTGGGTAAACAGATAGGAGTGGAATTGCCAGGTCATATGGTAAGTGTATGTATAGCATTTTAAGAAACTGCTAAACTGTGTTCCAAAATTGACCACACCATTTACAGTCCCACCTGCAATTTATGAAGGTTCCAGTTCTCCACATCCTTGCCAACTGTCATGTGGTGTGAAGTGATATCTCTCTCTCTCTCTCTCTCTCTCACACACACACACACACACACACAGTGCCTCCAAAATACATGCTCCATAGCCCTTCACAGCTAAACTAGTCCAGTTTCTCCCATATTCGTGTTCAGTCCTTCAAAACTGTAATCAAAATAAGGAGATCTATTTAAATAATGGTATTTTTCCTCTATAAGGGAGGCCGATTCAGGAATAAAACTTGTATAAGCTGTCACCTAAGTAAAGCCATCTTTAAAATATATTGAGATGCATTTCAACTGCTGAAATTGGGTGTAACAAAAGCCATAAACAACTGCAGGATAATAAACTCCAGCATTTAGGTACAATATTTCTTCTTTCTCACTGAAAAGTCAAATAAAAAGTTCAAAAATATTAATAAACTTTGTCCTTACTTTCTATAGGCAAAGCTTATCCTTGATAAATAAATGAAAGAGAGAAGCAATTGTGCTGTTTTCTCACTGGTTTGAGTGTTTCCCATTACTCATATTTCCCTGAAGCTGCCTCCTAAGTGTATTGCTTTTTCATTTCGGGAAACTTAGGCGATAGCTATTACCACCTGGTAAGTGATCAATTGGTCCAGGTGTCCAGGACTATGGGGAACCCTAAGAAGTGGGAATTATGATTCTGGCTTTCTTAATACAAGTTTTACGTAATCTTTAAATATGTGAATTTCCATATATTTCCTCCATCAAGTATCCCTCAACTCCTACATCATTTGACTATAGTTGGCTTGCGCCAGGCTTGATGTTAAGTAGTATTTTCAATCCACTTGAAATACAAGGCCTTGGGAGGCAGCAGCTATATTGGGCATCCCTTCAGATCTTTGGTACATAAATAAATATATACTTGTGTGTATGTAAAATGTATATAAATATGTGTGAATATATATACTTAATTAGTGGGTTGACATTATACATTACATTGAATAACTGTTTTTTTAATTGAATCCATTTTAGATAATATTTCATATCAATACATCCTTTTAAAAATAGTTGTATAATGCCCATTATTCGAATGTTGTACATTTAAAAAATTAGTGCCCTATTTTGGACATTTAGGACACAAACACCCACATACATACATACCACATCACACTTATACAATAAAATTATAGAAGAGCAGAGTCAAAAGGTAAGTGGATTTTTAATTGTAGTGCATAATGCCCCATCACCCTCCCCAGAGGATACATTCCCACATTCCGTGTATGGGAATGCATCTTTCTCATACTTTTATTAATATGAGCTTTGTCAAACTTATTCTGTGCTACTTTGGTGGCATTCTGTATCTTTATGTTGTATAGGACTCATTTTGCCAATGTAGCAAGACCATTAGTGTTGACCAGAAATGAAAAGAAAAAAATAATCATTCATATTTTATTCCCAGGTCAGCCACTCTTTTGCCTATGAGGGAGGTAGAAGATCTCCTATTTTGCAGCTAAGGGGGTATAGACTCAGGGAGAGTAAGTTACTCACCCAAAGCCCCAGAGCCCTCAAGAGTCAGTCAAGAACCGAGGTCATCTTGGCCATAACCCTGCAGGCTTCCACATCATAGTCCAGCATCTCTTCAGTAGGAAGGAGTACTTCTTCTGCTTCATGACAGCCTGCAGAGCTGGGGGCAGTCCCCACACAGGCTATTTTCCATCTCCCTCAGAGCTGAAGAATTCTCTGCACCAGCCTTGCTACCTGGACCGAGGCAGACAAGGCATTTGTTTGAATCGTCTTGGCAGTCAAGACTGTCTTTTCATTGGTGTCATGACTGGAATTATTGGTAGCACACTCAGTCTCACGCCATCAGCTTAACTTCCCTCAAGGGAGTTAAGCTTTCTCCAAAAGCTGGGAGAACAGAGTAAAGTGGTAAGCATTATGAGATAAGCCAGAGAAGTTTCTGGAAGGATTTGACTCTTGAAATGTGTGTCCTAAGGGAAATAGGAACGTGAAAGTAAATGGAAGAAGGATGTATAGAAAAGGGTTTTAGAAGAAAAAAAAAAAAAAGAAAGAAAAGGGTTTTAGGAGGGGGTGAGCCGCAGTCGTCTGGTGTAGGAGGGAGGCAGAGGCGTTGTAGGGAGAACTGTGAGGATGTGAGGGGGGTGCAGCTTTACTCAGAAATGTATCCCACAGATCAGGAAGGCCTGGTTTCTGGGCAAATAGAGAGGAAGGTGCCTGAAGCCGTACATGCTCCAATGGTAACTCTGGTTCTGACCAAAGCTTGTAGCTCTCTCTGATCCATCTGGAAGGGTGTTCCTGCTTGCTTAAGACAACACTGTTCAACCTTCTTCCAACAACATTTACCTACCTGGGCACTCCAGGGCATCTTGGAGAGCCTGCAGATAAGGGCTAGGTGGATGTAGAGTCCTCTGAAGCCCTGGCAAATTTTCTTCTTCAATTCATCCTCCAGGGCTCCTCCCCTCCTACCAATGTGAGTACCCTGGTTGGGGGGAATTTGCCTTGTGTGGATTAAGAATTGTTCCGAATGACCACATCTTCACAGCCTGCTTTCTCAGAGGAATTTTCCTTGGGAGGATTTATGTCTGATGAGCTCTGCTGTCAGCAGTACCACCAGTATTGCCCAAGGCACTTTGTTTCTCTACCCATGAAGTGATGACGTATGGCTCGATGTTCAACAGGAGACTCAGTTCTAACGTTCTTTGCTTTGAGACAATACACACGGGCTGGAGAAACGGCTCTTGGGAATGTCAAAATCAAGTGAAGGCTCACTGCTGGAGACAGGGGTGAAGACTCCACCACAAGATGCTCATCAAAGACCAGGGACACATGTCCCGTGCTGGGGGCAGTGGCGAGGGGGGGGTTGGGGTGGCTGTGTTGCCCTGGAAACCCTCAATTCTTTAGAAAAGACACTTATTTTCTGAGATTGTTAAAGACAATGGACTAAACAAGAATTTTGAGAAACTTCAGTAATAGAGATGCGCAATTTCATTAACCTATTGAGCTGTAAGTTCTAGGTGTCCCCAGAACCTAGGCCAAAAGGATCTCTGCTGGTTGTCGGTGCCATCAATATATATTCAGTTTCTTATCCACGAGGATGTATATTTGTACACTATGCTGAAACCATCGCACATTTGTCCCTTTTTTGTTGTTAAATCAAACTAACATAATATACCAAAATTCTCATTAAAAACCTGTGAGCTACGTGTTTTGTGGTGGTAAAATGGCCTTGAGGTCTCTCTTAAAAAGTATGGCAGCAGATGGGGCTTCCCTGGTGGTGCGGTGGTTGAGAGTTCGCCTGCCGATGCAGGGGACACGGGTTCGCGCCCCGGTCCGGGAAGATCCCACATGCCGCAGAGCGGCTGGGCCTGTGAGCCACGGCCGCTGAGCCTGTGCGTCCGGAGCCTGTGCTCCGCAACGGGAGAGGCCACAACAGTGAGAGGCCCACATACCGGAAAAAAAAAAAAAAAAAAAAGAATGGCAGCAGATTTCTCAGAAGTTCTACGCTCATGTAATTGAAAATAAGACACAGAATATAAATAAGAGAGTATGTGTGCATTTACGTGTGTGTGATGAAATATTATGAAACTATTCACTTGCAGGGTGGTCTTCTTATCTAAATGTTCATTATCTAAGTTCTTGCTGATTTGAAGTTATGTAGAGAAACAAAGTTCATCAGAATATTATTAACTAATGAGCTTAAACAATTATAAAATTAGGGACTTCCCTGGTGGCGCAGTGGATGAGACTTCGCGCTCCCAATGCAGGGGACCTGGGTTCCATCTCTGGTCAGGGAACTGGATCCCACATGCATGCTGCAACTAAGAGTTCGCATGCCACAACTAAGGAGCCCGCAGGCAGCAACTAAGGAGCCTACATTCCACAACTAAGGTGCCTGCGAGCCACTACTAAGAAGCCCTGTAGCCAGAACTAAGGAGCCCGCCTGCCTCAACTAAGACCCCACACAACCTAAATAAATATTTTTTAAAAAATTATAAAATTAGGGCTTCCATGGTGGCGCAGTGGTTGAGAGTCTGCCTGCCGATGCAGGGGACATGGGTTCGTGCCCCAGTCCGGGAGGATCCCACATGCCGCAGAGCGGCTGGGCCCGTGAGCCATGGCCGCTGAGCCTGCACGTCCAGAGCCTGTGCTCCGCAGTGGGAGAGGCCACAATGGAGAGAGGCCCGTGTACTGCAAAAAAAAAAAAAAAAAAAAAAAAAAATTATAAAATTAGCACTCACTCAAATTTTCCTCCATGCCTAACTCTTAAACATCTAATTACCCAATGCAAAATGAAATTGAAAATCTTGTTTAAAAATATGGGAGTAATGAAATTGATGAAAAGAAATGTTGGTGAACTCTTCCAACTATAGGGCACATCATTGACAAATGAGAATCTGGCACAATTTACCAATTAAACCGAGGGAGAGATTGAGGAAGAGAAAAAAATGCACAAAGATGACCACAGAATAGTTATTTCAAAAGGGAATAATTTGATTATAGAAGGATTAGGGAAAACTAATGAAGCCTTCAAATATTTTTGCAAACATGACCCTCTGTATAGTTATGCCACAGTTATTAGACATGAAGTGAAAGCTCTCCCAAGTAATCATATAAATTTGTCCAAGAAAGAAAGAAAAAAAAATTAGCACTACTTTTATTTTCAAGTATCTATACTCTCTAAGAACACAGTTCTAACAATATAATTTTATTTGCAACATAAATTTAATAATAGCAACATATAAGGAAGTAAATTTATTTTATAATTCTTGTCCTACTTTTAAAGATACTCAACTCAAACTGGAATTGAAGTACAGTTTATGTACAATATTATATAAGTTACAGGTCTCCAATATAGTGATTCACAGTTTTTAAAGGCTATACTCCATTTATAGTTACTATAAAATATTGGCTATATTCCCTGTGTTGTACAGTATATCCTCGTATCTGATCATTTTATACAAACTGAATTTTTAAAATGTATTTATTACAAAATTTCGTCCCCATCTAGGTACCAACTATTGTCATATAGTAAAAACCTCCTCTAATATATAATTCTTGTAGGAAAGTCATAAGAAACAAACAGCAACAAAACAGAAAGAGAACGACCACGCAGAGAACCCACTATTAACATATTGGCCTAAAAACTTTCAAATATTTTCTTCCATCAAGAATGTAGGCATTCTTCCATGTCAGTGCTTTTCAGGTTTCTATTTCACATAAGCTATTTTGTTTCCCTCCACCTTTTCCCAGAAGAATATTTTCTTAGTTCTTCATATTTAGGAATAACTCTATTTGTGCTCATTTTCTGATCTTCTCCAGAGAAAGCAACAGATCCTGGTGCTATAAAATTTACTCATGCAAACATTGATTATGTCCGGTTATGAAATACAAGCAGAAGAGCCTGCTTTCCACCTCCCAGGGAAAAGTTTCTCAACATTTTTTCATTATTGCCCTTATTTAGACATTTTCCCTAATTGCCCACCGATGGCTTTTAGTACTATAGACACACTATACATCTGTTTATATACTATGGCCCGTGGGCAGGGTGGGTGGTATACTAGTCTTCTGTTGCTGCTGTAACAAATGACCACAAATTTAGCAGCTTAAACCCACAAATGTGTTATCATACATCTGAAGGAATAGAAGTGTGACTCACTGTGTTAAAATGATGAGGCTGGAGGGTGCATTCCTTTACAGAAACCAAGGGGAGAATCTGTTTCCAGCTTTTAAAGGCCACTCACATGCCTCTGCTGGGGTCCCCTTCCTCCACCTTCAAAGCTAATGTTGAATCCGTGACTTCTCTTCATTGTCTTATCTGCCTCTTCCACTTTTTTTTTTTTTTTTGCAGTACGCGGGCCTCTCACTGTTGTGGCCTCTCCCGTTGCGGAGCACAGGCTCCGGACGCGCAGGCTCAGCGGCCATGGCTCACGGGCCCAGCCGCTCCGCGGCACGTGGGATCCTCCCGGACCGGGGCACGAACCCGCGTCCCCTGCGTCGGCAGGCGGACTCGCAACCACTGCGCCACCAGGGAAGCCCTGCCTCTTCCACTTTTAAGGGCCCATGTGATTACAGGGGGCCCACCGAGATAATCCAAAATTACCTCCCCATTTTGAAGTCAGCGAATTAGCAAACTTAATACCATCTACTACTTTAATTCCCATTTGCCACAGAGCGTAACATGTGCACAGTCTCCAGGGATTAGGACATGGACTTCTTTGATGGGCTGGGGCCAGGACTGGGGGAGGGTGTTGTTATTCTGTCTGCCACAGAAAGCCACCAACCATCGTAATGCCTAATATTTTCTGGCCCCTTGAGAACCAGTTTGCACCCCACTGGGGACAATATCACCCCTGCTGTGAACACATGCTCTGGATATCAGCTCTCCCATCACCTCCTTCTCTCTTCATCTTTGGGCTTTCCAGCTGGGGGTCGATATCCATCCAGACAAGAAATTCTTAGTATATTATAACAACTTTTCTAGATACACATGTGCATCTCAACGCACATTTTTCAAAATGAAATTAACAACACCCACATTTTTTTCAATCTAGAAAAACCCACCCTTGACCTAATACATCACTGCCCACAAGAAGAGCCTTTTAATTATCTAGTCAGCCTACCAAGCACATAATGGTGTCATATAAAGCTTTCTCTATGTCGTCATTAGAAATAATAGAAATCAAAATTGAGATTGGGGGAAAAAAAGTGAAACATACTTCAAAGTTTTTTTCTAGATTGTTCAGTGTTTGTGTCTGTTAAATATACTTCTGCTATAAATAAACTATCTCTGGAATTTCTTCTGAAATATGGAATATAGAAACTGCAGTTAAAAACATGCAGCCTCTAGGGAAATGATCCAGCATGTTGTTTCCTTTCTTTACCGCAGGTATTGCTGTGTAAGCAGCAAGAAGGCTGGTATTTTAGGCCTGGAGGCTTTCCCCACTGAAGTCTTTTTCTTTAAAAAAAAAAAAAAAGCCTTGAGCCAAATCATCAGATTTCTGTTCTCTCTGTTACATTAATTAATGGTACCTGAGAATCCAATTCAATTTAGTTTTCTTGAAGTGGAAACCTAGGGAAAAACTCCTCTTTTTCAAAGGAAACCCACCTGAAAAACAGTCCTAGCTATCAAAAATGATTGCAGTCTGGGCTTCAGGATGGCAGAGCCAAAGTCACAGTAATGGTGTCTGGAAAATGAGACAATTCCAAAGCACATTTATATCTATTTAGATAATTGCTTGGGAAGGAAGGCACTGATTCTATGCATTAAAAATAAAATCACTTACGATAGAGAGTTCTCTTCATAGAGATGAAGCGTCTCCATTTTCGTCTCAGCCATTTTAAAGTTAAAGTATCTGGTGATTCCACGCTACCCCTCCCTGCCCTGCCTTTAAGATGATATTATGGAAAAGCCATGAGTCCATCAAGTAAGAATCCAATTCTTAATTAAATTGTGTAATAGGTCAAGTAGGTTTTCAATAAGCTTGGCTGGCCAAAGCCCTTGAGCCCGACCTCATATCTATTTAATGAGGAGCCTTAGCTTGGCTGTACTGATGCTGTGGGTGCCGGGAAATTCCTTTTTCTAGTCTAAGTATACCCACAGACCACCCCCAAAATTAAACCAGCTTTTCTTCATCTTCTGAAGGGTAATCTCTGCTTTCTGAACTAATAAGTAGCCAAAATGACCCATTAAACCCTTTTACTGGCTCAAATAGAAATAGTCCCCAAATCCAATATATCAGACCATTTCTCACCACCTCCATCAGCAGCGCTTACTCCTTATCAAAACTGCTGCTTCTCCAGACTTTTTCCAAAGACTCTCAGCTCCAATCCCAGCTCTCCCCACTCCTGCCCTTCACAGTTCTCCATGATCCAGAGGGATCTTTTTGAAGTGTAATTATGTCACTCTTATCAATTTCTCATCTCACTAGGGGTAAAATCCAAAATTCTCACCTCCCCTACCATGTGCCTCCTGACCTCCCAACCAGCCTTCTCTCTGACCTCATCTCCAGCCACTCCTGGCTCTCTCCTCGTGTTCCAACCACACAGGTGCCCTCACTTTCTCTCAATCACAGCGAGGACAGCCCTGCCTCTGGGCCTTTGCACTGGCTGTTTTCTCTGCTTGGGATGTTCTTCCCCCAGATTTCTTTTTTTTTTTTTTAAATTAATTTTTATTGGTGTATGGTTGCTTTACCCCCAGATTTCTGAATGGCTCATTCCTCCACTTCACTCAGACCTCTGCCTACTGCTACTGTTTTGGAGAAGCTTTGTCTGCTCACCTCATTTACAATAGTACATCTCTATCCCTCTCTCCCTTGGTCCAGTTTTATTTTTCTTCCAGATTCTTATCACCCTCTGATATATAAGGATTTGTTCATAAATCTTCGTGCCTCCCCTCTCTCTATATATAATATGAATTCCACGAGATTCGGGTTTTGCTTTGTTCACTGCTATACGTCATGTAACGGGACGGGTGCCTAATACATGTAGCTCAGTATATAATCTTTATTGGACAAACGTGTAATGAGCAACTCCTATGTGGACAGTACAAGGATGGCTCAGCTCTGAGGGAGCCACTGTACAAAGAGTGATACTGCAAAGGTTTGAATAAATGGCATGTGGAGACGATGGGAGAATTCTGACTGAACCAGAAATCAGGTAACCTGTGTTCCAGCCCAGTTATGCAGCTTATTAGTTTGGAACTTTATGTTCCAAACTCCTGTAGGCTCCTGTAAAAATGGAACTGACGATGTTTACCACATCAAATCCCTGCAAATATTAAGTGAGATAATGTAGATGAAAGTACTTAGCGAGACATGGCATCTTCTGGGCTTGGACCCATGGTTTCTGGCGTTAAATCTAATGCTATTTCAACGCCTGCAACTGCTTGGGAGAATCAGACAGCTAAGTCTGCTGAGAAATGGTTGAGTTCAAAGTCCATTTGTACTCTAAATGGTGATCTCTGCTGTTGAGACCAGAAGCAGTTGGGTTCTCGTCCTCTTAAAGTAGTTGCTGGTTTTCCTTTTCATTAATAGAAGAACAGATGTAAACCACTAATAGCATTTTACGTCCTAGCGAATGGCCCTCTGCAATCACAACTGTCATGACATTTTTTTTTTTTTAATAGATCTTTACTGGTTACAGATGAGGTATATTCCAGTGCATTCGTGATCCCAACCCTTTCATGCTCTGCAACATGAAGCCTACTTCCCGAATCCTTTGGTATCTGCTCTTTCTGCTACCTTTTGCAGCGCATAACCTAAGGTTTTCAAAGTTCATGTCTTTGATGTGAATTTAACAATTAGCATCTGAGGTACTAGTTGTTGCGTAGTCTCTTTTTTAGTAGGAACTTCTCCTTTTGGAAGATACAAATCCCAGTAAGTGTTGTTTCAAAATGTCTAGTTGTCTGATCGTGATTGAAAATGGAGGGTCCTGCGTTAGGTGGATATTTTCTTTTATTAGTGGAAGTAATTTGACAGTCATCTTAGAGAGCCCTTTACGTAAACTGAATTGTGTCATCTGAGAAAAGATGACGCACACATTTATTTTCTATCTTCATTCACACAGCTGAGCAATACCCTGTGTGTAAAGGCATGTACTGTGGGTTGAGATAATGATTCGTGCTAAGAATATATTTTTTACTTCATTGTTTCCTGACATTGTCAATCAGATAAGACTTACAGAATTTGCACTTTATATATATATATATGTATGTATTCATACATATAACTTATCTTGATGAAAATTTAATTTTGAATTTGATTACATTCATATGGAAGTTATACAATTAGGGTTTTAAAGTTACTTCTTGAAATGTTCTCTGGCTTTTATGTTACATTATAGTAACAATTAATAGCTAGATTTGCATTTAAAATGTACCAATTAAACTATTATGCTACAAATGGATTTTTCTGAGTAGATCGATATAAAATACATGGTGTCTAATTTTTATATGGGCTGTGAGAACTATCTAAACGTGTTAATATGAACAAATGGATATTTCTTTTTTAAAAAAACAAATAAAACAAAATAGGAAAAATCAAGACTATCAATTACATTTAATGGTATCATAAAAGCAGAAGCTTTGTTTTGAGCTGTAAAAGCTACCAAAAAAGAAAAATAACTGTCTTTCTCAAAGAACAAACAGCTATTATTTATAATTTATTACTTTAATGAATCCTTTTAATTATAAAAGCATAAAATAATGAGTTGTTCCTTTCAACAACAATGGGAAGAGAGGTCATGTAAAATTATTTTAGAAATTTTCAAAGTACATAAATACTTTGAATAAAGAAAATAACACATGGCGCTAAAGTAATAAATTGCTCTCATTTTACATTTATGTCTTTGTGATTATCAGAGGCCAAGGATTCCTACATTTTTTTTCTCCCTTGCTCTTTTCTTTCAGAAGAGCCCAGTCATTTAAAAATTTGTCATACTTTCATCAAACATGAATATTAAACTCTCACAGATTGGTAATAAATATATATGCTTTGAGCAATATTCTAATCTCAGTTGTCTGGGTCTGACTTCCCACAGAGTTTTGACTGAAAGAAACACCAAAGAAAACCTTAGACATTTTATTTAATCAGGTGCTGCTCTCTGTGGTGCCTCTTCAGGCCAATATACATGGAATATATCCTCATTTCTTTGAAATGGTTTCTGGATGGCTCTGAGGACCCTTTCCCTTCGGGAAATGTAAAGCACATTCACGATGATAAAGGGAAAAAAAATCTAGTGAAATGCTGAAGGTTTTGAGTTTGTTCTGAGACTGTATCAGCTCAAATTTTATGACTTTTTTGATGCCCTTTATTGCCTCTGAGTTTATTTTAAAACCATACTTTTATCTTGCTAATACCTTCTAGGCAGTTCTTAAAGAGGAATTAGGGTAATTTACAATCGTGCAATTGAAGGAGCTCTCAAACATCGGATGCTCTCTCATCCATTTCCAATTTTTCAATTAGATGTCGCAGTAGAAAATTCTAGAATTCAGACTAGTTTGGCTGAAGTTACCATTTTATTGGTTACAAATTACCTTGAAACTCTAAAGAATAATATAATGGAAAGATTCCAGTTGTCAATTTCCTGCCACAATTCCAGGTAACGTTTTGGAGTCTGGGGGATCTTGACATTGGTTTCTTCTGTCATTAACCTGAATCTTCTGATCTCATTGCTCCAGCTGTGTTCTGGTTTGTGTTATTCTGGATTTAGAGGTGCTGTTAAGTGGAAGTTAAAATCTATTATTTAAAATTTTCAAGTAGGATATTCCTCCCATATAATGATGTGAAATCAATAAATAGGCAAATGAACAATTTATAAAGAAATGACTAAAAGGAAGTGTAACAAAATAGTCACCATTCTTCACTAGGGGAAGGTAACGATTTTTCCCTACCTTTTACTATTTTGTGTTACCTAATTTTTTAATAAAGAGAAACAATAAATTTTATAATAGTAAAAAAAATACTGATTGAAAAAAATCATACTGTGTTTATGTAAGGGAATGCCTTTACTCTTTAAAAATACATACTGAGTTATTTATGCATAATGTCTGCAAATTCCTCTCTGAATTGTGTCAAAAAAAAAGAATAAGAATTTAAACCTGGTGAACTGTTGTAGGTTAAAGTAGATGAGGATATGACAGCTAAATTCACAGTATGGTTCTTTATCAAATCTTTGATTTAAAAATGTTATAAAGGCTATCACTGAGAAAATTTGGGAAATTTGAATATGGACTGAATGTAGAAAATAGACTTGTATCAATGTTAAATTTCTTGAGTAGGATTACCGAATTATGGTTATGTATGAAAATATCTTTGTTCTTAGATAATAAAGACTGAAGCATTTAAAGGTGAACTGTCAAGTTATCAACAGACTCTTAAATAGGTCATGAAAATAAAAAAGAGAGAGAGAAGCAAATGCAATGTGACAAATGTTAGTAATTGATGAATCTGGGTAAATGGCACATGAATAATCATCGTCTTATTCTTATAAACCTCTTAAAGGTTTAGAATTTCTCAAAATAGAAAACTGGGGGGAAAACACCAATATGTACTTTTAATTTAAAATATTTTTGCTACCAAGAAGGAAAGAAATAGCTTGTTTTGCTTAAATTTTTAAGACTGGCTTTCCATATTAATCAAGGTAGATTAATCCATTAATCTATATTAATCCAGGTGGAGGTAGTTCATTACTTTTACTTATTAGCTTTATTACTTTCAATTTCATCCCATGACAGAATAGTCAGATAGAGCTATATTAGTTCAAGTCACTGAATTTGAATATTTATGAAAGCTTGCTCTTTGAGCACTTTCAATTAAACAAAATAGTTCGGGGAGTATGAGATCTGATTTTTGCTAATGGACAGGTAATTTGGGGTGCTTTAGATTCAAATTACATGCCCTCTACAATGTAGTTTAAATGTGTATCTTCTGAAGTAGTGTTTTACTTTTTAACTGCCTAGAGGAAAACTGAGAAATAAGGAAAGAAAATGGGGAAATATTGCTTGAAAATACCCCACTTAAAGTAATCTGCTTGTTTTTTCTTTCAGCTCAAATTTTGGATTCTGATGCAATATCCCAGAAATACCTGAGCTATATATTATAGCTCAAAGAACAGGCACAGCAATTCCAAAGCTCAGTAGAACCATCTTCCTGGTCATAAACTAGACTGGTTGGGATTTTTCACATTATAAATCACCTACCACACAAAATAGATAGTCCATAAATTGGTAAGTAGGTTTTTAAAAAGTGCTTATGGGAAACCGAAAACTTTTGCAATGCTCAGAACAAGTAAGATGAGAATGACTTGGAGCCTACAATCTCCAGGTTACCGCAGGGTGGGGCTGAGGACTCCAGTGAAAGGAAAATAGTTTTTGTCTCCCTGTGTTTCCACAAAGTGCATTCTTTGGACTCTCAAGTCACTCAACAACTTCCCTTACCTTGGCAGGAAAATCTGGGAGGTTCACCCCAAATTCTTCTGTTTCTTTTATTACACGCTTGTGGTGGCTGATGTAGCCCCCCTCTTGGTTTCCATGGCAGCGTCCATCCTAATGGCCAGACTGGGGGCTTTGAGTGGCTTGGACGCAGTGGTTATCATCGCTCACAGGCTTGCTGCGTGGTCACCAGTATTCATCCCTGGTGTCATTACTCCTTTCTTAGCCTATAGCTAACATGGCCTCCTTCTACTAGGTTCTTTTCTTTTTTCCTTTCAATGTTGCGCTGTAGTCTTATTGTTTTACCATTTCTTTAGGTGTAGCTTTTATTTATTTTACTCCCTGTCTTGAAAAAAATCCATGCTAGGTCTCATGATCAGGGTCATAGGACACTTGAGATGCACAATTGGCACTTCCTTCCTGCTCATAATGCACCTGCACCCTAGGAGAGGCTCAAATGTTTAGCCCCTTCCATCCCCAGAATGAGTCATTTTCCCACCCCAGATTTTCAAAAGTTTTATTCTTGGGACTCAATAATTATTACCCTTATGCTTTTGTTTCTCTGAAGAGGCTTACCGGGAACTCTAGGAACAAAGAACTCCAGGAAGTCTAATAGTTGCATTTATGAAAGGGATAACCTTTTCAGAACTCTCATGAGCCATCTAGTAGAATTGCTACAATAATTGTTCTTTTAAAAGGACGGAACTCTCAGGTATATATAAAGAAATGGACTTAACAAGGTGAATGTTCTTAATGTCCCTTTGTTGGGGATGCTGTCGGCAATGAATTAGAAGTTAAACTTGGTTGCTTAGTTTCTTTTCCTGTAGCTTTAGGAAAATATGTAAATTCGTACACCTTCATGATTTTTTTTTCCTTTCCCTCATTAACTTTGCGGTGGATGTCATGCTGATGGTGAAGATTCTGTCACATAGAAGTTCAGTTTTCCCTAAGAGGAATGAATTGGCTATTGGAATAAAAATTTTCTTGAATAATTAGAATTTTAAGAACATTGATAACCATTAAATTATAATAGAACTAAACATGAAACTTCATTGGTAATGTGGCCAGCCTGTTTAATCTCTATATAACAAATAAAATCATGGAGAATCGAGTTTTGTAGCCATTTTTACTCCTTTTAGAGGACAAGAAATCCCCTTCCCCCAGTGGTGTCTCAGTCTGATCTCAGAAAAACTCTTTAAATATACTTTATCCATAAACATGAACAAAGTAAAAGAAGGCTGAATGTACTCATCTTTATGTTCATGTCTTTTGCCTGTTTTCTGTTTCTTATTGATTTATAAGCACTCGTATATTCTAGATCTGTGTTGTTTACTCCAGTAGTTATACAGCTGTTGAGCACTTGAAATGTGACTTGTCTAAACTGAGATGTTTTGTGTTAACATAAAAATTGAATTTGAAGCCAGTATTTAAAAAATGTAAACTATCTTATTACCAATTTTTATACTAATTACTTGTTGAAATGATTACATTTTTAATATATTAGAGTAAATAAAACATATCATTAAGTAATTTTTATCTGTTTCTTTTGATGTTTTTGAACGTGACTATGAGAAAATTTAAAATTGCATGTGTGGTTCACATTATATTTCTATTGGATACCACTGTTCTAGCTTTATACCAATCTTCGGGAAGTAGCATATCTTTGTGTACGTGTATGTGTGGTTTGTCTTTCTCTTCATGGTATGTGTTGATGAGGAGAAGACATCGCTCTGGTTGCAGAGTAGAGACTGTAGGGGGCCAAGGAGAGAAGTGAATGAATTCCAGAAAATTTGTGGGAAAACTGCTGATGGGTGAGATGTGGTGAGCAGTGACATGGAATTGTCAAGGATGACTTGGGTTTTTAGCTAAACAATGGTACCATTTACTGTGATGGGAAAACTAAAAGGGGAATACATTAGGTGGGGAAAATAAAGTGATTTTTGAGCTGTTAAGTTTGATGCAGCCAAGTGGAGTTATAAATTGGGTAAGTAAATCTGGAATGCTCATAGTCTAAATTTCCCATGTGCAAGAGAATGTGGCTGTCTCTGTTAGCTCTTTTGGTGTGTATAATAACCACAAAAATCTCCATGGCATATAACCAAAAGCATTTATTTCTCATGCATTTGTGGAACAGGTGGGATTCAGCTGATCTGGGTTGGGCTGGGTTTCTCAGTGCAGGCTGGGCTCTGGTCTGGTCCAAAGGAGTTTACTGTGGGGTTCAGGCAGCAGCTACAAAAGAACCTCTTCATATCACCATCATGATGCTCACGACAGAACGACATTCTCATGTGGACACACCCATTAACTTGTCAGCCTCAGCTGGAATTGGCATATAATCATATTTGCTCTTACTCCATTGTTCAAATAAAGTCAATGGCCAAACCCAATGTCAATGGGATTGGGCACTAAACTCTGCCCACTTTAGCCATTAATACTGAAAAAGCATGTGGCAAAGTTTGTAGATAGATAAGACATCAGGGTAGGGGATGGTGTGAGTAAAGAATTTTTTAATAATTTTTTGGTTTTGGCCACACCACGGGGCTTGTGGGACCCTGGTTCCCCGACGGGGGATCGAACCTGGGCCCCCTGCAGTGGAAGCGCAGAGTCCTAACCACTGGACCACCAGGGGAATTCTTGTGAGTAAAGAATTTTGATCAACGATTCAATTTACCATAAAGATGATCATTTTCAGATCAAAATAGGGCTCCAAAATGCTTTGTTTGAAGAAGATTCTCCAGAGTTAGTAGATATTTCTGATAACTTTTGTAGTCTGACAATGAAGTAGGGTGAGTCTAGATGTGAAGAAGAGTGATATTGAGAATATAATAATAATCAGTAGATACAGGTGGACAGATGAGCTGGCAGAATGTCTGATGCTTCCGGGTCTGTTCTTTGCTGACCTCTGTGTGATTAGCCTGACTGAAGGGATAAGCAGAATGAGTCTGAGAAGCTACTTCACAAACTGGAAAAAAAAACGGGAGGACTTGGTTTTGACCTTTTGAAAGTTCCTTAACTTTCTTGATCCCTATATCTCTTGTTTGTGAAGTAGAAATGAAAACTCTGGTTTTTAGGTTTATTGTGTGTATTAAAATGAAATAACTATGTAAAACACCTAAATATTTGCTAGTATTGTCTTTTGTTCTTATCTGCGTGTCCTACAGATAACTTTTTTTTGCCAGTAACACTTCATTGTATTAATTTATTTACATTTTTCTCCTCAGCCTTCCCAAACTACCACCCTTTTGAGGATAAGATCACATTTGTAATTGTAAATCTAGTACAATACGTGGCACATAGTAGGCACTCAGCAAAATTTTCTTTGACAAATTGAATGACTTCTTCATTTTTATGTTACAGGGACAAGGGAAACAAAGGCGTGTCATAATTTGTGGCTGCAATATTGCTTCCGTAGTGCATTGAGTGTCTATCTGGTTGTGCTCTAAGTTTTGGTAGACAGTGGTTAATAAAAGAAAGAAGGCATATGTGTTTATCAGACTTGCATTCTTGCAGTAGCAGAAGAAGCAACACAATAAAAAGCTGAAAATAAGAAAAATTTCAGATAGTTATAAATAACATGAAGAAAAGGAAAGAGGAACATTGAACATAGTAAGACTGGGAGTGGGGAAGGGAGGGATGGGGCTGGCCTCACTGACATTTGGGCTGAGACACAGATGTTCAGAAGTTCTGGGAAGAATTAGGGAATAGGGCTCCATGCAGAGGAAAGGGTCCCGTAAAGGCTCTGTGGTGAGGAAGACTCTGGCTGTGTGTCTGGAGCGGTGAGTGAGGGGCAGAAATAGGATAGGAGTTGGGGTTGCATAGGACATTACTGGAAATTTGGATTTTATTTTGAGAGCAATGGGAAAACATCAAAGGATTTGAGGGAGAGGAGTGATATGAGAAAGCTGTTACTTTTTATGACCTGTCTGCACCTAAAAGCAGCATCTGCTTCTAGATATGATTTAAATGATAATTTTCTGAACTTTGATACTGAGTCTGAAACCCTAATGGGATGAAACTTTTGAGAGAGATGGTGAGTTTGCATGTGGGAAAAATGTAATTGTGACCAGAGGACAAAGTATGATTAAAAAACATGGCAATGATATTTGGCAGCTCCTTCCCTTAAGAGCTATTCCCCTTATGTGGTGGAAGTGACATTGTTTGAGTTCTGGGCACTAGACCTTAAGTGGCCTTAATCCAGTTGGAACACTGCCTTTATCTTGGATTATCTGGGTTGGCCCTTAATCTGATGACTGTGTCCTTATAAGAAACAGAAGAGGAGAGGACACAGATAAAAAGGAGAAGATGGTGTGAAAATAGAGGCAGAGATTGGAGTGATGCTGCCACAAGCCAAGGAATGTTTGGAGCACCAGAAGCTGGAAAAGGCAAGGAAGGATTCTCCCCTCCACCCCAGACTCTTCACCCAGATCATTGCTCTACCAACACCTTGATTTTGGACTTCTGGATTCCAGAAATGTAACAGAAAAAATTTCTGTTATTTTAAGCCACAAAGTTTATGGTAATTTGTTATGGAAGCACTATAAAACTAATATAGGCAGATATTTAAGAATATTGCAGGGTCATATGGTAAGTGATCATGTACTTGTAAAAAAAAAACCTCCTAAACTGTTTTCCAGAGTGACTGTACCATTTTAGATTTCCCAACAGTGATGTAAGAGAGTTGCAGTTTCTCCACATCATTGTCAACACTTGGTATTGTCAGTCTTTTTTAGTTTAGGCATTCTGTTGGTAAAGATGACGTTAGGAACTGAATGAGTCCTTCCCAAATTCATGTTAAAATTTAATCTCCAATGTGACAGTATTTGGAGGTGGGGCCTTTGGAAGGTAATTAGATCATGACTGTGGAGCCCTCATAATGGGATGATTGCCCTTATAAAAGAGACCAGAGGGTTTAATAGCTCTCCTTCTGCACTGTAATGAGCAGGTGGAGATGTTCACAGCAAAAGGCATTGATTACTCAGTGAAACTATGACAGAATGTCTGTGTCTTATAGGCTCAGGAACATGGTGACATTTCATTTTGTCTATTGCATGGTAGAAAGAAAGCTTCTCGGATATGTGAAATCCAGGAAAAAATGGTTGCTGTCACATACTCCACATACTCGAGTTTGCTGCCACTTTTGTCTTTTGAAGTACGAAGTATTTGTGTTTGGTCCCAAAGATGGAGGGCAAATTTGATGCTACAATTTTACTTGAGAGTCAATTTACACCATCCACAGTCTAACTTAGAAAAAAATCCATCTTAACAGACAGAAAAGACATCATCATAAATAATAATCAAGTAACAATCAAGCCTTTAAAAAGAGAGTATTTAATTGCCAAAAGCTAATACCACCCTAAATCATAGCAACAAATGCCCAAGGAACCCTCCAAAACCAAAACAGTAACTATAGTACTTCTTGGCTTTCAGGGCCAACCCAATTTTCCTCTTTGGTGTTATACTCATTCACAGGGCGGGTATATTTGGCTGCTTAAATACTGTGCCATTTGCCAATATCTATAAATAGCTGTTTATTATTGAGTCTTCGGACAATAACCTGAAATTCTACATCATTTCCCCTTTTCATTTACCAGTATACCATGTAGCAGGAAAATAACTTTTTTTAAAATTTCACGAAGGTGTCAGGAATCGTTACAACATGGAATTATGATTGTTATTTTACTTTTGCAGCATGTAATACATTCAATATTAATGTACGATGATGATTCCCTGAGAAAATGTAATTAAATTAGGTTGGCCCATCTCCTAGACTGCTAATTACTATAATATCAACTAGAGTTGAATATGAATATTGCATATGCCAAAACAGACAAATGAATTTTTGGAATACTAAGAATAGCCATGTAATTTTGAGGTCCTGATGGGATATGGCTGTGAAAGCAATGTGAGATTGAATCCCCCTGATTGTTTTATCTTGGGTTTGCCGTTTCTGTTTCTACATTTAAAAATCATAGACCCATTGAAAAACATTTAAATTCTACTGGCAGTTTTACTTCACTTTTAGTTTCTTGTCCTATGATTTCTTCTAAAGGGTAGGCTTTTGCGTCTGCTTTTCTTTTTACTTTTTTGGTATTTTTATGTGACTTTTGCTTCAGGAATATCTTTAAAACAAATTTAGGGCTTCCCTGGTGGCGCAGTGGTTGAGAGTCTGCCTGCCGATGCAGGGGACACGGGTTCGTGCCCCGGTCCGGGAGGATCCCACATGCCGCGGACCAGCTGGGCCCGTGAGCCATGGCCGCTGAGCCTGCGCGTCCGGAGCCTGTGCTCCGCAACGGGAGAGGCCACAACAGTGAGAGGCCCGCGTACGGCAAAAAAAAAAAAAAAAAAAAAAAAAAAAAAAAAAAAAAAAAAAAAAAAAAAAATTTATACACTATATATTTTAGAGTAGTTTTAGGTTTGCAGAAAAAATGAGTAGAAACTAGAGAATTGAGTAGAAATTAGAGAATACCCCTCCCTCCTGCTAGATTATCTTCCAAAGAGGCTGTACCATTTTGTATTCCCACCAGCAATGAACGTGAGTTCCTGTTGCTTAATGTTCTTACAAGTACTTGACATTGTCAGTGTTTTGGATTTTGACCATTCTAATAGGTTTGTGGTGGTCTCTCAATGTTGTTTTAATTCACAGTGCCCTTATGAATATGATGTTGAGCATCTTTTTGTATGCTTATTTCCATCTGTATATCTTCTTTGGTAAGGTTCTATTGTGGACTTGTGAGAGTTCTTTGTATATTTTGGATACAAGCCTTTATTGGATATGTGTATTTCAAATATTTTCTCCAGCTCTATGGCTTGTCTTCCCATTCTCTTAACAGTGTCTTTCCCAGGGTAGGAGTGTTTAATTCTAATGAAGTCCTACTTAATCAATTTTTTTGTTTGGTGCTGTATCTAAAAAGTCATCACTAAACTCAAGACCACCTAGATTCTCCCATATGCTTTCTTCCAGTTCTATAGTTTTGCATTTTACATTTATGTCTATGATTCATTTTGAGTTAATTTTTGTGAAAGGTATAAAGTCTGTGTCTAGTGTTTTTTTGTTTTCTTTTCTTTTCTGCTTTTTAAATTTTTTTGCATGTGGATGCCCAGTTGTTCCAGCACCATTTGTTGAAAAGACTATTCTTTCTCCATTGAATTGCCTTTGTTCCATTGTGAAAGCTCAGTTGACTATATTTGTGTCAGTCTATTTCTGGACTCTCTATCTGTTGCATTGATCTATTTGTCTATTCTTTTGTCAATTCTGCACTGTCTTGATTACTCTAGCTTTATAGTAAGTCTTGAAATTGGGTAGTGTCAGTCCTCTGATTTTGTTCTTCTTAAGTATTGTGTTGGCTATTCTGTCTTTGGCCTTCCATATGAACTGTAGAATCAGTTCGTTGCTTTCCACAAAGTAACTTGCTGGAATTTTGACTGGGTACTCTCTTTTTATTTTCTAGTCCCTGTGATTCAAATTTCTTCTTCTTTTCACTCCTATTATCTTGATAAGACCCTCCCTTTTTTCTCTTCCTTTTGTTACTCCATTGAAAAAGGAAATTAGCATATACACCCTTTTCTAAGATATTTACAACTCATTTTCAAAAGGGTTGAGCTTTTCCTAGTTCTACAAGTGAGTTTTGAAGGCTCCTTCTTACCTTATTCAAGGAGAACATGAACTCTTTCCAGGCTTATTTTTTATTCCCTATCAATGATTCACTTATTCCAAAAAGCTAAGAAATCTGTAAATTTTACAGGCATCAAAAGTAGCTATTTATCAGGACTTCCCTGGTGGGCACTGGTTAAGAATCTGCCTGCCAATGCAGGGGACACGGGTTCGAGCCCTGGTCCGGGAAGATCCCACATGCTGTGGAGCAACTAAGCCCGTGTGCCACAACTACTGAGCCTGCGCTGTAGAGCCACAACTACTGAAGCCCGTGTGACACAACTACTGAGGCCCGCGTGCCTAGAGCCTGTGCTCTGCAACAAGACAAGCCACCACATGAGAAGCCCGCACACTGCAACAAAGAGTAACCCCCACTCGCCACAACTAGAGAAAGTCTGTGTGCAGCAACAAGGACCCTACACAGCCAAAAATAAATACAAAAATTTTTAAAAAGTAATAAAAAATAGTAACTGCTTATCAATGTGAGAAAATATTGACACATTTTCTTTACCACGTTAGCTCATCAAGCCATTTCTGTTGACAACTCACACACAGATTTCTTTTTGCCTATATTGTGCCTACATCCCTATACCAAACATGATCATGGGTTTCCATAAACATAGCTAAATGTCAAGCTTTGGTGTCCCGTCGGGCACAGGTGACACTGCAGGACACTTTTTCCAAAGAGTATCGTGCCTGCCTGCATGATCAGCTGCAGGTAGAGCTGTAGTTAGTAAAATACTCACCAGGAAAGGATTTTAAATTGGAAATACAGAGCTTATACTGAGCTTGATGTCAGGAACACAGTCACAACAGAGCATGGAGCAGCATTCACAAATCTTATCTGCTGCATGTGCAATGGCAAAATCAAACATGATCTTTAAAAATAAAACTCAAGGGGCTTCCCTGGTGGCGCAGTGGTTGAGAGTCCGCCTGCCGATGCAGGGGACACGGGTTCGTGCCCCGGTCCGGGAAGACCCCACATGCCGCGGAGTGGCTGGGCCCGTGAGCCATGGCCGCTGCGCCTGCGCGTCCGGAGCCTGTGCTCTGCAACGGGAGAGGCCACAGCAGTGAGAGGCCCGCGTACCGCAAAAAAAACAAAAATAAAAACAAAAACCAAAAAAACCCTCAAGTCAGTATCTGTATAGGTTCTGGGCGTGCGTGTGTGTATGTGTGCACACGCATGTGCTTTCACGGGCATGCTGGCACATGTGGGCAGTCTTTTTCAGCTCCCAGCTCCCGAGGACAGAAACCTTATTTTTCCTATTCACTATATATGAATAAATGAATGAATGAATGAATGAACATCTCATATATGAATGGACAATTTCACAAATGAAGAATTCTATCCCTTTTCCATTTTAATACTAGTCATCAGGTACTTGTTGGGAAAATATTGGTCTTCTCTATCATTCTGTGAGTCTCTTGAGGGCAAGGGCTGTGTGGTTCCAATCTCTATGCCTACAGCTCCTGGTACTGTGCCAGGAACACAGCACTCATTAAATCCTTTTAAGAGTAATAAAGAATTATTGTAAATCAACTATACTCCAATAAGAAAAGTAATAAATAATTAAGTGGAGGGTGGCCTCAGTGAGAAATTCATTTATGTGTGACCACTTAAAACTTTTTAGAAGCTCAAAACTGAAAGAAAGAACAGGAATAAAAATATGTTCCTAAAGAGTCACGCACATGCTTCTGTAGGTGCCTGTCTTGCTTCACCCACCCTCAGTGTAGATAAAATGTGGGGAACGCTTTTCATTAAATTGTATCAATTTTATGATACTGAAATAAAAGAAGCAGAGGCAGAAAGATATTGGGGGTATAGAAGAAGCAGACGAAGGAATAAAGGAGAGGATATGAGATAGACAAGCAAAGGGGAATCAACAAGAAGTTGCCTTTATTAACTTAGGAATATTGAAATCGTGCTACAGTAAAGTCATTTTAGTGTGTTTTCTTTAAAACAGATGTGATCCTGGAAGAGGACCCAAGAATAGGAAGCCCTCCAGAGGAGTCAGGAGTCGTTGCCCTGTTAGCCTAAGCAACCCTACATCAGGTTAGAGATGGTTGCGAGGGCCACTGGCCCTGAGGAGAAGAGCGGCCCTAGTTGATAACACCAGCTGGTTGAAAAGAATTAAAAAAATATTTCACGGTGATTATTTAATGCAGAATCCCCTGCAAATATTTCCCATGTCTTGTTGAATTTCACAGTTGAGCTTTGAAAACTTTTTTTTTTTTTTTTGCGGTACGCGGGCCTCTCACCGCTGTGGCCTCTCCCGTTGCGGAGCACAGGCTCCGGACGCGCAGGCGCAGCGGCCATGGCTCACGGGCCCAGCTGCTCCGCGGCACGTGGGATCTTCCCGGACCGGGGCACGAACCCGTGTCCCCTGCATCGGCAGGCGGGCTCTCAACCACCGCGCCACCAGGGAAGCCCCTGAAAACTTTTTAATGTTCGCAAAAATCATTATTAAACAAATTCTCTTCTTCCCAGTAGCCAGAGCATTCAGAATAATCCTAAATTTCCACTAAATGGAATCTTGGCATAACAAAGGAAAGCTTTTCCTGAGTTAAACCATCAGCCAAGGCCAAAACAACCAAAAATAAGTTCTGTGAACATTTGGAGAAACACATCTTAAAGTATAAAGCACAACATTGCCCATAACCTGTTATGTAATATAACTACCGATTCAGTTTTTACAGTGAAAGAGACCCTTTTAAGGATGCATTGTGTTAAGGGCACTTCCTTTGTACCCTTGTTGCCAAATCTAATTAGAAAGAAGTATTTCCTTGGGTTACGAAACCCAAGGTGTTGTGTGTGTGCTTGTAACGAGTTAGTACTCTCTTAGGGATTATCTCCATCCTGTCTGTTACCATCTTTAATCTTTTCTTTCTATTATTGTCCAAATTACAACTTTTCTCTTATTATTTCTCTACCTATTATACTATTAGCAGTATCATTATGTTCAGAGAGCAGATTCTCTAGCCATATTTATTTTAACTTTAAAATCTAGTTCTTAAGTTGTTGTGGAGAATGTTGGTATATATTTTCCATTACTTTAAAATCTCTGTACTACTGAATATTATTTGCCACCATCACTCATTGAATCCATTCACCTATATTGACTGATATGAACAAAACAAATACATCATGTTATTTGCCTTCCAAATTAATAAACCAATTCAATAAAATAAAAATAACTATGCTATTAAATGGTACAAATTAATGCTTTTCTACTTATAGAAGTACTTTATCATAAATAAAATCAGATAGTTTAATATCTACATTTAATACATTGGTTTTCAATTTTGAATAGAGCCTATGAAATCAGTGTAACTGTATTTAATTGCTTCCACTATTTTCACTTTGTCTGTTTATCCATTTCTTTTTCTGTAGTCTATACACTAAGAATTTTGGAATTTTAATGTAAAAGAAATCATAACTATAAAATTTGGGGATTTGAGTATGAGAGAAGATCGGAGATTTCAATATGTAATCCACTTGAATCTCTGCAGAGATTGATGCCCACCTATGTTTCTTCAATCCTCCTTTATCTAGTTCCTACATCTTTTTCTACTTAAAATTTGTTATTTGATTAGAATTTCAACTAATATGTATTAATATCTTTTCATGAGAAATCTACAATTTAGTGTAGCAACTTATTTAATTTATTAAATTATTTATGTTTTCAACCTACTTTGTTAATACATTCTATTATGTATTATGTTTTATATCATTATTTATGCTTCTAAAGGGTTTGCCTGAACGCTTCCACAGCCTGTGGCAATGTCCCGAACCAGCTAGGCAGCATTTCACAAACTTTTCCAGATAGAAACTTACCTGTGAACAACTGAAATACTTGAGATGAATTTTTGCAACAGTAGATATTTCATTTCAAAGTCCAGGCAGCTCAACACTCCACAGATAAAGTAATGAAACCCTTCAGCTGCAGAAACCCAAGGTAAATCTTTCCACCCTTCCAAAGGTTCACTCTGGCTCCATTTGATAAGAAGTTTTTGAAAGTAGAAAACAACTTTCACTCTTTATATGCAAAGTTTCTTAAAAGAAAAAGTGATTTGTGTTAACTCAAAGGCACTTCTCTATATTTGGGTGACCTTATTTGGTTTATATGTGGTCCTTAGAAAGTGTGGTCTGATTTTGTGAATTCAAGATAGGAAATCCACGCCGAATGATCCAGGCAGACTTAGAATCAGTTCCTGAGTGAACATGTGGCAATTTTCAGGACATAAAAATGTAGAATTTCAATGGCACTGTCAGAGTATCTTCAGAATACACCCAAGAGTTATCACTGATGGGTTAAATGATAATAATTGCTTAACTCTGCTATCCTGTGTGATCCTCAGACCACCAGCATCAGCCTGTTTGGGGAGCTTGTCAGAAATTCAGACCTTCAAGGCCCACACCAGACCCACTGAATCAGAATTTAATTTTGAGAAGCACTGGCTTCAACTTCCCAATTCAGAAGGTGAAAATTCAGGCCAATCAAATGGTGGGTTTTGTGTAGGGTTAAAAACGGGCAGTTAAAACAATGTAATGAAAGCCACAATTTGTTGGTGAAGTCAAGCCAGTTTACATAGTTAAATCATTTGTAGGAGAAAATAGGAAAGTTTAACTTTACATAAGGAGCGTTCTCAGGAGCAGGTGCAGTTTAAGACACATGTTGGTCTGCCCACTGCCAGGCCATCCAGATGAAAAAGGAAAGAATCTCACAAGTCATACAGAGACTCAATCCTAGACATCTGGTCCACCTTCAAGAAATTTGGTGATTTGACTTTAATAAATTTTCATCAAGATTTTTTTTTCTTTATTTTCATCAAGATTTTTGTCCTCCTATTATGCAACCTAAACTCAGTCCCTAGCTCCCTTACAGAATTCTCCAGATGACATAGCATTTACCTATCAACTACTGTATTTCTGTGGGGAAAAAAATAGAGCTCTTTCCTGTGTCATTGTAGATTTCTTGAAGCTTCCAGCAATTGGCCAGTGAGCAGACGATGCTCCCACATGATCTGGGTGTTAAACTGTTGAATAATGGATCTTGAGGTGGTGCTCTCTGATACAGCACTTCAACTGAAGCATATTTAGCATTTTTCACCAATGCACTATTTCCAGAAAAAGTACCTAGAGACATCTGCACCTGGAGAAGAAAGACATTGATTTTATTTTAAATTTTCTTACTGGAGGGAGAGTGAATTCTAATCCTAGTTCCATAATTGGAAGCACCTAGTGCATCTGTTCCTAAGCAGATAAAGGGCAATAGTTTCTGAACTGAATTAAGTCAACCATTATTTTATCACTAAATTACTGGAGTCATCTGTTTATCCTTCTAGCTCCAGCTGGAACATTTTAGGATTAGAGGTGACCCTGATAAAGTAAATAATTATCCTCATTTTACTGATCTGATTTGTTTATTGTCCTGATAAAATCCTGGCTTATTTCCCCTGTTTTTTAGATGCAGTTATTGGAACTTTCATGAAACCAGGTGAATCCTTATCCAAATTATGTATGAACTAGTATCTGTTTTGCCAAAGACAAAGACACATTAGCCTATTTTGACTGAGACCACATTTTTTCAACTTGGATTTGCTTTAGTTTTGAAAAAAAGAACTTAGAAAAGGCAAGATTTACAGTTCAACTCATTTCACGTGCAAGCAAAGTTGTGAAAAATTAGATAAATGACTCTAACAATAATACTTTAACAATAAATATAAATTGTAAGATTCATTATTAGTTTTCCAGAAAAAAAGAAAACTCTTGAAAATATTACTTTCTTTTCTAGCAACTTTGAGTATGGTGATGTCACATATATATTTATATTTTCAGAATCTGTGTGGTTTCAGATCTTCTCCCCATTGTTTCTCTAAAATGTGTAGATTTCTTTACCTCTTGGAGTGAATGAATAAGGAGAACGTCATGTATTAGCTTTCTGCACAATGGCTCAAAATCTACTGTCAGGCATGGAGCTAGGCTCTTGGGGAAAATGTCCCTACCCTTTTAGAATATAGATTCTGCTTAATTTCTCATTAAACCACACTCTGATCTCATCTCTAAAACTTGTCTTAAACGTAAGAGTTTAAGAATCAAAAGAGTAGATTGGGGTTATTGTTTATATCCTGCTCAGCAGAGATGTGTTTTTGGAAGATGGATATATTTGACTGCACAGTCATCTGCTATAAAGATTAGGAAAATCCTACCATCTACTAATTGTTCTCTTACATTAGAACTTGTTAATTTTTGAGTTGACTTAAATCATTTTCTTTTCTCTTCACGGTTAGACTCTGTAACACTAACTCACATTGCACTGTGAAGGGTTATAACCCTGATATTAACCTTAAACTTTCCTCCCTAAAGACTGAAGAGCTTTCCTTCTTGCTCTAATATCCCAGGATCTGATGAACTAGCTGATGTTCTCCCCTATCTTCACCTTTTGCAATTTTTAACATCAAAAATAGTCTCACTTAGCCTTTACCTTTCCAACTGCAATTCTAAACTTTTTCATTTGTCTTCCCTGACATCGCTCACCACAACTCTGATGATTTTACTTGTCATCTCTGGATCTTTTCCAGGTCAATTATATTCTACCCATTACAAATAGATCTATTAAATTTGTGTTCGTGAGCAGAAAAAAAAGGGAGAGCTTGGCGTGTAGCAAGTCCCATGGTTACTTGAGATCACTGACTATTATGTAGCATAAACTTTTAAAGTTTGGCATTTGTTGAGTATTCTGACACGTCTTAAACTCTTTTAGTTTAATGATGTTTTTATATTATTTTATACTATTTCTATAATTAGGTAACTCAGACTTTACCACCTGGAAATACATTGGAAACCGTTGACAGCGAAAATAACATTTGATAAAAGCTGAACAGCTGTTTCTGATCATTCTGTTAATTTTGATGTGTTTTTTCTGAGTTTTCAAATACATTTTTTAAACATAATTTTAACCAAAATATTTTAATAGTTCATACCACAGTATTGTTCATGTCTTGCATAAAATGTGAATCTAGGGGTTTCTTTTCTGTAAAAAACACATTTCTGATGCTTTTAGTAGTGAGATTTGTATTATCTTATAAAGTTGATGTTTTCAATGAAATGGACCTTTTGAAACTGCAGGATTATATACATTCTATAATTCGATAATTTTGAACATCTAATTCCAGGACTAGGTATGACTGTTCCAAGACTATGATTAGGTTAGGAGATGTTTTCTGGCTTGTTCCTGAATAACCTTCCTATTATTGCCTTATGCCATTTTTAAAAATCATGTGGGTTCAATATAATAATTTTGGTGTGGGGAAAACATTTAGTCACTTATTCTGGGTCACACTTGATGGAACATCACTGATAAGTTAAAATCCATTTTTTTAGGATGGATTTGCATTATATTATTATTATTCAATGCTCAGTTGGACCGTATTAGTCATTTTTTCTTGTTATTGTTCATTAATGAAGCATGAATTCATCTGTGGCTTTCCTTCCTGGAAGAATTTTTTGGCATATGTAAACCCGGGGATTTCCTCATATATGGTCTCCACCACTTTATGTAAAATATGTTTAAAATAGGACTGATCTTAGATCTGATTCTCTAAGGAATTCCACTGTTTACATTTTTTTCTACAAGTGTGACCCTTTATACCATACACATTTTATTTTATTCTTTTTACTTCCTTTTCTGCTGGGTTGTGGATTTGGCAGAGTATGTCTTCTTTTGTGTTTTCCATAGTTCCTAACTAAGCCCATAATAAATATTCATCAAATTAAATGTCAGTTTTCTATAACAGTTGAATAGTTGGCTCCTATTTCTAATTCTATGGTGATTTCCTTAAAACCTAATAGCCTTGCTGTAAAACTTTCTCCAAGACAATTTGAAAGTTTAAACAAACCATATTCTCTGTGCCTGTTTTCCCACATAAATACTTGTCACCTCCAAGAAGTCTCTTTGATTAATCAGGCATGATTTATGCTTAAGGGAACCACATTACCTTTTTCCAAATAGATTATGTTAAGAAAAATGTTCAGCGACCTTCCCTTTATTTTATATAGATGCAATTCATTCCAACCAACCTTCATCGGTGCTGGACACTGGAAGGCGCACCAGGGGATGCCTGTCTTTAGAGCGTTTGTAGTTGAAAGATATTCGAAATGTATGTGCTGCTGATTCTTAAGTGCACCTGGGACAGATAATCCCCATTGAAATATCATTCAATTGACAAAAGTCAGTTGAACACAATAGCCAAAAAGTTGAAAGAACCCAAGTGTCCATCACCAGATGAATAGATAAACAAATGTGATAGATACATGCAATGAAATATTACTTAGCAATATGCATGAATCAGAAGAACATTATGCTAAGTGAAATAAGCCATAAAGAAAGGGAAAAATATTGCATAATTCCACTTATATTAAATATCTAGAATAGGCAAATTCATAAATATAGAAAGTAGATTAGAGGTTACCAGAGGCTTGGGTGTACGGGGGCATGGATGGGGAGGTTTTTCTTGCTGGTTACAGAGTTTCCGTTCAGTGTGATGAAAATGTTTTGGAAATAGATAATGATGATGTTTGTACAACACTGTGAATGTAATTAATGGCACTGAATTGTGCATTTATAAAGAGTCAAAATGGCAAATTATGTTACATATATCTTACTACAGTTTAACTAAATTAATAGTTTAATATAGTAAAAACCATGATTGTACATTTTAAATGGGTGAGTTATATGACATCTGAGTTATATCTCAATACAGCTGTTTTTCTTTGAAAAAGTTAAAGATTGGAGGGTGGAAGCATATAACCCTCTGGTGCCCTTGTTATCCTTTCCTTAAAACATGGAACTAATAATAACTACAAAGTCACAAGTGTGCACCCTCACTGTGAAATGCCTGGAGTCTGAGCTGATTCTGGGAAATGTGTGGGAATCAATACACAGATGGCATTCTGTAATGCCCAATCATCATTTATGCATTAAAAACTTTCAAAATAAGCCTTCTATTGGAAAGGTTTGTTAAATACAGTCTTTTTCTCAATTTTGGCAGAGCTGGTCATATTTCCAGAATGCCTTTAGGTGCGTGAGATGGACGATTTCTTTTTTTTTTTTTTTCCCCTTTCATCTAGGAACTTTGCAAACTGCAACAATTGCTTTGTAGTCTGAAGGGCCCCTGAGTCTGTGAGCTACATGGTGTTGCCAAGATTGCCAGCTTGCCAAATTCCCGGCTGCCAAAAGACTAGCCAGGGCTTCATCATATAATAAAAGGACAAAAAAGGCCATGTGCTTGGCAGACTTGCCCAATTCCCTTAGCCTCATAGAAAAAATAAATCTTGGAAGAAGTCCAAGAAAGAGCTACCATCTGGTCACACTCTTGGCTTTCTCAATATGGCTCCCAACCCCTACTACCAAGTGTCAGGAGGGCTTCCTGTGTTGGATGAAGGCGGGCAGCAGAGAATATACAAAAGTATGATGGGAGCCTAATGAGGTAGGACTTGACAGACCGGTTTTGACCTGCAGTCTCATCATTGCTTCTGGCATATTTACAGAAGGGTCAACTTTTCAGCAATAAAAATTGGGGTAATTTAATAGCTGGCCCTGTAGTTGCTGACTATCTGTTAATTTCTTGAAGAATCCGTAACCTATCCAAGTACAAAGCCACACAACAACTACAACAATGCATCCCAGATGACTCGAAGGCAACACCTTTGGGAAAAGCTACAGAACTGTTTTCACAGCCCTGACACTTTGCAGCTATTCTGGCCCACTTTCTGCACACTTAGATCTTCAGTTCTAGAAACCAAAGCCAGTTTTTCTTTTGTGCAGAGTAGTTCATGCTACAAAAGTTCACTCCTTATAAGAAACCCTTCCTTTATAGTAAATGATGGCATGGAACTTGTGTGTGTATTCTGTCATTACACTGGCCTGGTAAATGATGGCCTTGGTGATCTGCTTGGTTTAAACATTCATCATGTTTATCATTGGATTTTTGCCTTTAACATCTGAAGTTGGCAGTAATGAATAAGTATTAAACTATATTCATATTTCTGATTTTTTATGAAGATTAGAAGTCACTGATGGTGTATGCAAATTTTGAAACAGAAAGATCAGTATCACTTTTTGGGTCTCCATGAGAGAACTATTTTCATTATTGTCTTTTAGATTGGCAAGCAAAGCCAGTACATTAATATTTTTCTTCTCCAATTAAAGACTCTCTAAGTTCTCCAGGCTGGCAAATCATCTATATGCTGTTGTCCTCCAGCCAAACAGAGCTTCAAAATCACATGGTATGCATGCTGTTTCTCCTAGCTGTGCTGTGCTGCTGACTTCAAACAAAGTATCCAACCTTCCCCACCCACCCCACCCCCACCCTGCCATCCCCCATTCCCTGCTATTCTTCACATCTCTTCAAATTCTGGGAGTCCTCTAAGACACTTCCCTCTCTTTGCCTTCTCCATCTAATCCGGCATCAGGTCCTGATGGTCTTGTCCTTATTTCTTCCTTCCCATTGAAGGGGTTCAGAATATGCCACACCAAAACATTAACGCTTTGGTATATTGATTATTTTGAGCCAAAGGCACTTGAGACACAGCAGATGCAGGAAGGGCTCTCTGCCCTCATCCTTTCTCCCTAAAAACAGGTCATAAGATTTCCCGTGAGAAATGGACCATCCAGTACCAGGAAGAGAAGAACTTTCTTATCACTAGAGACTGGGAGTCATCCCCAAACCAACCAACCCAAACAACCCTGATCTTCCATTAGTTTCCCTCATATATTTCCTGGTCACTATCCCACAATCCACTGCCCAGCTCAAGCCTCTTTGTCTTGTCACTTTACAAATGTATTCTTTCTTTGTTTAAAATGTGTATAAGCTCTTGGTCCTACCTGCTTCTTCAGATCTTCATTTTCCTTATGAAGGCTCAGTATGCACATAAAAATACAGCTGACCCTTGAACAATGCAGGGGTTAGGGGTGCTACCCTCCATACAGTTCCAAGTCCTCTGATAACTTATAGTCCACCTGAATTCCCTGGTGGTCCAGTGGTTAGGACCCCTTGCTCCCATTTCAGGGGGCACGGGTTTGATCCCTGGCCAGGGAACTAAGATCCCTGATCAGATTGTGCAGATCAGCCAAAAAAAAAACGAACTAAAAAAAAAAAAAAAAAAAAAAAAAACCTTAAAGTCTACCCTCTGTATCAGCAGTTCCACATCTGCAGATCCAACAACCTGCAGGACCTGTAGTCATATCTACTATTGAAAAAAATCCTCAAGGAGCTTCAAGATGGCGGATGAATAAGAGGCAGAGATCACCTTCCTCCCCGCAGATACATCAGAAAAACATCTACACGTGGAACTGCTCCTATAGAACACCCACTGAACACTGACAGAAGACCTAAGACCTCCCACAAGGCAAGAAACTCCCCACGTACCTGGTTAGGGAAAATAATAAACAAAAAACAGAGACAAAAGAATAGGGACGGGACCTGCACCAGTGGGAGGGAGCCATGAAGGAGGAAAGGTTTCCACACACTAGAAGCCCCTTCGCGGGCGGAGACTGCGGGCGGCGGAGGGGGGAAGCTTCGGAGCCGCGGAGGAGAGCGCAGCCACAGGGTGCGGAGGGCAAAGTGGAGAGATTCCCACACGGAGGATCGGTGCCGAGCAGCACTCACCAGCCCGAGAGGCTTGTCTGCTCAACCGCCGGGGCGGGCAGGGCTGGGAGCTGAGGCTCGGGCTTCAGTCGAATCCCAGGGAGAGGACTGGGGTTGGCGGCGTGAACACAGCCTGAAGGGGTTAGTGCGCCACGGCTGGCCGGGAGGGAGTCCGGGAAAGTCTGAGCTGCTGACAAGGCAAGAGAACTTTTCTTCCCTCTTTGTTTCCTGGTGCGCGAGGAGAGGGGATTAAGGGCGCTGTTTAAAGGAGCTCCAGAGACAGGGCGCGAGCTGCGGCTATCAGCGCGGACCCCAGAGATGGGCATGAGACGCTAAGGCCACTGCTCCCGCCACCAAGAAGCCTGTGTGCAAGCACAGGTCACTCTCCACACCTCCCCTCCCAGAAGCCTGTGCAGCCCGCTACTGCCAGGGTCCCAGGATCCAGGGACAACTTCCCTGGGAGAACGCACAGCACGCCTCAGGCTGCTGGAACGTCATGCTGGCCACTGCCGCCGCAGGCTCGCTCCCCACTCCATGCCCCTCCCTCCCCACAGCCTGAGTGAGCCAGAGCCCCCGAATCAGCTGGTCCTTTAACCCTGTCCTGTCTGAGAGAAGAGCAGATGCCCTCAGGCAAGCTACACGCAGAGGCGGGGCCAAATCCAAAGCTGAATCCCGGGAGCTGTGCGAGCAAAGAAGAGAAAGGGAAATCTCTCCCAGCAGCCTCAGGAGCAGTGGATTAAATCTCCACAATCACCTTGATGTACCTGCATCTGTGGAATACCTGAACAGATAACGAATCATCCCAAATTGAGGAGGTGGACTTGGGGAGCAATGATATATATATATTTTTTTCCTTTTTTCTCTTTTTGTGAGTGTGTATGTATACGCTCCTGTGTGTGATTTTGTCTGTGTAGCTTTGCTTTTACCATTTGTCCTAGGGTTCTCTCTGTCCGTTTTTGTTTTTAATTACTTAAACAATTTTTTTCTTAATAATTATTTTTTATTTTAATAACTTTTATTTTACCTTCTTTCTTTCTTTCCTTTTTTCCCCCTTTTATTCTGTGCCATGTGGAGGACAGGCTCTTGGTGCTCCAGCCAGGCATCAAGGCTGTGCCACTGAGGTGGGAGAGCCAAGTTCAGGACACTGGTCCACAAGAGACCTCCCAACTCCAACTAATATCAAACGGCGAAAATCTCCCAGAGATCTCCATCTCAACGCCAAGACCCAATTCCTCTCAATGAACAGCAAGCTACAGTGTTGGACACCCTATGCCAAAAAACTAGCAAGACAGGAACACAACCCCATCCCAGGCTGTCTAAAATCATAAAAAGGCCACAGACACCCAAAACAAACCAGCAGACGTGAAAGTGCCCACCAGAAAGACAAGATCCAGCCTCATCCACCAGAACACAGACACTACTCCCCTCCTCCAGAAAGCCTACACAACCCACTGAACCAACCTTAGCCACTGGGGACAGACACCCAAAACAATGGGAACTACGACCCTGCAGCCTGCAAAAAGGAGACCCCAAACACAGTAAGTTAAGCAAAATGAGAAGAGAGAGAAACACACAGCAGATGAAGGAGCAAGGCAAAAACCCACCAGACCTAACAAATGAAGAGGAAATAGGCAGTCTACCTGAAAAAGAATTCAGAGTAATGATAGTAAAGATGATTCAAAATCTTGGAAATAGAATGGAGAAAATACAAGAAACATTTAACAAGGACCTAGAAGAACTAAAGAGCAAACAAACAGTGATGAACAACACAATAAATGAAATTTAAAATTCTCTAGAAGGGATCAATAACAGAATAACTGAGTCAGAAGAACAGATAAGTGACCTGGAAGGTAAAATAGTGGAAATAACTACTGCAGAGCAGAATAAAGAAAAAAGAATGAAAAGAATTGAGGACAGTCTCAGAGACCTCTGGGACAACATTCAATGCACCAACATTTGAATTATAGGGGTCCCAGAAGAAGAAGAGAAAAAAGGGACTGAGAAAATATTTGAAGAGATTATAGTTGAAAACTTCCCTAATACGGGAAAGGAAATAGTTAATAAATTCCAGGAAGCACAGAGAGTCCCATACAGGATAAATCCAAGGAGAAACATGCCAAGACACATATTAATCAAGCTATCAAGAATAAAAACAAAGAAAAAATATTAAAAGCAGCAAGGGAAAAACAACAAATAACACATAAGGGAATACCCATAAGGTTAACAGCTGGTCTTTCAGCAGAAACTCTGAAAGCCAGAAGGGAGTGGCAAAACATATTTAAAGTGATGAAGGAGAAAAAAACTATAACCAAGATTGCTCTACCCGGCAAGGATTTCATTCAGATTTGATGGAGAAATTAAAACCCTTAGAGACAAGCAAAAGCTAAGAGAATTCAGCAGCACCAAAGCAGCTTTACAACAAATACTAAAGGAACTTCTCTAGGCAGGAAACACAAGAGAAGGAAAAGACCTACAACCATAAACCCAAAACAAGAAAATGGTAATAGGAACATAAATATTGATAATTACCTTAAATGTAAATGGATTAAATGCTCCAACCAAAAGACATAGATTGGCTGAATGGATACAAAAACAAGACCCATCTATATGCTGTCTACAAGAGACCCACTTCAGACCTAGAGACACATACAGACTGAAAGTGAGGGGATGGAAAAAGATATCCACGCAAATGGAAATCAAAAGAAAGCTGGAGTAGCAATTCTCATATCAGATAAAATTGACTTTAAAACAAAGACTATTACAAGAGACAAAGAAGGACACTACATAATGATCAAGGGATCAATCCAAGAAGTAGATATAACAATTGTAAATATTTATGCACCTAACATAGGAGCACCTCAATACATAAGGCAAATACTAACAGCCGTAAAAGGGGAAATCGACAGTAACACAGTCATAGTAGGAGACTTTAAAACCCCACTTTCACCAATGAACAGATCATCCAAAATGAAAATAAATAAGGAAACACAAGCTTTAAATGATGCATTAAACAAAATGGACTTAATTGATATTTATAGGACTTTCCATCCAAAAACAACAGAATACACATTCTTCTCAAGTGCTCATGGAACAGTCTCCAGGATAGATCATATCTTGGGTCACAAATCAAGCCTTGGTAAATTTAAGAAAATTGAAATTGTATCAAGTATCTTTTCTGACCACAACACTATGAGACTAGATATCAATTAAAGGAAAAAAATCTGTAAGAAATACAAACACATGGAAGCTAAACAACACACTACTTAATAACCAAGAGATCACTGAAGAAATCAAAGAGAAAATTAAAAAATACCTACAAACAAATGACAATGAAAACACAACGACCCAAAACCTATGGGATGCAGCAAAAGCAGTTCTAAGAGGGAAGTTTATAGCAATACAATCCTACCTTAAGAAACAGGAAACATCTCAGATAAACAACCTAACCTTACACCTAAAGCAATTAGAGAAAGAAGAACAAAAAAACCCATAGTTAGCAGAAGGAAAGAAATCATAAACATCAGAACAGAAATAAATAAAAAAGAAATTTAAAAAACGATAGCAAAGATCAAAAAAACTAAAAGCTGGTTCTTTGAGAAGATAAACAAAATTGATAAACCATTAGACAGACTTATCAAGAAAAAAAGGGAGAAGACTTAAATCAATAGAATTTGAAGTGAAAAAGGAGAAGTAACAACTGACACTGCAGAAATATAAAAGATCATGAGAGATTACTACAAGCAACTCTAGGCCAATAAAATGGACAACCTGGAAGAAATGGACAAATTCTTAGAAATGCAAAACCTTCTGAGACTGAACCAGGAAGAAATAGAAAATATGAACAGACCAATCACAAGCACTGAAGTTGAAACTGTGATTAAAAGCCTTTCAGCAGGGCTTCCCTGGTGGCGCAGTGGTTGAGAGTCCACCTGCCGATGCAGGGGACATGGGTTCGTGCCCTGGTCCGGGAAGATGCCACGTGCTGCGGAGCAGCTGGGCCCATGAGCCATGGCCTCTGAACCTGCACGTCCAGAACCTGTGCTCCGCAATGGGAGAGGCCACAACAGTGAGAGGCCCACGTACTGCAAAAAAAAAAAAAAAGCCTTTCAACAAACAAAAGTCCAGGACCAGATGGTTTCGCAGGCGAATTCTATCAAACATTTAGAGAAGAGCTAACACCTATCCTTCTCAAACTCTTTCAAAATATAGCAGAGGGGGGAACACTCCAAAACTCATTCTACAAGGCCACCATCACTCTGATACCAAAACCAGAAAAAGATGTCACAAAGAAAGAAAACTACAAGCCAATATCACTGATGAACATAGATGCAAATATCCTCAACAAAATACTAGCAAACAGAATCCAACAGCACATTAAAAAGATCATACACCATGATCAAGTGGAGTTTATCCCAGGAATGCAAGGATTCTTCAATATACGCAAATCAATCAATGTGATACACCATATTAACAAACTGAAGGAGAAAAACCATGTAATCATCTCAATAGATGCAGAGAAAGCTTTTGACAAAATTCAGCATCGATTTATGATAAAAATCCTCCAGAAAGTAGGCACAGAGGGAACTTTTCTCAACATAATAAAGGCCATATATGCAAACCCACTGCCAACATCATCCTCAATGGTGAAAAACTGAATCCATTTCCACTAAGATCAGGAACAAGACAAGGTTGCCTACTCTCACCACTCTTATTCAACATAGTTTTGGAAGTTTTAGCCACAGCAATCAGAGAAGAAAAAGAAATAAAAGAAATCCAAATCAGAAGAGAAGAAGTAAAGCTGTCACTGTTTGCAGATGACATGATACTATATAGAGAGAATCCCAAAGATGCCACCAGAAAACTACTAGAGCTAATCAATGAATTTGGTAAAGTTGCAAGATACAAAATTAATGCACAGAAATCTTGCATTCCTATACACTAATGATGAAAAATCTGAAAGTGAAATTAAGAAAACACTCCCATTTACCATTGCAACAAAAAGAATAAAATACCTAGGAATAAACCTACCTAAGGAGACAAAAGACCTGTATGCAGAAAATTATAAGACACTGATGAAAGAAATTAAAGATGATATAAATAGATGGAGAGATACACCATGTTCTTGGATTGGAAGAATAAACATTATGAAAATGGCTCTACTACCCAAAGCAATCTACAGATTCAGTGCAATCCGTATCAAACTACCACTGGCATTTTTCACAGAACTAGAACAAAAAATTTCACAATTTGTATGGAAACACAAAAGACCCCGAATAGCCAAAGCAATCTTGAGAAAGAAAAATGGAGCTGGAGGTATCATGCTCCCAGACTTCAGACTATACTGCAAAGCTACAGTAATCAAGACAGTATGGTACTGGCACAAAAACAGAAATATAACTAAATGGAACAGGATTGAAAACCCAGAGATAAACCCATGCACATATGGTCATCATATCTTTGATAAAGGAGGCAAGAATATACAGTGGAGAAAAGACAGCCTCTTCAATAAGTGGTGCTGGGAAAACTAGACAGCTACATGTAAAAGAATGAAATTAGAACACTCCCTAACACCATACACAAAAATAAACTGAAAATGGATTAAAGACCTAAATGTAAGGTCAGACACCATCAAACTCTTAGAGGAAAACATAGGCAGAACATTCTATGACATAAATCACAGCAAGATCCTTTTTGACCTACCTGCTGGAGAAATGGAAATAAAAACAAAGATAAACAAATGGGACCTAATGAAAATTAAAAGCTCTTACACAGCAAAGGAAGCCATAAAAAAGACAAAAAGACAACCCTCAGAATGGGAGAAAATATTTGCAAATGAAGCAACAGACAAAGGATTAATCTCCAAAATTTACAAGCAGCTCAATATCTAAAAAACAAACAACCCAATCCAAAAATGGGCAGAAGACCTAAAGAGACATTTCTCCAAAGAAGATATACAGATTACCAACAGACATATGAAAGAATGCTCAACATCATTAATCATTAGAGAAATGCAAATCAAAACTACAATGAGATATAATCTCATACTGGTCAGAATGGCCATCATCAAAAAATCTACAAACAATAAATGCTGGAGAGGGTGTGGAGAAAAAGGAACCCTCTTGCACTGTTGGTGGGAATGTAAATTGATACAGCCACTATGGAGAACAGTATGGAGATTCCTTAAATAACTAAAAATAGAACTACCATATGACCCAGCAATCCCACTGCTAGGCATATACCCTGAGAAAACCATAATTCAAAAAGAGTCATGTGGGCTTCCCTGGTGGCGCAGTGGTTGAGAGTCCGCCTGCCGATGCGGGAGACACGGGTTCGTGCCCTGGTCCGGGAGGATCCCACATGCCGCGGAGCGGCTGGGCCCGTGAGCCATGGCTGCTGGGCCTGCGCGTCCGGGGCCTGTGCTCCGCGGCGGGAGAGGCCACAGCAGTGAGAGGCCCGCATACCGCAAAAAAAAAAAAAAAAAAAAAAGAGTCATGTACCAAAATATTCATTGCAGCTCTATTTACAATAGCCAGATCATGGAAGCAACCTAAGTGTCCATCAACAGATGAATGGATAAAGATCGGCACATATATACAATGGAATATTACTCAGCCATAAAAAGGAACAAAACTGGTTTATTTGTAGTGAGGTGGATGGACATAGAGACTGTCATACAGAGTGAAGTAAGTCAGAAAGAGAAAAACAAATACCGTATGCTAACACATATATATGGAATCTAAAAAAAAAAAAAAGAACCTAGGGGCAAGATGGAAATAAAGATGCAGACCTACTAGTGAATGGACTTGAGGATGTGGGGAGGAGGAAGGGTAGGCTGTGACAAAGTGAGAGAGTGACATGGACATATATACATTACCTAACGTAAAATAGATAGCTAGTGGAAAGCAGCAGCATAGCTCAGGGAGATCAGCTCGGTGCTTTGTGACCACCTAGAGGGGTGGGATAGGGAGGGTGGGAGGGAGGGAGATGCAAGAGGGAGGAGATGTGGGGATATATGTATATGTATAGCTGATTCACTTTGTTATAAAGCAGAAACTAACACACCATTGTAAAGCAATTATACTCCAATAAAGATATTTTAAAAAAAGAAAAAGAAAAAAATCCTCATATAGTTGGAGCTGTGCAGTTGAGACCTGCTTTGTTTAAGGGTGGGCTGTATTAAATAACACCCATTGGCTTCTTCCTGTTAATCTGTCTTATGCCAGTTTAATTCTTAGGCCCAGCCATAGAACCTAAGAGGGCAGAAAGAAGCTTTTCCTCCCCTATGCAGTCACCGTTGTGCTTCTTATGCCTTGTGGATGGTTACAAAAATGGACTCCTTCCCTTCTCGTTTTTTACCTCTACATATCGTCATGTTAAACGTTAAATGTTCCCAAAGGGTTTGCTTTTGGAATTACTACATCTGGTTAAAGAAGCATTTTAAAAAGAGACTGAGAGCGAGCATATGATATTACATAGCCTGTGGAATAAAATGAAAAGGTACAGATGTGTCCCGAGTCCATTATGCGTGACTCACCATGGCCAAGGTGCCGAGTCGATTATAGCTTTTTAAAAAAACATTTGATTATTCCTTATTTTATCTTCGTATTGTTTGTATTTATATTCATCCATCCTGCATGCCTGACTAGACAATGCGCTCCCTGAGGTGCTTCTAGAGCTTGGCATCCTCAGTGGCTACCGTGCTGCCCTGCACTTATTCACATTTATCCAAATTTATATTGGATCTGGATGCACTGGCTGTTACATTAGGCCTGAGGCTGGGCCTAGTGATTGAAGCATTCTCCACCGTCCTGGAAGTTACAGTTTATTAAAGAAGACAGAGGGCTTCCCGGGCTTCCCTGGTGGCGCAGTGGTTGAGAATCCACCTGCCGATGCAGGGGTCACGGGTTCGTGCCCTGGTCCGGGAAGATCCCACATGCCGCGGAGCAACTAAGCCCGTGAGCCATGGCCGCTAGGCCTGCGCGTCCGGAGCCTGTGCTCCGCAACGGGAGAGGCCACAGCAGTGAGAGGCCCGCATACCGCAAAAAAAAAAAAAAAAAAAAAAAAGAAAGAAATAGGTCATTAAAGCTGCAGGATATAGATTCAAAGAAACTTGCAGTGCTCTGCGAGTGCATATTACCAGGTGACCAAACGTAGGCAGGATAGTTTGGGAATGTTTTGTGGGAAAGTGATACTTAAGCTGAGGCCTCCAGGGTGAGCGGTAAGGACTCAATAACTGATAATACCTCTTTAGAAACTAAACTACGGAACCAACTTTAAAGAGCAGATAAAAGGTCACAGGGGGATTTAGAGATTCAGCCAATTCAGTTATGGCAACTTCAACTTACATGAAGGGCAATTAGTAAAAGAAATGGCATTTTATTTGATTCCCAACTTTTCTCAAATCTCTCCTTTCACCACTGCAGCTGCAGCCATGAGTATGGTCAGGCTTCAGAAGAGGCTTGCCTCCAGTGTCCTCCTCCGTGGCACAAAGAAGGTCTGGCTGGACCCCAGTGAGGCTAAGGGAATCACCAATGCCAACTCCCATCAGCAGATCCGGAAACTGATCAAAGATGGGCTCAGCATCCGGAAGCCCGTGATGGTGCATTCCCAGGCCTGATGCCGGAAAAACACCTTGGCCCACAGGAAAGGCAGGCAGGTGGACACAGGTGAGCAAAAGGGTACTGACAGTGCTCTGATGCCCTAGAAGGTAACCTGGATGAGGAGGATGAGAATCCTGTGCCAGCTGCTCCGAAGATACCGTGAATCTAAGAGGATTGACCTCCACAGTTATCACAGCCTATACCTGAAAGTGAAGGGTAACGTGTTCAAAAACAAGCGGATCCTCGTGGAACACATCCACAAGCTGAAGGCAGACAAGGCTTGCGAGAAGCTTCTGGTGGACCAGGCTGAGGCCCGCAGGTCTAAGACCAGGGAAGCCCCCAAGGACCATGAAGACCGGCTCCAGGCCAAGAAGGAAGAAATCATCAAGACTCTGTCCAAGGAGGAAGAGACCAAGAAATAAAATTCTCCCTCTCTTCTCTGTACACAGTCGCCTCGGCAATTAGATAGACCACTCATTCAATAAAAAAACTAGCCTTTATCCGCCTTAAAAAAAAAAAAATCTTCTCAAGAAGAACAAAAGACAAATGGTCGGAGACCCCATGGCTAACCTCGCAGTCGGGCAGTTGGAACCAGGCTGGCCTGCGATGAAGATATAACTAACCAGCTGATGGTTAGAAGATAGAACGGGTGATGCTTGGAGTCTTCTGCTCTCAAACCAGTACTTTTCACAAGTTCCTTTGCTTTAGTAGTATTATATTCATGCCAAAGTGTTTGTGAATATTACATGAATTAATCAACATAAAAGCTCTTTGAGAAATCGAGGTCTCCAGGGATAGAAGGTACTTTTACTTATCACCTTCCTTTGTGTGCTACAACGGAGGAGGCTTTCCTCTTGCAGACAATATTAAAGAACAATGGTTAAGCATGTTCTCGTACACCATAAACGTGTACAAATAAATGCCTACGAAAATTGTATGAAGGTTCATAACGGTGTAAATATGAGGAAGAAAAGGCATTTGCAGAATCTTTCCCTATACCTGCGTGATGCCTATTATCGTTGGTGGCTGTTCTCTTGGTGCTTATCAAAAGCGCGTGGAAGATTGCAGGCTGAGCTTATAAGCAGACACTAATAGATGAAATGATGTGATCTCCTCAATCACCAGTCTGCCTCTTACAAAATTTCTGCAGTTAAAATATTTGACTCAAGGGCTTCCCTGGTGGCGCAGTGGTTGAGAATCCGCCTGCTGATGCAGGAGACACAGGTTCGTGCCCTGGTCCGGGAAGATCCCACATGCCGCGGAGCGACTAAGCTCGTGAGCCGTGGCCGCTGCGCCTGCGCATCCGGAGCCTGTGCTCCGCAACGGGAGAGGCCACAACAGTGAGAGGCCCGAATACCGCAAAAAAAAAAAAAAAAAAATTGACTCAAGAAGGACACAACTGAGGGACTGATCGCAGGTCACTGAGCACTGTATATATATTTATATACAGATCGGTCTGGAAAGTAAGCTCTCCTAGGACTCCATGAAAAGCACATCAGAGAATGTTGTCATTGCCTCCTATTTTCTGAGCTGGTTATAAGACAGTGCTCATAAGGAACTTAAGAAAGGGAGAACCTTGTTTTCAAATGAGATGGTATATAGAACTCTCATATAAAGACACATACAATTAAAGGGGATCTGATTGAAAGTGGCAATTAAAGCCAACAGCTCTGCTTGGCCAGTATCTGTGATGATGTCCTGACTCTTAGAATCCCCTCCCAGCAAACCAGAACCTTCCTGGGATGGCTAAACCCAGGTCAGTCTATATCTTCCTGGAAGCTAGGGGATGTTGTAAAGCCTTGGGTTGCATGTCCATGGTCTATGCGGGATAAACTGAGAAAGTGCAGAAGGAAGTATTGTCTGACGGGCAAAACTGGAATAGTGGTTCCACCGCAACTGTGCACCCAAAGGGGTCAAAGCAGATAGATAACAGCATCGCTTTTCATGGGAAGTGGACAGTGCAAAGTGGGGCAAGTATAACCCCCACTCAAGCCAACAAGCAAGGTTTTTAAATCTGGAGCAAAATTGAATTATAATTTACTGAGATTTACAAGGGTACTTGTATGTCCATGTTTTCTTGTTAGACATCTGCAATAGCTTCATTTTGTATTTCAGTTTTTATGTCATAATATTCCCAGACATAGGAGATGTGTTTAGAATTTAATATAAGGACATAAAACTGTATCAGAATTTAATTAGATTCTGCAGCAACATTTATCCAATGACTATGAAAAACTCAACGTGGAAAAAGAAAAGATGAAATTTTCATGTGTTGGGAATTTTTTTTTTTTTTTTTTTTTTTTGCAGTATGCGGGCCTCTCACTGTGTGGCCCCTCCCGTTGCGGAGCACAGGCTCCGGACGCGCAGGCTCAGCGGCCATGGCTCACGGGCTTAGTTGCTCCGCGGCATGTGGGATCTTCCCGGACCAGGGCACGAACCCGTGTCTCCTGCATCGGCAGGCGGATTCTCAACCGCTGCGCCACCAGGGAAGCCCGGGAATTTATTTTTAATGAGAAGCATTTTCTGTCTACTCAAGTGAAGTAGTATAAATCAGCTGACCATAAATTATGAATGCCGGTATCTGAAACACGCAAGTGTAAACTTAGGCCACTTGAGTAGGTGCTATCCTTTCATTATGCAAAATAAAACATAATCACAGCAGGGTATTGCAATGTGGGGGAAAAAATCACTGGCAACCAGTTTTGTCTCTGCCATTCTAATCAGTTTGGAAATAGGGAGCCAAGTTGACAATATTTTATTTATTAAGTTTTTCTGTCTATGGATGCCTCAGACACTCATGACTCCCTCTACGGAAATGACAATTTTAGGGCAAGAAAGGAGAGTGTCGTCCTTTTCACTTACTGTTTTGATATTTGTCATAAGCCTGGGTTCAGCTCTAGGTTTGATGTAACCATGTATATTATACTTCACCACCCAAACCTATTTGTTGTTTAGCCCTGTGTTATGTAGCTATTCCATCCCACAGTCAAAAAAGTGTGCTGTAGCTTGGAGATAGTGGAGGGGCACTTTATGGCTGTGGGGATATTGCATCTCCCCAAATGCCCCCATCAAAAGGATGATGTGGTCAAGGCACTATTTACAGGCATTTTTATATTTCAAAACCCAAGCCTCCCAGGAATCCTTACAGACCCGTTCTGGTAACATGTGACACATTCAGACATGGCTTGACGGCTCTCCGGAGGGCCTTCTGAATTTCAGGATCAGCTGCCCCTCTAGCCTTGTCTCCAGAGTAACCCTACACAGTATAGATCTGAACCTAACCCTTGGAGACTGACCCGGTACCCAGATCAGCCAAGCCACAGTCTAAAGCAGAGCTGCCCAGCTGAGCCCAGCCTGGAGCCACAGAACCACAGCCAATCTGCAGATTTCAGAGCGTGAGAATAACAGCCTGTTGCTATAAGCCACTCTGTTTTTGGAGGGGTTGTTTTCCAGCCTTATTGTGGCAATAACTGGTCAATGGAGAACTTCAAAGCAGGTCTGAAGGAGAGAGCATCCAATTAAAAAGTACTTGGGTTCAAACATGTAGAAAATAGGTTGCAGTTAATCACTGAATAGGACTTCTGTCATCCCGATGGTGGTATTTAAAGCTAAAAAGGAATTCATCACAGGCATCTAACAGGTCTTTGTTGCTCATAAAATATAGGCTCCAGATTTTCATAGAAAAGCCATAGATGAAGTAACTAATGAAATCCATACTTAGGATAAGATGCAAATCTAACTCATTATGCTAGTCAGAGTTTGCATATTTTGTCTCTTTTAGAGGGAGAGGTTAATCCCAAGTCCTGGCAGGATTATTAACATCCTATGTTCTGCCTGGGTTATTCTTCTTCCCGTTCAGTTGGTAGAAAACGTATGGCTTTCACTGCTACACAAAGACATTTTACTGGTGAAACGAGAAATCGCAGACTATGCATTATGGACTAAAAGGAAAAGAAAAGACCAGAATCCTAGGTTGATGCCCCATTTCTGCTGTTTCTAGGTTTGTGGCCTTGAATGAGGCACTCTATCCCTCTACTCATTGTGCTTTTGTGTCTTGGAGAGAAGTGATACCTTCACCTACATCACAGTGCTGGTGTGAGAACCCATGTGATGATGTTATGAAGTTGCTAAGAGCCAGACGTATGTCACTATGTGAAACTGATGTTAGGAGAAATGCATCATAACACGGAAGGGAAACTGGCTTTGAAGTTATACAAACTTGGGTTCAGACTCCAACTCTGCCATTTCCTAGATGTGTGATCTTGAGAAATTTATTTACCACCCTGAGCTTCAGGTTTTCCTGGAAAAGCAGGATTACAGCACCTGCTGTAGAGTTGTGAGTCCTAAATGAGATAAGGAAGGTGAAACATTTAGCACAACACTTAGCATAGAGTAGGGGCTTCCAAATATGGCAGATGGACCAACGACCAGGCCGTTTTCTCGGCACTTGTTGACGCAGTGGCAGCAGATATAGGCACTGAGCCTCTGCAGTCACACCGTCCTTTGTTCCAGGGAGAAAGTCCAGAAGTTGGCCCATTATTTTGGCTTTTAGTTGCAGTTACTGAGGATCCGTTCTCCTTTCCCTCACTTCTGCTACTGATGGTGGATGCTGCTTTCCAGACTAGAGTTTGTATCTTCTCTCATGTCTCCTCCAATGGCTCATTCTATGGTGGTAACATCTGGAGTAGACTGAGTCAAGGAAGATCAGCCTTGCTTCTCCCCTGACAACTGTCCTGGATCTAACCCTTCATAATTCCTTACCCTACAATTTGGTATCTTTATCTGCCAAGATGTAGTGATGGTTGATTCTTGTTAAGGAAAACAAATCACTAACTCTGTACCATGTTTTCAGGTTGTAAGATAAAGAAAAAAAATCATATTACTGATTGGTATATGAAAATAGAGAAAGCTCATATACTCCACAAATACTGGAGGTCAGGGGAGGTAGGTTTCCCTGTTCTCTATCAATAAATATACATTTCCAGGAAGACTAGAGAATTTAAAAATTCACTTATAAATTCTAGCCACTTATTAAGCTAATGTGTTCACTTTATAAAGGAGCTGGCAACCTGTTAGATGTGAGGTAACCTTTAATTAGAACATTTAAAAATACTTAGTTTTGGGGCTTCCCTGGTGGCGCAGTGGTTGAGAGTCCGCCTGCCGATGCAGGGGACACGGGTTCGTGCCCCGGTCCGGGAGGATCCCACGTGCCGCGGAGCAACTAAGCCCGTGAGCCATGGCCGCTAGGCCTGCGCGTCCGGAGCCTGTGCTCCGCAACGGGAGAGGCCACAACAGGGAGAGGCCCGTGTACCGCAAAACAAACAAACAAACAAAAACCTTAGTTTTATCTCCGTTAAACACCATTCCATTCCCATTGCAGAAAATTTAGAAAATGGAAGAAAAATTGGAAGAAGAATCGAAAGACACACATAGTCCTCCCACCCACACATGGCAACTCTTTACATTTTGCTGTATTTTCTTCCAGTCATTTGTGCTGTGGACAGTTTTAACTAAAATCATTTCCAAGTGAAATAGTTTTATACTCTTCTGATCAAAGGCTGGATTTCAGTAAAGATAAGCCAGTGTCAAAAAGCTAGGCCTCTTTCAGAGTCACTGTGGTTATTCAGCATCTTTGACTTTGGGCTTTTCCAAGCCCCCAAAATCTGGGCTGGCTTCCCAAGGCATTTAGAAAGGTTGCTTAAAGCATGATGCCAACAAATATTTGCTGTCTTAAAAATTTGTGTCCAAATCTCAGCTATGTAGCTGAGAAATTAGCAGACAAATTCCAGCAAATTGAATTGTGTAGCGTGATTCTCAGTTCTGCTAAAAGGAGAATGATACACTTCAATTGACAATAGCAGAGGTACCTTATTTGGATTTGTTTTTCTGAGTATCTTCCACTTGGGATTTACAAAACCTACACAAGCTCCGAAAAAGCTGCAATTTCCTGTCTATTAAGCCCCAAATGGAAAAATAACAAATACGATGAAAAACAGCAACCGATTTGACAGACTAATATATATATTAATCCCATCGCCATGGTTGAGAGATGGAAAATTATTATTGAATAAGACTCTTTCATCAACCAAATATTTCCTAATGCTCCAAAGTACATATCTGGCATCACTTCTGCTTTACACATCTGCTTCTGTCTTTGAACTCTGATATTAATCTGAAGGTTGCATGCAGCTGCACAGTACTAAGATAATTAGTTTTTTCCATTATATATTACAATTAATAGGGTAGACTTCAAAAACATTCAGAACTTGGATTTGCATAAACTCTGGGCAGCTAGAAGATTTTTCCAAAATTCAAATCAATCTTCTGGAAAAACTTGTGCAGTTTCCCAGCACCTTCCTGGAATCTTTTACATTTCACCTCTCTCTGAATACTTTTAGCCGTTTTCTCTGCATTTTTATACTTACTTGCTGTCAGGACTTTACAATCCTTCTTAGGATATTTCAGAGACAACCAACCTGAAGGAAGTGACACCTGCCCTGACAGGTATGGCAGCAAAGTTTTGGGTTGGCTTTTTATATTAAACATGGAGGATTTTATGTTGATGGCATTTTCTCCAGAGCTTCAGGAATTTGGAAATATCCATATAAAAGTGGCTTTATGGTTACCTCCCCACAAGAGATGAACTGTCACACCCCCAAGGATGTCGATGAAACAGTTCATGTCGTGTATTATAATTTCCTTCCATAGCCGGCAACCATCCATAGAGAGGGTTCCAGGGCCTCTTAAAGAGCAAAGACTCTAAATGTTCTTGTTTTATGTTTGGTGCTTTGTGTCCATTGAAAGAGAGGAGACCAGGGAGGAGGTGAGGTGAAATCCTGATATCCCGAGCAGACAAGAGCTCGTCTGAGGATGAATAAGGTGTCCTAGGATAGAAGAATATTTTAAACAAATTGCAGTGTTCACTTCTAATAAATGCAAGCCAGCTTGTACTTGTCCTGCAATACCAACCAGGTGGCCATCGTTTACAAAAATCACTTTCATGAAGTAGAAAGGAAATTCCTACTTGTCAACAGCATTCTTACACGATCTATACTTAGTGAGAAGATATATCCTATCTTCGTTCTTAATTTTCCCAGAAGACTGTCCTTCTCTTTAAAAACAAGTGGGTGAAATGGCAAAATGTCTGATTCTTGTGTACAAGGACAGTTTGCAGACACGCTGTTGGTTTTATGCTCTTTTTCTCTTGGACCTCATATCGTTCCTATTACGAATATATTCTGCTCAGCCTCTAAGTGTCATGGCTGTCAAGTTTATTCGGTTGGAAATTCACATTATTTAAATATTTTCTGACTTGCACAAAAGCAAATTTCAGAGTCTGGTTGAAATCCTGCTGGTAATTTTAACCCAGTAGGAGAGTATGTTGTTGTTTTTTGTTCTAGAACGTGCTCCATTCAGTGGAGCTGGAGGGACGCCTGATGAGGAAGAGCACACACATCCTTTGAGCACTCTTGCTTTCTTCACTTGTTCTCTTCTCTGACTTCTGTAAACTCCACACTGGCCTGGTTTCCTTTCTGTTCTTCTGCACTGTCTTCCTCTCCTATATCGTGAACTGCCTCACCTGGAGTTTCTCAGTCGTTAGCACTGAGCCTTCTCCTCCTCTTGCTCCACACTCTCTTTGGGGCTAATACTGTTCATTTTCATAGCTCCCAGATTTTTCCACCAAGCTCAGAGCTCTGTTTGGGGGTCCACAGTCATATCCAAGTGTCTATTTGAAATTTCTTTTTTAATTGAAGTATAGTTGATTTACAATATTGGGTTAGTTTCAGGTGTACAGCAAAGTGATCCAGTTATACATTACATATACGTATATATTCGTATTCTTTAAAACATTTTGTTCCATTATTGTTTATTACAAGACAGTGAATATAGTTCCTATACAGTAAATCCTTGTTGTTTATCTATTTTATATATAGTAGTGTGTATATGTCTATCCCAATCTCCCAATTTAGCCCTCCCCTCCTTCCCCTTTGGTAACCATAAGTTTGTTTTCTATGTCTGTGCATCTGTTTCTGTTTTGTAAATAAGTTCATTTTTTAGATTCCACATATAATTGATATCATATAATATTTGTCTTTTTCTGTCTGCCTTCACTTATTATAATAATCTCTAGGTCCATCCATGTTGCTGCATCTATTTGAAATATTAACTTGTCTCTCTCAGTTTCAGATGCTGAATTGAACTTTCATCTTCAGTCCTGGTCCCCCTTCATCCTTCCCCATCTGTGATAGATTAAAAATGTCTCCAATTTATTTGACACCACTCCCATTGAGAGGTGGCAGCTATGGAACCTCCCCTTCAATCTGGGGAAGCTTGATCAGAGAGATGTTGCAAGGTTTCTGGGTTGGACTTTAAGAGGCTGGCAGTTCCCATAGTCTACCTCTTGATGTACTTGCAGTCTATCTGGAACAGAATTTGTTACCAGGCAGAATGCAGCCATAACCAAATACCAAAATATGTAGTATCAGTGTTGGGACCAGGTAGCAGGTGGAAGCTGGAGGTGCCTCAGGAGACAGTTGGGAGGACTTGAAGGACAGTGAGGAAAATGCTAGAGAAACAATGACCTGTATTATGTCACAGGGAAAAGAAAAGAAAAACTGTCACCTGCAGAATGTGGAAAATAGAACATGTATCTAATGAACTTGTGGATCCAGATAAGGAGATTTCCAGATAGAATGTTCAGAGATCTAGCTAGTTTCTTTTATTTACATATGATAACATAGGCAAAGAGAGAAAGGAGCTTTAAAAAGTGCTGTTAAGGGCTTCCCTGGTGGCGCGGTGGTTGAGAATCTGCCTGCTAATGCAGAGGACATGGGTTCGAGCCCTGGTCTGGGAGGATCCCACATGCCGCAGAGCAACTGGGCCCGTGAGCCACAACTACTGAGCCTGAGCATCTGGAGCCTGTGCTCCACAACAAGAGAGGCCGCGATAGTGAGAGGCCCACACATCGTGATGAAGAGTGGCCCCTGCTAGCCACAACTAGAGAAAGCCCTCGCACAGAAACGAGGACCCAACACAGCAAAAATAAATAAATTAATTAATAAACTCTTACCCCCAACATCCAAAAAAAAAAAAAAAAAGTGCTGTTAAATTTCAACCTGAGTTTAGAGGAACCATAAAGAAACCAGGACTTTTGTGTTCAAAAGTAAACTGTTCTCATCCCCATTCTCACCCAGAAAAAAGTAAGTGGCTTTTGAGCAAAGACCAAATCTAGGGCTCTACCAGGAAAACATGGCACCCTTTAGACAGAAACTGGCTCCCTCAGAGACCAAGGTTAAGTCTTTAACTCCTATTTATCCTTATCATCATTTCTGATCACACATTCCCATTAAATTTCCTCGTATTGTAAAGATTTCTTAGCCCAGGGGTCCCCAACCTGGGCCCCATTAGGAACTGGGCTGCACAGCAGGAGGTGAGTGGCGGGCGGGCGAGCGGGTGGACGAGCGAAGCTTCATCTGTATTTACAGCCGCTCCCCATCGCTCGCATTACTGCCTGAGCTCTGCCTCCTGTCATCATTACGGTGACTTGTATAATTATTTCATTATATATTACAATGTAATAATAATAGAAGTGAAGTGCACAATAAATGTAATGCGCTTGATTCATCCTGAAACCATCCCCCACCGCCGCTTCCATCCCCCCAGTCGGTGGAAAAATCGTCTTCCACGAAACCAGGCCCTGGTCCCAAAAATGTTGGGGGCCACTGTCTTAGCCAATCTCCTAGGCTTTCTACTTTTGGATCTATCATGTGACTCCACTAGATTAATATTCCTAAAGTGCCATCTTGATTATTAATGCAAAACATTTCTGAGTGTCTATTACGTATGGTCTTTAAACTTGACACCGAAGGGACAGTAGAGCAGGACAAATGTTCTGTATTTAAGGCACTCCCCGCGTAGTGAGTAAAAGAAACATGTCAACAGTAATTAAATAATATATACTATAAATAGCGGTAATAGTAAGTACTATGACAAGTTTGAATCTATGCCAAGGGATTTAAACACCTTTTGTTTAAACATTTCAATAAGCCTATGAAGTAAATATTATTGCCAGAATAAAATAAACATTGTTTTAATAGTAAATATATTATACCGACTAAGAAACTAAATCTCAAAGAGTTTTGGTAACATAGGGAGTATGTGACGAAAACTAGACTGTGAACTTACTTTAATGATAAAGTAGGCACCTGCAACCATGATGCTTTCCATCTTCTCACCGATAATGCGCTCCTCTGTCTTCAAGGAAGAGTCCTGGATTATAACCGTAGAAGTCTAAGGATGAGCAGCAGGATTCCAAGCTCCTCCTTCAAATCACATGCTCCCGGGATATTGTTTCCATCACTGAGTTTGGAATGATGGAGCACTTCCCAGACATTACTTAGCTCGAGTGTTCCAGGCACCATTTTCCTCCCTCAGAGCCCCTGTGTCTGTGTCCACACATTAGTGAGGAGAGGACACCTTTCAGGCTAATGCACTGGGATTTGAGCGTCTTTCTTTGGAAATCTGGAATCCAAGCCACTCATCCATTTAAAGTAATTGTGGAGTTGCTGAGAGAGTAGATCATAAAAGTTCCTAACACAGGGAGAAAAAAAATGTAACTATGTGAGGTGATGGAAGTTAACTTATTGTGGTGATCTTTTTGCAATATCTACATATATCAAATCATTCTGATGTATGGGTTAAACTAACACAATGTTTTAGCCAATTATATTGCAATAAAACTGGATACAAGATGTACAAGAGAATACCACCGGTGTGGAAAATCATGACACATAGAAAGTTAAGGCATGGAGGGACCACAAAGATTACGAAGGTTACATTTTATAATCAAAGAAAATGTGGCAAAGAGAAATTGAGGTGACCCACCCAAGGCAACACAACTAATAATTGATGGAACGAGGGTTTGAACTCATTGTATCTGGCAAATCTGTACTAGTTAGAAATTAAACTACAATTGACAAAAAGAAAAAAAATTGGAGTTCATGATGGAATTTAAATGAAAGGGGACCTGACTTTTATTTCTGTTATGATGTACACTCAAAATGTGAAAATTTCAAGATGCTACAATTCACTTACATAGGAAAGAAGCTTTAGCCTGATAGAAGGGAAGGAAGGAGAATTTTATTATCACCAGATTAGCAGAGTTTAAAAATCTGTTATACTAAGTGAGGATCAGATTGTGAGGAACTGGGAATTCTTGTACAGCCCTGGAGAGAATGCAACATTAGAAACCACTGTCAAGAGCAAATTAGAAATACTGAGTGAGACTGAATGTGTTTGTGGCCCTGGGCCCCAACTGTTTCACTTTTGGTATAGACCACAGAGAAGCCCTCATCCAGGGCACAGTTCATCTTTATAATAGAGAAAAATTAGAAATAGCTACTAGCTTATCAAAGACGGGACTGTGGATGAATACATTGTTATCTATCATATAAAGAAATACTGTATAGCGGGTAAATGAATGAATTACATGTACACATCTCACTTTAGATAAATCTTAAAAACTTAATATTTAACCAGAAAAAGCATATTGAAATGTGATATTTATGTGAAAAAATACTATATTTTTCAATCATTATTTGCATATATATATGAAAATTGTAAAAATAATTACTGTAATGATAAATGCAAATCCAGGATAATAGTTAACCTCTAAGAAGGGAAGACAGAGAATGGGGTTATAGTGGGATGTAGAGAGGGTTTTCAAATACCTCATAATATTTTATCGCTTAAAATAATCTGAGATAAATGTGGTAAAATTATCAAGAATTTATAAAATAAGGTGTCATGTATAAAAGCCTTCATTAAATTAGCCTCTATATATACTTACCTATATATGTGAAGTATTTTAAATTTTTTTTAAAAGTTACAAAAGATATTAACTGTGATCCTATTTTGTTGCTACGAGTTGCAAAGATCTAGGAGACTGAGTTACAACTGGTAAATACAAGTGGGAAATAATATGAAAATTAGCTAGTTTATCTGATTTTCTTTTTAAATTAGTGACCAACCTTAGTGCAAACAACCTAGTTCTTAATACCTGAGTTTTGCTCTGATCAAAGTCTGATAATCATTTATAAATTCTTTAGGGGAAAAAATTCTGAATTAAGCAACTGAAAGCTCTTAAACTAATCTGGATTACTGGGGGACAAGTTGCATAATTTTTCTTTATTAATCCTGACAGTATCCTGTCCCATCCAATCCTACTTAAGATGCAGAAATTACTTTTCTTTGGATAATTCAACAGATTCTTTTGATAAGTACCTTTTTGTACAGAAGGTAAGTGTACCTTGTCCCTTTTTAAAAAAGTACCTAAGCAGGAAAATGAAAAATTTTAAGAGTTGTGTGCCTTTCCACACAACTCCTACCTCCCAAATGAAATCCAAGAGATTTAGATAATTTTCTCCTCTTCTAGATGAGAAAAGCTGGTCACCATTTCCTATAAAATAATGGCAATTTTAAAAATTACACGAAGAACAAATACGAGTTCTCCCCAAAGTTTCTACTTTACCTTCCTAGTTAATATTTTTGATCTTTTAATTATCCAACACGCACCAAATATATTATGCTCTCACGTTAGCTATAAACTTTAGTCATCACTTTTTCAAACAATATTCAACAATAAACTTGGTGTGTATGAGTTCTTTTCTTACAAAAATCTCTCTATAACAAACATCATGTTTCCTTCAGTTCACGCAATAGCCTTCTCACTATCTCTTGTTTGGTATCTGATACCCAAATAAATTACTCTTACATCTTTCTAGAATTAAACATTATTTTTATTATGGTCTTTGTCTGAAGATCTAATTAGAGCACACCTACCTAAGGCCCAGTCACACAGGATTGTAAACTTCGTTCTTCCGGATTGGCTACAAAGAAAACCACAACCAACACTCACTGAGTAGCTACAGAGTTGTGGATATTGTGTTATCACGTTATAAATCTCTTCTAACAAAAACTCCTGGGCTTCCCTGGTGGCGCAGTGGTTGGGAGTCCGCCTGCCGATGCAGGGGACGCGGGTTCGTGCTCCGGTCCGGGAAGATCCCACATGCCGCGGAGCGGCTGGGCCCGTGAGCCACGGCCGCTGCGCCTGCGCGTCCGGAGCCTGTGCTCCGCAAAGGGAGAGGCCACAACAGTGAGAGGCCCGCCTACCACAAAAAAAAAAAAAAAAAAAAAAAACTCCTTAAAGGAGTTATTATTCCAATTGTCAGATGAACAAACTGAGGCTTGCAAAGGTTAAACTTCCCTTGCCAGCCCTGATGGATATCCGAATTACGCGGAGAGCTTGTAAAAGACACCAGTTCCTGAGATGGAGATTTACAAGCAGGAGTCTTTTTTAGGCCGTGCACCCGGGAACAGTCCTCACAAGGGGGTGCAGGGAAAGGAGGATGGGACACGGGGAGAGTATGAACTGTGATGACGTAAACGGTGCGGCCACCGACCCCATCGAGCGCTACCAACTGAGAGACTCTCCCAAGTTCCCCCCAGAGGAGGCAAGGGGCGGGGCCTTTGTGCGGGCCCGCGGGCGATCTTTGGAAGCAGGCTGCTCTCGGGGAGGCAGTCTCCTGCTGACGCGGACAATTACTGGAGAGGACTCCGCTGTGGGCTGCCAGCTGCTACGCTCACAGTAGATGGGGAAGGGAGTGCCTGGGTGCTGAGGGCACGATCTGGGTGGCACCCCACACTGTAGTATTTCTTTTTCATTCCATGGATGATTGCAAACTAGCCGAAGCTCTGCATCATGACTTGCCTATTTGGCATTGCTGTCAATCAGGGACCCAGAGAACCACGCCTGCTTGTGTATTCGGAGGTAAGAGAACCAAAGTGAAATACTGACCCCACGGTACAATGACCTTACTTTTCCACAGTATGTTACAGGTTACAGAACACTCTTTCTTTTTCATAATTTCATTTGAGACTCAAAACAACCCTGTGGATGGGGCCCAGTTTTACAGGCCAGCACATCAAGACTCAGGTCCGCGAGCGCCCACATCACACATGCACAAGGTCCTTGGATTAACTCCACGGCCAATTCTCAGTTCGTTTAGATCCAGATGCCGTGTGTGTTTCAGCCTCGTGTCCATAAGGCCAGGGTGTTGATAAAACCTCAACTTCCCTTCACCTCTCATTTCTGACAACCTTTAAAACTTTCCTACAAAGTACAAGCCCAGCATATCCAATGAGTTTAAATGTTGAAGAAAACACAAAAACTGTACATCACAGCATAAATATCTGCTTTATAAGTTACCCTTCATAAGGGAGCCTATTAAATTATTCATTTTAGCAGAAAATAAACCTATGAGTCTTGACACTCACTGCATCTTACTTACCCACATGTTGTACTGGAAACAGATGAAATGTCGTAGATATGAATGAATATATCTAAGGAAACTTTTTATGCTTAGTATCTCAAGATACAGTGTAATAGACCACTTTAAAGCAATACAGTATGTGAGTGGAGGAAAAAAAAATAGCAAAAACACAAAAAATTCTGGCTACTTTTATTTTCTTCTGCTCATCCACATTTCTCCTAAAGTCTGAAGAATCTGCACTGAGTCAGCACTGTGAACGTTCAGGAGATGGTGAGGTTGTCATTGGGAGAACCACGGACAAACACAACGTTTAAGAGATTTTGTAGATAGATGTGGTCCATCTTGGGCCTTCATTCTGTAAACACGGAAAAGAGCTGTATCTGAATTCTCTACAGCACTGTGGCTATTTCTTTACCTTAGTAGCAGGAATAGTAGCCCAACAATAATTTCACAGGGGGAAATACTGAAACACAGCTCTGTTTTCTGAGTTAGGTTGCTGGGTGGCTCACGGGCCTAGTTGCTCCGCGGCACGTGGGATCCTCCCAGACCAGGGCTCGAACCCGTGTCCCCTGCACTGGCAGGCAGATTCCTAACCACTGCGCCACCAGGGAAGCCCCTGATTTCTTCTTTAGTTTTTGAAAGCGTTTCCACCTGGCATTCTGTACTCTAATTTTCTGACTCTGAATATATTTGAATTTGGTATGCCTTCCCTCCTAAACAGCAAAGAGCTCAACTCACAAAACAGGAAAGATTTTTTTTTTTTTTTGAGGGATCTTACGCTGCATTTCTTTTCAGAGCCTGGAGCTCTCAGACATCATCTCCTCTTGAACAGTAAAAGTCATGCTCCTTGCTGCTAGGAAGTTTATAACTGCTTAAGGAGGGTTTATTAAGATGATCATATAAGATCCCTCATTAAATACATTTCTCCAGGACTTTCAGAAATGATGATGGAAATTTATACTGGGCCAGATTTGTCCAGTGTGAAATATACACTTTAAGGTGTAATGCCACTTTCTTTCTACATAATACTTATCCACAGGCACTTTGGCTGATGCTTCTAAGTAAACCCTTCCCACTAAGGCAGCATCCTTGATAAAGAGTGGACTGGTTTTCGGTGGTGGGAGTGAGTGGAGGTGACCTGCAGAGTCAACGGGTCCAGCTTCTGCCTTGAATTGCGTGTCTCTGAGAGGCTCTGTGGGAGGAGCTCAGCTTCTCCTTGTGTCCCTCAGGACGGCAGACCATGCCCCTTCATTTCAAGAAAAGTTTATTTCAACTCTGCCTGGGCCTTCTTGAGTCCTATCAACTGCGGTAGAGATTATTGTTTTTGTGGCTAGTCCCGTTGCGGGAGACATCCTACCACCCGTCTCAGTCCCCACGTGGTTGGGGAATTATTGGTATCAGCCTGAGCCATAGAGATGTGCAAGTGACTCCTGCCTGGCTAACTGAAATACCCCATTCTCCCAGCCTCAGTGATTAGTTCAGCAATGGGCAAGGGTCCCAGTCAGAACCGGTGTGATGCAGTCTTTGGACAATGACAGGGTCTGTTGAGAGAAAGAGATGTTATCTTTTTCTATGTGCCTTGAAGGTGTGGGAATGCAAGCCTAGAGTCGTTGGCAGCCACTTGGCCACCATGAGGGGGTACTCACTGAGCATGGCATAAACAGATGGGAATCCACGAGCATAATAAGTGCTCATGGAAGAATTGGAACAATTTTCAGAATAAAGCACTAATGCTAGTATGCTGACACAGATTTTACCAATCTGGCTCTTAGGTTTCATTCTCTCTGCCTCTCTTGCCACTACTGAGAGCTTTTCCATGCCAATGGCTTCTGCTTACTCATGGCTTTTAATTCCTGCTTTCTCAAGCCAAGGTGTGTCTTGGCTTCTGTGCTACTCTATTGTCTGGGCCTGTTATGTGTTTCTCATATTCAACATAATCAAGTAAGGTGGTCTGATTAGGTTATTTACTAACTAGTACAGAGTGCTGTTACATAAAATTTGGGGAGGAAATACTTCTACCCTCTTAGGTTCTGGTCCTGGGCCTGAAAATTAAACTAACATAAGGCAAATTGACAGGAGAAAAGCATGAAAAAAAAAATTTAATATTCTTACATGCACACAGGAGTCTTGATAAGGAAAATGAAGATGCAAAGAAACGATTTAGGCCCTAAAGCTTACACATCATTTTAAAACAGAACAATAAATTGTGGAGATGGGACAAGACAAAGGGACTTGTTTGGGGGCAGCGAACTGTGGGATAGTGACCAGGAAATATATGGGGGAAATGAATGGACGATGAGGGCTGTTTTCATTGGTTTGTTTGTACAGATTCATTTGGGTGTTCAACTCACAATTTCCAGTGATGTCAGGAATGTTTTTTCCTGGTGCCAGGAGGCCAGATTTTTCATGGGAAATCTTATGACCTGGTTTTAGATAGAAAGGAGGAGGGCAGAGAGGCCTTCCTGCATCTACGGGTTCTCAAGTGCCTTCCGCTCAAAATAATCCACATGCAGAAGTGGCAGTATTTTAGGGTGGCATGTTTGGAACCCCTTCAATACTTTAAAAATAATATATAGGTAGAATATATACTTCAAAAGTATTTATTGAGCACCTGCTACGTGCCAGGCATTGTTCTATGCACGTTAACCCATATTCACTCATTTTATTCTCACAAAACCCCAGCAGGTAAGAACTATTATTATCTTCATTGTATGGATGAAGAAACTGTAAAATTTAAAGAATTTGCCTGAGGTCACACAGCTAGTAAGCAGAAGAGCAGTATGCAAACGATTCACTTTTCCTGTATTGACCTTTCCTCTCTAAGGACCTAGGCCTACTAGGCCACGTCACTTCATAGGTGTTGGTTTCCTTCCTGCCCGATCTCCAAACTAAGGCTTCCTTATGTGTCAGGGGCCAAACTCCAGGCAGATCGCCCCGCCCAGGGTATTGTGGCAGCCAGTAGGTAGGAAAGGGCTTCTGTCCTCTCGGGGCGCTTCCTCAGTGAGAAAAATATCACTTTAGTGATTGTTTTTTCAATGGGTTACTTGGTTAAACCATGACTTCCTCTTACAGGCTTGGGGGCGCACTGCAAGCTGCTTCTGTTTCCTTTCCCCTCCCCACCTCAGCCAGCCCACTCAGTATTCTTTCCATTTTTATCACATCTACTTTCCTCTTAGCACTTATCACAGTGTTCACTTCTATTTATTTATCTCTGTGTTTATCCCCCTAACATTTATCCCCTCCATTTCCATAAGGATGGAAAGTGTAATCTGTTCCCTCCCTGCTGAATCATCAGCAGGCCTGGCTGTGGTGAGCCATCCATAAATATTTTTCGCATAAATAAATGAGCAAAGAAATGAATGAATGAATTTCTTATCTGGATCTCTCCTTTAGGGAAAGGGGAAATCCTCAAGAATGAAAACAGTGATTTAGGAAGATAAAGAAAATGACCTTTTAGAGTGCGGCAGGAGCATAGCAGCCAAACCAATCTGGATCTTATCTTTGGTTAATATTGCAGAAGACGGATGCTCTATAGATAAGGTGACCATGTGCCCCTGTTTGCTTGTGACAGTCCTGGTTTGTCCCTTGACCTGGCATCCTGTCTGGTTTAGCATTTGTTTGGGGTGATGTGATTACACCTAAAAGATGATCATTGGTGACCTGTCTCTCTTTCCCTGACTCCTTCTAGGTAACTTATACCTCCCTTTCAAGAAAAACATGTCCCAGGGCTTGCTGATAACATCAAGTGTACTCGGACGCAGCCCCCGACCCCCTGACTCTCAATGTCAGGTGGTCGCGGGAGAAGCTCTCCGTGGTACCGCCCATGATGACCGCTTGGTGCGCCAGCCAAATGCGCCACAGACCCCGCCATTTGCTTCAACAGGCACAAAGTAGCGGCTGCAATTAGGGGATCAGAGGGAAATAAGGGAAAATGATAGGTTAGGTGGGTGTGAAATATCTATAAGAAATAGTGCCTTTTTTCATCCTTAAAAGTATACATTGTATGGACATCTTATCTAGAAACCTCATTCTTTCTATTTTTAATCTCATTTTCCTCTTCTATTTTTTGTGAACATTTGTGGTTCTGAAAGTTTTGTTTGTAAATTAAGCATCCAGATTCCAGGACTCTCCTATAGTTACTGAGATTCAATAGGCCTAGGGTGGAGCCCAGGAATCTGCATTTTCAATGGGCTTGCTCCAGGATTCTGAGTCTAGCAGTCTACAGAACAGCCTTGGGGAAAAGCCTGCGTGTCCACAGAGGGCAGAACCTTTCCAGTGGTGAGACGTGATGGTAGCAAGAATCCTGGGCCTGAGTGAGGGTCCAGCCCCCCGGGGGGGGGGAGGAAAGGTGTGGATTTAGGAAGGAGGGAACCAGAACCAGCTGTTCAAACTCCTGCTATTCCCTGCCTTGGTTTTGTAGGGTTTTTGAACAGGATACCATGTGTCTGATGTGTGGCATATTCGTAACTTTACTTATTACCAAGTGTCTCTAAAACACGACTATATATATATGCCCAATAGCAAGCAAACACAGTGACATTTCTTCCTGAAGTTGAGGTCATGATGATTTGAGGGCCTGATCTAGTCAGCTGCTACCTGTGCTCCTGACCATCGGTGGCCAATGGTGCTTCCTTCAAGCTGGTGTGGATTTCGCTAAACATTTAAGAGTAGAAGTGTGTTGGGTGTTTGATTTGTGTGTGTGGTATCTACATGCAGGCACACGTGCAATGGCTGTTGAAGAGAATAATACTGACTCAAAACCCCAGGAATGATACTGACAAATATTCTTTGCTTGACTAAATTTATTTATTTATTTATTTATTTATTTATTTTATTTTTTTGCGGTACGCGGGCCTCTCACTGCTGTGGCCTCTCCCGTTGCAGAGCACAGGCTCCGGACGCGCAGGCTCAGCGGCCATGGCTCACGGGCCCAGCCGCTCCGCGGCATGTGGGATCTTCCCGGACCGGGGCACGAACCCGTGTCCCCTGCCTCGGCAGGCGGACTCCCAACCACTGCGCCACCAGGGAAGCCCTGCTTGACTAAATTTAAATCGAGCTCCATCACCTTTTCCTAGGGCCATGTGTGTGCATCTTTGTAAAATCTCGTTTTAGCAAGAACCATGCTAATTCAATTTAGTAAGAGTTTTCCAAACTTCTTTTCTTATCACCCATCAGTATCTAATTGATTTCTTCATCCTCCACCATCCCCCGGGCCTGTCTTCAGCAAAGATACTGTCAGCTGGGTTTAGCCAGAATACTCCTTACCTCTGATGTTTCCTGTAAGTAATTCTCCACGCACCGACCCCCACTCCGCTCCTTGGCTGTAAATCCCCACTTAACCCCTGATGTATTTGGAGTTGAGCCTGGTTCTATACCGAGGTCTCTTTTCCCCTTTTGCAACAGTCCCGAATGAAATCTGCTTTCACTGCTTTAACTTCTGTCCGGTTCTGGTTTTTCTTTAACGATACTGATATTTACATAGAGATAATATGGCCGAGATGGATATGTTTAATCTCAACAGGTTGGAAATAAAACAACTTGATTGTATTTACATATGTAAATACGTATTATAGATTTTCTTCTAGAAGGTACAATTTTCTCTGAGATCTGAGAGCATCCTGTTTTTTTTAAAAAGTCAGTCCATCTGCTGAATTTGCCACACACGAAAGAAAATGTTCCCCGTTGGGTTGATTTTTCACTAGCTTCAAGCCATTGTGTGTACTGAATTGGCTTTCAACAATAACAGCTACAAAAATCTACTTTGTTCTTTTCCAAAAAGCCTCGTTTAGAATCTTCCTTGAATGCGGTGGTGCCCAAATGGGGCACAAATAAAGCAAGACACGTGGTCCCTGGAGCTGCGTGTCGCTCAGTCTGTCCATGTGCTCGTGTGTGTGCCGTCAGCGTGCCGGAAACAAGACAGGCATCGGTGTTTGAGAGCTCTGCAACATATTTCCGTATGAACAGAAAAACAAAGCAAACCAACCAGTAGTACTTGTTAAATGTCATCCTTATAAAGAACAACAAAGGCAGATTTCACTGAAACTCAAAGTTCTGGCTGTAGCAGTAAGATGTCCTCTACTAGAAAGAAGAACATGGAAGTTAGGGTCCTGTCTCCTCCGTTGACTGCGTGCGTGAAAATGTCAGTCTCTGAGGGGAAGAGATGAAGAATACGATGATGTATTCTGCTTAATTGTCTAATATTTCAGACGTTTGTCAATAATTGAGAATGAAAATAGCTACTGTCTCTTTTTGTCCCAGATGGACAAGTCAAACCCCATGAAGGACAATTTTGGGGTCCCTGAGTCCCTTCCCAATGGAAGAAGGTGCAGTGAGGGGAGAAGTAATTTGCACGCTGAAGATGCCTAAGAACTCCTGGGTATCAACCTGGGCTCTGAATTCTTGGGTTCATATTTCTGGCTCTACCAGTTTCTACCTGGGTGACTTTAGGCAAGAAACACAGAAAGTTCGACCTGCTAAACCTCAGTATCTATGAAAAGGGGGTGAACCATAATGTTTACTTCTTCGGATTTTTGTTAGGATCTAGAAATAGCGTCTAAACACAGGTGAATGGCTGGTATACACAGCACTCAGCATGTGCTAAATGTAATTATTATGATTCCCCTCCGTAAACACAAGATGAGAATCAACAGCATTAGTTTCCTAGTTTCCTTAACTAGGAACTCTTTTCCCTTGGCATATTCTAGATCTGTCTCTTTTGATTTCAGAGGCTTTTAGAATTATGATCGAAATGCACACTGGTGATCCCTTTTAAATCTTTTCTTTGTAATCCTTTGTTAAGAAAGTGGATTCAATGAACTTCTCTGTACCACAGATTGTCTAAGAAAATGTTTTGAAGCATGGTTTTTCCAGAGAAAGGACAGAAAAGGAGTGGGATGGAGTTAGGTGGGGCAGGGGTTTCCATGGTCAAAGTTTGGGAAACTCCAGGTTAAATTTTTTCCTGAAGACTCTTTCAAAGACCTTAATTATTTAATAAATATTATTTAGTGCTTATTATGTGCCAGACATTTTTGTAAGTGCTTTATGAATATCAACATATTAATCATATGAGGTAGCAGACCTCTTCATCTATAAGAAAACAGAGAAGTTAAGTACATAACCCAAGGTCTCACAGCTAAGGGAGAAAGAGCTGATACTGGTCCTTAGACTCTCCTTTGAACCCCTTGCACAAGCTAATAGGCAGTTTCCAGCTCCAAGAAGGAGCCTGGCCCTTGGACTCTGTAATTCCCTGTACTTATGTGACTGCAGAACCCACTTTTTTGTAACAGATGGGAACAGAGCTATGGGACTAGTTTTCTCCATAATTCACGAATTCATTGACTTCAATGGGGAAGGAAATTTACATTTATTGAACAGCTGCTCTATGCCAGGTATAGTGCTGGGGTGTTTCTCCCAACAGTGCTAGGTAGTCAGTACACAAGCAAAGCTTTAACCTGAGAATGATGGACTGTCTTTGGGTTTGATTAATAAAACCAATATGCTATGCTGTAGCTAGGTAGCTCATCCTAGCTACTGGATTTTCCTATCTACCAGACACAACTATTGATGCTATCGGCCAGGATGAAATAAACTAGGTGTTGGAATCATAAGCAACAATCTCAAATTAGATCACAAATCATTTCCAAAACAGCCAAGCCCACCGTTACGCTGAAGGTGTTTGCGTTAACACACAGCCCGGGTTCCAACCTTCTCCGGATGACATCCATGGTCCTACTCAGACCCCCTCAATCACCTCAGGCCTCTTTCCTCCGAAACCCTCCCACCACTTGACAAAGCAATGCTGATTGTTCTAGAAGCACCCTCTGTCTTTGTAAAAAGAACTTTTTAATTTAGTTGGGAATTTTACTCTGAAGCCTAAAATCACACTTTGGAAATAAACATACTCTGCTCACTACATTTTTCAGAAAGTTAAAGGAAAAGGCACATACAGTTTAAATTTAATCAAATATTCTTTTAGAGCCACCTTGGCTATATGCTGTAAAATACGACGGCATCTCTGAACTACGGGACTTGCTTGATTGAAGATAACCTAGGCTGAACATAGAGGCCAGATAGAATAATGATCAGTGCCTCTAGCCTTTGTTATTCCTCCAAATCTTGATGACAAAAAGCCAACATCCTTCTCTAAGCAAATACATTAACTTCATAACTAATTTGTGTTTTGTGTCTTTGGTTTCATTCACATGTGGTTGTCAATGGCACCCACGTTGTCGTTCATGTTGGTGCCCAAATATATTTCCAGCTATTCCTAAATACGTGACCTAAATATATGTTTTTCTGTGCACTCTTTATTTATCTCTTTAAAACTAAAAATTATTCGGAGAGATTTCTGCTTGTTTTATTTTTATGTAAGATGAAGTACGCTGCACTTTGAGTGTGATTGGATTGAACTGCAATTTTTCTCCAACAGTAGCTGGTGTTATCGTATCAGCTTTTCAGGTATTCCTAAGGAAATGGTGAAAAACAAAACAAAACAAAACAAATAAATCAACAACAGCAACAAGAAACCCCAAAGATTAAAAAAAGAGAGAGAAAACGAAAGTGTTCTAGAAGGTTCACTTTCTTGGAAGATTTTTCCCTTTAAGAAATACTTTGGAATGGAATGCTTATATGTGAAGAATGCGTAGAGGCACATTTTCCATAAAACCGTATAACTCCAGGAAAATGTTTTTCTAAGAAAAACATTAGTTATACAGAACTGTGAGGCTTTGATATTTGATACTAAATTTGGTATTTACACTTATTTAGTTAAAAGAATCCCATTCCTCCCTTTCTTTGGAAACTCAGGGCCACAAACCACGTAATTTTTTCTGGCTGTACCTTTACAGGAGGGAGGTGAACATCTGACCAAGCTAATAATGTATGTATGTTTTATGAGTTTATCTGTCTTTTTTCTTCCTGCTGTTTGCCTTTTTGCTTTCCCCTCATTCACCACATGGTCTGCTCCACGCTGATTACCTCATGTCACAGATGTGGCCAAGCAGAAAACTATAGTTGAGAAGTAAGATGCTTCCCACTCCAACTTTTTTCTTGCAGAAGCCTAAGCACTTAGGGACGTGTAGATGATTTCACACTGAGATAAAAAGGACAGCATTCCTGATGGTAGATAGCCAAAGACTCTTGGCCAGCAACCCTAGGAAAACTTTCCACCAACCGAGAACGAGATGCCCTTGGCCGGGTGGTGGGTAAGGGTGGGAGATGCAGAGCTCGCCAGAGTCAGGAAGTCCAGGGTCAGTGTCTGCACGTCACATCCGGGACAAAGCCGACAGTCCCCGAGCACATGTCTGGGTACTGTTAGCAGCCTGGCAAAGTCATCTAGACCTTGTCGGGGCAAAAGGCCTTCACGAGGGACGCCGGCAGCGCCCAGGGCTGTGAGGGTCGTGGTCACAGACCTGCTCTCCCCCCGCCCCAGCCTCCCTGGGAGTAGCCCAGCCCTGCGGCCTCTGCTCAGGGGCCCCGCAAATGTCCTTCCTGTCCCAGCCAGGAATGACGCCTCAACAGCGGACAGCAGCCCAGCCCCTGAAAGCCAAGCAGTACAGCCATGCATTCTTCCATTTTAACGAATTCAACAAAATATTTATTGAACACTGCCTGTTGCTGGGACCACTTGTAGGCACTGGGCAGAGAGGGAAATGGATCTCTTCCCTCACGGCTCTTCAATTCTCTTGGGGAGACTAACGGTGAGACACAAAATAACATACCAACATGTCAGGTAGCTGTGGGGCCGTGAAGGAAAACTGGGGCTTAGGGATCAGAGAGAGAAGGGAGAAGGTTCTAAATGTTCTGGAGAAATGGGTTAGGGAGGAGCTGGGAGGAAAAGCCATCTGAGCAGAGACCTGCCTGCAGGGAGAGACTGTTGAGGAGGAAAGCAGGAGGGGAAAGAGCGTTCGTTCCTGAAGATGGGACAGAGGCTCTGCTGAAAGACTCTGAGCCTGAACCTGGGTGGGGCCGTGGGGACATGGGGGAGGGGAGGGGGAGGGAGGGGGAGGAAGGGGGAGGGGGAGGGGAGGGTGAGGGAGGGGGAGGGGGAGAGGAGGGGGAGGAGAGGGGGAGGGAGGGGGAGGGAGGGGAAGGAGAAGGGAGGGGGAGGGGAGGGGGAGGGGAGGGGGAGGGGAGGGGGAGGGGAGGGGGAGGGGAGGGGGAGGGGAGGGGGAGGGGAGGGGGAGGGGAGGGGCGGGGCAGCGGCTGGATTGTGAAGAGAAGCCATCGGAGGGTGGGGAGCAAAGAGATGACACCATGGATGAGTGCAGACTGTGACTCTCCAGGACAAGCATGTCACAGGCAATGTTTAGGATACACTTAAGTGACCAGGTCAGCCGCGTAAAGCCAGGCCCCAGCCGGGTCGGGTTGAGCGCGCCAAGCCAAGTGCACGGTGCGAAGCCACGCAGCCTGCAGGACTTGGACGCAGGTTGTCTGTGCTCCTGACCACTAAGTCACCTGCTCTGCTGTGCTACCTGCTTCTCTACTGATGCCACAGGCACTCATATAAAATGGGGGTCTGGTGATATTTCCCCGTATAAATGGCTTTAGTAGTTTCCTGATTGTCAGGCATCAAAAAGAGTTTAATCACCTTCTTACGCAGTTATTTTGGCCCTACTTGGTATCCGTAGCTCCAATCCAGCCCCACTGAGTTACCTGCTCCTCTCTGCCCGTCCTGGGGCTTTCATGATTCGACTTCGCTTTATATTCCGTGTTCTCTGCTTGGGATGCTTTTTCCTTCTCTTTACCTCCCAGGACACAGGCAATGCCATCTTCTCTGTCCCTCCTCACCTCTTTCTCAAATGCTGCTCTTATAGTTCTTGGTACACTCTCCTCCTTTACAGCCCTAAAGACAGTTGTATTTCACATCAGTGTGATGTGCTTGCTTCTCCTCGAGACAGTGAGGTTCTCTGGAATAGGAGACATGGCAAGGGTTTTACTCTGTTCTTCCCAAGTGTCTCCTCCGACCATCCCAGGAGCTAGCAGAGTGCCAGGCGTGTAGTAGATGCACCATCAACTGCATTATGGAATATGTTAGGATGTAAATGAACCGATTTTTATCACAAAGCGAACTCAAAAAAGGGACGAAGCTCTTAAAGAGTCCGTTTGAAAAATAGGGGTTACAGAGGAAAAGGAGAAAAGATTGTGTTCATAAATTAACCCTGGTCTTCTTTGAAATAAATTTTCCAAAAATGTTTAACACCTTCACCCTCTTATATCACAATTAATCAACTCAGCTACCAAAGGTGTAAGAAAGGATCTGGCAGGGCTAGGCATGGCTTCTCAAGTCATCTTTATAAGTGAGTAGTTAGCATTAAGAAATTATAAGAAAATGACTTTTATATAAATGAGGAAACCAGTGCTTACTTCTTCATTTTGTTGTCATTTTTAGAATCTTTCTTTGGAAAAAACTCATGAACTCAAAGTTTGGCCTGGATTCGATAGTACAATAGGTAACTGAAGCTTTTCATATGAGAATAGGAACTTGTAGAACAGGCCATCAGATCTTTCTCTGTGTGTCTGTGGGGTGTGTGTGTGTGTGTGTGTGTGTGTGTGTGTGTGTGTGTGAGAGAGAGAGAGAGAGAGAGAGAGAGAGAGATCACTTCCCAAATAATATAATTAAATATAATATAATGTAATAAAATAATCAAATAAAATATGGTATAGTCTATTAATTTTTGACTATACCATAATCAAATAAAATAGGGCATAGTCAATCACAATATGGTATAGTCATTAACTTAATAACAATAAAATATGCTATAGTCAATTAACTTTTTGAGCCTCTGCTTTCTCATGATGCCTTACTTATTAGGATTAAAAAACAATGTATATGAATTATTAGCACAGTGCCTTATACACAGTAGGTACCCAGTAAATGGTAATTACTAGTTTTACTGTTACTAAAAGAAAGGACATTAGCTTATTTTCCTCAATTAATGCAGTATCATGAGGGTTTTCCCATGTCATTAAATATGCTTTTGAATCATCATTTTCCTGGGCTACACTATCCACTTTATCTGGGGCTCACAATTTTTGAATAGTTTTCCTTGTTCAAAATGTAATTCGTTCCCCCGGCTGTTTGCTAACATAAATAACCCTGCAGAGAACATCTGTGAATAGAAAACTTTGTCTCAGTTTCTGCTTATTTCTTCGGGGTGGATTCCTCGAAGAGGAAAAGCTGGATTTCAGCATGTAGGTGTTGTAAAGAAGTTGCTCTTATATCATGTTAACTTGCTTTCCAGAAGGTTCGAGCCCGTTATTGTTCCAGTTGGGGTGTAAAATTGTACAACCACTTCACGGCTCTCTTGACAATATGATGTGTCTGTTCTTAAGCTACTTCCTAATCTTATAATCAAAATGGTGTCGCGCTGTCATTTTCATATGCGTATCTGATTGCTGGTGATTTTGAACATGTTGATATCTGTGCAGCACTTTGTTCCCAGGCCTCCATAGACGCCACTCCACAGCTTTGTCTTCTGCTGCACTGTTTCCTCCCAGTTTTCTTTGCTCTTTTTCCTCCTCAGCTTCTTCGTGTTTCAATGTCCCAAGAGTCATCCATTAGGTCACATTTTTTCTTTATCTACATTCACTTCTTGGATGATCTCATTGGTCCCATGGCCTTAAATTCCGTATTTATGTTAAACATTCTCAAATTTATATCTTCAGTCCAGACGTGTCTCTTGAACTTCAGACCCATAAATCCATTTTCTGTTCAACATCTTCACTTCGATGTCTAATAAAAATAAAATAAAAAGACATTTCAAACACAAGATGTTCTACACTGAGCTTCTAATGTTTCCTTACTAACTTGTTCATTTTTCGGTCTTGCTCATCTTCTTGGATGACAATTGCATTCCTCCTGCAGACTCAGGTTCCAAACCTGGACTTCCTGGGGAAGGCTCTTTCTTTCACATCCCATACTGGACCCATTAGCAAGCCCTATTGCCTCTTCCTTCAAATATAGCCACATTCTGACCAATTCTCAACATCTTCACTGCTTCACTGTAATATAGTTTTTTTCTCTTTTTAATGCTCTCATGACTCAGTTTTGAGTCCCTGGCTAATGGCTGGTCTGTTCCCTTCTCAAGCAGCTGATTAATCTATACCCCAACCACTTTCCTTACTGGGCTATTACACTTGGAATCACTATCCACCTGCCCTAATCACCCCAGGACCAGGTACCCAACAGCTAGCAACAGCTCCTATGCTCTAAAGCCCCCCAGATTCTTCAAATTAGCCTATCCTCGGTGACCCCCATGGAAACCTAGCTAACCCCACCCTGTGTGTGATACTTAGGCTGTCCCCTACAGCTCCAGCTTGCTGTTGCCTTGTCCGCAGCTGCAAAGCCTGTGTGACCCTGCCTGGCAGCCTTCTCCCCTTCAGAGCTATAAGCCGCTGAGTCCAGCCATTCATCACAGCATCCCTGCGTTACATCCACCATCACAAAATAACTCATATAGAACATCCATAAGAATCCAAGCCACGTTGCCTCTCACCTGGAAGAGTGCATCTGCCTCCTGACTGCTCTTCTTGTTTCCACCCCGTCCCTGTCCCACCCAGAAGCCAGAGTAATCCTTCCCAGTTGATAGTCAGGTCTCGTCACCAGACAGCTCACAACTCTCCATTGGTTTCCATCTCACCCGGGATCACACCTGGCCTTGTTTTCTCTCTGACCTCCTTCAGTGACTCTACCTCTGATCTCTCTGCACCAGTCACTCTGACATCCTTGCTGTCCTTGAACCTGCCAGGGATGTTTCCTCTGTGTGGCCTTTGTACTTGCACTTCCCTTGGAAACTCTCAGGTTGTTACTCCACGTTACCTTCCCTGATGGCCTGCTTAAAATTAGAAGTCCTCTTCTCCAAGATTGCTGAGTTCCCTTCTCTGTTGTATTTCTCTACAGAGCATCTATTTTGTAACCTATTTTAATGGATATTATTTATTTGTTTGTTTGTTTGTTTTTAACATCTTTATTGGAGTATAATTGCTTTACAATGGGGTGATTTTATTTAGATAACTTTTACTGTCTTTCTAACCCCATCAGAGTATAAATACACAAGGGCAAGGGATTTCTGTTGTTTGGTCACTGTTTTGCTTGAAAGGCAGCCCAGAGTGGTGACCAGCAGCTTGACCCCTCGGTGTGTGCCTGGTCTCTGCTTCTCACTTGCTGGGCAGCTGTGGACCAGTTGCTCAACCACTGATTTCTTCTACTCCCTCTTCTGTGACATGGGGTCTTAGTCTGTTCAGGTTGCTGTGACAAAATACCATAGACTGGGTGGCTTTATAAACAGCAGAGATTTATTTCTTATAGTCTGGAGTCTGGAAAGTTCAAGGTGAAGGCTCTAGCAGATTGGGTGTCTGGTGAAAACCCCTTCCTGGTTCAGAGACATCTTCTCACTGTGACCTCATGTGGTGGGAGGGGTGAGAGCTTTCTGGAGTCTCTTTCATAAGGGCACTAATCCCATTCATGAGGGCTCCACCCTCCAACCTAATCCCTTCCAAAAGCCCCCACCTCTTAATACCATCCCACTGGGGATTAGGTTTCAACCTGCGAATTTTGGGGGATTGAAAACATTCAGTCTATGGCACATGGAGATAGAAAGAGCAGCTGCTAAGAAGGGTAATAAGGGAATTCAATAATTTAATATCTGTCAAGTTTAGATCAGTGCCTGGCATAAGAAAAACAGTATATAAGTATTTGTGAAATAAATAAATCATTGAATTTCTGGCACATGAAACAGTACTTGGCTTTGGAAGATGATCAGCAAACATTCATTGAATGAATCCTCAAAATAAAATGCACAGCAAATGAAAATCCAGTTCTTGAGTTGGGGGATCTGCTGATGCATGTGTTTTGTTTGCTGGACCTGGGTGAGCCTACTGTCACATTACAGAGACCTCTGCTTTGAGTTGCTTCCTGAGCAGTGGTGGTCTTTGTGTGGGCAAACTGGATTAAAATAACACTCAGAAGGCTTACTTGATTTTTCTGTGAAATCATAAACAAATGAATAAAGTCAAAAAAGAGCAGGGATCTCTTTAAATTATATAACCAAATGTTAGTAACATATAGTGTTATTGTTGTGTTTAATTTTTTATTTAATTAAATTATTTAAAATTTTTTTGAAGTTAATTTTTCACTTTTTCATCACTAAGGTTTAAAGCTCCCTCTTCTTCACTCTGATAACTCTGTCAGAATGGGGAGAAGCTAAGATCAGTGTAGATGCTAGAGAGAAAAATGAGACTTGCGGAGAGAATGAAATAAGAGTCTAAGGGAAGCAGCTTTCCTCCCGTGCAGTTTCCAGTTTGAGCTGCTTATTTTCCAATCTGCGCTTGAAGTTAATTGCACCTCTCTGCTTCTTTGCCTTAAATTTATCTTAAGGACTAAGAAAACATTTTTGTGCCCAAATCAACATATCTTTCGTAGGCAATGTGATAGCATAATTTTATTGGGTGTTATGAATATAACATAAAGCTAAATATTTTAGCTTATTTATTTGTCACAATAATCCTAGGAAGGACGTACTATCTGAAGCGTCGTTTTATAGATGAAGAAATCTGGGCTTTGAGAGGTCAGCTGGGCGATGTCACAGAGTTTGTCCCCTTGATTGCTACGTGCATAGGTATCAGATGGCCTGATAGTTCATATTATTGGCAGAGAGAGAAAAATGAGCTCAGGAAACTGACATATGTAAACTTGAGAGCAGAGGCCCTTGAGCCTCCGTGAGCCCTTGATCGTAGGGGCATCCTGGTCTGACATTTATCAGAAGGGCAAAAAGCAATCACCAGTAGACCTTCCTTCCTGTTTTAGCAGGAACTGATGTTTTCAATGTCTCTGTGCCTTGACTGCCAGGTCTGTTATCAGTTGTCGTTTTCTGTCAAGGAAATCAAAATGACTGCGGCAATCTGTCTGAAGTCAATGAACTCCCACCCCGGTGCCTCAATAAAGCTTCATATCAGGGCATCAAGTAAAACAATAGAAAATCCACATGGCCCCCCGTCCTCCCCACTCACTTCCCATCTGCTGTCCTCGCCACTGGGGAGTCTCCTGTGATATTGATGCCCTCATTTTCACTTTTGTCTCTAACCACGTGCTCCTTTCTTGTTAGCTTTACTACCATTTAACCCACTGAGATCTGGTCTTCTTCAAACAACGTACATTTCCTCAGGAAAATGACATCTAAGTAAATTCGACACGACACCGGTTTACAAAAGGGATGCTTCATTTTTCGCAAGTCGCATATCTCTTTCTGGCCATGCTGTTTTTGCTTATTCAGGATCTCACTTCAAGGCACCCTGATGAAGAGTTAAAACATTCTAGAACAAAATAAGATGCAAGGTTCTATGGCATTTATTTATTTATTTTATTTTTATTTTTATTTTAATTTTCTCTCTATGGCATTTAGAATACTGTATGCGTCCCATCCTCCAGGCTTACAGCCAAACTGCAGCAGGAGAAATTTGCTTCCCACTCTACCAGGGCTCATGCCACAGTGAATCCTTTTGGGAGGAAATCTAAATTGCAATTGTACAAAGAAGTCTGGGGAGAAAAATATCCCAGTGTTACCCTGCAACCCCAAACTGTCTGTAAAGTTCACCGAAAAAAATGTCAGGAGAATATGTGGGAGAAGTTCAAAACCCTGAGTAAAGTTTATTGCAGCCAGTGAGAGGAATGCACATTTGAAAGGGGTCAATTAACATTTATCAGGAGGTGTTGGCATTTGTGAAGTGCATTTGCTCTGGGAGGCCAAGTACATTTCACTGTGTCTTTTTTTTTTTTTTTTTTTTTGCGTTACGCGGGCTTCTCACTGTTGTGGTCTCTCCCGTTGTGGAGCACAGGCTCCAGACGCGCAGGCGCAGCCGCCGTGGCTCACAGGCCCAGCCGCTCCGCGGCACGTGGGATCTTCCCGGACCGGGGCACGAACCAGTGTCCCCTGCATCGGCAGGCGGGTTCTCAACCACTGCGCCACCAGGGAAGCCCTCACTGTGTCTTTAAAATGATAACGACTCACGGAAAATAAGAGGCCCTTCACTAGGTGGCGGCTGGGCTTCCTACACGGCCTCAAGTCGCGAACGCGACGGGACTCTCGTTGGTTTTCTCTCTTTGACACATTTTTGAAATTTCCCAAAACTATAAACGCCCTACATTTAGACTTGTATGTAGATGGGAGGCCTAAGGAGTATCACAAAACTGTTGCTGGTTTCTGTGCTTCTACATTTGCGAACACCAGTCACAAGGCCAGTTGGCTTCGTGAACCTGACCTCCAGTAGACCTTGAGACTCATTCTACGCTCACTGTAATATATTAGCATGTTAAATGACTCGCTCACCTGTGCCATGACAGTTGATGGTTGCTATGACAACAGCCGGAAGAGCCCATTCTTTCGGCAAGTCTCATTTTCTCTCCATCATCTAAGTGGGTCTTATCCTCTACCCATTCTGAGAGATTTATGACTCCTGAAATGGAGTGTTGCCTTGGTTCCCAGTCCCAGCTACACCCCTGTTCTTGGATAAGTCATGCATATTCATTCCTCCCTCTCTTTACTCAATTCCTTCCCTTTTACTTTGACCCTCTTATACATATGGTGCCTCAGCCCTAGTCAAGTTGAGAAGTCGGTTTGTGAACTAAGTTCCAGCTTCTCCACTCTTTGGCCATTGAATGAAGCTCGTGCTATTTCAATCTCAGCATCAGTTTTGTTATCGGTTGTGCGAATCCAAGCAGGAAAAGAACCTCCTCGGCAGAGAAAAGGGGTCAAAGGGTCTCACCTCAGCTAGGACCTTGGCATGGGTCCAGACAACAAATTCGTTAACATTGGATTTTATTAGTAGAGGACTGACTAAATGGAGGCCACGATCTGAGAACGAAGGAGGAATAGTAGCCAAAGAACAGTAGCCAGACATGAGTAGTTGCCTCCAGAATGGTGTCCAGCTATGTCTCCCCGGCAGTTCATCCATTGCTTCGCCTACTGGGTCATCTTTCTAAAGCGGGGTGGTTTCCGTGGCCCCTCTACTGAAAAACTTTCAAGTCCATCTACTGCTTTGAAGTCATACCCTGAAGGCCTGTGAGTGTCATCAAGGGCTTTACTCTCCAGCCTTCCTCTCCTTGCTCCTCTACCCCGGCTGGTCCGTTTGCTCATAGCACCCCAACCTTGGGCTGCCTGTATTGTCCCCTGCTGAAGGCCTACTCACCTGCCAAGATCATGTTCATATATCCCTTGCTCCATGAAGGCTGTCCTGACCCTTTCCATACAGAATTGACTCGCTCCTCCTCTGTAACTTCACTGTACTGTGTAAATATTTCTATCCTCGGGCCTATCATCCTTGACCTGCCATATTTGTTTAAACGTTTGTCTCCCCTACTATACTATAGGCTAACTGAAAACAAGGACTTGATCTCTTTTGTTTGTGGAGCCCTGGAGTCAGGCAACTGCATAGCACAAGATAGACATTCAATGAATGTTAGTTAAAATAAACTGAGGGAGAAAAAAATTCCTAACTCCATGTCAGAAGGCTCTGATTCTGAACATAGTGGTTTGGAATAGAGGGCCTGTGAGGAAAAGACCTGAATTTATAGGAGATAGATCTACAGCTAATTTAAAAGTTTTATGATTGTCATTAGCTTTTTTTCCTTAACATTTCCACTGCATTATTAAAGAAATGGTACACATTAAAAGCACTGGGCTTAATGTTTTTGTACTGTCAGGGAAAGTTGCATGATTTGCATTAATAACTTTTCCCTTTGGGCATCATAAAACAATTTACACCATTTAAAATCGCAGTTCTGAATTTACTCCATGATATCAAAGTTTAATCAGCACAGTCCAAAAGATCCATACAGAGGTAAGATTTTTAAAATCACTCTTGAATTGCACAGAGCAATTGCTCAACCAGCGCCACTGGCTGGGATTCCCTGCACCTTCTGGCACTTGCTTCCTGGTTCCGGGGTTCAGGCCTGTGGGTACTTGGTGCTGTTAAAAGGATAGCCTGAGAGTGGTGGATCAAGAAACAGGGAAAGAATATTTGGACTTCAAAGCATCTCACTTCAGACATTCTACTTAAATTAGCTGAGAAAGACATACAATCCTTTCCAGTTTGGGAAAAGGGGATGGAATAAGAGAGAACCTTCAGCAACTCATTTGGAAAGTCACGGAGGTTCGTGAACCAAGACTAGTGACAGAGGCAGGAGCTGAACTGCAGCCCCTTGACTTATTCCGGTATGAGGATTTACACTGGCAGCTCAGATCCCACCTGTCTGGTCCAGAAGGACACAACATTTGGGCTCTGTGGGTTGTGAGTGGAGACCAAGTTTCCACCTAGTTGCTGTGACATTCCAGGTCCTCCGTTTTCTATAGTTCACTCTAGTTGGTATCGGTCCCACACCTGGGCACATTTAGAAACAAAAGGATTTTCTACCCTGTCATTAGCCTGTGGCTCTGGACACAGCAGGTAGATTTTCTTCCACAATAGGTAAAATGTTTCAAAAGCTAATGGTGGAAAGGAAACAAAAATACATTGAAAGACACGGGTAAACATGTATAAGAAATTAAAACAGAATGATCATTTATTGTTTTTAATATGTAGTCAAATATGACAGCAGTATTACGCAAATTGCCCCCTTCTCCCCCTTCTAAAAATCCCAAATGTGTTAACTCCAACTGAAAGTGAAAGAAAACATGATTTAATTCTGAAAATCGCAATTGACAGAGAGAACACACATAGCATTTGGTCATCACCAGCTTCCAGACCTTAAAAGATGAATTGTGTCACCCTGGCAGTTGATACACTGGCTTTCTTACAAAATGATTACTAGGAAATAAAACAAAACAAGATTCTCCACATACTGTAAGCAGAAGAAATGCAGAAAAACTTGGTTTAAGAAGCTGTGTGAGGAGAACTTTAATGAATGATTGCAATCATAATGATCCCCAGGTAAAAGATAGATGGCAAATTAACAGACTGTAAGGAAATACATTCAAACTTAGATAATTAATCTTACAGTGAAAATAATCAAGAAGCTTGCAGAAGTATGTAGCATCTGAATTATTGAACTTAAACAGAGGATTCCAGTAAAGGTCTTCTGCTATCAGACACCATCAGTGCAAATTCAGATACAATCGTTTTTTACATTTGCAGGTTCAGGTATGTCAAGCATGAGGTCATCATGAAGTATGCGAACATTATTTTACCACGAAAAAATGTGGTCTCCGATGTCTCATTGACATGGCAAAGGAAATAGGAATTATGCCCGGAGGACTGGAGTAAATTCAAAATGCTCAGTTTTCCAAGTATTAAATGAAGTTTTGGAAAACCTCAGCAAAATTAACCTTCACCTGGCAGACATGTCCTTGATTTGAAGTCCAGGGCTGTGGAAAACAGAAACAAACTCGCAATGTGATGGGCTCACCCACCGTCTTTCCTTTTGTTTGCGGCTGACTGGGTGTAGAGGGTCGGATTTTCCCCCCAGTGTTCTCTTTTCAGCAGCTCCACAGAGAGCTTTGTGATTCTGACAAAGGCTACAATTATATCCACTTCGAAATGCATTTACAAATATTCTCTGCGCTGGTCCAACTGGCGTGAAACACAGACAGCCCTCCGGGTGCCTGGCTTCTCCTCCTTTCACCCTGCAACGTTTCAAATGACTACAGGCAAAATTACCAGAAACAGTAGTAAATTCCTGGCACTGGAAGTTCCCATGATCCCAGCTGGCATGCAAAAAAAAAGGCTGTTTCTTTTTCCCCCTGAAAATAATGTACTTCCCAGGCACTGTCCAAATGCCTCAAATGAGGCAAATGAGAGATTTGCTTTGACCAACCAATGAAAAGACTTCCCCCTTCTCAGCTAGGGCCCTGAGATTTAGTTCTAATAAACACAAAGTGTTTGTGTCTAAAGAAACTTAATTCACTTCCCTAAAATGATTTTAACATTTTTCAGCAAGGGAAGCTCTGATTTCACTTGATGGTATTTTCAGAGTAGCCTGGTGGAAGACACTTCATATGAGTTTTTGTTTCTCTGCTAAAACGATGACACTCGAGTATATTTTTGTTCAAACTAGCTTTAAAATGGTTGCTTAGGCATGACCACAAAGTCTAGACAATAGGATGGAGTCTGGGTCCCCAGATGGTTAAACTTCACAGAGATCCAGCTCTGGGTCTATAGAATACGGTACCCTTTCTTATCTTTTCCTCAGGAAAATTATTTATATTTTTTATTGTATTTTATTTCCTGTGTGTGGTTGGCTGTCTCATGGTCTCTGTTGTAAGGGATTCAGAGAACATGGTCATGCCTTGTAAGTCAGAGGGGGATAAGCAAAAAGTCTCTTTTTGGTCATTACTTGCATATAAGTAACCCAATTCCCTAGAGCAAAAGCCTTAATGATTTTAGGATTGGTGCCCTAGACGAGGTACAGGTGGGTGATGGCTGAGCTTTAGCTTAAATGAGGACACCTTTACCTTCTGGATGTCACATGGTTCTTAGCATAACTTACAGGATCTGTGCCCCCGTGTCTCAATGTCTGGACGACTTAAATTTGAGGTGGTCTTCACTGAATATTTATTTGCACATTACTCTGAAGAAGTTGAAAATTCTGCTTGATAGCATATTTTGATCTTTACTTTTCCCATGAAGCATTCCCATCCACCCATTCCTATACCTCTTCCCACATAACAAACGTCTAAAATTAGTTTCATGCTATGTATCTATTTGATAGGCACGAAAGGTTTAGAGCTGCATGATTAGTAAATGATATTTTGGTCATAAATATATATATATATATATATGTAATGCTAAGGAAGAGACAGAATTTTTTTTTTAAAAAAAATCAATACTCCAGTGGTAATGAGAGAAGTCACTGAGCTTTTTCAACTGGAATCAAAATGAATATCACTATCTCCCAAGGCAAAATTTTTTATTTTAGTCCATTAGGAGAGGCTTTTTTTATTAAAGTAATTCTCAAATGTTAATAAATCTTAGAAATTAGAAAAAGATGAGCACGAGCATATGATTTGCATTAATTTTTTTCCAGCTTTTTATTCTGGATTTAAAGTAACATAGACTCTTTCAGTGTGGACAGTGATCTGGAAATTAACAAGAATTAACACTGAAAAGCCAATGATGGTGGGTTCCATAACTTTGTTATGGAGAATCGATTCAAGAATTTAGGCTATTTTACTTGAACAATTATCATCTTACTGCTTTGCAACAATTATTGTGAGAGCACTGGGAACTGGATGGTTTAAAAGGTATGTCAGGCAGTAATTAGGCAGATACGTTGCAGTTTAAGTTGAAATTGGAAGATCAACTTAATCAAAGCCTTAAGTGTTACCGTGGTGTCTGGTATGACAGTGGTAGAGAAGGAATTCACATACACACTTGAGGATCTCCTCGGCTGGAGTTTTCTGATTTCTGTGATGGTCTTGGGAGAGGTCACTCTGGATGTGCTTGCCAATATTTTATAGCCTTGGACTTCCTAATCAAGGCTTTTAGTCGTGTGTGCATATTAGCAGCTTGTAGCAAATAATTAAGAATGTTTCCAGGGCTTCCCTGGTGGTGCAGTGGTTGGGAGTCCGCCTGCCGATGCGGGGGGTATGGGTTCGTGCCCCGGTCTGGGGGGATCCCGCATGCCGTGGAGCGGCTGGGCCCGTGAGCCATGGCCGCTGAGCCTGCGCGTCCGGAGCCTGTGCTCTTAAGGGGTTGTCTTTCATAACTTCACCAAGTTTTCCAACTGGTGCAGCACAGACACAAGTACAAACACAGGGTTATTTATAGGAAATTACAGGAAAGCTGAAATAAGGCACATTAAATCGGCAGGAACTTTGGCTTGACATATTTAGACATTTGGACATTTCCAACTTTTGATCACTTGGGACAGTCAAATGTTTTTCCCAAAGAGGCGCAATAAAAAATCAATATCAGAGACAGAAAACTCAAGGAAAATAGAAAGCTCATGCAGATATACTTAAAATTAGATGTACCAGACATCAACTTCTATGCACATTTTGAAAGCAGGATGATGGAGCAAGATCTGTAGACATGTGAAATAACCAAAAGAAAACTCCTCCAAGTCTCTGAGATACTGAAGTTGTATGACACCAAGTCCCCAACTGAAGCAAAAATCATTGCAGCAGCGATTTCAGGGCAAAGTAAAAATACCAAACAGCCTTATCTCTCACTATGAGAAGTAAATTTCTAAGTTCCAGAGATAACCAATCTTCTGATTTCTCAATACATTTGTAAAACTGAGAGATGGAGAAATAGATAAAGACGATTTGGGGTTGTGGTTGAACTAGTGACTTTTATAGTCCCTTCTAATTCAAAGAGTTTCTGATGCCAAGTCTTATTATTAATTAAAAAACCTATCTATAATGAAGATTAAGTGACAAGAGAAAGAGAAACGTTTCTTTTTTCCTCCTGATATATTTTATTCATTAGATAATTCAGTAGTTTTCCCAATCTCACCCCCAGAGGACAGTTGGCATGTCCTCTGGGACATTGTCTGGAGACATCTTTCGTTTTCACAGCTGGGTGTGTGTGTGTGTGTATGTGAACTACTGGCATGTAGTCAACAGAAGCCCGTAAGCTGCTAAACGCCCTACAATGCAAGGGACCACTCCCACCAGCCCATCCTCCATTGAGAATTAGGGGGCCCAAAATGTCAACAGTGCTGAGGTTGAGAAAACCTGAGACAGTCTAATGAATGACAAACAACCACATACACCTAACGTGCAAATGTTTCTTTGATCTACTGGTGCTTCTGGAAGACCTGGAAACGATGATGCTGATAATTCACAAAGCCACAACAGAAATATTAGCGTAAGACAGTGAACTGTTATAACGCCTGATCAGGAAGAATTTAAGTGGCCTAGAAAGTCCTCCTGGGTCTGGGACAATTTTGCATGAGTAACTGTTCCTCTTATAAATGAAATTAACACATCTTTTGAAACAGAGCAAACAGCAGAGATGGGCAGTGATGTATCATATTTCAGAAACGTTCCTCAGGCCAATACTTGAGAGTTCCCTATCTAAGCAGAATAGAAATTGGAACTGGAAATTGGATAGAGTAATAGTGATCCTATCAATTTGCAAAGTTGTGTTTGAGGATTTCACCATATTACAATTATCAGTGGACATGCCTGATCTCTTATTGTTTGTATTTATCACTGTATATCACAAGATCTAGCACAGGAACTTGGTTCCGGTAGCTGCTCAACAAATATTTAAGTGAATTGGCTGGTTGAATGAATGAACAAATGAAGAAATGAATCAAAGTGCTCTGTAAAATGTAAAGCGCTCTGTGCTCTACAAACACAAGGAAATCGGAGTATATAATACATCATGCCACAGACCTCATAATATTTGCTCAAAAAAGCTTCTTAGGTTCAAAATGAATTATGATAATTTAGTAAGAAAACCTGCTCTGAAGATTACTAGTTTTCAGGTACACCTGGGAAGAAATGAAACAAAGGCGGTACAACTTTATATGGCACAAGATAGTATTGCTAACTTAGGTGGCCACAGGTAGGAGTGAAAGAAAGGGACATGCAAAACCAAATAAAGACTCTGAAATAGCCAGAACTTGAAATTACTGGCTGTTATAAAATGGTACCATTCTTAAGACAGCCACATGATGGAGGAATATTGGTCCAATGTGCTCTATTAAAGACAGAACAGAGAGTCAGTATAGCAAATACAATTTGTTTTTAGGTAGAGTGTGCCATCTAAGCTGCTTGGTTGGCCTTAAATGCTCATGAAGGGGTGTAGGCAAAGGGAACTGGAACAAAAACAACCAGTTCAAGACCCAGTTCTGATGCTGGGAAAATTACTATATCTCTCTGGGCCTCAATTTTTCTGATCTGTAAATGAAGAGGTCAGATTAGATGAGCTCCAGTGATTCTGGCATATAGATGCTGATGCTGAAAGCTGAAGGCTGGGAAAGTGAAAACAAGAGCAATCTTTGGGAATTAATAAAACACATCATAATAAAATATCTAAAAAATTCTGGAAGAAATACAAAGCAAAATAACATTTCATAGGAGGAAGAGGCCTTAACCATAGCATCTATTTTTCAGTTAGTCTTACTTAAATATCAATTTCTTATCATAGAAGTGTCTTCAACCAAGGCACGGGGTGCAGCAAAACTTTTTTTTTGCCCTGGGCTCTAGACACTAAGGGCATTACCAAATTTATACGCCCTCAGAATGAGGAAATAACATAAGAATTTTTTGCCAAAACCAATAAATCATACTAATCTGAGAATATATATTGTCTACATATTAGCCACATTTAAATTTATTTTATTCCTTTCATATAGTGTGCATTTGCAAATTTTTACATTTAAAATTAAGTTCCACGTATTTTTATATTTTAATGTGACAGCCCCTTACATTTGTGTTACAGGGATAAAACACATATTTGAAATTATTTGTTAGAGGTATTTTTCTTCTAAAGAGAAGCCTGCTGCTCAGCTCCTGAGCTTCCCTTTGCTGTGAAGAGTAAACTGGGAAATTCAGAAGAAACTAGAGAGGCTCAGTGGCTCTGTACAATAAAGAGCTGAGCCAGGGAAGGAAGCACATAGGGGCTTTGTTGTGGGGGAGGAGGGATAGTTGAGGCTGATGTCATGCAGAGGAAATATTAAGAGAAAACATTAATATGGGAAGAAAAGAATTTAAGCAGTTCTGTGTGGTTTGAGTGGATTCTCCTTTGGCATTTTCTCAAGAACTGTATTGATTTGATTGAATGCTTTTAGGATGGATGGACTTTTTTCCCTTGGAATATAAATCCGGGCTGGTACTGGACCAACAGATGTGCTTTATATGGGTTCTGTTGACATAAAGTTTTAAAAGTCTATACATTTAGTCAATCTGCATAATAATCATCTTGCAAGGAAGACAGGACAAAAATATTTTTATTTTCCAAACTTGCAAATTGAGACTCATGGCGGTTAAAGTGATTTTCCCAAGATAACATAGTGGAGACTCAAAGCTGTGTCAGCTGGGATTCTTTTCATTACTCTATGCTGCCTCTCCACGAGCAAAAACACTTAGATAGGCCCAGGAACGATCAAATCTATTTCTTCTCCTCTTCCTTTTCTTCAAGGGGAGAGTGTTAAAAGGAAAGACCTCTACAGCAGTGTTAGTAGAATTCTCTGCAACGACAGGAGTGTTCTGTGTTGACCAATATGGTGGCCACGAACCACATGTAACTACTGGGTGCTTGAAATCGGGCTAGTGTGACTGAAGAACTGAATTTTTATTTTTATTGAATTTTAATTAATTTAAAGCGCTACACTTGGCTAATGGGTATAATATTGGACAGCACATTCTAGAAGCTCCCTGTGAGAGAGATGAGCAACTGCCCTAGGTATCTCAAACTAAAATAATAATGGGGGATAGATTGTACTTCATTATTTATCTTTAGTTTTCTAGTTGTTAGTATATCTTGAAGTCCAAACCTGTCATAAACAAACCAACACTGTGGTCAAGTGTTGGCTTAAGATATTTTTCTTGACCTTTAGTACCTTTACCTCTTCACTAAATGTTTTTACAAATAATTAAGACGAAATAACTAACTTCCTCCGTAGCACCATTTATCTATTTCTCCAGAACATTGTATGTGTTCCTTTGCTATTCTTAATTTGTAAAATTATTTTTATTCTCTCTCTATGTTCATAATATATTAAGTAATGTACAGATGCACCCTTTCTAATACATAATATATGTAAAGTCCAAAGCATCAGAGTCCATTCTGACTTTCCAGAAACTTTGTGTATGTCTGCTCTTCCTTTGCAGTAAATGGGCACAAAGAACAAACCAGAGATATAGAGTAGAATGAAAGTTTCATGAAAAAAGGGGATTCAGCCAGCCTTTCTCCTTACCACTAAAAGATTCATAAACAACAGAAACGTCTTACCACCTTTAACTTTGGGTTTGGTTGGGAAGTTTTTCCACACTTCAGCAGCCTTTTTACTTCCGAAAAGTTTTCCCTATTACTAGGTGCTCTAGTTCATTGAACAATTCAGTTTTATGTTATTTTACAGAATTGTCAATGTTTTTGAATCGAAAATGGAAGATGAGCTTCGAAAGGAATAAAGATAACATTACTACTTCAAAGAATTGCAAAAGGAGTTGGATATATATATATATATATATGCATGACTTATATAACTGTCAATCATGCCCTATTGGAAGCCACACCTAACACAAAAGCCAGTGAAAGAAGCATCATCTTATCCTAGAAGGAATCGTCTATGTGTTCCTTATGTCTTTGTAGAGTACCCGTTGCACCAATTACATTGGCAAGTCATTTGGCTATTGCTAACTGACCAAACCTACTCCACAAGAAATAAGTTGGGTTATTTCCTATAAACTGAATGTAGCTGTAGCAGAGAGATTGTCATCACATCCTTCAATCACCTTGCTTGTCAATTTTTTTGCAATTATTATCTAAGCAGGTTAGGAAAAAATTATCACCCTCATCAGGTACTTAAAAATGTAAAGCAAAATATACTTGATGGAAAATGGCATGAGTTTACATCAGACAATTGTGATGATAAAATATGATACTCTGTTAGTGGACTGATGTCATTCGATGTAGACACGTGTATAGATGCTAAGTTGGTATTAAAGTGCTGCTTACGAGACATCTCTGCTTCTTGATACCTGAATCTGCAAATGTTGGACACGGTAACCTACAGAAATCAACAGCTTCTTGGCACAAGACGTAAGTTTCATGGGTCGAGATGTTGATGAAATTGTACACACAGTACCTGAATTTAAACTTTAGGAGCTCAGTATCTATATTAACCACTTTCCTCCTCCAAGCATGACTTTCCTGTCTTCATTTATGGGGAGGTTTCAAAATCTGGACTGTGATTACGGGGCAAATGACAGATCCATCTAAGGAGCTTTTTGCATCTGCTTTATTTCACCAGGGAGGGAAGGGGTTGATATGAACGGGAGAGCAGATCAAATAGGCAGGAAAATGGTCAGCACTGCAACTAATTGAACCACTTCCGCTAAGTGACATAAAAATATTCTAATATTAAGGATTATTTTACAACTCTATGGAAGTATGCAGTAATGCATCTCGCATTTGTTTTGTCTTGATGACAAAATGCACTCTGAGTCACAAGAGCCTGCCTTGTGTTAGTTATAAACAAAAATATATTTATATATATATTTATGTAACTACTATGTGCTTTAAAGAAAATCACTGTATGATTCAGCAGGGTTCTTTCCTTCTTTGTATCGCCAGGGATGTGCTGCCTTGAATGGCTTCTCAGATTGGAATCGACAATGAAATGGGCCTTTCGGACTGAAACGGCAAAAAGTAAAAAGCGAAAACAAAACCCCCATGTGTTTAGAACCCCTTAACATTTTTGCTTCAAAAACGACTAAGGAACTCTTAGTATTGTTTCCTTTTGTTTCCTTCAGCCAAGAGCAACTGTGGCTTCATAGGACTTCACAGTGGGCGGTGGAGGCAATACTTCTTAAGACAAATCAGATGTTTAAGTCTGAGGCAGCGGAACCAGAAGCTTCCTTTGCCTCTCCCTCCTTCCTCGCACTTAGCTAAAAGGCTGCGATTCGGTCACTGCTCATAGAGTGGGCAACCAGAACAAGGAAGGGGGAGGCGGAGGCGGAACCTCCAGGACAGGTAAAAGATTCATCCTGTAAAGTGATGAACTGGTTGGAACAGGTGGGTCTAGACCAGAAAAACAAAACCCTTTAGCCACACGTCTGGTGAAAAGACAGAAAAACCTCTTATTTTGTGTTTGTTTTTGCTCCTGCATCAGCTCCTTTTCTCAGCAGACTGAAATACTCGTCATTGCTCTTTTGAGTGAATGGGTTCAGGCTGTGGAACACAGTTACCAGAGAAGAATATTTGAACCAAGGTGTAGATCCCTCGTGAACTAAAGCTTTATTATTTTTTGTCTTGATCCCTTTGCAACCCTGCACCTTAAGCTAACAGCATTGTAATCTTGTCATATTTCTGATAAGTCCACAGGAGATAGCGTGCTGAGGGCACTATAGAGGTCATTCCACTAGGGAATTCTATGTTCAGTGGTAATTGGTATCCTCTATAAGTTTCAGGGTGGTTTTTTTTTAACCCTTCCTGGGCTGGGCTTGTCCAGAAATCTCATCTCCTTCTGACTACAGCAGCTTAGGGCTCCCGTGTGTGTGTGTGTGTGTGTGTGTGTGTGTGTGTGTGTGTGTGTGTGTGTGTGTGTGTGTGTGTGTGTGTGTGTGTGTGTCTTAAAGGTATAGGCAAATTTTTAGTCTTAACACCTGTAAGCCAGCACTGGTGCTGTTCTGTCCTAGAAATTTTAGCACTGCTCTGATACAATAAAACCTTCTTTCTCTCCAACTGGTTCAACTTCAGCATAGGCAGGATGGCCAGAACCTCTTCGAAATTTCATCGCAGGCCATCTGCTTGGGCGTCTCTAAAACAGAAAATGCAAAATAGTGAACACCAGGGCGATGGTCATATCGTAAGAAAAATATATTTGCCAAATATTTTAGATGAACTTCTGATTTCACCTTAGTAACATAGTCAATGATCTCATTACTGCCACAGTTGGCATTACAGATGCTCAAAGCACTCTCCATTATGGTCATACCAGAGCCTCCCAGGTGACAGTCCCTTGGCCATACCTCCCCCCATAGGACTGAGAGCTTCTCAAAGGCATGGTTTATGCTTTATGCATATTTATGTCTAAAAGACTCCATAAGTGTCCAAATATGACTAAGCAAAAGTGAACGGTCATAAAAAACAAGTCTTCTTAATGTATAGCCACTGACACTTTCTCTTCCCTAGAAGTTAATAATGATATCACTTCATTTCACTTATTAATTCACTCAAAAACTTAAGGCCATAAAATTCTACACAGTTCTTAGAAGTGTGCTTCAAATTTGCTGCTAGACTTCCTAGCAAACAAAACCTCCCCCCAAAACAAAACAAAACAAAAACGAAAAGATCGATCACATTAATATTAAGCTAAGACTTCCCATAGATGACTTTTGTGTTTGAAAATGAACAGATGTCGTGCCCTGAAAACTGCATCCAACATCAGAGGGTGCAGACAATCTCAAACCTATGTAAATAATTGCACATGTAGACACGGGTCCTAAAATACAGGTTATTTGTATTGACACTTCTCCCTAGCACCAGGTCCATCAAACAAACCTTCTGTGATTTACAAATAGAAGTGCTAAAATGAATTATTAAGTTCCAGCAGCAGAAGACACTAAAAGGCATTTCGCGGCCACAGTGACACTAGAAACTATTACTCCATTTATCAGAGTGCTTGCAATTTTGGAGTAAATAAAACAATAAATATTAAAGGAAGTTTATTTCTATCTAAAGCATTTCAATGTGAAAAATGTTAAATATCAGTGTAGATATACAGGCATTTAGCAGCTTTCTAGATTTGCCAATTCCATTCCACTGTCATGATTAATGGCTGTAAAAGAGTTTTCACATCAGGTAGGAATGACTATTAGCTCTACCGTCTGGAAAAATACCAATCATGGTCATTGCATCCTGCCTACTAATAATATTATGTACTGTCTATATAACATTATGTGGTCAGAATGCTTTATATTTATTAGCTGATTAAGTCCCATGATGTAAGTGAAACTGAATCATCTTTGCTTTCCAAGAGAAGAAGGTAAACCTGAGAGGACTAACGAGCAAAATAGTGTGTCTTTGTTGGAACTAAAAACCATCATCGATGGAAATATCCTAATCGTTTCTAGGGAGGTGGACCCTGTAATTTATGGTCACTCCTGTTTGTGGGAAAAATGCCAATAGGCTCACTCTTTATAACCCCCACTCTGGTTTCAGTTACTTCACAACTGGGCTTCTTAGGGCACAGCTGCCCTTGTCTTTCTCTGAGTGAAGCAGCACCACTAAGTCTGTTCTGAAGCCCCACATTCCAAGTCCCACCTGGCCTGTGGGTCCAGCAGGCAAGTACAGCCCTGTGAAGCAGCACAAATTTACAACTCGGCACATAACGACACTGTGTTACAGGTGACCATTAAAAAGGAGTGCGGATTATCACGAAGACAACAGACAGCAGGTGCTAGCGAGGATGTGATGGAACGGGAGGGAATCCTTAGACACTGTAGGCGGGAGTGTAGATTAGTCCAACCACTAGGGAAAACAATAGGGAAGTCCCTCAAAAAGTTAAAAATAGATGATCCAGCAATTCCGCTTCTGGTATATTCCCAAAGGAAATGAAAACAGGAGTTTGAAGAGCTAAATGCACTCCCATGTTTATTGCAGCATTATTCACAATAGCCAAGAGATGGAAACAACCTGAATGTCCATCAGTGGATGAATGGATAAAGAAGAGGTGGTATATATAGTGGTATATACACAGTGGGATATTATTCTGCCATGAGAAAGGAGGATATCCTGCCATTAGTGACAACATGGATGGACCTTAAGCACATTATGCTAAGCGAGACAAGTCAGAGAAAGACAAGTACTGTATGATATCACTTATGTGTGGAAACGAAAACAGTCAAACCTAAAAGAGTAACGAAAAGTAAAACAGTGGTTACCAGGCAATGGGGGGTGGAGAGATAAGATTGATGGTATTTAAGGGTATATGCTTGTAATGGGTATTAAATAATATTGTACTATAAGTATGTAATGCAATAACTGTCATTACAATAGCAACCATATTACACTATATAAATGTATCAAAGTAACATGCTGTATGCCTTAAATTTACACAACTTCAAATTTATCCAATAAAAAAATAAAAAGGAGCACCGTTAATGAGAATGTTGATGATGATGCTTGTGAAAGTTATATTTTTTTAAGCTCTTAACCGTATTCCATGCACTTAGTAGGTAATTTACATACACTATCTCATTTAATGTGTACAACTCAATCATTTACCTTTCGCACAAACCTAAAAAGCTAGCAAGTGGCAGATCCAAGATTTAAAATGAGATCTGTCTACTTCCAAAGTTAATTCTCCCCACTACAGAAATTAGTTCTTAAAATTCAGTAGTTCGTGTATAACCTATCTGAAATTTGTGAACATGGCTCTATTTTTATTTCAATCTTAAACTATAACATTACCAACAACTTCAGGATTCTGTTAATAAGTCAGAATTACTAAGTTAATAATTCTCTTAGGTGAAAACATTGAAGGATTATTGATAATGTTTATCATGTTCTTTGTGAACTCATCACAGAGGTTCTCAAAATTGAAAGTACAAAAATATTGGACAATGAAGCTTCCTCTGTTAACACAGCACAGACTTGTTTTCTGAATTAACTGCATATCCTTAAATAAAATTTCTTTTGATTTACCACTACTCATTGTAGAAAAAAAAAGTACCCCAACAAGATTTAAAATCACTAGAGATCCTACCACCCACACATAATTTGGTTCAACTATCAGTGTACATCACTTATATGCATTTCTAGAAACATTAAATCATTGCAAATACTGTTTTATGGACTCCTTTATTTCAAATTAAGAGCATGAAAACATTTATGAACTATCCCTCTACAAAATTATTTTAAGTGTCTGTAGAGCAAACTACTTATAACTCAATATGATTTATGCAGTCAATTTGATTGAGATTTTTTCCATATTTTTTGCTAAAATAAATAAAGTTACAGTGAATACTTTTACTGCTAACGTGATGGGAATAAAATTATTGGGCCAAAGAGAATGCACAAATTATTTACTAAAAACACCTGAAATGTCTAACATGGTGCTAGATGCCATGTTGAAGGAAATATGACCAAAGAAAGGTATGAAACATGGTTTCCACATGGGAGATGAAAACCATTTCAGGGGAAAGGGATACATTGAAATAAGTTAATATAGGGCTCAAATAAGCATTCTAAAGATGAACAAGATAGAATAGGTATAATCCAACTACAAAATTATTCAAGACTCCTGCTTTATTTGCGCAAAACTGAAAATTTTATATTTACTCCTAGAGTTTTTGACCAGATGAAAATAGAGGGTATTTCCCATAATAATATGTTAAAATTTACAATGAAATCTAATAAATGTCATGCAACTGGGGTTTTAAACATTTGGTCTGATTTTACATTCTTTTACAATTCCTTGATATCTCAATTCTAGCCCTAAAAATACCAAACAGAGCCATAAATTTACCCAAATTCTGCTTCCTTCCTAGAATGCTTTCACATATCACAATCAATTCTATGAACTTAAATAAATCACTTGATTTCTCTGGGCCTTCGTTTCCTTATCTGTAAAATGATATCCAAGGATTTGTCCTCTAAAACTGTAGGATCCTTACGCTTGCTTCCCTGAGATAACTGACTTGCACACTGGAGAGAAAAATTATTTAAAAACTCCTCTGGGTCGTGGTTCTCCTGAGCATTGTCCCTCGTGCCTTCCTCTGCCAACTTTTAGGATCCCTACATTTAAAGGAAATCTATGTAAATTAGTCCTAACTGAAGTTGTTTTCCTAGGTCAATCTGTGATTGTTCAGAGATTTCCTTATATAAATGAAAAAAGGGGGCAGTTCTGTGACTTCCACAGAATGACTGACTCTTTAGTTCTCTTTAGAACTCATTTAGTTCTCTTTGAGTTCTCATAGAACAATCTTTAAGGTTGGTGCTATAATATGAAACATCTATCCAATGGACAAAGAATGGGCATCATGTCTGGCTCTGCCATGAAGTATGACGGACAGGTCACAACCCAGCATTTAATACTTCTTTCTTGAGGCTTAGACATGTCCAAATCTGTGTTCTTTTTAGAATGCCTAATTCAAATTGTTACAGAAACTGATGGGGGGGTCACAGGGTCTCATGCTAACAGAGCAGGATATATGCTGAAAATTGAAAAATTCAAACCAGACTGTAATGTTAATTCATTACAGAGATTCAGGGTGTCATGCCTTAAAACATGACTGGGTGTAATGCGTGGGTGATCTCTAATTTCATTTCTGAGAATTTATGCGATTAATCAAATTCAGAAGTAAATGTTCCCACTGATATGTTGGCACAGGGGTGGGCCGTGAAATCAGGTATTCTCCCTAATTACTCCTTCAGAACTATTAACTGAACAGTCATCCAGATCTGTCTCAATGGTCTGTGGCAAGATAATTAGCTGGAATATCCACAAACAAACCTGCAGGGTACCCTCTGTAAGTAGTGTAAACAAAACTGCAGCTGGAGACCTGTCTTCAAGCTCTGAGAGCAAAGTGGATAGTGCTTTTTATGGGTTAGATGAACCCTTGAAAGGCAGTTACTAGGTGTGAATGTGAAAGACAAGGGGTTAATTTTGAAATCAAGGCCCAGCTAGAAGACACCTGTGGTGCCTGATGGCGTTTGACAAGCAGTTGTTCTGCAATTTCTAGTATTTCTTCAGTAAACAGTAGGAAGTGGAAAAGAGGCTAGGATCCTGAGGCACGGACAGCATCTCGGTCCTGTCACTTCCCAGCACAAGACTCAGGCATAGTCCCATGTTTTGTTACTTAGTTTCCCCATTTGGAAAATGAAATGAACTGGATGGTTGTTTCCTCAAGACTTTCTTTTCATTTTTAATTAAAAAAAAATTAAGCCAGAGACCCTTTGTTCCAATGAAATTTTACCTGGAAGCCCAAACAGGATCAGAGTATAGGTGTCTCTTCATTGTGATGGAGGAGACCCTGCTCACACACTCCCTGAGCCCTGGGGGGGCCTATGGATCCTATACCTTCTAGAGCATGTTTTTGGAAACTATAGAATGAAATCTGCATTTCTTACACTTGCATACAAATCACAGGGGAACTTGTTAAAATGCAGGTTCTGATTCAGCAGGTCTGGGGAGAGGCCTGGGACCCCGTGTTTCTAACAAGGTCCCAGGTCATGCTGATGCTACTGTCCGCTGGAACTGCAAGGGTAATGCTTCTCTACAGTCTCTGCAATCAGGAGCATTCTTTAAAAGTGGGGGGAAGAAAAAATACTGAACTTTAACCTTCCTTGAGTCTCCAGTGGATCTTTGTGGAAATTGACGTGTTCATACAACTGGGTCAACCTTTCCATATTTAGCTTTGATCACTTTTGACTGTCCAGAGGAAGGGAATCTTTTCTCTTTTTCATACTTCTAAGTACAAATTATTCTCTAATCTCCTTATTTTGTGTTGAATATTGTTTCAACACAGGTTACTTTCAGTTATAAATCTGGGTTGCCAGATTTAGCAAATAAATCTACAGGACAACAGTTAAATTTTAATGGTAGATAAACAATGAGTAATTTTTTAAAACTATACTTGCTGGGACATATTTATGCTAAAAAATACTCATTATTTATTTGAAATTAAAATTTATCTAAGTGTCGTGTATTTGATTTGGCAAACCTATCCATAGGAAAACACAATATAATGGCTCTGGGCCCTGGCCAGTCAAACTTGAAATCTAATTAAAATAAATGACTCCTGTTTGTGGCTGTGTCTCTTTGCTTCATGAATTGTAGGTCACTTTTTTCTTAAAAAGAGTAACTCAAATGGATTTGTCTATCTTTTGGTGTGGCCAAGAATTCCAAGCAATAATTCTTGTGTGAAGCAAAGTCTGGGTGTTGGTTTTTAAAATTTTTAGTGAAGTATAGTTGATTTACAATGCTGTATTAGTTTCAGGTGTACAGCAAAGTGAGTCAGTTATACATATACATCTATCCACTCCTTTTTGGATTCTTTTCCCATATTGGTCATTACAGAGTATTGAGTAGAGTTCCCTGTGCTATATAGTAGGTTCTTGTAAGTTACCTATTTTATATATACTAGTGTTCATATGTCAATCCCAATCTTGCAGTTTATCCCTTCCCCCTACCTTACACCCTGGTAACCATAAGTTTGTTTTCTACATCTGTAACTCTATTTCTGGGTGTTTTTTTACATATACTCTACTCATCCTATTTTGGTTGCTTTTCCTCATGTGGAAGTTGTTTTACTGTCCTGCAGTTGCCTCTTTGCCAACCTAAAATTACAACTTGCCAGTGGTCTGTGGCCTTCATTCTGGAACTGTGCTGTGGATAATCCTGAAGAATTAGTCAATACAACCATAGTTAATACATGTCCATGATGAAAATTGTCCCAAAGCATGTGAAGAACAGCTATTTCCTGGGAATAACAAAATCATCATATTACTCACATAATTTTCCAAAAGCAAAAGTATTCTTAAAGGGGGAGGGACAGATCGGGAGTTTGGGATTGACATGTACATGCTGCTATATTGAAAATAGATAACCAACAAGGACCTACTGTAGAGCACAGGGAACTCTGCTCAGTATTCTGTAATAAGCTAAATAGGAAAAGAATTTGAAAAAGGATAGATACATGTATAGGTACAACTGAATTGCTCTGTTGTACAACTGAAACTAAGTAAAGTTTCTTACTTTCTTACTAAGAAAAACTGAAACTAATACAACATTGTTAATCAACTATACTTCGATATAAAATAAAAATTAAAAATAAAATAAAATGAAATTAAGTGATTCTCTATTAGCTCCTAAATTAAGTACAAATTCTTTAATACGGGAAGAAAGATATTTCAATCACACAGCTCAAACACTTAATGTCCATTTTTTTTAATAGCCCAGTGGATTTTAGACATGACTGAAAATAACATTACTTGGGGAGATTTTTTAAAAAAGTATTGAAGTCAAAGCCCACTTTGGCTGACTGATTTAGAACCTCTCGCTGGGGCCCAGGCAGGTGGATTTTTTTAAAAAAGGTTTTTAAAAAGTTCTTCAGGTCAGTCAGATGCACAGTGAGGGTTTGAGAGCCACTTTCCATGTCTACATCCCACGCCTTCCTACTCCGAGCCTTCGCCTGTGGTTTTCCCCCAAACTGGAATGCCATTACTTCATCATTTTTACTAATACAAACACTATCCATTTCACATTATTTCTGAGAAAGATTTCTGGCTTCCTACCTACAGATTAGAAGTTACTTTTCATTCTCCTGTGTTGTCTCAGACATTTCCTGATATTTTAGCTACATCTCTTGTCACGTTTTAGCACACATTGTGGTTGTTTATGTGGTTGCATACATGTACTATATGTATCTGTCCTTGGAGTCAAAGTCATATCGGTTCAACTCTGAAATAGCCGTGGCAGTGGTGTACTGAAGATATTTGACATCTGGAGTAGATCCTTTTGGTAACATCTGCCTCCTCTGCAAGACAACATTATTTTCAGTCATACTCAGAAAAGGAAATGAACAGTAACAATGGCCAGAAAAGAAGCAGACACTGAAAACCTTCCTGTTTTGAACTTTAGATATAATCACACCAGCAAAAAACATTACAAATAAAAAACAAAACAAATATTACTGTACAAAAAGGGAAGATGCAATGACAATGTGTTTTTGAAAAAAGGGGGAAAAGACAGATGAGGGAATATTGCCAAATGAGTGAGGACCAGGTTCAGAGAACGATTTGCACTTTGCAATAATAGAATTGAAGTAACCCAGGTTCTTTTTTCTTTGCCTTTACAACCATAGTGTGCCACTGTTTTTTCTTTTGAATCTACTGTTTTAACACAGATGTAGTACTATGTAGTACTATGTGGGTTGGAGACCCGTTGATCCTGAACACGTACAAGGAACTCCAAATTCTTATGGAGTCATGGTTCAAAAGAATTCATTTGTTCTCTAAATGAATGCATGCAGCTGAGTCGGCTGTCAGGAGCCAAGCATGTAACCGGGAGTTCTCTGAATTAAGTTTCATGCAGAAGACAATATTCATCAAAGGAAAAGTACGAAAACTGTGCTCAGTTGAAGTTTACATATATGCTGTGTTAGTAAAGCTCAATAGTGACTGAATCAACTCTTTAGACCTTAGATCAGCAAAAGTTTTTAACACAATTTAGAATTTCAGGTACACAGTGATAACAAAAATCTCACCTTTTTTAGTCAGTTCTATTGTAATTGTACCATTCTCTATAGACAATGCGCCCCCTCATGACCTGCACTGGGGCAGATTGCTCTCAAAGCCCTGCCCTTGGTTCCGCATTGATCTACCATGTCTAGCAAAGTGTGATGCACAAGGAGATTCACGAGTGTTCGTATAGACTTGCAGAGATCTTCTACATTTTATGCCCTATGAGAGACTCAGCACAGAGACTTTTTTCCTCTTTTGACTTCAACCCATTATTGGGCATTTTGTTGCCCCAAATAAGAATGACTGGTTGATAGTGACTATTAGCGCATTCATGTGGATATAACTGCATTCAGTCAGCCAATAAAATTTCTATTTAAGCACCTATATGTAAAACACAACACTAAACTTAAGGCATTTAAAGTATATTAAGGGAAGATAAGGTATTTGCATACAAAAGCTTGAACACACTTGAAGCTAAAAATGCAGACAAAGGGTTTGATTACTCAGTATAAGGTCAAGTATGTGCTGAAAGTATTTAAAAGTAAATTTTATGAGTTTGGAGGAAAGAGGTCTTGTTTTGGATTTGAGTCATCAGAGATGGTTTCATGAGAAGATTGAACATGAAGATAGAGGACAGAATGAAACTCTCAGCGCAGACTGCAGGCTGCTTGCCACTGGCTTTTTGCGCTTTGTTTTTCCCCTCTACTTTATCCCCTCCAGCAATTTTAATAACTTCAACATTCTCTTCTTCAGGATTCTTCCTCAGTTATTTTGAAAATATCCACTTTTATCTCTTCTATATTGCTCATTCTATCTTATCTCAAAACAGCCACCTCCAAGGCCTGGCCATCTCATGGCACTGCACTACATCTAATTCCTTTAAATTAAGTTCTCTCACCCTTAAATCCTCATCTCCTACATTTTCCTATTCCAGACCCTAAGCTGTCACAACTACTGCAGGAAAAAGTTACATATTCGCGTTAACCCAGCCCCAAAGAATTGAGGCACGAGATAAATGGGCCACAGGCTGAGCAGATGAGTTCGTCCCCTTTGGACAGAAACTCAATAATAGCAGGAAAATTGGAGAGGCTGAGCCCTGCCCAGATAAAAGACAAGAGATCACATATTTCTCATTTTTTTTTTTTTTTTTCCGGTACGCGGGCCTCTCACTGTTGTGGCCTCTCCCATTGTGGAGCACAGGCTCCAGACGCACAGGCTCAGTGGCCATGGCTCACAGGCCCAGCCGCTCCCCGGCCTGTGGGATCTTCCCAGACCGGGGCACGAACCCGCGTCCCCTGAATCGGCAGGCGGACTCTCAACCACTGCGCCACCAGGGAAGCCCTGGTTTTTTTCTTTTGTTATGCCTTTCTTTTTTTTTCTTTTACCTTTTGCACTTGTGTCCTTCCCTGGTTTATGAATGCTAAATGTTCATGTCCTAAGAGAGCCACGAGCTCTCTGATCTCTCTTCACCGTAGCATTCTTTATTCTCTCGGGGTTCAACTCTCACTATTGTAACTTGCACATTTTCTCACTCGACTGCTTTATCTTAATCCATTCCTTTTCTTCAGTTGCTTTTTTTAAGAGGCCCAATTGTGATTTGACCATCAGCTCAAACCAAACATGCTTAAAATCCACCCCCATCACTTTCTTTCCTAAACTAACTTTGCCATCTGATGTTTCTAATTCCGTGGCTAGAAAATTTAATTTCCCCGTGTCTCAGATTTTGTACTTTGGAATTATCTTTGCTTCTTTCTCTCCACCCCACACATTCGATTCCAAGAATCAGGATACTCTCCCCACCTTTACCACAAATTAGCTATAGGAGTTTTGGAATTGCTTAATTTCTTGGACTCTCAGTTACTTTCTCTGTAAAACAGGGATATAACAAATGCCTACATTTACAGACCTCATTGAGAATCAAAGATAATTAATTGAAAGCACTTTCAGACACAAAGCTTTAAGCAAATGAAAATGGCTAAATTCTATCTTCTGCCTTCACGTGGCTCTTGAAGTAGCCCCAATCCATTCCTTCTATTAATACCCTAATTCAGCTCGCAGCTCTCATCTCACCCATGAACTACCGAGACAGCCTTCTAGCTCTCCTCTGCAGGTCTTTTCTCTCTTCTCCAGCTGTCTCCAGCTCCCTTCCCCAACGCCGTTTTCAACTTTTACTCCTTTATTACATCACTGAGGCTCACTGCCCATAGAAGGAAGGCCAGATTTTGTAGTTAGTTCTTCAAAGCCTGTCACATGTGACCTCCATCCACATTAAAGCTACTCCCAGTACGTGTCTGTAGATACCAATATATAGTTGAATAAATCAATCCATCTGGCCCCTTCTTGATTCAGTGCTTTTGTAAAATCATAACATACCCCTCTTTCATGTGAATGGTGTCTCCCCTTCCTCTTTGCTTAGGCACGGCCTGGCACTCTTTTGAGACTCTGCTCAAATACTGCCTCTTTAATGAAATTCCCCGATTAATCTCCCTCTCTTTCCTAAGAATTTTGCAGTACTTGCCTGAACTATTCAGCATGGAACATGATGTTCCTTGTATTATTATTAAATTCCTATGTGGCTATTTGGTCTTTAAAGTTTTTTTTTTTTTTTTTTTGCGGTATGCGGGCCTCTCACTGTTGTGGCCTCTCCCGTTGCGGAGCACAGGCTCCGGACGCGCAGGCTCAGCGGCCATGGCTCACGGGCTTAGTTGCTCCGCGGCATGTGGGATCTTCCCGGACCAGGGCACGAACCCGTGTCTCCTGCATCGGCAGGCGGATTCTCAACCACTGCGCCGCCAGGGAAGCCCAAGTCTTTAAAGTTTTTATGTTCTATGATTCCACTAATAAGCTGGCAAATATGATTATATACAGGGTGACCATATGACATTGTCCAAATTAGGACACTCTGAGAGCGAAGGGGAGAACTAGTAACAACTTCTATCAGACAACAGACATAAACTGGGTTATATGTTTCCCCGAGTCGCAGCTCTGCGATATTAAGAACATCTACCAGATTGCATTTCACAAATAGGAGTTTCAGTTTTGATTGATTTTCCATGATATGAGCTGCGAAGATTCCAGGCTTCTTTGGTATTAGCTTATAATATTATGCTGCTAATGCATTTGGCAGTATCTTTTGATTTTTTTGAACCACACTGCAATGAGTGGTTGTCGTCTACTAAAATAGAGTAATAATTTGCTATTAGACAGGCAATTTACGCTGTGGAAAAGTAATTTGCAGTTGAGTGTGAATACAGGCCAGGTCACTGGTGCCCAGTGACTTGGTTAAAAGACAAGATAATGCTGCCGTGCTCATAAATGTTCTAATAGAAGTCGAATGTGGGCTTCCCTGGTGGCGCAGTGGTTGCGAGTCCACCTGCCGATGCAGGGGACATGGGTTCGTGTCCCGGTCCGGGAAGATCCCACATGCCGCTGAGCGGCTGGGCCCATGAGCCATGGCCACTGAGCCTGTGCGTCCGGAGCCTGTGCTCCGCAGCGGGAGAGTCCACAGCAGTGAGAGGCCCGCGTACCGCAAAAAAAAAAAAAAAAAAAAAAAAGATAGTTTTGCTCACTGATGTCACTCAGACGGGAAGAAGTGTGTTCTTGAGAAGTTTTGTGACATTGCTTTGCTGTGTCCGTATTATTTCATCAAGTTAGATTCCCTCTTACTCCTGTGTTGCAGAAGTTGTACATTCTTGCTTTTTTTCACATCCTCAATTAATAAGAAGCTCCTAAACTTAAATACAATTTATATTTTCAAGAATAGCTCGGGCTTCCCTCGTGGCGCAGTGGTTGAGAGTCCGCCTACCGATGCAGGGGACACGGGTTCGTGCCCCGGTCCGGGAGGATCCCACGTGCCGCAGAGCGGCTGGGCCCGTGAGCCATGGCCGCTGCGCCTGCGCGTCCGGAGCCTGTGCTCCGCAACGGGAGAGGCCACAGCGGTGAGAGGCCCGCGTACCGCAAAAAAAAAAAAGTCGAACGTGAGTTAGTGTTGATCTGTACAGCAATAGGACTGGCTGTGGTCCCGAAGAGGCTGTTCTCATAAAGCAACTTGTGTCTGGAGCATCACTATACTTCTCAGTGAGGTGAAAGAAAAGTGGCAAGTTAACCTCTAATCAGCCGTGACCTTAGGGATGGTAAATGGTGAGTTGTTTCCTGCCCTAAAGGGATTGCATGCTTTAATCTACATTTAATCACAAGATTAGGAAACAACCCAGTTGAACGGCTTATGCCATCAAATCCAAGGGTGGACACTATTAATGTGCCGATATAGTGTAATGCTTATCAATCAAGCCAGGAGAAAAATAGATCTGTAATATTCGACTGGTATTTCAGGACGTGTTTAATTTGTATATGTTTAAATAAAATTAAAAGGTTTAGAAAAAATTTAAAAGGCAAACAGCAAACTTTTTACCTATTTAAGGTACTATAGAAAAATAGATATGCATAATGGTATATATCTTTTTTAAATTTGAGAAACTCGATCTATTTATTTTGGAATTTTGGATACACACTATCTCTTTTCAAGTCAACTGAGAAATTGAAATAAAAAATAATGATGATCCTACCCATAAAAAATTGAAATATAGCATTAGTATGGCAGAAAAATAAATGTTAAGGAATATCTGCTGTACAAGATCAATTGAAGGGATATTACAGATGCATTCGTAACTATTTTCATACAATGTTATAACTGATTAATATCAGTGTTTAATCATTCCTTACTTAGAGCCTCCAGTGATGTTCATTACTATCCTTTACAAAGATTCATGTAATTTCCACAAAAGCTTAGCTGAAAGTGCAAGACATTCATCCTGTGATAAAGAAGTAATGATAACCATTGTAATGATACTATGTGAGCCATGTTACAGTTCTGGAAGTAACTCCAACTTTCACAGCACTTTTAAAATGAAAGAAAGAGATAAAAAACTCAAGATGTCTGAGATAGACCAACTAGAACCTATAAAAATGACTCTCTTTATTGCACAATCAATGGTATTATATCCAGGGGTTGAGAGAATGGTTTGTGAATTGTTTAGATCACTCTAAATCACTTTTTCCCTTCCTGTTTATCATTAGGGTAACTCACCAACGTTTGCATAAGAAAGGAGGGTAGGTATGGGAAATAAATGAACCTCTCCAATAAATACACGGGAGGAATGGGAAAAAGATGAGTACCTCCAATAAAGTTTTGGTATTTATATAATTTTTGGCTAAGACTAATGACCATCTTTTAAAAGATCGTGCTTTTAACACTATGCTGACGAAGACAGTTGGGTGTCAGCAAATTTGGTTTTAATTCCTGGTTGGATTACACGAGAGGTTAAGGAATTAACCAGAAGTCACAAAGTTAATAAATTAAAAGCTAGAATTTATGCAAGGTCTGTCCTCTTTGCACTGCACCCTTTCTACTGCATTTAACTGGTTCCTGCTTCTCTTACTGTCGAACACTAGGGCCTCAGGCAGATCATTTCCCATCTCATGGGAAGTTATCCCCATTCTCATGTAGAAAATGAGGAACTGGACAAACACTGGTTCTCTACTTACTCTGAGCCTACAACCTTCTGTTAGCCTTCTATCTGATAAATATGTGCCGATAATGTTTAGAAGGGCAGTATTTTAAAATCAACATTAGTCTTATGCATTTAAAACATACGGTGAATGACTCAACTAAAATATACCAGTAAGATTTACATTAAAAATATCTTAATACATCATCTTAAAACATCAGTGATGCAAATTCAGGAGTTATTTATATTTCCAAGTATACAAATGTTTATTCAGGGAAATGAAGTCTAATTTCTCTTTAGGTGAGACATGTAATGCAAAAGTTGTGAACCACTGCATTTGATTTTTTCCTTAAATTTCCTGCTGTCTTCAACTTTCTATCATTTCATGATTCTGTTTATTGAAGTTTTACTTGGATTATTTTAGAAGGGACTATTTATTCAGCAAATATTTATAAGTATTGTGCTTGTCCTGGGGATAAAAACAATGAATGAGACAGATGTGCTGTCCCCTGGAGATACTATATGGTTATTAAAGTTCACTCAGGGGCTTCCCTGGTGGCGCAGTGGTTGAGAGTCCGCCTGCCGATGCAGGGGTCACGGGTTCGTGCCCTGGTCCGGGAGGATCCCACGTGCCGCGGAGCGGCTGGGCCGCTGAGCCTGCGCGTCCGGAGCCTGTGCTCCGCAACGGGAGAGGCCACAGCAGTGAGAGGCCCGCGTACCGCAAAAAAAAAAAAAAAAAAAGTTCACTCAGAAGTAAAATAAAATAATACAATGAGAGAAGTCTTTCTGATTTTGTTTTAAAGTCAGTCCCTTGAAGGAACTGATCAGTCAGTTCCACCTATTAACCAGAGTTAATAGAAAATCATTTCAAATCTCATAACCTCTGGTTACTTATTTGTCCCACTGAAATATCATAAATTATTTCATTAAAAAAAAGATATATACTCAGTTTTTCCAATTACACTAAATATATTCTGCTAAATAGATTTTACAGTTGGTAAATGAAAATTTAAGTCCAAAAACATAATTGTTTAGCTGTTTAAAATATATTTTACTCTTCCTCTTCTGTATTCCTGTAATTTTTATAGACAATATATGTCTTGTATAATTTTGTTATTATAGTTCTTCAATAATTTCCTTTTTTTTTTTTTTTTTTTTTTTTGTGGTACGCGGGCCTCTCACTGCTGTGGCCTCTCCTGTTGCGGAGCACAGGCTCCGGACGCACAGGCTCAGCGGCCACGGCTCACAGGCCCAGCCGCTCCGCGGCATGTGGGATCTTCCCGGACCGGGGCACGAACCCGTATCCCCTGCATCGGCAGGCGGATTCTCAACCACTGCGCCACCAGGGAAGCCCTCATTTCTTTTACATTTGGATTTGTCACTATCAATATATTTATCACCTTGGTTTTCTTTTGACTTGAATTTGTTCAACATTGTCAGTGGTTTTTAGCCCAGCTGGTTCCTTGTTTATATACCTCTCTTTCTAAACAAATTCTAATGCAATTATGTTGTTTGTCAAAACATACCCAGCCCAATGATTTTCCCTGATATTTCATTGTCTTCATAAACTTATCATGTGGCTTTACATCCACTAGATGGTAACTATTTTCTCTATTAATAATCCTTCTTTTAATTTTTTCAATGGCTTAATAAATTGAAGCTTATTTCTTGTTCACATAAGAGTCCAAGACAAGTGTCCCTATAGGCAGGCAACTTCCTTCCATGCATGGATCAGGCTTTTTTCAACCTGGCTTCTCCAGTCCCTTGGGCTGTGTATCTAGTTGGTGGAAGAGGACGTAAGGTGTGTAAAAGACACATCCAGTTCTGAAAGCCTTGACTTAAAAGTGGCACACATCACTTACTGTTGGTGATCAGCAGTCATATGGCCACATTCAGATGTAAGAGAACCTGGGAAATGTAATCTTAAGTTGCGTAATTACTCACTAGTCACAAATCTCTACTATGGAACTGGGAACACAAATTATGCTGAACAGTTAGCCGTCTGTGTTATTCAAATTTACCACTTTTTGATGGCTTATATGAAGCCCAGAGATTTACAAATATAAAACACTTAATACAGTATATGCCAGATCAAAAGCAATAATAAATGATCTATTACTACTTGTAACATCATTATTTTAACACTCAGTGAATGGGAGATTAGAATGTGCATATATAAATTATGCACATTATCATGAATATACATAATGTATAATTATTATATAAATTAAAACATGCATGTATAAATTAGCAGCTGCATTTGCTTTTTAAATTAAAGTATACTTGACATATAATATTAGTTGTAAAATTAGCAATTGCATTAAAAAATATAAATGGAGTAACATATAGAAAAAATACCGTGAACATTTTCTAAACAATTCCAAAATGTTTGTTGTCAGGTGAAGGAAGCTGAAACATGAGATGCATATTCCAGCAATAGCCCCCTTCAAATGTACAAAGGACAGTCATATGGGGAAAGTGTACAGAAGTTTCTGAGTGGTGCCAACTGAGTTCACAAGTTCTTGTCTGATATCTATCTCTTTTGTCATTTTGTTTATTTGAAGCTCTTCTCTAATAGATTTCTCAGGAAAAGCTCATGAAAACAACATTGCCAGACTCTTGTATGTTAATAATAGTTTACTGTGCCCTTTATACTTGAAAATGAGTTTTTCTGGATACAAAACCTTGGCTTACATTTCCTTTCCTTTAATATTGTTACCCCATCTTCCTATGGCTTAAAAAATTGCTGTCAAAAAGTTGATGATTATCTAATTCATATTCCCTTAAAAGTCAGGTGTTCCATTTGTCTAAGTGCACAAAGGATTTTCTTTCTTTCTTTAAAAAAATCATCCTGTGATTTTAGTAGAATAAATTTTAATGTTAACCAATTGGTTTTGTTTTGGTCAATAATCTCAGGTACACACTGTCTTCTTTCAATATTTAGATTTTTTTTTAAGTTGCAGGAACTTTGTAAAAAAATCATAGTTTATATAATTTTTACATTTTGTGTTTACTTATTTATTGCTTTTGTTTTCTTCTTTAGGGATTCCTATTCTCCACATGTTGGGTCTTTGTAAATCTTCAATATTTGTCATTATCTCTCAAATCTTTTTTATCTCCTTCTTTAGTTGTTTTCAATTTTAAACTTTTCTTTCTTTTAACCTTTTATTTCTCCTAGGTCACAAAGAATTGTGTTTATTTGCTCTTCTCTTATTCTAGTTTTTTCCTCATTTCCAAAATGATTTTTTCTTTTATTTATTTCTAATTCTTAAGGATGTTCACCACATTTTTTAGATTATATAATGACAATTTGAGTTGTTCTTTAATGTTATACATCATTTTCTTAATGCTTTTTAGCGAGTTTTGAAACAGTACTTCAGAGTTTTCAGTAGATTTTTAAAGGCATGTCTTTCTGATATGCTTTCACTGACTGTAGGGATATATTGGGTTGGCCAAAAAGTTCACTGGGGTTTTTCTGAACATCTTATGGAAAAACCTGGACGAACTTTTTGGCCAACCCCATAATTCTGCTCTTTATTCTCTTTAAATTGTAGCATCTTTGCAGGGATTTCACCTCCATATTTTTCTTCTGCTTATTTTTATTCACATTTGGTTTCTCTGAACTTTCAGAAAGAGGACTGGCTGAAGTAACATCAATAGTTTCAGAGTTCCCTGTTCTGTTGTTCTTCAATTGTATTAAAAACATATGATGGGCTTCCCTGGTGGTGCAGTGGTTGAGAGTCCGCCTGCCGATGCAGGGGACACGGGTTCGTGCCCCTGTCAGGGAAGATCCCACGTGCCGCGGAGCGGCTGGGCCCGTGAGCCGTGGCCACTGAGCCTGCGCGTCCGGAGCCTGTGCTCCGCAACGGGAGAGGCCACAACAGTGAGAGGCCCGCGTACCGCAAAAAAAATAAAATAAAATAAAAATAAAAAATGATGGCTTGCTCTCTGATATTTCCTGACTCTGTTTCCCTGCATAACTTTAAAAGAACCTCCCCTGACCCCTGCTTTTAAAATCTCTGCTGTCTCTATCCTACTCAATTCTGAATCCACTCCCAGGGTTTTGTCCTAGCGTGGGCACTGTCATGGCAGATGGCCCTGGCAGGTCAATTTTGAGAATTCTTCAAACCAAACCACTCTAGCTCCTTCAGAAATTTATACATAGGTCCCATACACTCACCTGCAACTGGGGTTGGCACTTGCCCTTCCCATGTCTTGCTGCTGTTCTCACATTAGCCTGCTGTATTTGCTAGTCAATGCCTATTGGCTATTTTGTGTTTCTCCTGTTTTCATGCCTGTTGGACACCTTGTTGCTACCCTTTGCTTTCTTGCACACAGATATGGACAACATTCAGGTCTTGTGGATATCTGGTGGCTTGTTATTATCTGATGTATTTGAGGGTTCATATTTATATTTTGGACATAAGTTGTCAGCTGGCTTTGTTGTAAATGCTGCCCACAAGTTTTTGACTTTGATATCCAGTTGTACTGTCTGTTTTTATCTGGAAATTTTGGAAGCAAAACATTTATGCTGCTACCACCACTAGCAACTTCCTAGAAACTTCCAATTAGTACTATCTTTTGATATTTAAAGGACTTTTTTTTTCATTTACTGTTCAATCACCTCATTTATTACTATAAAGTCTTTCACAAAATTGATTTGAATGAAAATATCACTGAGAATACTTTAGTCTTATACCTACTTTTCACTGACAAATAAAACAGGCAATTGTTCTACTATGTGCTGAGGTAAATGAATGACTGAATATGTATATATATTCATATATGTTAGGCTCATAAAGGCAGGAAGGCAAGGCAGATATTTATCTGTCTCTTTCTTTACTACTTGGAGGTCAATAAGAGATAATGATATATCTTCTTAAGTGGAGATTCATGGAGGAAAGATAACTAAGAAGTTGCACTCTCCGCTTAGCTCCTCCTGATCAAGATTGGGCGTCTACACTCTGTTCTATGTCAGGGAAACAGATGTGCACCTGCCTGGAATGTGACTCAGCTGCATCATTTACCGCACGCGGGAGTTTCAATGTGAATGAAATCTGTGTTTTCTATAGTTAAGAGAAGGGTGAGAAGAAAAAAGTACATTGCCCGTTAGCCGTGATTATAATATGAAGATGTTAATGATCACAGATTGAAATAAAATAGGAATGGGAAAAATGCCAACTTAAATTTCAGAAAAAATTTTTGAATGAGAATATTGAAAAATTCCTTGAGGCTTCTTTGCAGTGTGAGGGAAGGAAACAGAGTAGCAGAAGTGATTTTAAGTGGCTGGAGCTTACATGTTATACTAAAAGCTCTCAGAATAGTCTAAATCTTAAGAAAAAGGGAGAAAAAGATGGAGAATGAAAACCACAAACGAATTTATTTCTAAGTGCAAAGTGCCAAGTATGCTTTGCTTCTACTACCTATTTAAAGAAATCATACATATTTACTTGTCAACCTCACCTCTTAGTAAAACTTAAGAAATTCATTTGCTGAGAGAACCATGGGAGAAAGCAAAATAGCACTTTGTATCTCTGGCTCTGTGTTACTTTATTCTATTTCAAGTAACCCTTACTGGGAAAGATTTATTTAAGGCACTTTGTATTGGTTGTTACTTTCCTGATAAATTCTTTTGTTTTTATGCAGACCTTTAACTAAAGACAAACTGGAGCCTTGCTGGTCCTGCAGCAACATGAACATGAAATCTACCAATTTCCTCAGAAGGTGAAGAGTTGGTGGGTCCCCTCCACCTCAGAGTATTACCTCATAACTAACTATATTCTCTGGATAGAAGAACTATAGCCTTCCTTGTAGTCTTGTTGTGTGGGCATGAGTTTTACTTTTTCACTTTGGGTTATGAAGAAATCAGATGTCTTCAAAAACTGGGAGATTGTGTGAGCAAACACACAATCATGCTTTCTAGTTTACTTTGCCATTTTTGTATTTTTCTGAAACATATACAACTTTGTGGGTGGAGGGGGCACCAGAATATTCAAGACTTACAGGGATAGAACAAACCTTAAATTCATTCGAGCTCATACACATATATAATGCTTAAATACACTATATGAAGTCGTGAATAAGGGGCCTTCTTGAATGCTTAAGGACCTCTGGTGATGAAAAATCTCACCACCCCAGAGCCTCTGAGTACCATCTCTGGGTACCTCTGATTATTAGAAAGTCTATATTTAGCTCATATTTGTATCTTCATAACTTCTCCCCAGAGATCCTCATGACCATCCTTGAGATCCATCCAGAAGAAGTCAGACACCTCATTCATGGGATAGCCTATCAACAGTGGTGGAGCTACCATGCTCCTCCTTCTAGACTTTTCTCAGCTAGAATTTCTCCTTTCATTCATATTCCAGGCATGAGTCAGAAGTCTGTAATAAGCATTCTCCTCTAAACACATTTAAGGTTGGGTACGTTCCTCCACTGTAGGGGTACACTTATCACTTTTGGTGAGATGCCTTCCCACTCTTCATGAAACATATGATACATTTAAAAATTGACAGCCATATATTATAAATTACAAATTTTGAGATTGCTTTTCACTAAAATTCAATGTTTTTTATCCTCACACTACATCAAATTTTCTCCACATTAAACTTGTACATATTCAAGATGCAAGCCCAATTACCAGCTACTGAATCACAGATATTTCAAGGTCAATGGCAAGGAAAACTTTAAAAACTAAGATATGTGACATAAATTCAGATAGAAAACAAAAAGATCCTGATATACAATTAAAAGAAGATTATCCCTTACTACAATCCTAGAACTTTACATTGCACTGAGATTTAGAATAATTATCACAAATTTATTTTCTTTTTATAGAAAAAACTTTTTCTCCTTTTAACAGAGCAAATATCATTTCTCCTTTTAAAGTTTTTGCCAAGGATAACAGTGGTCTCAGAGTCAGTGTTCACAAAAAAGTTTTTTTGAACAGATGAATGGCTTTCTCATTAAAATATAAATATTGTAATTACCTGAAAGTAGAAACAGAACTAATAATTCTGACTCTATATTCCCTTACTATACAGTGTAAGAAAAGTTGTTTTAATTTTGAATTGAAAATTATTTTGTTTATATTAAGAAAGTTTTCATGAAAGCATCACCTCAAGAAAATAGAGCAAAATAATCTTAATCCACTTGCAAATTAAAAGTACCTTTGCCTAATCATTTCTAATGGAATTACAAAGAGCATGATTATTTCTATCATTTAAAATACATTTCTTTATATTTCTGTTCTCTAGATTCTGAATTTTGAATCTTCTAAACTCAAATTTTAAAATTTCAATTTTCTTACAATCACAAATAATTTCTAATATTTATTTATAAACCAAAGCATGTCATAATAATAAAATTATTTAGTTTAGTTGTTTTGGATTTGTCAGAAAAAAAGTTATACTATGTGGAATTGGTGGAAAAATAATCTATAATTGAATAAATTTATTATTATTGCAATGCAATAATTATTGCTAAAATTAAAGTTTCTATTATGTCTCCACAAATAGACAGACTTGAGTATTTATTTTAACAAAAAAGTTACCAAAATCACAAGGAAGAAATTACTCAACAGTTGGTATTATAAGTAGAGCAATCTTCTTTTAAAGAGACTACAGAAAAAGACTGGAATACCTAAAACTTATATCATATACTTAAAATGACATAATTCAGGTTTACAGACACCCAAGTGGACTGTAGCTCTGTGGGCTTTTATTTATTTATTCATTTGATTCTTCCATCTTTTAAGGGCTTCCCTGTGGAGATTTTATATACTTGTATAAAATATACATATCATACACATATAAATATACATAAAATACACATATATAAATATGCATGATATAAATATAATATGAATATATAAAAGTTTATTTCATGGCTCTATGCACTATGAAAAATAATAAGTTAAGGAATGGTAATTAAGCAACTAGAGCAGAGAGCTCAGTGAAATATTAAATAGTTTATTCACTATTTTTAATAATTCTCCCTGATGAAGGGAAGAAAATATTTTAGTTTTAGGAATTTAACTTAAAATGTGGTATCCAGAAGAGTAAATTAAAGATGATACCTATAAAAGAAATCTTATTTTGGTAACTGGGTAAATAAGGAAATAACCATAAACTTGAAATGATGTCTCAAAAACATTCAGTGATGCACGTGAATAAGATTCTAGCATCTTAGAACATATACACAAAGAGTGTCTTTAAGAATATGCAAACCATTTTCACCTTTTTTACCCTATATATTGCTAGATTTCTGGAAATCTGCCATCTAATAAAACAGCTTCTTTAACAAGGGTGTCAAACCATTTCAGCTAGGTTTTGCCTGATCTTTCCTTCTTCATAGCAGTTCACCAAAAGTGAATGCCAGCTTTGGCCTCCTCTAAGAAATAGAAATAAATATTTTGTTTCAATGAATCACTTTTTCCTTGAGTTTTCTTTAAGACTGAAATAAGACTAAGGAATGACTTAAGGGCAAACTCAGTTATGAAAAAACCTGTGACTTCAAGATTAAAGGATCCTTTGGTCTCTGAAACGAATTCTCTGTCTATGGCGCAGGCCGCCAACGGGCCATATCTTCCTGCCTCCCAAGTGCTGCTCACTAGGCAGCTGCAAAGCCAGACGCCAGACTTTGAGCAAACACTCTTCCTCCCCAGCACCAGCCTCTGAGTCCTTGCCTGGCTCCTTTCCTCTGGCTTCTTTCCTGGCACCACTACTGACTGCCAGGAAAAGTTGAGGGCCACAGCTGCCCATCTTCCTTTAATCATATTCTCCATGGGTCCTTGTTATTCCCAAAGATTTCTTGGGGTGAGGAGCCCCTTGAGTGACAAACTGCTCAGAAGTCTGTGGTTATGCCTCCGCTCTGGCAGCGCAGCCTACAGGCCAGGAAGAGTCCTGAGTTTAAGTACTGGCTCTGAAACCAGCTTTGACATGCCCCAGGAGAACTGTTTCACCATCCTGGGTTTCTGTCTCTACATTGGACTTGCCTCCAACAAAGGTGGAGAAAGGACACTTCCCACTTAGGTTCAAGGAACAGAGGGCTCTGCTGGTTTGGATTTATCTGGATTTTATAGTACCTAGGGCTGTGCAACAGGGTGCCAGGGATGCTCAAAGTTGCAGAAGAAAGAAGACTCATCTTTGAAATGTTATCTTTGGTTGAAGGGTGGGGGGCAGAATCATTTTTAAAAAAATTTACATTAAACATATGTGTCTATATTATAGAGTATAATGCAAAATTCCCGCAAGTTTTTAAGACAAAACATAAACCCACAAGGAGATGTAGGTAAGGTAGATACTGGAGGGAATTCATACACTTTACTTTGAAAAAGTTACAAAATCCCTGGGTTGCATGCATGCTGATGTTTCTTTTTGTTTCGACATCCTATGAGTTTGAGGATAAAAAATACTGGGAACTTCCACTAAAGGCAGATATTTTGGTCCCCTGGAAATAATAAGAATTTTAAGGCACGATATGAACAGTGACTGGTATTTAGACATTTATGTCCAGGTTTTACTGTGGAAACCATCGTGTGACTTCAAGTTCAAATTAGTATGCACAATTTAAGAATGGTGAGACTGTTTTGTCCTTCAGGAAAATTAACTGTTTTGGAGAGCAGTCTTATTTACTTATGTGTGTATATGTGTATGTATGTATCCATGTATGTATGTGTGTGTATTATAAATATATACCCAGAACTGATTATTACCAAATTTGAAGTTCGGGAACAAAGATCATCATAAACTCTTATATACTTCATTATCTGACTAATAATATTTGACTGCTCAAAAAAGGTTAACATTTTCTCTAAGCATTTTATGCGGACTGCCTTTTTTTTTTTTTTTGAGGACTGCCTCTTTTATAACTAAACATTCAACTTGAAATCCATACCTAGCTTAAAATATATTTATCTTCTCTCTCTCCTCACTAGTATGGAAGCTGCATGACAGCAAGGATGGTTTCTTGTCCATTTTGTTTATCTCTGAGTCTTGGGTACCTGGCACATAATAGGGGCTCAACAAATTCAAATAGATGAATGAATGAATGAATGGTCAACATATCAGATAGCTTTGTCAGCCATCTCTCTCCTCAAGCATCTAACTTCTCCCCTGTGCTGAAAATCACCCGGTTTTCTACTTGCAAAAAATATGGAGAGAATCAGATTTTCTGTTTAACCCCCTCTTCTCTGCAAGGTTTTCTCTATAAACCAGCATTGTCCAGTAGAAATAGAGTGTGAGCCATCAACCTAATTTTAGAAATGTCTAGTAGCCACATTAAAAAGTGAAAGTAAGTGAAATTAATAATATATTTTATTTAAGCCATTATACCCAAGATATTTTCATTTCAACATGTAATTAATATAAAATTATTAATGGTATCATACATTCTATTTTTGTACTCAAACTTCAAAAACTGGTGTGTATTTTACATGCACCTTATTCTAGACTAGCCACATTCCAAGTGCTCAATGGCAACACAGGGCTAGTGGCTGCCACACTGACAGCACAGCTCTGTCCCTGTCTCTTCTCCAATCCTCAGAGTAAAAATTATAATCTACTCAGAGACAAACTCCATTACCATTGCATTGTCTTAGTGCTCTCCTGAAACATGAAGGGCCTTGTTCCTATAATGCTCTACCATCTTTAAATGAGTGCTTTGTACTGATTTCTTTCTCTCTGAGGACGTTTTCAATAGTGCCTTACAGCATCAGCAGCAGGATAGGGTATTCTTAGTTTTTGCTTTTCTATTATCAAAAAAACTAATATTTTACTCATCGAATCTATTTTGCCAAGGTATTGATCATCTTTATCATCACAGTTTTACCATTTCTCTTCATTTTTATTAATATAGAACAGTCACATCTGCACATAAATGTCTAAATATCAACCATTGTTTAGAATACCAAAGAAAATTAAGCACAGTGTTCATCATGAATTCTTTTATTAAGATTGTTAATTGAAATTATTTTGTTTATGGTGCACACAGAATTCTTTCATCGGATTGTTTTTGTCATATGGTTACCACTTTATACTATTACTTTCTTGGCCTTCGATTAGATTACATTTTCTGTACCTTATTTAAAAACCTTAAATAATGATATGTGATAGTATTCAACAGTGCAAACATTTATGTCTGTAGCCCATATTCATGCAATAAAAATTTATTATAACTCACAGAATCTATGCTTAGGAATGTTCAGCAAACATTAAATTTGATGTAGAACCAAAGGCATATTTAATTCTTCCAAAGAGATAGTAGTTTCATCAAAATCTATTAAAAATTAAGAAAAACATGCTTATTTGAATATTTGTTCTCTGCTATTTTATTTCAAGATAGTGAACCTGATTTTAAAAAAGATTTTTAAGCATGTTATTCATTCATGTATAAGGAGATGGGTTTTGGTCAAAATCAAGTGTCTTTTTGAAAATTACTGAGAGAAGCCAGACAGGTAAACACAAAATGAAATCCATATAGTAAAAAGTCAAAAGAAAATGCTCAGTTTAAGACCTGAAGAGGATGATGGAGGAATACAGAAGATAAGTTTTTGAAAAATAGACCATTCTGCCAGATGGGTAAAGACTGACTGTCTCAGGAGAATGGAACGCTTGGCCCCGATCCTCTGTATAAAGACATGAGGTGTAAACAGTCAACTCAATTATTGTTTAATTATACAATATATGGAGTGACAGTCTGCTTTATCATCAAGGCCTCCTGATTTTCAACTATTTTTCTCTTGATTTTAATCATTTTATTGCCTTGAGTCACATTCACTTGGCATTCCATATAACAGTGAATTTCTAGAATTTAATCCCCATTTTATCCTAGTCTCTTTCTATAAACAAAAAGTTTAAAAGCTAAAGCCCAGGTAATGTATGAGGTAGAGTGTTTGTGTCCAAAAAACATATAATAACTGGTGTATATTTTCTGCAAGAACAAAACAGATAATAGGTACTGTCATTATTATCTACACTAAAAAAAGACAATAGCAATGACAGCTACATAAATTGGTGTACATCTTTGGGCAATGATTTTGTCAATATTTGTTAAGTGCTTTTAAACTGTTTATTTCTTTCATTTGATTCTACTTTGGGGAATCTGTTCTAAGGACATAATATATGCCCTTAGCTACACATCCTCCTACATTGCAACATACAGTGCATGCAGCAAGCCCCTTTTACACACAGAGAGGCAGCATGGCCTCAAGGTTAAGTGTATGATCTCTGGAGAGCCTGGGCTGGATATCCTTACTCTACCACTGACTAAATGAATGATACTGAGCACACTGCTTAAATTCTGTGCGTCTTCTTCCTCATTTATGACATGGAGATCATTTTAGTACCTCATAGGGTCTTCGTGAGGATTAAATGAGGTAATAAGTATAAATCACTTCTCCCAGTGAATTTAAGAAATGTTCGCTGTTACCATTACTATGTTCATAATGGGGCCAATTATAATAGCAAAAAATGGTAAGAACCCCAATGCTCCATAATACAAGACTGGCTGTATGAACTGTGGTCTATCCACTCAAGGGCCAAGTGATTAAAATTCATCACAGTATGCACTGTGTCTAGCACAGCACAGAAACTAATTCCTACAAGTGTTTAATGCAGTCTGGATTTTGTGGTGAAATACACAAGATACACACTGGGTCACACTTTAATATCATGGAAATTGGGATGGTCTTAAGGTCAAGGGCATGTCACAGTTTAATGGGGAGTGTGTGATGCATCTCACATTTGATTCAGCCTGTGGTAGCCAGAATAATGGTCTACCAAAGATGTTCATGTCCTAATTGCAAAAACCTGTCAACCACCATATAGGTGAAAGACTTTGTAGATGTGATTAAATTAAGGATGATGACATGGGGAGATACTGGATCACAATGGGCCTTACAAGAAGGCAGGGGTCAGAGTTAGTAGGAGAAGATGCGATGATAGAAGCAGAGGTTGGAATGATGAGAAGAAGGGACCAGGAGCCAAGAAACGCATGCAGCCTCTAACAATTGAAAATGGCAAGGAAATTATTCTTCCTGAAGCCTCCAGAAGGAACCAGTTCTGCCAACACCTTGACTTTAGCCCAATGACACTAAGTTTGGATTTCTGACCTCTAGAACTGTAAGATAGTAAGTGTGTATTAGTTTAGGTTATCAGGTTTGTAGTAATTTGTTACAGAAGCAATAGAAAACTAACACATAGTCAAATTGGGTGAAGTAAGTTTCTTTTTTACTTCAAGGCAATGTTAGCAATGTTAGGCCCTCAGTGCTTTCTGAATACCACTCGACAGTATAAGAGACAATCAATGTAAAGCTACTGAATGAATGTTGAATGGAATAGCATACAGCCACCAGAATGATGTTTACAAAGAGTATACAATAAAAGAAAAAAAATGTTATTTGAAAAATAAAGATGATCAGGAAACTTGCACAAGCCTCACATAGCCTCATCCACCAGAGGGCAGACAGCAGAAGCAAGAAAAACGACAATCCTGCAGCCTGAGGAACAAAAACCACATTCACAGAAAGATAGACAAGATGAAAAGGCAGAGGTCTATGTACCAGATGAAGGAACAAGATAAAACCCCAGAAAAACAACAAATGAAGTGGAGATAGGCAACCTTCCAGAAAAAGAACTCAGAATAATGATAGTGAAGATGATCCAGGACCTCAGAAAAAGAATGGAGGCAAAGATTGAGTAGATGCAACAAATGTTTAACAAAGACCTAGAAGAATTAAAAAACAAACAGAGATGAAAAATACAATAACTGAAATGAAAACTACACTAGAAGGAATCAATAGCAGAATAACTGAGGCAGAAGAATGGATAAGTGACCTGGAAGACAAAATGGTGGAATTCACTGCCATGGAACAGAATAAAGAAAAAAGACTGAAAAGAAATGAAGACAGCCTAAGAGACCTCTGGGACAACATTAAATGCAACAACATTCGCATTATAGGGGTCCCAGAGGGAGAAGAGAGAGAGAAACGACCCAAGAAAATATTTGAAGAGATTATAGTCGAAAACTTCCCTAACATGGGAAAGGAAATAGCCACCCAAGTCCAAGAAGCACAGAGGGTCCCAGGCAGGATAAAACCAAGGTGAAACACACCAAGACACAGAATAATCAAATTGACAAAAATTAAAGACAAAGGCAAATTATTGAAAGCAACAAGGGAAAAATGACAAATAACATACAAGGGAACTCCCATAAGTTTAACAGCTGATTTCTCAGTAGAAACTCTACAAGCCAGAAGGGAGTGGCATGATATATTTAAAGTGATGAAAGGGAATAACCTACAACCAAGATTACTCTATTTGGCAAGGATCTCATTCAGATTCGACAGAGAAATCAAAAGCTTACAGACAAGCAAAAGGTAAGAGAATTCAGCACCACCAAACCAGCTTTACAACAAATGCTAAAGGAACTTCTCTAAGTGGGAAACACAAGAGAAGAAAAGGACCTACAAAAACAAAGTCATAACAATTAAAAAAATGGTAATAGGAACATACATATCGATAATTACCTTAAACATGAATGGATTAAATGCTCCAACCAAAAGACACAGGCTCGCTGAATAGATACAAAAACAAGATCCATATATATGCTGTCTACAAGAGACCCATTTCAGACCTAGGGACACATACAGACTGAAAGTGAGGGGATGGAAAAAGATATTCCATGCAAATGGAAATCAAAAGAAAGCTGGAGTAGCAGTACTCATATCAGAAAAATAGACTTTAAAATAAAGAATCTTACAAGACACAAGGGACATTACATAATGATCAGGGGATCAATCAAAGAAGAAGATATAACAATTATAAATATGTATGCACTCAACACAGGAGTACCTCTATACATACGGCAACTGCTAACAGCTATAAACGAGGAGGAAATTGACAGTAACACAATAATAGTGGGGAACTTTAACACCTCACTTACACCAATGGACAGACCATCCAAACAGAAAATTAATAAGGAAACACAAGCTTTAAGTGACACAATAGACCAGATAGATTTAATTGATACTTATAGGACATTCCATCCAGAAAGAGCAGATTACACTTTCTTCTCAAGTGCACGCGGAACATTCTCCAGGATAGATCACATCCTGGGTCGCAAATCAAGCCTCAGTAAATTTAAGAAAATCGAAATCATATCAAGCATCTTTTGTGACCACAATGCTATGAGATTAGATATGAATTACAGGGAAAAAAGACATAAAAAACACAAACACATGGAGGCTAAACACTACGTTACTAAATAACCAAGACATCACTGAAGAAATCAAAGAGGAAATAAAAAAATACCTATAGACAAATGACAATGAAAACACAATGACCCAAAACCTATAGGATGCAGCAAAAGCAGTTCTAAGAGGGAAGTTTATAGCTATACAAGCCTACCTCAAGAAACAAGAAAAATCTCAAGTAAACAATCTAACCTTACGAACTAGAGAAAGAAGAACAAACAAAACCCAAAGTTAGCAGAAGGAAAGAAATCATAAAGATCAGAGCAGAAATAAATGAAATAGAAACAAAGAAAACAATAGCAGAGATCAATAAAACTAAAAGTAGGTTCTTTGACAAGATAAACAAAATTGATAAACCATTAGCGAGACTCATCAAGAAAAAGAGGGAGAGGACTCAAATCAATAAAATTCGAAATGAAAAAGGAGAAGTTACAACAGACAGCACAGAAATACAAAGCATCCTAAGAGACTACTACAAGGAACTCTATGCCAATAAAATGGACAACCTGGAAGAAATGGACAAATTCTTAGAAAGGTATAACCTTCCAAGACTGAACCAGGAAGAAACAGAAAATATGAGCAGACCAGTCACAAGTAATGAAATTGAAACTGTGATTAAAAATCTTCCAACAAACAAAAGTCAAGGACCAGATGGCTTCACAGGTGAATTCTATCAAACATTTAGAGAAGAGTTAGCACCCATCCTTCTCAGACTCTTCCAAAAAATTGCAGAGGAAGGAACACTCCCAAACTCATTCTATGAGGCCACCATCACCCTGATACCAAAACCAGACAAAGATACTACAAAAAAGAAAATTACAGACCAATATCACTGATGAATATAGATGCAAAAATCCTCAACAAAAATACTAGCAAACAGAATCCAACAGCACATTAAAAGGATCATACACCATGATCAAGTGACATTTATCCCAGGGATGCAAGGATTCTTCAATATATGCAAGTCAATCAATGTGATAAACCATATTAACAAATCGAAGAAGAAAAACCATATGATCATCTCAACGGATGCAGGAAAAGCTTCTGACAAAATTCAACACCCATTTATGATAAAAACTCTCCAGAAAGTGGGCATAGAGGGAACCTACCTCAACATAATAAAGGCCGTATATGACAAACCCACAGCAAACATCATTCTCAATGGTGAAAAATTGAAAACATTTCCTCTAAGATCAGGAACAAGACAAGGATGTCCACTCTCACCACTATTATTCAACATAGTTTTGGAAGTCCCAGCCACAGCAATCAGAGAAGAAAAAGAAATAAAAGGAATACAAATTGGAAAAGAAGTAAAAGTGTCACTGTTTGCAGATGACATGATACTATACATAGAGAATCCTAAAGATACCACCAGAAAACTACTAGAGCTAATCAATGAATTTGGTAAAGTTGCAGGATACAAAATTAATGCACAGAAATATCTTGCTTTCCTATACACTAATGATGAAAAATCTGAAAGATGAATTTAGGAAACACTTCCATTTACCATTGCAACAAAAAGAATAAAATACCTAGGAATAAACCTACCTAGGGAGACAAAAGACCTGTATGCAGAAAATTATAAGACACTGATGAAAGAAATTAAAGATGATACCAACAGATGGAAAGATAAATATACCAAGTTTTTGGATTGGAAGAATCAATATTATGAAAATGACTATACTACCCAAAGCAATCTACAGATTTAATGCAATCCCTATTAAACTACCACTGGCATTTTTTACAGAACTAGAACAAAAAAATCTTAAAATTTGTATGGAGACACAAAAGACCCTGAATAGTCAAAGCAGTCTTGAGGGAAAAAAATTGAGCTGGAGGAATCAGACTCCCTGACTTCAGACTATACTACAAAGCTACAGCAATCAAGACAATATGGTACTGGCACAAAAACAGAAATCAGATCAATGGAACAGGATAGAAAGCCCAGAGATAAACCCATGCACCTATGGTCAACTAATCTATGACAAAGGAGGCAAGGATATACAATGGAGAAAAGACAGTCTCTTCAATAAGTGGTGCTGGGAAACCTGGACAGCTACATGTAAAAGAATGAAAGTAGAACACTCCCTAACACAGTACACAAAAATAAACTCAAAATGGATTACAGACCTAAATGTAAGACTGAACACTGTAAAACTCTTAGAAGAAAACATAGGAAGAACACTCTTTGACATAAATCACAGCAAGATCTTTTTTGATCCACCTCCTAGAGAAATGGAAATAAAAACAAAAATAAACAAATGGGACCTAAGAAAAATAAAGACTATAAATTTGTATTTCAGTGAAATCATAATTATACTAAATGGGCAAACATCAAGTTATGCATATAAGAATTCCTGAAGAAAATAAATTAAAATAGTTATTGTGATTATTTCTGCTTATTGGGACTATAAACGACTTTACTTTTTGCTTTTACGTTTCCACAATCTTTTTAATAATGAACAGGTACTGCTTTCCTAATGGGAAAAAGCACATCAAATTCATTTAAAAAGTAGATAGCAGTATAATATAGAACACGAAAAGCAACTTAGATGATATTGGTAAACTCAATCTCCTTATGCACCAATAACTCTAATTTAATTAGTAATTCAAACCTTTGAATTCATAGGTTTGGCATGTCAGTCACTGTGCAGTCATCATGGATCTGTGTTTCGATTTTGAAAACATGGATCAGCTTTAATAATAGTAAAATTATGATTATTATCTTCAAAAATCATCTGCCAACCAGCCACTGTGAGCTGCTTGAGGACAGGAGGGTGTCAAAGAGTTAGTGATTTAGGCACAATTATTGGCAATAATTCCCAGAGAATCTGGGAATCTGCAGAATGATTCTGCTTCACTTGAGTGTTGAAAGATGAGAGTTCTTCCCAGAAGTGTGGTTCTTCGACCTTGGAGAAGCCATTCCACCACTCTGAACCTCAGTTTCTTCCTTCGTGTTATGAGGGTGTAGAATTAAATTATCTCTAATATTAATTCCCCCCTGCTCCCAGCAATAGTTTCACTATTCTACAGTTTCACTTTGTAGTCATACAAGGATTGCTGTGAATCGGTGTGAACTAGGTCCTTTGCACTGTGCAATTTGCACTAATACCATCACTATCAGATATTTCACAGTATCTTCTTTTTCACAATGTCAGAAAATAAACTTCATAGTGTATAAACAAGCTTAAACCTGTGAGGGTTACAGCAGCAGCCTGATGTCTGGTTAGTCACTGAAGCTTTACAGCTTGTCACTTGTCAGATCTTGGAGCAATGCATTCATGACCTCGGGAAAGTTTTCTGCTTTCTTGCATGAAAATTAAGCACATTAACAAAACTTAATAAGAGCTTTCCAACTAAATGCAATGCCTGATAATTTCTCAATTATTATGACTTTAAATGAGAATGACATTTTTGGAAGACTTCATGTGTGAAAATTTAGTGGAAGTTTGAAATGTCCTAGGATATTTATTATCTTTTTCTTTCCAGAAAGTACTGATAGAATACCTCTAATTTGAAAGGCTTAAGTTATTTAATCCAAATCTTGAGGAATTTATAAGTCTGTAGGGTGGAATAAATCACATACATATTTAACTCTAATGCAAAACAGAAAGGTAAATGCCAGAGAAAGATATAGATGTATTACTATGGATAGAATTTCAGAGGAAAGAGAGATTATGTCCAGCTGTCCTGGCAGAGAGATGGTCCGGGTACCCTTACAGGGTACATGGTATTGAAGGCTACCAGAATTCTGGATCCAGAATTCAAGAATTGAGGGGGAAGGGAAGGACTTTTTTGGTGGAAGAAACAGAATGAGAAATGTCTTGGTGACATGGAGAATTTGGGGTGTGTATGGAGAAGAGAATAGAGTGAATTTGATGGTACTGAACTCCAGGTTAAGAAGCTATGGGATAAAAATGGAAATGATAGACAAGATACAAATAGCCAAGGCCTTGAAGGAGAACTAACGAGACTGCACTTTACTCCACAGACAGTTGGGAGCCATAGAGGACTTCTAAGCAATTCCTTAATTGATTTGCATTCACTTCCCCCTGTTATAGAGGTTAAAGGTAACTTTGTAGTTTAAAGGTCGTTATAATTTCTTACTCAACACGTGAGCAAGGCTGCCCACTGTACATCACCAAGTGAACTGGAAAAGACCTAAAGTTTACAAGTTTGAAGCTCCGCGGGAGAAGATTTCCTTCATTGCTCTAGTATTTATGTTGTGTTGAAGAGCAGTGGCTCCCTTAAGATGTTGGGGTGAAAGCTATGCACACACGAGGCCCAGGTAGCCCAGTTGTCTGGAGGATAGAAGGTGACTTGGTCACACTGACCTTATCCTGTGGCCCCCAGGCTTCCCAGTCTCCGGCCTTGTGGACATCAGGGCTTGGCTCTGGCCCTTTGTACACAGCCTCTGGTCCTCCTACCTGACTGCTCTTGGGCACTGGCACTAACTCTATTTTCTGTACATGAAAACACAACACTGATTCGGCACAGTGCTCTCTTTGTGTTTGAATGAGTGTGTGTGTATGCGTGTGCATTTATATGTACACGTATAAATATACACACATCACACAAAATGGTGATGGCACATACCATAATCTTATTGTTATAGCTGTTATTTTGTAGAGAAATATGTATCTTTCCTAAATAGTTTGTGAGCATTTTCAGAGCAGACTCACCATATTGTATCATGAATCTGGACAAGACTCAATTACTGTGATATCGATTAGTTGATTTAAGCTAAATCCTCCAGCATATGCTTCATTTCCTTCTAGGATCAAAGAGCAGCTGGTTAACATACTTGGTCCAATAAGACAAAAAATATGGTTTCTATTTTCTTTTCGATCTGTAAAAGGCGAGATGGCTTATTTCTTTAAAAGCTCCTGAGGTAAAGTAACTGAGGTCATCACGTGAAAGCCATCTATCAATAGGTACGTGCGCACGCATGCGTGCACGTGTGATATCAGCCAGCTCACAACCGCTAAGTGGAGAAATCATGTGCTAAATATTAAACGCAGGTGGTGTCAGCAGATGGCTGGAGTTCATCAGCTAGCATGGTTTTCATGTACTCTACTTGACACTTACCTCAATAAAGAAGATGCTGGCTGCTGACGTTGGATGGTGATACATGTAGACTGTCACAAGAATGGCTGCGGCTATAATGAGGACCAGGATGAGAATTCCAACGATGAGGCCGGCATGAAGGGTTCCCCCTTTCTTCTCGGCTGCACTGTCATCTGTAGAGGCTGGAAGAACAGCACAGCTGTCAGGACATTCACGTGTGCGCTTGTAGGTCTGCGTTTTCATTGGAGGGAATATTTATATTCTTAATAAAGTACCAGTGAATTTTTTTTCACTTTCTGTACAACTATCCTTTTCTTTTTGATAACACCAATTTTAGAAGTTAGATGCTCTTTATTTGGGCAAATGAAAAATCCATACTATTAATGATTAAAAACACATTTATAATTGTGTTTTAATTTATAGTTTGTCTTTATTCTGTTAAATAAGGCAAAATTAATAGCCTTTATTCTAAACGTTCTGTAGAATATCTAAAACTAACTATACAATAAATTTAACTTTGATTTTTCTCATTAGACCACTGGCACTCTTACCTATGGAAAAATTGATTACTTTTTGAAAGCTCCTCTCTTATTTTTTTTTGGAAAATTTAAATTGAAGAGTATCAGACATATTTTGGTGGGCTACACAAACATTTTCAGAAAGTCTGTGCATGAGTTCAAAGGATAATTTTCAAAATCTGTTTTAAACTGAAATGCTCTATAAAAGTGTAACAGATGCATGCTAAATGACCCTCAAATAGTTTATCATTATCTAAAGGGAACACACAGCACATGAAAATATTCCACTATGCCACATGTCAGTATCATTTTCTCTAACTTTTACTGAGATGCTCTCCACTGTAATATCCATCTTCAGAGAGTTAGGAAAAAGGAGAAATTAAATTTCTAAAGTAATAATTAGCCAAGGCAAAGTCAATCAGCCAAATAAAACTAATCTCTAAAGTCTTCTCTTGTTCCAAAATTCTGCAATATTTGATGTCTACTCAGGCATTTAGAGGAGACCTTCTTAAATTATGTACAGCAGGTAACTGTATCTTAGTACATAATATGATTGGTATTTTTGAATCATTAGAAAATTCTTTAAGACTCATAGAAGTTCTAGAACAGTGATTCCTAATCCTTTCATTACCAATTTACATCTTTGTTATTTCCAACCTTTGCATCTATGTTTTAAACATTTTTTTGGTCTATTAAACCTCATTTAATAAGCACTGATTTAATTCTTTTCTTATAATTTTCATTAATAGAAAAAAACAAACGTGACTGCCTATCAGAATGTGTGGTAAATACAAAATAACAGAATTTCAAATAGAGCAAAGAAATATGACCTCCCAATTCTTCTTATAGATCCTTTAAAGTTTTGTTGCTATTGTTTGTTTATTCTTTGCCTGAGACCCATAGTTCGTATTCAATAATCCTTCTCCAAGTCTAATAAAGCTCAAATTCCTAAAGGTTTCCCTTACATAACAGAAATTCATTAGTTAAAGAATGTAAAATTTAAAGAGCAATTCATTATTTAAAAGTTCATTTACAGAGAAGATTCTGGGAACATGGCAGAGTAGGAACTATCAGGCATCTGTCTTCCCACATAGAAAACAATTGCACTGGCAGAATCTGTCTGACAACTATTTTGGAACTCTGGACTCTATGGAAGGCTTGCAACTTCTAGTGAGAAGGCTCAGACTGCAAGCTGTGGTTAATTTCAGTCCATTTCAGCACTTAGTCCAGAAGTAGCTATACATCCTCCGCCCATTAGCCTTGTGGCAGTCAGCTACACACCTGTTTCTGAAGCAGCCTGCAGGAACCGCTGCAGGCAAAATGTACCCTGTCCTGCAAACTTTGGGAGTCTGTGTTCTGATCACTGATTGGTGCTTCTCATCACTGAGGGGCAGACAAAGATGCAGCCATTGGTCTTGCACCTTCTGCCATTGTTGTAAGCCTTTCTCCCTGGATCTAAAGTAACATTCAAGTGATTTAAGGAACCAGTACCCTTTTCATCCCACCTCCCTTTATTTTTTTCTTTTCCCACTTTTGGGAGCCAGATATGAAAAACTAGGACATTCAAAATCAAATGCACATGTGGGGAAAATTAGAACATGGCTGTGCGTGGCCAGGGAAAAGCTCAGAAAAGACTCGAAAAGACCTCAAGATTACACCTCAGCACAGAGACAGCCTACAAAACCAGTAAACTAGTAAATAAATTAAATAAATATGATAACAAAAAGCAGCAAACTCTGGGGAAGGAGGAGAATGTGATTTCCAGAGTCACAACTTAATGAGAGTCAAACGTCCAGTTTTGAAAAAAATTTCACAAGGCATACAAAGAAACAGGAATGTATGGCTCTTTCAAAGGAAAAAAAATTAATCAACAAAAACTGTCCCTGTAAAACACCTGATGGACGATTTATTAGACAAACACTTTAACTGTCTTAAAGATGCTCGAAGAACTAAAGAAAGAGGTAGAAAAAGTCAAGAAAACAATGTATGAACAAAATGGAAATATCCATAAAGAGATAGAAAACCTAAAAAGAAACCAAAGAAAAATTCTGAGGCTGAAAATATAATGACTGAAATTAAAAATTCAGTAGAGCATTCAAAGGCAGACTTGAGCAGGCAGAAAAGAGAATCAATTCACTTAAAAATAAGACAATGGAAATGCTCAAGTCTGAGGAACAGAAAGAAGAGAGATTGAAGAAAAGTGAACAGGGCCTAAAAGACCTGTGGGACACCATCAAGTGGATCGGTATTTGCATCATGGAATTCCAAGAAGAAGAAGACAGAGAAACGGAGAGAGAATATTTGATGAAATAATGGCTGAAAACTTCCCAGTTTGATGGGATCCAAACCTCCCAAATTTGATGTAAACATCCAAGAAGCTCAAGGAACTTCAGGTAAGATGAAATGAAGGAGACCAACATGGAGATAAATTATAATCAAACTTTCGAAAGACAAAGGCAAAGAGAGAATCTTGAAAGCAGCAAGAGAGAAGCAACTCATCACATACAAGGGATCCTCAATAAGAATATGAGCAGATTTCTCAACAGAAACTTTGGAAGACCGAAGGCAGTGGGCTGATATATTCAAAGTGCTGAAAAGTACCTGTCAACCAGTAATCCAAAATCTGGCAAAAGTGAGGGAGAACTTAAGGTATTCTCAGAGAAAAGCTGAGGGAGTAGGTTACCACCAGGCTTGTTCTGCAAGAAATGCTTAAGGGAGTCCTGCAAGGTGAAAAAACATGTAATCATCTCAATTGATACAGAAAAAGAATTTGAAGAGATTCAACAGCCTTTTGTGATGAAAACACTCAACGTCTAGGAAAAGAAGGAGAACACCTTGACAAAATAAAAACCATACATGAAAAACTTACAGCTATCATATTCAACTGTGAAAGCTAAAAGCTTTTCCTCTAAAATCAGGAACAAGACAAGGATGCCCACAGTTGCTACTTTAATTCAACACAGTATTGGAAATTCTAGCCAGAACAATTAGGCAAGAAAAATAAATAAAAGGCATCCAAATTAGAAAGAAGTAAATTGATCTGTTTGCAGATGAAATGATTATTTATATATATATATGTGTGTGTATATATATATGTGTGTGTGTGTGTGTGTGTGTGTGTGTATATAAAACTCTAAATATTCCCAAGACAAACTGTTGGAGCTGATAAAGGAATTCATCAACAGTGTATGTAGCAGGATACAAAGTCAATGCACAAAAAGCAGTTGCATTTCTATATTGTAACACTGAACAATAAAAAAAAGAAATTACAAAACCAATTCCATTTATAATAGCATCAAAAAGAATTTAAAAAAATACTTAAATATCACCAGACTAAAAAGGTAGCCCACAGAATATCCAGAATATATAGAGAACTCCCAAAATTCAACAACAAAAAGCAAACAACCTGATTCAAAAACGGGCAAAGGACCTGAATAGACAATTATCCAAAGAAGATACACAAATAGCCATTAAACACATGAAAAGATATTCAACATCAGTGACCATCAGGGACATGTAAATCAAAACCACAATGAGATACCTCCTCACAGTTATTAGGATGGCTACTATCAACAAAATAGAAAATAACCAATGTTGGTGAGGTTGTGGAGAAATTGGAACCCTTGTGCACTCTTGGTGGGAATGGAAAATAATGTGGTCACTATGGAAAACAGTAGGGTGCTCCTCAAAAAATCAAAAACAGAATTACCATATGATCCAACAACTCCACTTTGTGGTATATACTCAAAAGAATTGAAAGCAGAACCTTGAAGAGACATTTGTACATCTATCTTAGCAGCATTATTTACAATAGCTAAAACATGGAAGCAACCCAATGTCCATCAACAGATGAATGGAAAAGCAAAGTGTCACATAAACATACAATTGAATGTTATTTAGCCTTAGAAAGAAAGGAAATTCTTACATATGTTACAAGATGGATGAACTTTGTGCTAAGTGAAATAAGCCAGTCACAAAAAGACAAATACTGTAAGTTTCCATTTAGAGTAGTCAAAATTATAGAGACAGAAAGTGGAATGGTGGCTGCCAGGGACTGGGGGGAGGGAGGAGAGAATGAGGAGTTTTGGTTTAATGGGTATACAGTTTCAGTTTTACAAGATGAAAGGATCTACGGAGATGGACGGTGGTGATGGTTGCATAACATTATGAATGCATTTAATATCATTGAATTGTACACTTAAAATGATTAAGGTGGTAAATTTTATGTGTATTTTATCGCAATAAAAAATATAAACAATTCATTTAAAATTTGCCAGGCATATTTGTATTGTTTTACAAGTATCAAATTAATGACCATAAGAGATAGGCATTATTATTATTCCCATTTCATAGATGAGAAAACTAAGGCATAGCAAAATTAGGAAACATGCCAAGGTTGTAAAGCTATCAAGATGAACTGGGACTCAAACACGAGCAGTCTGCCCTCAGAGTCTGCACTCTGAATCTGTGATCAATAATTTCTCAATTAACACTGAACTGTATGTACTGCTATTTCCTCTTATTTTTTGTGAGTTCTTCTGGTAAAGAAGTCTGAAAAGAACCTGGTAATTTCAGGTAAAGATAAATTAACTTAAATAAAAAGATTAAAGAATTAACATTGTGCCTGCAACGAGACAGAGGCTGTGTGTCTTGTCACTTCTCTGGGACAACGAGGGTGTCAATGTCTGACATCATATGTACTTAAACCCATGTTTGGTTGGAGGGAAGGAGGGAGAGGGAAAAAAGGGAAAAAAAAGAAACAGAAAATGAAAGGCTGTTGAAAATAGGTTACAGATATTGGAATAACTACTTTTCCAATAAAGATCAAATGAGGTTATAATAAATTACTTAATCCATCTAGTCTTTGGTTAGCTTATCTCTACCACATGGTCAATAACAGTAACTACTCCATAGGGTTGCTGTGAAAATCAAACATTTAATACATATTAAGTACATAGGAGAGTACCTGGCATGTAATAAGTACTTAATTAATATAGCTATAATGTTATTATATTTTATATGAGGCAAATTGAGGCAAATTATACTGTCAGATTCATGACACCATATAAACTATGTTTCTGCCCTGAACATTTGTTACTTTTAAGAGTTCGGCTTCATTCTTAAGTATGCTTGTATTACTGCACTTTGTGCTCTTGGCTATTTTCTCATTTTTACAAGAGTGTGACAGATTACTTTCACGGGAAAATAGGATTAATTTAAAATGTTGCTTTGGGGGAAATGTGGCAAAAATATCTACTTGAGTCACGAAAGGAAGCCTTGAACGTTTCTTCAAATCTCATATAATTCCATCCCTCTATCCCTCCTTCCCCTTCATCTCTCCATCCATCCATCCATTCATCCAAAAAGCATCTGCTTCTATTTCTGGGATTAGCAGTCTTTTACAAGCATCATGCCAAAGTTTGGTCTCATTTTGTGTGTGTGTGTGAGGATGGGAAAGGAAAGGAAAAGACACTTATGACTTGACCTTGGGCTGTCACTTCCCAGTGGGCCGGAGACTCAGAACCTGTTGAGGAGGCAGCAGGCAAGGGACAGTCCTTCTCAGGAAGGAAGAGAAGAGCCAGGGACATGTTTCATTCAATAAGAGTTCTCGTCAGTAAAACTATCTTTGACTTGTAGGACATAGGTTGCCAATCTTTAGAGTAAAAAATCGTAATTGCATTTATACCGTGAAATCTACTCATTCCTTTTATTTAGGCATAAATGCTTACTTTCATAATTACTGCTTATTTATATTTCTAATAATGGCTACTTATGAAATCTCCCTTTACAAATTCTCCTTTACAGTACTGGTATAGATGTTAAGACACCCTTTCATATCTAATGAAACCTATACAGAATGTAGTTTGTTACTAGCCAATTCACATTTTATAACATTTTTGGATGATGATGATTTTGATAAAATAAACAGTCTTCATGGATTTTCAAAATATTACTAACCAGTCGACAACATAAATATGTAGGAATCTATGAATGGGCACGTGACTTTATGTGTCTTAATTAGAGCAAAACATTTAAGGAGAAATGTAGCAAATTCAATTCCAAGATATTACAGTGTTATCCTGTGTCCCAAGCCAGTGTTATTTTTAAACGCTTCAGAATAACCATCTAAATGAAGTGGCAAAAATTACACACATATTTCTGGAGAACATATTTTTCTGTTCTCATATTATTTAGCTAAGTTTTCTGCATCTCTATTCTAGCTGCTCTCTCTATTAACAGGTATTATGATGGCATATTAAGGGACATTGAGTCTGGAGGTGACGTGAACACCCCATTGATGTGTTTTGATTTTAAATTCTTTCACTATTTGGTTTCCAGTTTAATACCACTATCCAATTAAATGGTATAGGTTTTGCACACTTACGGGGACCTGCAAACGGATTGCCGAGAATCCTTTGTGTTAAAAGTGATGAGCACCTCAAATGAAAAATTGAAATGTAAAATGTTTAAGCAAGTGCTAGTAATTTCCATATTTGAAGTTTAGTTCATTCACCTCAAGGGCAGACTGCTCAAATAAATTGATTTCGTTCCTTCAGAAAAGACAATAAACAAAGATGTCAACTTTGGCGACATTCATTCCTGGGGCTCGACTGATTGTTCCTGGAAACTGGCAGATAGAAGTGGGTCAAAGAAGCCTCTGAACCTGTTTCAGGTACAAACTTCTGAAGCTCGTCAGAGTCCATAGGAGCTGGGGGAATATTCAGAGAGGTCAGGCGGAATCTAGTCTGAAAACCAAACTCTAATTCTCTTCTTAGAAATATCTTATGCTCTTTCATTTATGTCCAAAAATGAACAAAAGCCAGAGAATTATCCTCACACGCGCACAGTATTGCATAGGGGACAATTCAAATCTTTAGCTTTTTTACCTTTAGGTTGTGTATTCAGATAAGACAAATTAATGATAAAACACAATAAGACATCCTCAAATAGAGCCTCAAGGCCAAAAAAGGAAGTATATAAATATATTTGAAAAGCCTACCAAATCAAGACCTTTTTTCTACTATGTTGTAGACATACTTTAAAACATAAATGAAGCACAGAAAATCAAGAGTATCAAAGATAATATACTCTCATCTGAGCCACTGAGTGACCTATCAGTTCTTATGAGTTCCTAACTTTTTAGTACATTATAAAACTCAGATCAATATTTAGACAGAGAGGACTGTTGAGAATTGTCAAATCTATCAAAGCATTTGCTATCTTTGGGTGAGTTTTACCTGCCATGATAGCAAAGAGAACAGATTTTTAAAAGGTATTAAGCACATATTGAAAATATTCAGGACCTCATGTAAATGTGTTTAATTTTCTTCATTCCAATAAAAGCTTATGAATTATTGATAAGAGACAAAATGAAAGAAAGAATAAAGTAGAAGAAAGAAGATAGGAGGAAAGAAGGAAAAAAAATTTGACCTTTTGCTTCTTCAAAGTGTAGCATTTAATTTTAAACCTCTATGTCTCCTTGCTTTTATTATGACTAATTTTTTTTTCAGTATTTACATGCATGTAGCATTGATATTCTGTATTTAGAAGTACAATCCTTTAATATGTTAGAGATTTTAATACATTGCTAAAATGGTCTGTACCCACTTTAAAATCTTGCTGATAAGTAAAGTCCAGCAATAAAGTAAAACTAAAATAGAAATACTCTTTGTCTGAAATTTTATTCACTCTAAAGTGTTATTTCTAAATCTAACTCTTCTCTTGGCTTTAAAAAGAAACACTACAGCCCATAAATCCCGCAATGTATTAATGTCTTTTGGGGGACCAAGAGGCTTTGGACAAAATCTTACACAAATTTGTTCAAAATTCATAAATCTTATACAGATGATGTCAAATGTTCTTTTTTAACACTTCAGAATGAAGTTAAACTACGAAATGCTTAAAATGTTACTGCTCCACTTTTGGATTAAAAAAACACATGACTTTCCCTGTGAAATATTACTGAACCCATTTATGAGCTAACGAATGTAACAGAAGAAAATCAAGTAAAAATAAAAATTTTAACTAAATTGACTTTTCCTTTGGAAGTTTCCCTTGCAACTGATCTCATTTTGTAGCTCATATACTAAGTCTCATAGCTCTTTTAACTTTCTATAAACATGATATAGACATGATCATGACCTTGACTTCATTTAGAGTTTCCCCTGGTGTTTTATGTATTTTCTTATTTTTCATTATTCTCTTACTTCTTTCATTTCACAATCATGGCGTTCCTATTTTTTGGATGCTTACCAATCTGTCAATATTATTTGGGTATTAGAGGTCCTTGAAACTATTATGCAACCCATACCTAATCCACAATACGAATCACTGTGTCAATACATTCATAATTCACATTATGACATCTCCATAGGAGGAATCTGGGTAAGTACTGTGAAAAGATATTAAAATGGGTGCACGAAACACAGCTAAGTGCGTTTTGTGTGGTGTGAACAATATCTGGCAGGGCAGCTGACCCAGCTTCTCTTCTGCAGCCTGTGCTACTATACAGGGCAGCTGTGAAATTTCATTCAGGGAAACATATAAAACATTCTGGCTTAAAAGAGCTTAGGTTATGACAATCCTTTTTAAACAATAATCTGTTACCTTTTATCTTAGAAAAATAAAGCTAAATAAAATTTCTGTGAAATCATATTAAAAGAAATGCTTGATTCCATCAAAATGAGGGATTTGGGATAGGAGTCACCACCCAGCCAGCTTCCAGCCTTGTTATCTGATTGGTGCTTTTGTGCATGTGTATGTGTGAGCGTCTAAAAGAGGGGATTTACCGTATTTATAGCTACTGTAATACCCCAAATAAATCCTTGTCATAATCCATTATAGTTTTTCATTTCTTATTTATATGTGCTTTTTTGGTAATAATCTCTAATAATCAACCTATGTCTCTAATATTTTCAGCAACCAAGATCTTTATAAGATCTAACTTGTAAAGTTTCCCTAACAGCAGCTTACTATATCAAGTTGTCTTGTTTCTTCATTTAAAAATTATTATTATTATTATTTTTTGTAGTACGTGGGCCTCTCACTGTTGTGGCCTCTCCCGTTGCGGAGCACAGGCTCCGGTTGCACAGGCTCAGCGGCCATGGCTCACGGGCCCAGCCGCTCCGCGGCACGTGGGATCCTCCCGGACCGGGGCACGAACCCGTGTCCCCTGCATCGGCAGGCGGACCCTCAACCACTGCGCCACCAGGGAAGCCCCTAAAAATTATTTTTTAAAGATAAAATGTATCTCTACTTCTACCAAATAATCCACAGAAATCATAGTACTTAAATTACCCATAAATACTAAACACATATATTAAAAATATATTCACAGTTACTATGGAATACCAAAAAATGAGGTTGACAACATACTTTCAAGATCTGGGGGTACAGAATAGAGTGACTCTTCATGTCATTTAATCCTGCCCATTAGAATGAGGTCAGTTATATTAAAAGAGGTCACTTCTATACAAACATGAATATCACAATGAATGTCTGCTTCCCTATCAAATCCATCATTTTTTCTGAACATAGAGAAAGAACCTTTTCACCTTGCTCCCATCAGTGTGGAAAGACAGATGTGTGAGCAAACCACTTAGCTAATATAAACCTTTACTGTTGTCACTCCTTTTAATCATGGCTGTGCTACCAAGTCAATATGAGGCCTTCTTGAAATTATTCATGGAAATGGGAATCCGTTCTCTCACTGAAGCTTAAGTGCATGCTGGATGAAAGCAAGGATCTCTCAGTGAATAGTGGAAAGATCAAGTTCAATCTCCATGCACCTGCACTGTATACCCCTCTGTAGGAAAACAGGCCACCAAGGTCCTTATGCGTTTAACTGTCTCTTCCCAGAGCCCAGCGGCAGCTGGGACGTGGCCATGCTAAAAGAACCTGCAGCCACTATCTGAAAAACAAAAGCCAAGCTGCAGTGATTCAGTAGGCTGTCTAAATAAAGTCAACCTTTCTGTGATTATCTACAGGCAACTTCTTTTGAAAACTGCTGAATATTAAACCAATCTCCAGGTCTTTGGCACCTGAGTTTATGCTTAAAATTAACGAGAACTTTGTGCTTCTAAGAAAGCACGGATTAATTTAGTTGCTGGAGATAACAATTTGGCCCTTGTGGGGACCTCAGGATCGAAACAGTCCTTGATGCTCTCAACAACCACGCAATCCTTTTGTTATCTGTTGTGGTTTGATGTATGGAATCTCCCAGGCAGGACTAGATTAATGTGCTATGTATCTCAAAAAGACAGAATCGGAAAGTGGGAAAAAAACTTGGGTTACCAGAACTAATAAACTGTGCGTGTATATCAAGGGTAGAAAGAAAAAACTGAAACCCCTGAGGACCAGTTTTGCAGGGTATTTATAGTTTACTGCTTAGCATCAGTACTGTCACAACATGGCTCAGATAATGCCTCTAATGGGGACAGAGTCAGCTAGCCTGCTTGGGAGGAAGGATGCTGTAAAATTGTGTTTACCACAACTGTCTGCTCTTTAGGTCCCGGAATATCAAGTTTCCTGGCATCTAAAGTTCCACACTTTGAATGTGGGATAGAATATGGTTACTCCAGCAGGTGAGCACTCGTCTCAGCCTAATCTTTTCCATCAGATCAGTTTTGTAAAATGATCCCTCACCGTGGGTATGCAGCACTCCTATGACTCTTATAGTTGCAAGGGTTTGGGTCTCAAAGTGTTGGGGGATGGGATCAGAGGACCCATAAGGCTCATTCTGACTATGAACTGGCAATTGGCGCTGCTTGTGTTTGCTGAGATCTTGGACTGCTTTAACAGAGGGAGGATGGCAGGCAAATGGCTACATAATGTCCTTGCTTTCACTCAACATGCACTTAAGCTTCAGTGAGAGAAAGGATCCCATTGCTATGAATAATTTCAAGAACGTCTCATACTGATCTGGTAGTAGAGCCATGATTAAGAGGAGTGCAGGTACGAAGGCTCCACATTAGCTCCGTGGCTTGGACATGCATCTGTCTTTCTGCTTTGACAGGTACAGGGCGAAGAGGACTCTTCCTCCACGTTCAGTGCCATATCTGGAGCAGCCCTCCCAGGTTGTAGGACAGGATGGCAGTGGGCAGCAACATGTGCTCTGACAGCAGAGTGTTTGGTGGTAGAGCCCAGCTACATCCCTTACAGACATGTGACCCCAGACAGATTACTTAAATCCCGTGCTTCTGATGTTTCATGTGTAAGATACTTCATGCGTAAAATGGGATTATAGTACCACTTTCTTCATAGGGTACTCTAAGGATTAATGAGAGAAACATGCAAAGCCCTTAGAAGAGTGCCTGGTGTATAGTAACAGCCCAATAATTGCTAGATAATTTTATCATTATCAGCAACTACATGGGAAGATTCTAAGAATAACTTAAAGCAAAACATGAATCAAGTAATCAGAAGCATTAAATTTTATGCTTACTAATTAGAGAAGCTCGTTTGCTAAGGATAAGACTTTTTGCTCTCTTTCGTTAAGAATTTTAAGAAGCTTGGAAAAATTTCTTCATGAGAATAAAAATAAAAACTATCTAGTTTATGAGAAGGGTATCAAAATTTGTCTATTTTCTCTCTTTTTTTTTTTCACTAAGGTAAACTTTGCATCCTTGAAATGCACAGATCTTAAGTGTACAAATCGATAAATTTTGATAACTTTTATATACCAAAGTAATCGTCAGCCAAACCAAGATATAGAACATCTCCATGCCTTCAGAAAATTCCCTTTCCCCACAACCACTGTGCTTCTTACTGTAGATTCGTTTCATCTGTATTGAATTTCACATAAATTAAATCATACTATATGTACTCTTTCATACCTGGCTTCTTTTGTCTAAATTAATGATTTAAAGTTGTATCTACGTCATTGAATGTATCAGCACTTTGTTCTTTTTTTCTTCTGAATAGTAATCCCTTGTATGAAATGTTCAATTTGTTTACTGACAAACATCTGGACTGTTTTAATTATTAGCAATTATGAATACAGTTGCTATGAATATTCTTCTACAATATTTTTGTGGATATGTTTTCTCTTGGATAAATACATAGAAGTAGAATTTCTTGCTCAAAGGAACATACATATATTTAACTTGAAAAGAAATTGCCAGTTATCCAGTGGTTGTACTATACTACACTCTGATCAGCAGTGTAGGAAAGTTCCAAGGCACCATACATATACTCATCAGTATTGGTGTTAATGTATTTTTAGTTTTAACGTTATCATGAGTGTGAAATGGTATCATATTGAAGTTCTGGTTGTCTTTTTATTATTAATTTATAGGAATTCTTAATATAAGTCCTTTGTAATATATGTAAATTACAAATATTTTCTCCTGTATATGACTGCCTTTTCATTTTCTTAACAGAGCTTTTGAGGAATAAAAGTTTTCAATTTTGATGAAGTCTAATTTATCAAATTTTTGATCAGTCTCCTTAGGGGCTATTAAATTTATTGAACTTTTCAAAGAACCACCTTTTGATTTTGTTCATATCCCTTATTGTTTGTCTATTTTCTATTTCATTTTTTCTGCTCTTATTTCCTTCTTTCTACTTATATTTGGCTTAATTTGCTCATCTTCTTAAACTTCTTAAATTGGAAGCTTGGATCATTAGTTTTAAGTGTTCTTTCTTTCAAATAGTAAATTTTCTCCTTAGTATTATTAGCAGAATCCTACAAATTTGGGTATATTGTATCTACAATATTATCATTCAATTGAAATATTTTGTAATTTTCCTTAGGATTTCTTATTTGATCTCCACAGTATTTAGAAGTAGTTTTACTTTTCACAAATTTGGGGATTTTTTTGATATCTATTGCTTCTGATCCTCATTTGATTCTTTTCTAGTCAGAGAACATAGTCTATAAGACTTCATTCTTTTGAAATTTAAGACATTTTTATGGTTCAACATATGGTCTATCTTGGTGATTACTTCATGCATAGTTGGAATAAAATCTATATACTACAATTGGGAACAGTGTTCTATATATAGCAACCAATTCAAGATGGTTGATAGTATAGTTTAAATCCACATTCTTCCTATTGTTTTGTCTAATTATAAAAAAATTACGGGACTTCCCTGGTGGTCCAGTAGTTGAGACTTTGCAATCTTTTTTTTTGTTTGTTTGTTTGTTTTTTATGGTACGCGGGCCTCTCACTGTTGTGGCCTCTCCCATTGCGGAGCACAGGCTCCGGACGCGCAGGCCCAGCGGCCATGGCTCACGGGCCCAGCCGCTCCACGGCATGTGGGATCTTCCCAGACCGGGGCACAAACCCGCGTCCCCTGCATCGGCAGGTGGACTCTCAACCGCTGTACCACCAGGGAAGCCCGGCACTTTGCATTCTTATGCAGGGGGTGCGGGTTTGATCCCTGGTCAGGGAGCTCGGATCCCACGTGCCTCGTGGTCAAAGGACCAAAACATAAAACAGAAGCAGTACTGTAACAAATTCAATAAGGAGTTTAAAAATGGTCCACATCACAAATTCTTACAAAGGTATAACCTTCCAAAACTGGACCAGGAAGAAACAGAAAATATGAACAGACCAGTCACAAGTAATGAAATTGAAACTGTGATTAAAAATCTTCCAACAAACAAAAGTCAAGGACCAGATGGCTTCACAGGTGAATTCTATCAAACATTTAGAGAAGAGTTAAAACCCATTCTTCTCAGACTCTTCCAAAAAATTGCAGAGGAAGGAACACTCCCACACTCTTTCTATGAGGCCACCATATGACAAAGATACTACGAAAAAGAAAATTACAGATCAATATCACTGATGAATATAGATGCAAAAATCCTCAACAAAATACTAGCAAACAGAATCCAACAGCACATTAAAAGGATCATACACCATGATCAAGTGACATTTATCCCAGGTATGCAAGGATTCTTCAATATATGCAAGTCAATCAATGTGATAAACCATATTAACAAATCGAAGAAGAAAAACCATATGATCATCTCAACAGATGTAGGAAAAGCTTCTGACAAAATTCAACACCCATTTATGATAAAAACTCCCCAGAAAGTGGGCATAGAGGGAACCTACCTCAACATAATAAAGGCTGTATATGACAAACCCACAGCAAACATCATTCTCAATGGTGAAAAATTGAAAACATTTCCTCTAAGATCAGGAACAAGACAAGGATGTCCACTCTCACCACTATTATTCAACATAGTTTTGGAAGTCCCAGCCACAGCAATCAGAGAAGAAAAAGAAATAAAAGGAATACAAATGGAAAAGAAGAAGTAAAAGTGTCACTGTTTGCAGATGACATGATACTATACATAGAGAATCCTAAAGATACCACCAGAAAACTACTAGAGCTAATCAATGAATTTGGTAAAGTTGCAGGATACAAAATTAATGCACAGAAATATCTTGCTTTCCTATACACTAATGATGAAAAATCTGAAAGAGAAATTTAGGAAACACTCCCATTTACCATTGCAACAAAAAGAATAAAATACCTAGGAATAAACCTACCTAGGGAGACAAAAGACCTGTATGCAGAAAACTATAAGACACTGATGAAAGAAATTAAAGATGATACCAACAGATGAAAAGATATATATACCATGTTCTTGGATTGGAAGAATCAATATTATGAAAATGACTATACTACCCAAAGCAATCTACAGATTCAGTGCAATCCCTATCAAACTACCACTGGCAGTTTTTACAGAACTAGAACAAAAAATCTTAAAATTTGTATGGAGACACAAAAGACCCTGAATAGTCAAAGCAGTCGTGAGGGGAAAAAAATTGAGCTGGAGGAATCAGACTCCCTGACTTCAGGCTATACTACAAAGCTACAGTAAACAAGACAATATGGTACTGGCACAAAAACAGAAACATAGATCAATGGAACAAGATAGAAAGCCCAGAGATAAACCCATGCACCTATGGTCAACTAATCTATGACAAAGGAGGCAAGGATATACAATGGAGAAAAGACAGTCTCTTCAATAAGTGGTGTTGGTAAACCTGGACAGCTACATGTAAAAGAATGAAGTTAGAACACTCCCTAGCACCGTACACAAAAATAAACTCAAAATGGATTACAGACCTAAATGTAAGACTGGACACTATAAAACTCTTAGAGGAAACATAGGAGGAACACTCTTTGACATAAATCACATCAAGATCTTTTTTGATCCACCTCCTAGAGTAATGGAAATAAAAACAAAAATAAACAAATGGGACCTAATGAAACTTAAAAGCTTTTGCACAGAAAAGGAAACCATAAACAAGACGAAAAGACAACCCTCAGAATGGGAGAAAATATTTGCATATGAAAATGGACAAAGGATTAATCTCCAAAATATATAAACAGCTCATGCAGCTCAATATTTTTTAAAAAAACAACCCAATCCAGAAATGGGCAGAAGACCTAAATAAGACATTTCTCCAAAGAAGACATATAGATGGCCAAAAAGCACATGAAAAGCTGCTCAACATCACTAACTGTTAGAAAAATGCAAATCAAAACTACAATGAGATATCACCTCACACCAGTTAGAACGGGCATCATCAGAAAATCTACAAACAACAAATGCTGGAGAGGGTGTGGAGAAAAGGGAACCCTCTTGCACTGTTGGTGGGAATGTAAATTGATACAGCCACTATGGAGGTTCCTTAAAAAACTACAAATAGAATTACCATATGATCCAGCAATCCCACTACTGGGCATATACCCAGAGAAAACCATAATTCAAAAAGACACATGCACCCCAATGTTCATTGCAGCACTGTTTACAATAGCTAGGTCATGGAAGCAACCTAAATGCCATTGACAGATGAATGGATAAAGAAGATGTGGTACATATATACAATGGAATATTACTCAGCCATAAAAAGGAACGAAATTTGGTCATTTATTGAGACGTGGATGGATCTAGAGACTGTCATACAGAGTGAAGTAAGTCAGAAAGAGAAAAACAAATATCGTATACTAACGCATATATGTGGAACCTAGAAAAATGGTACAGATGAACTGGTTTGCAGGGCAGAAGTTGAGACACAGATGTAGAGAACAAACGTATGGACACCAAGGAGGGAAAGATGCGGTGGGTTGGGGATGATGGTGTGATGGATTGGGCGATTGGGATTGAGATGCATACACTGATGTGTATAAAATTGATGACTAATAAGAACCTGCTGTATAAAAAAATAAATAAAAAATTTAAAAAAATGGTCCACATCAAAAAAATTATAACTTCTTCCTGATGTATGACCTTTTTATCATTTGATATGTTCCTCTTTACCTCTGTTGCTACTCCTTGTCTTTAAGTCTACTTAGTCTGATATTTAGTAGCCACTCAAGTTTTCCCATGGTTAGGTTTGCAGGATATATATTTTTCTATTGTTTTACCTCAAAATCTTTTACCTAAAATCATTTTACATCTCTTATAAACAGTATATAGTTGGATCTTGTTTTTAAAAAGTCAGTCTGATAATCGATGTTTTAAATTGGAGTGTTTATTCTCTTTATATTTAATATAATTATTGGTATGGCTGAATTTGGTCTGCCATTTTGCTATTTGTTTCCTTTGAATTCATCCATTACCTGGTCAAATTTTTCCTCCTCTCTTGCCTTCTTTAGGTTAAACAAATATTTCTTAGAATTCCATTTAAATTTATCTCTACACTTAAAAATTTTTTCTTTAGTAGTTGCTGAGCATGATGTTAACATGTGTTAAAATCACTTATGGTTGAAATTTTATCCAGTAAGTTGTCAATTCATTACTGTAACTGAAATAATAACATTTGGTCACAGTAGCTTATTGTACTGTTATGAATTAGTGTTAAATTAACTCCTGTCTTTGTTACCCAAGATACATTTTAAAACTTGCATGGTATTATTTGAACACTGCAGAATAAAATTAAAGCAGCAATTAGTCTGAATGGAACAGTAAGCCACTGGAAACCTAGCTGTTGAAAATAATAAACTAAATTTACCATCTAATGGATTAAAATACTGTCTTTAAAGCTTTATGCCTTTTAAAAAATAGCATACCTTTTCTCTCACAAAAAAAATTTTTTTTTGCTTGCTTAAACTGGTTCAGCTTACTACATGAGCCATAAGCATTGATTTAAGCTCACATGAAAACACTTAGTGTTGATGTCATAAAACCCCAAGGATGGTCACCAAGGTCAGCAGGCTCCAAATACATATTGGCGTGCCCTTTATATATTAATAGGAGGCTCCATTTTCCATTCCCCTCAGAAATGTTTTATGAGTTCTTTCAACTCCTGGACACCGTACCCTGACCTCTCCCACTCACTCTTGCCCCATTGCTTTGTATCCTATTATACTGAGAAACTAGCAAGCCCAGATGAACTCCCTCAACTTCTCCCTCTCACCTGGCTCATTTCATTAATGTGGACTGACCTGCCCCCACTTGCACATATATCACTTCTTTCTCAGTCATCTCTCAACTCCTTTTCTTCATGTCCTTTTTCTCCTCCACACCTCTAACATGTAAATATGCCCCTAAATAAAATAACAGAAATCTCTACTTCTCTTCTCACCAAGCTTCTTTTAAGTAGCAGTGTGTCCTGTTTGACTTCAATTTCCTTATTTCCTATCGACTTCTCAGATTCTGTCTGGGGATTGTGCAGCTGTGGACTGTAGAACTGCCAGGTCAAGGTCAACAAATATCAACAAGCTACCTAATCTAATGGTCACTTTTCTTTTTTTTTTAACTTGTCTTGTCTGCAGCATTGACATTGTTCTCTACTCCCTCCTTGAACTTTTCTTCTTCTTTGTTTTCTGTGATACCAAACTCTTCTGATTTTCCTGCTGTCTCTTTTACTCTGTTTTCAGTTTCCTTCACAAAATCTCAAATGCTGTGTTCCCTCCTTAGTTCTCTTCCCTCTTCACTTATATATTATTCTTTTGTAATCTCATTCACTCTGATAACTTCAACTATCATTTATATGTTGATGATGCCGAAACTTATATCATTTGCTTATATTTCTCAAGTGAGTTTCAGATTTGCATAGAAAAATGCCGACTGGACATCTTCATCTGGATGTCCCACAGACACTGCAAAGTCAGTATGCCCAGTTTAAATCCTTGCCTCTCCTAAAAACCTGTTCCTCTTCCTGGTTCCCCTCTTAACAGCACCATCATCCACCAGATAATTAAACCCAAGCCCTGGGAGCCATCTCAGTCACTTTCCTATCACATAAATCACACATCCAATCAGATATTAGTTATGTAGCTTCTACTCATTAAATATATTTCTCCTATCCATTCTATCTCCTTTATTCCCATTATTAACCACTACTTTAGTTTAGCCTCTCACTTTCTTCTATGAATTACTAGTAGTCTCTTAACTAGTTTTCTTGGTCTCAGTCTCACTCCTTTCCCACGATCCCTCAAGAATGACCTGCTAAACATGGAAAACTTTTCATGACACTCCTTTGTCTAAATGATGTCAATGGCTGCCAGTGTCTTCAGGATAAAGTTTAAACTCCCTTGCCTAACATTAAACATTAAAGGCTATGAGCCCTGAAGCCCCTACTTGTCTTTCAACCTCACCATCCATCACTACTTGTGTATATCTTTACCCTAACCAAGTAAACTGTGGCCACTAGAGTTAGCTAAATAGAGTTTGATGTTTCATGCTACTGAACCTCTCTGTCTTTGCTGATCCCTCTGCTGAAATGTCATTCTTCTGTCCCTTCTCTATACAAATCTTAACCACACTTCAAAACTCGGATCAAGCATCATCTCTTCTGGGAAGCTTTCCCATAATTCCAGTTTTATTTAGGTGCCTTTTCTCTGCCCTCATGGTTTTTCCTCAATCTATCTTTGCACTTTCCACACTATACTTAATTATTGATTTACTACTCTATCTCATCCCACTAGACTACCTGCTTCCTCAGAGTATGCACAGCCCTTGTTTATCTGTGTATCTCCATCTCCTACTAATGGGCATATTGCATAGTAGTTTAAGAAATGTTTCTTGAATAAATCAAATCAAGTCAAACCAAATCAACACGAAAGTTAATCATCTAATTTTCTAGTGACAGACGCATTATTTTAGTAGCACAAGGCAATTAATCATGATCACTAGGCATTTCATACTAAAAAAACCTATAATAATAACTTTATACATGTTGATTACCCTAGGAAGGGTCACAAGAAATATTGGGTCACACAAAAACTGCTCCTGGGGCCCCTCATAAATCCCAGGTTCCAAATCTAATGGTACACGGAAGTCTTTTTCCTCCAACAGGAGATCCCCAAGCCCACGTTTCTGACAAGAAGAGAGCCGGCAGAAAATTATATAGGAGATGAGCACAGAAAGAAAGGTAGGCATTGATCAATGAGAGGATGTAGTAAAACATTCTGCTGATGGCAAATGGGGAGTGTATTTAGAGCTGCTTCTTGGAAGCCATGTGTGTGTATTTCTTGAGAGGTTCTGCTGCATCATTTTGTTCTATGTTATATCAGAAGCATAAACTCTACAAATCCTGATAAAGGAGAAAATGTATATTCCGATGTGATTTTTCTTTTACTTTTCCTATGCTGGATAACAATTTTTTAAACAGTTGGGTTGAAAAAATCAAAATAAAGGAGAAAATGTATATTCCAGTGTGATTTTTCTTTTGCTTTTCCTATCCTGGATAACAATTTTTTTAAAACAATGGGTTGAACAATGAAATTAAAATTTTTGTGGGTCAAAAATGCTAAAAAAAAAATAAGCAATTTCATATGGTTCAACAAAATAAAGAAAATGTAACTTTTACTAAAATAAATAAATTTGTAACTGCTAAAATGGACTAATTTTCACATACTATACTAAACATGAGCTATAACAAACATAATGCTTCTGGGTCCCTTGCCTCTGCTGAGCAAGACACATTCTCGATGTGTAGACCGGGGTAATTTCTAGTTGCCACCAATTAAAGTGTTGCTTTAGAGGAGTCATGAGGTAAAGGTAAGGAACAACGGGTGGATTCAGTGTAAGAAATGGCATTCTTATTTGGGGGATTCTGGCAGAAAGAAATCAAGAATTCATGCAATACTTGATACTCAGTGTGGTCTGTGAACTGGTGGTTTCTGCATTATCTGAGAATTTGTTAGAAACGCACTGCAAAGAGTTGGGCTCCACCCTGGAACTACTAAAGCAGAAAATGCATTTTAACAACACTCTCTCTTCCTCCAGTGATTCCGATGCTTTTTAATATTGATGAAGAATTGCGTCAGACCACTCGTTCTCAACTGAACTTTACATGGGAATCACCTGAGGGCTTAAAAAGTATTGATGCCTGGGTCCCAGCTCCCTAGGCTGAGATTTAAGGGGTATGGAGAACAGCCTGAGCTCTGGGGTTTTATGAGCCAGAATAATAAAATTAGATGAGAATAACTGGACGTTTCCCATGTACATGTAAAGTTGAAAACCACTACTCCGGAAAAAATTCGAGGAGAGAAATTCTTAATCTTAGGGAACATTCAAAATAATATTCTGAAATATAAGAAATTTTCACTAGTATGGCACATATACACTTTATTACAGAGTTAGTGCTATCATGAAAAGTAGCCAAACAGAGCAAAAGATAAAACCAAGTGCCAAGATACTTGACAGTTTCAGAAACAGAAAGTGATAGATATTCAAGAGTCTGTCAAAAGGTAATAACAGTTTCCCTTTGCTTACAAGACTGTGACCTATGGGAAAGAAGTAGATGAAAAAAAAAAAAATAGCAAGGGAAGGTAGGGAAACAAGTGAAAGATAATTACTTTACTTTAATGATTTAAGTATTAAGGTAAAAAAAATAATTCGACTGAATAATAAATGAAACACTAGACACTTGATCAGTCGCTACAGACTAGGTAATAAAAATACGACCCTAGAGGTAGTCTAGTGAATAAGTCAGAATAATGTTCTAACATTTTATCTTTGGATGAAAAGTCTTATATGTTCAGAAATAGAAAACTAAACACAACAGGATCAGAATTTAGGCCAGTCATTCTGTAGTTCATTCAAAGTATTTCTGTATTAGCTCTTTGAAATCAATCACTTGGCAGATTTGTACCCCAGAATTAACTTAATCATGTTCTGCAAACTACTTAATTTAGTTATTTCAGCATCCCTTTGATGAAAACCCCAACTTCCAACTCAAGCACGCCGCCTTTCAGAATCCCAGTTTAGTAGACTTCCTAGCAATAAGAAGAAATGACAAACACAGTGCCACCTGCGTGATACAACAATGCTGTCTGGAGTGTCAATACTTTAAATATCATTAGCAATTAAGAACTTACATTCAAATATATTTTTAAAAGAAACTTAATTTTATCAAAGGAAAGAACCTTCAGAGGAACCAAGAGAGAATGCAGTTTTTGGTACCCTGATACATCTCAGTCAACAAATTTTAAATAATAAAATCAATCACAGGATTTTAGAGCTTGAAATAATTTTAACATCTGCAGTGTAGCAGAATGGTACAACTCAATTTGCTGAATTGAACTGAATCTGGTTGAAGATTTCACTTCTCAATTAAAAGACTTTGCCATTGATTCAACTTGCAAACCTTTTTCAGCCAGCCCTAAATATAATTTTATCCAGTTTGCATCTTGAAGACATGTACATTTCTATTTAGGTGGTGAGTGTCATTTGGAAGCAACTAATTAAAGGCCAAAGAAGGCATTCAATAGCTGTACCTGCTAAAATATATAGCTAGGTAATTCCTTAAAAATGCGACTCTTAAAAAAGCTTTTGCCAGGGCTTCCCTGGTGGCGCAGTGGTTGAGCATCTGCCTGCCAATGCAGGGGACGCGGGTTCGAGCCCTGGTCTGGGAAGATCCCGCATGCCGCAGAGCAACTGGGCCCAGTGAGCCACAACTACTGAGCCTGCGTGTCTGGAGCCTGTGCTCCGCAACAAGAGAGGCCGCGATAGTGAGAGGCCCGCACACCTTGATGAAGAGAGGCCCCCGCTCGCCGCATCTAGAGAAAGCCCACGCACAGAAACGAAGACCCAACACAGCCAAAAATAAATAAATTTAAAAAAAAAAAAAAAAAAAAAAAAAAAAGCTTTTGCCAGAATTTGAAAACCCAAGGAAGGTATAGTTTTAAGTGCCTATAACCATTATCCACAGAAATACATATATTTAAAGAATACTTTCTAGGAACCCTTTAATGGAGAATTAAACCTGAATTTCTCGAGAAACCTAGAAGTTTGAAAGAATTTAGTTTTCGATCATAAACACAGAGTAGCTCTGTAGTATGCAGAACACATGCCAGTGCTTCAGACACGACTCAGTTACACAGGAGAATGAATGCACTGTTTTTCAAAGAAAGGTTAAAATGGAAACTAATGCATAATTACACAGGAAGAGGAAATTTCATTTCCAAATACTTATAAGTATAATCAGTTAGAGTAGGTGTGAGTAAAACTCCTTACAGTGGCATCTCCCCTGTGAAGTTTCTAAGAGGCCTCAACTGCGAGGGGGCAGCCATGCTGTGAGGCTGCCAAGGACCTGGGATCCACGTCAAGACTAAATAAATTCACATCCCAGCTCTGCCACGTACTAGCGAGGTAAACTGACTTTTCTGTACCTTCGTTTCCTCAGCTATAAAATGGAAATACAAATAGGACCAATTACAGGGGTATTGTGTGAATTACATGAGTTAATATACGTGCAGCATTTAGAACTGTGCTTGGAACATAGCAAAGAGTGTCTTTCCTCTTCTTTTTTCTTTTCTTCCCCCCCCTCCCCCTCCTTCTCCTCCTTCATTTCTTCCTCCTACTTCCTCCTCCTCCTCTCCAGTCCTTCACTTAAATAAGGGAGCAGAAATGCTACTTAATTAGACATCTGTATTACTCGAAACTTAATATTATAAACATGCAAGTAGGAAGATTTCAGTTGGAGATAAAATGCTATCTTTACATTAGTTCTTCTGAGTTTTTGTATTCAGCCATTTACCATGGGAAATCAATGCTATATCTTACTAAGGGGACCTGCACTCCTTAGGAATCGTTCTCTTTTTTTTAGATTTTTTTTCAGTTTCTTTTCTCCAAACTATTTACAGAGCTTAGAATTTTTACTCAACCCTGAAGGCTAATGAAACTTCTCCAATCAAACGACTAGCTTGAAATTTGCAGAGGCTCTACCTAGACCTAATCTAAAATGCACAACTGAGATTTATCAATAGTGATTTAGCAGACTGGAACTCAGTTTGTGTCCTGAGACTGAGAATCCCTGTCGTGTTCCTTTGGTGTCCAGCTGTACAGAAATATTTTATGTTTTCATATCAAAGATGAAGGAAAATCTCCTGGAAAGTGAATATATAATCACATCAGCTATGGATTCCACTAAGAAAATCAACTACTTTAACTCAAAGAAATATCCCAGGAAGACTCAGAGCCGAGGTAATCCAAGATCTAAAGAAGATGACGTATGTAAAGGCAGAGAGTCTAGCTACACATTGACTGCTTTGAAAAATGTCACCCTCTTTTCTAGAAAATACAGACCTCTAAATTAAAATGGTTTTAAGAACAGCCAATTAAATCAAGAAAGAAAATGTGCTGCATTTCTTTGCAATAATACAGAGCAATTTATAAAAATGTCTTAGCTTGCATTGAAAAACAGTCTCAATAAATGTGAGAAAACATTTAAATTAGGCATCCTTTTTCATTATTACCTCAATCTTGCAAAAATGTTAAGCTGGAAGGAGGAGGAGGAGAACGATGCTGAATTCTGTTTTCAACATGTTTAATTAACTAATGAAGGTGGATTTAAATTGGCAATCCTTCCTACATCTCCATATTCCGTAAAATAAAAAGCAATGATAGCATGTTATCTTAATAAAGTTGCTGTAAAAAGTAATGTGTGATATCCCTTAAGTACTCTTCAACAGGAACATTTGTCTTAACACTGGTCAGGTTGGTCTGCTCTAACTGCACTTTTAGGAAAAGTGCTTTATAAACAAACCTAGCTATGAAAAGAGTTCCAATGTATAGACATATTTAAGTCTTACTGTGATATTTTGGAATTCTGATGGGTACCTGATGCATATTAATGATCTAAATATCATCTGAAAATCCAATAGTCAACTCTTCTAGTATGACAGAAAAGTCCTCCATTTCAATCTTGCAATTTGCTTAACTTGATGTCTCAGCATCATAAGATAGTTTTAATGCATCGCATTAAGAAAATCTTCAAAGTTTTATGATTCCTTGCTGCATTAAACAAAACACAAAACACTAAGTCATTGAGATGCTATTTGTAAAAAGTTTTAATGACCAAATAGCAGAGAAATGCCAGGTACTAAATCTTTATTACCATCTTGAAAGCTCTTTCGAATCTATGCTCTCTGAAAGCAGGGAATTTGTCTAAACCTTTTTCACTACCATAGCAACAAGCATGTAACAATCTCTTGCAATTAGCAGGCACTAGGCAGGAATAAATGAATGAATTCATGAACGAACAGTAAAAGTTTTAAACAGTTTTCCAGAAAATAAATCTCTTTCATTTTCTTTCACCCAGAGTATCTCATACTTATTTGATCACATGACTCTTTTGTGTTTTTTGTTAGCATTATGGAATATTTTGGTCATATTAAAGAAAAAAAAGAAAAGACAGCATGGAGAATAATATAACAAACACACATGTAACCACTACCCATGTTAAGAATTAAATGTAACAAATACAACAGAAGCCTCTGGGTACCTCTCCTCCACTTCATTCATCTCATACTATAACCCTCTCTCAAAATGAGGTAACCCCAACATGAGGACATGGGTTCACTAACATCCTGCTCTGAGAAATTTTGAACTAGGGGATTGCTAAAGTCCCTTCAAGCACCAAGATTTTATTTCTAGCGTGTATTATGTGGCAAATGGTCATCTGTGAAGCTATCCACTTACTGCATTAATACAATAATGAACAAGAAATTAATGAAATAAAACACTTTGCTACAGAAGCAAGACAAGGGACAAACGATGTAATAATGATATATATGAAGAGGCTAGGTAGCTTCTCTTTTAAGTAGACTGATCTAAAGATATAGATACAGATATATAGTAACCTAAGAAAACACAGAAGTAATTGTTACTTGACCTAGACTGAGTCATTTAGGAACTATTCTCTACAGTTATAGAGAAAAACATCTCTAACAATGTATATATTGGATTCTGACTTAGGATATCACCTGGGGCTGCAAAAGTAAAATTGTGTCTAGGTCGGTGTCACAGTGTACCCACGTTTACGTAAGAGATGCTGCTTAAGAAGAGGAAACCCCCTTCCTGAGCTGAATAAACAATTACTAATAACACATCTCTTTTATGAAATCCAGCATTCTATGATAGAGCTGCACATATAAATATGAACTAACATAATTTAATAGGAAAAGAACTATTTTTAAATTTTTAGTCAATATCTTTCTAAGCCTTGATAGTCACATGTGTAACTAAAAAACCTAGGACTACAGCAACAAGGCATAGCAAGATGTGTGGATAAATTTTCACTTATAATTGGTCATTGGTGTCTTGTAGTTTTACAGGCAAATACAAAGATTAGAATTTCATTCCACTATTGAAACAATTTGACCTTTCAAGCCAACCGCTGAATTCTTCCTGTGTTACATACCAACAGGGAAAGAAATATAACCTTACTCTATATTTAGAAGTCCACAAGTCCCTTCCATATTTAAATAGATAAAATAGATTAGTATCTAAAAATTTTTATAAAAGAAAAATATCAGTTCCTACCTCCATTATCTTTTAGATGTAGAGCTATCTTGGTATCATCTAGAAGAGAAAAGTCAAAGTTATAACAGAAAAAATTTTAAGGTGCACAAATCTTAAGACCAGTAATTGTCTACTAATGCCTTAACTATAATAGGAATAGCTTTTGATATTTTACTGAGTAAATTTCTAGGGCAGTGAGAGCAGGTCTTAGGTTATATGATGTAATACTAAACTTTCTTACTGAGATTGCAAGATGGAGACTTCAGTAAATTATTATATGACTCTTAAGAGCTGTGAGAAAAGTACACTGTTATAATTTTACCTTAAAATACATTTATTTTAATTTTCTAAAATGACTTATTATAATTAGACTCTACAGTCTTTATTTATTTTAAAAATCAAGATCAAGAAAATTCCCAGTTAATTGGAATAGTAAATATTTGTCTGTATTTACAAATTCAACTTCAAAAGTTAAATGTTTACTTATTGCTACCAAATATGACCAAAATCATATATGAAAAGATCTTGTCCTAGGTGAACAAAATGTAGAATGTGCTCTTTTATATTTCAGTGGTGTATTTCATTCTAAAGGATAGGATTCAAATTACAAAAATACTTTTCTCAGGCTATATAACAACCCCAAATAAGATGGATTAAAATATAACATTGGTTTTAAAAGCAATAAAATATATTTAGCAGCTAGCTGTCCTCCACCTCACTTTATCACTTTATTCCAGTTAACTTTTAGTATCCAATTAAATTTCAATTAAAAGATTCAAGTTTAATTTAATATCTTATTTAGATGAAAGCAAAGTTTATGAAAGTAAACAAGTAAGACCATGTTTTCCCCTTTAAAGCTTACTCTTGGCCAAGCGGTCTCACATTTCTCCCCAGCGGTACCTTTCAGAATCGATGGTTAACAAATTTAGGCTAATATACCTTCTTCCCCCAATGAGTTGTGCTTATGCATTAATGTTCTTTAGTATTTCTGCCTTTCCTGGTAAAGGAAATGTTTTTCAAGTACAATTTCTGTGTCATACACAGTGCCTCTCTACAGGTTATAGACCAGCATATTTTATTGACTGTATCCAAGCAAATATTAATAGAATTGCATATAAGTAGGATTACCTATTGTTCAGAATCCAGAATCAATGGACATTTTCTGTGCATTTTGCCTTTCTATCCTGTGACTAAAACGTTGACTACCGTTATTACAAAGTTTAGCAATATGAAAGGAAGTCTTTCTTTCTTTTCTAGGGAGGATGAGTAGCCAGGATCACGCTGAAAGACTAAATCTCAATAAAAGGCATCCATAGATTAACAAAAACCCAGCACATATTTTTATGCCATAATAATTTTGTCTTTTCCCTTTTAGACATCCCTAAGAAATCCAGTTTGCCAATGAATAACTTTCTCCCTGGAGGGCTTCTCCAGCGCATGTCAACACAGTGAGTTCTCCCTCCTTCAGTAATAAAGCAAAAGTATCTCCAGGGCACCTTCTGTGGGCAGGCTGGTGGGAAGCCGGGATGTCGCTGCTCTTCTGGTGGTCGTCAGCACCCTGAATTGTGTGCTCGTTGCTCGTATGGTGGTGGTTTGAGTAGAACGTTCCACTGGCTCTGTGGTGTCACAGAGCTTCTCTTTTGACTGATGAAGAAACAAGGGGGAAGACAATTTGAGTGATCATACATATGTTTTAAAATTATATCAAAGAAGTTGGGCTGTAAAGCACAAAAGCCTCTCAAATAAAGATGAGGAATGCATTATTTTTGTACAGGACTATAGTTATAGATTTTACTAACTTTTAAAGTAAATAAAATAGACAAGAGAAAACAATTGAATGTTAGAAAGCATTTCCATCTTTAGATATTTGGATTCCATCATTTCTGCTATTAACCTTTCATATTACTGTTTATCTTAACCTAAATTTTATATCAGTATATTTATAAAAGACATGATGGGAAATGTTCATACTAGAAGAAAAACATGCGCATAAAGATAAGGTTTAAAACATGCTTAGGCGTGTGAAGAACGAATGTATTCCATTCACATCAAATTGGTAATGCTAAATTTTAAAAATGTGGTAACTGCTCCATACTACTTTACTGTTTGAAAAATAATCCACCACAGGATGAATGGATATTTAAAATTAAAATTTTGTTTTCCTTTATGAAATATTCAAAACCACCCAAGCAAAGGATTGAACAGCACTCAGGTGGTCACTTAGTCTATCTTCTCCTCAGCAGAGCTACATGAGGAAAAGGTGCATATTGTATTGTTCATTTATAGCCCACAAGAATAAATAATATGACATTTACCAGTAACAATCTCCAACATGCAAACTTGCATGGTTTAGAAGTTGGCGTTTCTCCCTACCTCTTTGTGCTTCAAAGGACTCCATCCCTCTGGTGGGCCTTGAGTAGAAGATAACTATTCTGTACGTGGATGGCACTTACCCACATTTGAAAATTATTATTGAATAAATAACTTTCTTAAACTCCTCTTGTCATTAGTGAAGTACAATTCACCGTACTGCTGGCTCGGGAAGAGCTCCCAAGATGGCTTCCTTGTCACCGACTAAATATGACACAGCTTACTCCCTCCTTCAACATCCTAGCGACCCATTCAATTCCCCAAACTTTAGTTCCTGCATCTTCTCAGCTCAGTGACCTCGTGATCTCCTGCTTGACTCCACTTAATCACCATCCCCACACCCTGGACCTTCTCTGTGGTTGGGAATGCTTTAGCTCTGAAATCATAAATTCAGTTATCCTATTTTCAGTCTATCCATGTAGCTGTTCACTCACATTCTTCTTATCCAGCGATTATGCAGAAAGCCCAAGCACAAGGATTTTCTCCCTTTAGTCTCCTTATTTCCATCACTTCAACCTCTTTTTTCAATACCTTTAAGCATGTTGCCCCCCCCCTTTTTTTTTCCCACAACACCTTCTTTTCCACAACACTTTCTTCAGAAAATCTGCAGGACTGAAGAGAGTAAAAAGTCTGCCTTTTCCATGCCTGAGCTGGAAAACAATCCTATAGCCTCCCACTGGGAGCTCCACAAACTTACCTCCTGCACGCCCAGCGGGGTTCTGTGCTGCCGGGCAGTCCTGCCCTGCTTTGCCAATTATCCTCAGTATCAATTTCAAACCCTCTCCACTCTACTTAGAACTGCCACCCCACAATGCCTCTACCAATTTTATCCTTGGGTTCACTTTTTATTTCTTTGATAAGGGTCAGCAGCAAGAATTCTTTAAATTTACTTACAAATCACCATCCTTACTTGAACCGGAACTGACCTGCCCTTCCTCCTTCTGTTAGGATGGATGGGGGCTATGGTATACAGCTGTTCTCTCAATCTCTACTCTGGCCCAGCTCCGCCCACCTTCTCAGGTATTGGGAACCTTCTCATCGGACCCCCTCCTTGCGCTTCAATATTTCATCTCTAATTCCCTCCTGCCTTGTTAGCGGCCGCACTTAAACATACTCAAGCATGTCCAATCTTATTTTCAAAACTCCGTCTTCATTCTTCTCCACATGCACCCCAACATCATCTTGCTTCTCCTTCCATTCAGTCAGAATTCCAGAAACACTGATCAGCCTAGGGCTTCTCAGACTCCCACAAACTTGTTTTTACCCAGTCCAACTTAATTGAAACTCTCATACCAATGTTTTAAAATATCTCCTTATCTACTAAATCTTCCATGTACACTCTTGCTATCTCATTAGTGTTAGGCACAGTCTGTCCACTTTCTAATCTTGGATTCTGTGACACACACTCATCAGTTTTCTGATACCTGTCTAACAACGCCATCTCCATTTCTTTCTCTCCCTTAAGTGTTGGTGGTCCTTATGCATCTTTCCTGGCCTGTCTTTTCTCTATATGCATCGTCACTAGCAATCTCCTCCATACCTATGATTTCAATTAACATCTTTATGTTAATTATGCATAAATCTCTGTCTTCAGTCTACATTCTTCTCTTGAATTTTAGGCCCAAATATTCATCTATTGGCTTACATGCCTGTGGATATCACAGACATCTCAGGCTCAGTAAGTCAGTAAGTCTAAGCTGGAACTTGTCACACATTATTCTCCTCCTGTGGTCTAGTCTCAAAAACAGTATTATTAATCACCGTAATGTTTAAGGTAATATCCTGAACTTGTTTTGCTTATGGCAGTAAAGGCAGACTACAGACCTTAAACGGTCCTCCTGTCACAATACAAGTGGATTCTGGATAAAACACGAATTTTAAAGCATTACTAGGATTTTCGGGAAGTAAAGAAAATCTCTGAGGGGGTCTTTCTTTTGCCTCTCCCACAAAACAAAATAAAGCAAAAGCTGTGTGTTATAAAAAAAGTAGGAACAATATATATTAGGCAAAGTAAAAACACAGTTTGCTCTGAGGGTAAAAATATCAAAAATTAATTATGCTCTAAGGAGATCAAGCCTTCTACCAGCAGTAGATGAGGGAGATAAATCCAAACCTCTCCTCCCCATATTAAGGCAGGAACACATGGTGTCCCCTAAAGCCCTCAGGTTCCCATCATCAAAACTTCTTTGGTGAAAGCATCACCTATTTACATGCTAGGGATTCCCATGGAAAAAGATCAAACAAATGCCCTTCTAATTAAAGGACCCAGAAACACAGAAAGAAAAAGAATAGTCTGACAAAGAGCCAGCAAAAACAAAGAACAACATAATTAGACTAGCAAAACCTTTTACATAGTAGGGGCATCAAATATGGGATATATAAAAATTATATATGAAATATTTAAAGAAATGAAAAGTAACATTAAAAAATGAACTAATATCACAGACTATAAAAATGACTTGGCAGATTTAATAAAGATTAAAATTTTAGAAATGAAAAATATATTTGTGAAATTACTACCTTAATGGACAGGTTCAACAGCAGATTAAACAAAAGGAAGAGAGGATTAATAAACTGGCAAATAGATCTGAAGGAATCCCCCAGGATACAGCATAGAGAAATAAGAAAATAGATGATATAAAAGAGAGGTTAAAAGATACAAGAAAATGATGGGAAGGTCCTATCTCCAAAGAGCTCAGAAGGTAAAAATAAAGAGAATGAAGACAGTCTGACTGAATAGTATATTTATCACATGTCCGGAATTTTCACCATAATCTTCTTTGCTGTAAATATCTTTGTCACATGTATTTTTGCTGAAAATATTTTTGCCACATAACTAATTGGCTGTAAGGCAATTTTGCCATAAAAGATAAAATAATTGGCTGATGGTTTGGTTTGATGTACACAATATAAAAATCATAACAGATGGTGATGATTTGCCCCAAGAGTTGGTTTCTTCTTTGAAACACACTACATGGGAGGAGAAAGAGGCCGAGGGCCTTGAAGGAACAGAAGTGAAACCATGTTTCTCACAGAACTTTGTAATGTCTGTCAATGGACATGCGACAAAATACTAAGAACAAACAACAGTGCAGAGGCTTTCACAACACAGTATAAAGCTCAGTTATGAACATGCATCCCAGTATTTGGAAATTAATACCTTTCTTACATAAGGAAGAAATTTTAGTGAAAATAACATTGGGATGCTGAATAAGGAGACAAATCAATAAACAAAAAAAGAGTGTAATATGATGAACAAAAGACTTGGAAGGCAAGTGCTTAGGTACAACACACAGAATAAAGTCAGTTATTTTCACAGCATTGTCATGAGTCTACACGCACGTTAAATGTGTTCAGATATTTTGTATTTTGCAATAAAGTCTTTTTAATTTTGTTATTCATTTTTCATGTTTCATTATGTCCTTTCTAACGTCTCCCTTTTATTTTTTGTTGTTTTATCTTTTATGGCAAAATTGCCTTATGGCCAATTACTTATGCAGCAAAAATGCTTGTGGCAAAGATGTTTATGGTAAAGAAGCTTATGGTGGAAATACCTAGAACCCATTTATCAAACTTCATACCCAAGCAATACGAAGACACACATCCTTATTGAGCACATGTAGATCACTTGTACAAATTACTCATTCACTATTCCATTAAAAGTTCCAACCAATTTTAAAGAATCAGTATCATATAGAATGTGCCCTGTGACAATTCAATTAGGTAAGAAATCAATAATAAAAAGATGAAATTTAAAATGGAGAAAAGACAGCCTCTTCAATAAGTGGTGCTAGGAAAACTGGACAGCTACATGCAAAAGAATGAAATTAGAACACTACCTAACACCTTACACAAAAATAAACTCCAAATGGATTAAAGACCTAAATGTAAGACCAGACACTACAACACTCTTAGAGAAAAACATAGGAAAAACGCTCTTTGACTTAAACCACAGCAAGATCTTTTTTGACCCACTTCCTAGAGTAATGAAAATAAAAACAAAAATAAACAAACGGGACCTAATGAAATTTAAAAGCTTTTGCACAGCAAAGGAAACCATAAACAAGATGAAAAGAAAACCCTCAGAATGGGAGAAAATACTTGCAAATGAAACTACAGACAAAGGATTAATCTCCAAAATATACAAACAACTCACGGGGCTCAGTACCAAAAAAACAAACAATACAATTAAAAAATGGGCAGAAGACCTAAATAGACATTTCGTCAAAGAAGACATATAGATGGCCAAGAGGCACATGAAAAGATGCTCAACATCACTAATTATTGGAGAAATGCAAATCAAAACTCAGGATGGCCATTATCAAAAAATCTAGAAACAATAAATGCTGGTGAGGGTGTGGTGAAAAGGGAACCCTCCTGCACTGTTGGTGGGAATGTAAATTGATGCAACCACTATGGAGAACAGTATGGAGGTTCCTTAAAAACTACAAATAGAACTACCATATGACCCAGCCATCCCACTACTGGGCATAAACCCTGAGAAAACCATAATTCAAAAAGAGTCATGTACCACCATGTTCATTGCAGCACTATTTACAACAGCTAGGACATGGAAGCAACCTAAGTGTCCACTGACAGATGAATGGATAAAGAAGATGTGGCACATATATACAATGGAATATTACTCAGCTGTAAGAAACAAAATTGAGGGCTTCCCTGGTGGCGCAGTGGTTGAGAATCCGCCTGCCGATGCAGGGGACACGGGTTTGTGCCCCGGTCTGGAAAGATCCCACATACTGCGGAGCGGCTGGGCCCGTGAGCCATGGCCACTGAGCCTGTGCATCCAGAGCCTGCGCTCCGCAAAGGGAAAGGCCACAACAGTGAGAGGCCCGTGTACCACAAAAAAAAAAAAAAAAAAAAAAAAAAAAGAAACAAAATTGAGTTATTTGTAGTGAGGTGGATGGACCTAGAGTCTTCATACAGACTGAAGTAAGTCAGAAAGAGAAAGACAAATACCGTGAATGCATATATATGGAATCTAAAAAAAAAAAAAAATGGTACTGATGAACCTAGTGGCAGGGTAGGAATAAAGACGCAGACATAGAGAGTAGACTTGAGGACATGGGGTGGGAGGGGGAAGCTGGGCTGAAGTGAGAGAGTGACATGGACATATATACACCACCAAATGTAAAATAGATAGCTAGTGGGAAGCAGCAGCATAGCACAGGGAGATCAGCTCCATGCTTTGCGACGACCTAGAGGGGTGGGATAGGGAGGGTGGGAGGGAGGGAGACGCAAGAGGGAAGGGATATGGAGATATATGTATGCATATGGCTGATTCACTTTGTTGTACAACAGAAACTAACACAGTATTGTGAAGCAATTATACTCCAATAAAGATCTATTAAAAATAATAAAATTTTAAAAATAAAATAAAATTTCCATAATTCAGAAATGTGATATAATTCACAATCCAATGTAAATTCAGTAAGAATATTGACAAGATGGATTGACTGATTACAGATCTTGCAAGTTGAGTCTAAAATTTATGAAGAACAAAAGAACAAAAGCCCCAAAGTTGTCAAAACGCTTGTGAAGATGAAAAAGTAAGCAGGTTTGTTCTATAAACAATATTTCTTATGAAGCTATAGTAATTACGACAGTGTAACACACAATGTATCCATTCTTCCAAAAATTCATTTGGATCATGTCACTCCCTTAATTAAAACCCTCCAGATAGCTTTCTCTTGCCTTTAAGATAAGGCCCAAACTCCTTCAATGTTACATTTAGAGCCCTGTTTACCTCACCAGTCTCATCTCTCACCACTCTTCTTACCTTTAGTTACCCTTCAGAAGTCATGTAAAATATCATCTCCCCAAGCAAATGTTCCCTTGTCCTATTTAACAAGACCATGAACTTGGAGTTCTTTGCCTGTGTGGTTCTCTAAGTGCTGTCCTTTGTTCAGTGTCTGCCTCCCCTGCTACACACATTCCTCACACTTTTACATTAGCAGTGCTTAGAGCAGTACATAATAAACGCTCATATTAGGATTTGCACTTATTGAATAAATTCATCTCACAAGATCAGAAGGAAAATTTAACACTGGTTTTAGGCACAGAAAATGGACTGGACTTGGTGACCTTGTTTAGTTACCTGTAACAGAAGGATAGAATTGCTCACCATAAAGCAAGTAATGTTGACGATTTACTTACAGAATAAAAAGGAAACATTGACTATTATAGAATGTACTAGATTGTGAGCTCCTTAGGAAGAGAGGGTAATTTTTTTAAAAAATCTTTGTAATTTTAGTTCTTAGCACAGGCCATAGGACATGATGAAATTCCCCACAAATATCTTTAGGAGGCCTTAGAATATGATGGATTCTTCTCTATAGCTTATGTTTCATGGTGGGCCCACAGTAAAGCAAGAAAATGACAATGTCTGAATTACCCTCTTGATCTTTACACAGGTATTCAATTTCAACATTTTTAACGGAGGTAACTGTGATTACAAGAAAGAAACATCAACCTGAAAACACAACTATGACTCTATCAATATATTTTCTTTTTGAACTACTGTTGTTAAATAAGTGAAATGAAATAGATAAATGAGTATTTATCACTGTAATTCCCCCAAAACAACTGTCAAAAAGTTGATTAAAGCTGCATTGGCAATACTGTACTTAATGTTCAAGAATATCCTGAATGACGTATTTTTCAAGATATTTATGAGGCATCATAAATAAAAACTAAATTAAAAAGAAGGCTCTAGTAACTAGGATTGCCTAAGAGTTCTGAAAATAGCTCTTTGACATGGTTTGCTTTACTAAATGAGAAAAGTTATAGAAGTTTTAATGGTTTTTATTCAAAATTCAAACCCTGAAACTTAACAAAGGGAGAAGAAACAAAATACTTTTCTTTCTGAATTTTAGAGGATATTTTTATGTGACTCTGAAATGACAATGTAAATGCAATTCACTAAAAATTTTTAAATAGGTTAAAATCCATTCTGTAATTTTATTTACTTGCTTTAATCACTTCTTTGCATCATTGTCTCCGTCATGTTTGCCTGGGACTTAACTGTTTCCATGTTAGACCATGTCTACCTTCTTCTATCATGCCAATTTACTGCAATCAATCTTCCCCCCCACCCCGTTCCCTTGATTTTGTTATTTGAGTGAAAAAGATGAACAATGGCTTCCTAGATCTCAAAAAGCAGCAAATGTTTAAGAGAACTGCCCTTTGCTCACAGAGACTTAAGTCCTGGTTCTACCATTGCTGAGGCACACACCTAATTCCAGACACTCTCTCTCCACCCCCTTCCCCAACATGTCCCTTCACCCTTCCCTCTTCTCCTCTTGGTCCTATGGAGGCAATAACAGCTCTGACCTCATAGGATGGGTATGAGAAAAAATTGAGATAATACATGTCGAGTTAAACCCAACATCTGGTACATATAAGGGCTCAGTAACTGACGGCCTTTTTTATTAAATTAGATACCATTTTCATTAAGTTGCAGCAACAGTACATGACAGTTTGGTCCCAACAATCTTGCCATAATAAAGCACATGTGTACCTCTTCAGGGCATCCGCTGTCCACCCAGTCCTGCCGATGGCGATCAAATCCACTGGAACATCTTCAGAGAAGGCCACGTTGCAGATCAGAAAAGAAAGTATGGGGTGCAGAGTGGGGGTAGAAATTAAAAGAAAAAGATGGGTAAGTAGTTAATTCTAAAATCTGCACAACATAAACTTTCTTCTATAGAACTGTTGGCTGGAGCAGTGGAGAAGCATTTACGGAGTTCTGCGTAACGGTCTCCTCCTTAGGCAATCATACTGTTATGGTTGCACGTGGCAACAAGTTACTCCACTGAGGCTCACTGCGCCGGGCAGAACACCTGGATGCCCACGCAAAGGTGAGACAGTAGCTATTCTATGAAGTTGGCTTTTCTTTTCCTCATACACATGAATTTTTCATCATCACAACATGTGGCTAAAATCTTCTGCAGGTATTTTTCAGATCTTTTTATTTGTTTTAGTTAAATTTTAAAATTTAAGACCTGCAGTCACACAAACTCTTTCCCTATTGTGCAGTAAAAGCTTAGTAACTCAGCGGGTTTGGGGTGTTCAAGCCCACACATTCCAAAGAAAGAACTGGCCCTTGCTCAGCTCCTGGGAGATCACTTCTAATCCCCTGGAATATCCTGCCTGATAAAAGTGTCTTTGTATATCTTGGGTCTTGGGCTATGTTAGATCATACTAACAATATGATTTATGGTGAATGTCTGCTTTTATTCGCCTGGAGCCCTGGGCCATGTTGCATCAGTTTGACCCCTGGGGGCACTGGAGATGAGAGATAAAGTTAGTCATGCAGAATTTCATACCTACGTGATGGCCCTCAGTAAAAATCCTGGACGATGATGAGCTTGGATAAGCTTCCTTGAGTGGCAATACTTGGTGTGTGTTTTCACAAATAGTTGCTGGGAGACTTATGGGCCAACTCCACTGGGGGAGGACGACTGGAAGCCGTGCCTGGTCACTCTTGGACTCTGCCCTACGTTCCTTCCCTTTGCTGATTTTATTCTGTCTCCCTTTGCTGTAACAAATGGCAACCTTGAGCATAACAGTTTTTCTGAGATCTGTGAGTCCCTGCAGTGAATCAGTGAAGTAGAGTGTGTTCCTGTGGATCCCTACCAGAGCTACGATTAGGTCATGTCTAAAAGGTCAAATTCAGCAAGCACTGGGTTGATGAGATTTTGCTTACTCCCACTTTCTTTCTTGACTCAAATCATTTTCTGCCCTCCCTACCTATCCAGCTACAGTTCACTCACTTTTCAAGACCCAGAAGTTACTACCCAGAGCCCATTCGGATAAAGCTTCATCATTGCTGTGACCACCTCTCACTTTACTATTTAACTTTTCTCGTTTATGTAAAATTTCATGGCTTTATGTCTTATTTACCAAACTTGATTGTGAACATTTTAAAGTTAGGGCCAGTGTTATATTTGATCATACCTAGTATATCTGACATATCATTTCTTTTTCATATTAGAAACTTTAAATATTTTTTACCAGTTTATGAAAATTAAGGATTTGCACTGTCCCTGAATTTTAAAATATTAATATATATATACTTATATATAATATATATGAATCCATATTAATAAATATTCATCTAAATAGATATTTATCTTTTTTCAAAATTCTTATAGGCTGTTCAACTTTAGTCTTATTTTTCTTATAGTGCTACTTTACAACTTTTTTTTTCACTTGTTTCGCAATGATTCTACACGATGATTTTTTATAAGAATCCCTGCCAGAGATCAGGTACCATGGCATGAATGAGCACAATTTAATTCAAGTGGAATGTGAAAACAGCTCGACTGTCAACAAAAAAGACCATATTTATCATTCTGCCTGGACATAATCTATTAGAGCTCAGCTATTTTATACCTACCATCTGTGTTGAACAAGCTTAAGTGTGTAATAAACATCAGTGTGTGATTTGGCATCCTGAGTTTGAGAGTCCCCAGTTGGTCAAGGCTATCTCTGGTTACCCAAAGAGATTCTGACATTTAGAGTCCAATTCCAGATGAATTAGATGGCTGTTGCCTCCTTTTTCTTTTTCTTCCCTTTAAGTTTACTTAAATATTGAAAAGTATACTGACATTCTCTTCTGCAAGATGGGAATATATCGATTTTCTACAAAGAATATATTTTGGGAGCCATCTGACAAGTTATTAAATGCAACAGATAATTTTTAATATGCAGTTTGTCTTTACTTACTCCATTCTAGATGTATTCAAAGCCAGTGGGAAATAGCAACTTTTAGCTTATAACAAGACAGTACCAAATCTTAAATTTATGAGTCAATTTTATCTTAAGTAATTAGTCCCTTAAATTATTACATTAATCCCAGAGAAAAGTACAGAAACACCACAGTATGCTTGAGTTATTAAATAATCTCTCAATTATAGTGTGTGAAATTAGGTTCTACTGAAAAATATATAATTCAATTAACTAATCCATTCATTTATTTATTTACACTGCAGCTTACTAACTGCTAGGGTGGGAAGGATTGAGAATGGCAAAACATAAATAAGGTTTGGTTTGAAAAATTCATACATTTTTGTACCTTATGGCGCCTTAAAAAATTAACACAACAGAACCCTGCCTTTTCAGCGTTTTACTTTATAACCCAGTAGTTTAAATAACATCGACAACCTATTATAACTGAAAGTGTGTGTGTGTGTGTTGTATAAATCATTAAGAAAAGCTACCTTTCCATTATTTCTGAATTCTAAATAAATAAACCACTTTTGAGAACACCTTCCTTTCTTCACTGAGCTGCTGTGTTGTTTTTCTAAAACATCACGGCATTAACCATGTCACACTCCAGAATGTTGATTTCCAGTGTTCTCAGAGAGGCTCTCCTGACCTGGAATCACCTGGTGTTCCTGCTGAAATGCAAATTCCTGGATCTAACTGGATAACATTCTCCCACAACTTGGGCCCAGTAATTTTCACTGTAAACAGGTGCCCTAGGCGATCCTCATCACACCAAAATGGGAAAACCACTGACTTCCTGTAAGATATGTCAATACTGCAGGCCCCGTCACACCCCACCAGCCCATCTCCAGCGCCTTATTACACCTTCCTGAAAGTGTGGTACTCTTTCAGTCTCTGCCTTTGAACACGCTATTACACATTTCTGGAATACCTTCCTTGTCTCTAATTAGTAAACCCAATTCAACTCAAGACTTACCTCCTCCCAGCAGCATTTCCTTTTCCTCTCACCTAGAAGAGTTAGCACACTTTTTCAATGCCCCTCAATACCAAGTGGTGGTATTTATTATTACGTGGTTGCTTTCAAGCTTCTTGTACTCACAAGACTTTGGAGGGAACATGATTCAAATGAAGATTTGGGGCTCAAACTGCTTGAGTTACAATTTTGGCTTGGGCACCAAATAGGTATGTGATCTTAGGCAAGTTATTTTTCCTATCTAAGCCGGTTTCCTCATCTATAAAACGAGGTAAGGGAGGTTAGGTAAGGATTAAAAGTAAACTGTTTGTTGTATAGTCAACATTTAGTAAATATCAGCTGTTTTTAATACCTAAGGAACGTCTTTGTAGAATGTATGTAGCAAGGTCGACAACTGCTGAAAATGAGTAAGTAGGACTTCAACTGTAGAGATAGGATTTAGAAAATGTTTAGGAATTAATGCTGTGTCCCATGTTAATGTGAAATGTGTTTTACACTTAAAGTCCCTTATCATCATATTTGGGAATCAGTACTACAGAATCTTGTGAGAGAAAATCTAAGTTGCTTTCAAATATGGAGCACATCTTTATTCAATATTTATAAATAGAGGTTATGTGGTTTTGTAAATATTCCTTAAGGATTGATTTCGACAGTCTGAGCTTCTAACGACAATAGATTTCCAATGTTTTTATTTTCAAGTTATTCCTTTCTTCTATTACCTAATTCCAAAACAAATCATTAGAGAGCTCTACTTCAAGTTAATTGTATTATTTTCCACTCAATTTCAACAGGATGTTGATTTCAAAGCCCTCAGGAGCCATATTAAGTGAACCCCATTTAATAAGGCAGCCTAGAAAAGAATTCTCCTAGCTTGCAGCGTCTATCCAATCATGAGATTAAAGCGTAAATCTCATCACATTTCTAACTTACCTGTTTTGTGGAAAGGGTTTCAGAAATAAAACTTATTTTGCAAAGGTAATATATACAGATGAAGAAAATAGAGTAAATGTTAAAATACATACACAAGGATTAAAAATGAAGTCCATGTCTTTCTACACAATTGAACATGTGTCATTTCACCAGTGAGATGAAACATCTACAAAAGAAAATTTAGGAGAAAAACTTCACAGAATCCCGAGACCCAGATAGGAATTAGTTTGGAGATCGGGAGTCAGCATGTGGTTTTTGTGAAGAACAAGGTAGTAAATACTTTAGACTTTGTAGGCTATATAGTTTCTGTCTTAACTATTCACCTCTGCGGTTGTAGCTCAAAAGTAGCCACAGACAAATGCATAAAGAAATGGGTGTGGCTGCATTTCAATAAAACTTTATTTACAAAGCCAGGAAGTGGGTCCAATTTGGCCCACTAGCTGTAGTTTCCTGACCTGTTATCTAAAAATAAAGATCTTTAAAATTCTGAAGACTAGAATACCTCATCAAAGTGTCTGATGATTTAAATGGCCCTTGCAGCCTTGGGTGTACTTATTGGCATGCTTTCTTAACGGAAAAATCAATTGCACATTTAGTAAGTTTTCTTGCCATTGTCTGCAAAAGTGTGAAAAATGATCCTCCAGCATCAAAAAAATGGAAAATGCTTAAAAAAGGAAGTATTTTAGAAGAGAAACAAGTATAATGATAAACATCTGTGATTATAACTAATAACATATTTATTTTACCATGAGTCTGGAGTGTAAGATATGGGAAAATCAATTTGTTTTGAAATACTGAAAAAATTTCATTGGAAAGGTAGGTCATAAAATTTACAATGCTGATTACAATCATCATTATTATCAATAGAATATTAGAAAAGAAACATATCTCATTTCCCATATGGGGCCTGCTTGTTCTTAATTGGCCTCAGGCATGAGATGGATGATTTTACTTCTAAAAACATTTCTCCTAAAATCAAGAAACTTGAGCTTAAAGTTTTTCAGAATTTTCATGCCTGAACCACTCAGTACAAAGAGCTCTGGGAATGACAGATGAATTTAAGCACACAGTAATCTATTACAGGGACAGTACTATAGGACAAATTATGAAATTTCACATCATTATAATATGCAAGGGTATACAGCATGTTTTCTTTTAATAAAAGTTCTTAATATTAGTTGTAGCTCAGAATCATAATCCAATGCCAACAAGAATAGTTATCTGCAGAAAGCAGGAAGTTTGCTTTGGAGATGAGTTTTGGATGGAAAACTGGGGTCAAATCATCTGATATCTGATATCCAGAACCTTGTCATTTTACAGCTGTGGCATCTTGCAGAGCTGCAGGTTTTATAAAATAAAGGCTTAATTTTTCTTTAGATTTCTAGAATCTAGAGCAGCCCTAATATGTGTTTAAAAGTATAACACCAGGGTCTTTTATCCTTCCAATTCTTTTATCTCATTAAAATAATTCGCATCTTATTTCTCCTTCCTTCCAAACTATTGGTTAAAAAGGTTTTTAAAAAACTTTTTGGTTTTTATTTCCCCTATCTTTCAATGAAAAATATTTTCAAAAAGGAAAATAATTTTTGTAATTGGCTTTCCATGCTGGAGTTCTTTCTTCCTCTGAGTGTCACCTCCTGATTACAAGTCTGTTTTCAGTTTTGGAATGTGTAAGGTAGGAAAGAACTGATGCGGGGAATGAAGCTACATTATTTAGGCTTATCTGGAAATAAGCTGATCTTTTCAAAAATCTTTATGATTGGGCTTCCCTGGTGGCGCAGTGGTTGAGAATCCGCCTGCCGATGCAGGAGACACGGGTTCGTGCCCTGGTCCGGGAAGATCCCACATGCCGCGGAGCAACTAAGCCCGTGAGCCATGGCCGCTGAGCCTGTGCGTCCGGAGCCTGTGCTCCGCAACGGGAGAGGCCACAACAGTGAGAGGCCCGCATACCGCAAAAAAAAAAAAAAAAAAAAAAAAAAAATCTTTATGATTAAAAGGCATTACTGATGTTGGCAAAATATCCTCATTTATGCACCGTTAATACTTTAAGGGAATGAGGGACATATAAAAGTAGACTTAAATATACCATGAAATGGTGATGCATAAAAACAGTCAGTTATACACTGGACAATCCAGTAAACTCATTTTAGGGCCAAATAATTAGTAATAGGCTAGCACTGTGAACTTTCAGCATGTTTGAATCAGGGAGCTGCTGACTCTACCCAGATTATTAGATATCTGAGTACTTATTTTATACCTACATTAAAAATTTTCTTAAAATACTACTTAGAAGGGGCAAGAGAATGAAGTATTCACCCATATGGAAACGGTTAAAAGCTATTTGATTCAAAAGACTTGGACTGACTTGTTGCCTCACAGTAAAATTCAGTTGTTATCTTTGTTCTACCTAACTTTTAAGTGCTGCTAGTGAATATTGAAATATGGCTCAGGGAATTTTAAATGATGCAAGTTTGGCTGTGTATTGACTTAAATAATCCTTCATTACAGAGCATCATATAATCTCTGTATTCACAAGTTTAAGCCCGATGTTTGGACATTGTGCTTGTTATTTTTTAAAAACCAGCAGTAGATGAAATAGTTAAATCTGAATTCCTCAGTGACTTCCAGCTTTGTGCTGATTCACCTGCATGAAGGGGATGTGGCTGCATTAGCAACATGAAGTATGAAATTTCAGAAATCTTCAATTCTATCAAAAAACAGATTACTGCAATGCAGTTTCTCAAACTTTTTGAAATAAACCATATTGAGAAATATAGTTAACATCAAGTGTTTAGACATTTATATATCTGGTTATGTGTGTATGGTTGTGTGTTTGTGTATGCTGAAACTAAATATTTATTGTGACGTTTCTTTTTTTTTCTCTAAACATACAAATAAAGCACAGAGATATCTGTATTCCATTCTACTTCATTAACAAAAATGCTGGTTGCAACCCACTGGGTAATTGATACCATGACCCTCCTGAATTGCAGCCCTCAGTTTGAATAATACTATCCTAATGGTTTAAAATTTTAATCATATTTATCCTTTAAATAGTATTGCCTGGTTTGTAAAATAATCATTTTAATAGGAAAGTATAAAAACAGAAATTAAAGTAGATAATATCCCAATGCTAAGATATTGTTAGTTTTGTTTCCCAACCAATCTTTATTTAACATATAATTATATATACTTATGTATTAATCATATTGGAATCATAACATGTGATAACACTTTTCTACAGTTAATATGATAATCTGGGCATTTTTCCATGTCCATAAATATCCCTTGAGAGTTAATTTTTGATGACAGCATATACTTCATTATATGGCTTGATACAAATTTTATTGTATGCTATATAGGAAAGTTGTTAAAAGAGTAAATTCTGTGAGTTATCATAAAAGAAAATTTTGTTCCTTTTTTTCTTTCCTTTTTTTGTATCTATATGAGAAGATGGATGTTAGCTTAACCTACTGTGGTAACCATTTCACAATATATGTAAATCAAACTATCATGCTGGAAGCCTTAAAATTATTCAGTGATGTATGTCTATTATTTCTCAATAAAACTGGAAAAAATTATTCAACTTTTATATGAGCACATGTATGTTATTTTAACCCTTATAAAAATACATACCACCATTCTTTTTGCAACTTGATGGATTAAAAGTGACAGTCATGCTTTAATTAGCATTTCTTTATTACAGGTGAGGTGAAATGTTAAACCATGTTTATTGACAATTCATATGTCTGTCTATATCTTTGAGTATATATTCTTTTACTCATTTTATTCCATTGGGCTATTCTTTTTTTATTGTGTGTCTATAAAATAAGGCATTAAATTTCTGTTGAATATATCATCTGTCTGTAATTTGCCATTGAATTCTAAATGATTTTTTTTTTTTTTTTTTTTGCCATACAGTGGTTTGTATCTTTACACTGTGAAGTTTTTCAACATTTACTTCAAGATTCCTTTCTTTGCCTTTTGCTCAGAGAGGCCTCCGTTACATTGGCATTAAGTAAAATTTGCCATAATCTCTCCTAGTGAGTTCATTATTTCATTCTTTACTTTCAATTCTTTAATCTACTCTAAATTTATTGTGGTATATGGCATGATGTTAGAACCAAATCTAAAGCGACAAAATTTTATTCAGATTGATGGCTAAGAGTCCCAGGATCTCTTAGCCATCCTTGAATAAGAGATCTTTATCCATCGTTTGGAGTTGCATGTTTAATCACATAATAAACTCATATGCTAAGGTCTGTTTCTGAAATTGTATACTCTTCCATTGATGGCCTTGTTTCTCCTTGTACAATTCCTATAATGATTTCATTATTACAGTTTTATCTAATGATTTATCTAAACTTAAAGTCTGCCTTCATTGATCTTATTTTATAATTTTTTCTTGAGTTGTCTCACTCTTTATTTTTCTCTGTGATTTTTATAATTACATTCTGATGTCCAAATAATAATGTTATTGATGGAACTGATGTGGAAATAATTGACATCTTAATATATTCTAGCTTTCCACCATTAAAATGTTTATTCAGTTGTTCTTTTAAGTGCCTCATCAAACTTTCATTATTTTCTTTATATGGAACCTATACATTATTAAGTTTGTTAGTAACTATTTTATCTATTTTTATTATAGTTAAGGAGCTTTAACCATTGTATTTTCTAAATAGTTATTTCTGACATGGAAAGCTATTGACTTCTGTGTACTTTGTATCTGATTCCTTACTTACAAATAATAACTGCTTCTCCTTTCCAATAGTTATGTCTCTTATTTGTTTCTTTTCTTTGTGTGTTAACCAGAGTTATAGAATTCTGGTACATAATAGTGGTAATCACACCCATGCCTTCTTCCTTATTTTAATGGGAATGTCTCTGGGGCATTAATGTTTAGTATATTTTTTCCACTGTTTGAAATAATATTTGTTATCATGTTAATATGCATCTTTCTATTTCAGTCTTGTAACATTTTTACTTAGAAAAAAATGTTGGATTTTATTAAATATATTCCCATCTATCAAGATGACTAAATGATTTTCAATACCAGTGCTATAAATGGCATTAATAGATTTCTTTAAACCAAACCATGTTTGTATTCATGGAGTAAATTCATTATTTGGCCATGTTTTAATTAGTTTGACTTTGTTCACTATAATGCAATATCTCTATGAATAATCTATAGCTAACATCTTACATAACGATGAAAGACAATGCTTTTCTCCTAAAATTAGAAACAAGACAAAATGGCTACTCGCACTACTTCTAATCAGCATCATACTGTACAGTTGAAGAGGCAAAGTTAGAACCCAAGAAAGTGAAGCTTTGGCAAAATAATCAAATCATTAACAGCTTCCTGCCTCTCATCTTCCTTATATGAATGTAAAGTAAAATAAGTCAACTCATAGCTTGATTAAGTGGCAAAAACAAGGCAGCCACAGCAGACTTTAGAAGAATTACTGAACTGCTGAGACTTTTAACAACCCTCATTAGAGATACAAAGTAATATTTGTTATGATGTTGGAAAGATGAAAAGCTAATGACTTCAACACTACAATGACAAAGTCAGCTAGAACCCAAAGGATACCTTAGGGTTTAATGTTCAGAGATAAGCGGGTAAACTTTTCGAGCAGGGTGGAAATCATAAGCTACTAAGAAGACAGAAATTGCAGGTATTCTGCTTTTTGAGACACTGGGATTAGTATATATCACCAAACGAAACCAGACATCTCTGGTCATTGAGCCATCTGTCAATATAGTCAGCTTAAGAAATGATCTGCTCTAGGATTTCCAGAAGAGGGTAGACGCTGGGGCTTAGGTGAAACTGAGACACAAACAACAACAAAGACTCAGCATTTTCATTTGCTTTCTACCAACTCCTTTCCAAATTTGTAACATACTCAGTTTGCTTGCCTTCTGTTTTATTGAAGCCCCTTTTACCATTCCATCTGACTCACCTCTTCTGTGAGACTTAACCCAGGCTGTGCTGCCAGGGAAGGGTACACTCATGGAGGATTATCCTTCTCCCAAGTGCAACCTCCAATCAAGATTACAGTGCCCAGCTTGAGAATAGAACATTTACTATATGATGAAAGTTACACAATTAGAGATGAATACAAAGTCTTCAGTTTACCAAAGGCTATTACCATTTAAAATCAAACTTGTTATCCCAACTTTATGATGAAAATATTCCTTCATTGACTGATCTTCAATATGGCTTTGGCAACTTGCCAGAATCTGGCTGAAAACACATTTTAACAGTTTGGCTTCTTATTTATGAAATATTTCAACTCCTTTAGAAACACCATAATTCTTCAAAGAACATATATGGTAATCTGAGGCTGAGGTATGGTAATTGAAGGCAGACTATCACAATTAAATAGATAGTTCATTTTGTTTCTTGAAATTATATACACATGAATAAGATGTTACATAGTTTTTATCTTAGAAAAAGGAAGATTATATTTATTGGTAATTATTCCTAACAGCAAAATTAATCATTTTTGTAGCTTTTAGAATATTTGCGTAAAGTGAGTATTCCATTTAAAAAACAATGGTCTTTTCCCACCTAAGTGTGCAACTTCTGGAGTCCTGTATTTGGGCAGCATTCTAGCACATTCTGAAGAATTTGGGAGCACAGCACATTGTGTCACATTAGAAACTCCCCTTGCCACACTCAACTCCCTGTCTGAATTCGGGCACTAAGAGCAAAGGAGTCTCTAGACTTAAATTAATAATCAACTTGATTAATAATTTCAACATGCTATTGGGGCACTGCCAGGGAAAAACAAAACAAAACATCATCTCACTTACTATGGGTATAATGAGGAAAAGAAAAGGAAGTGGAGGTTATTGACGTTGTTCGATCATGTAGTAGTTGACACGTGTTCAGGAACTGACAGTTATGTAATTCTCACCCAAATCTGGCAGTATTCCTTACATTTATTCCCATTTGACTACTGCAAAAAATTGAGGCTGAATTATTTAGTGGAAAGAGCATGAGCTTTAGAATTGCAAACATAAAATTAGGTTCAGGTCTTGACTCTGCCATTGATTGATTGTGATCCACCTCCAAGTTATTATTGGAGATTACTGGGTGAGATCTATGGGGAGTTATTGCTGGAGATTCAGTTTCTGTAAATTGGAGATTGTAAAATCTACCTTCACTGGGTGAGGATTAAATGAGACGATATAGATGAAGTACCCTTCCAGTGTTTGACATAGTGAGTGCTCAGTAAATATTATCTTATGCTTTCTTACCATCCACAGCACCTAGCACAGGTCGAAAAATGCCTATTGGAAAAAAAAACACATTGTAACCTAACCAGTTATTGATATAAAACTGAAAATCTATAAAATATCCGTCAAGTACTGACCCAGCTTCTTTAGCCACAAAAGTTAGGGATATAAAACAAAGAGGAGCAATCTTTTCTTTTTGATGAACGAATTCTTCCAGAATCTAAAAATTCCTTGCCCAGCATTCAACTTTGCTATTTTGGTAGAACAGAAGTGAGAGTTGAGTCCTTAGGGAAAGAAAAAAAAAAAAAATTCTTCCTCATGGCTGTGAGCCATTGAAGCAAACACCCAGCTATAAATAAAACCCCTGGACATTTCCAGATTCTGATTTTTGACACCCTTTCTTAAAACTTCTTGATTTCAGACCAAATATTACACTTAAATGGCACTATCAAATGCATAGAAGTGGACAGAAAGAGCAGTGACTTTTACTTTGCTGTTGGCTCAGGAAAAGGAACATAAAGTCTTGCACGTTTAGGTGTGCCATCCCTCTGTAAAAGGCTACCGTTCTGCCAGTAAATTTTTATCCCATGGTGCTCAGAGATTAATGGCTCCTGGTCTTTCAGAGCTGTCTGTCTTCCTCAGGAACATCAATGTTGCATGAATCAACTCACCTCTGTTCTGCCAAGATAGCAAAGTCGGCCTTGGGTAAGGAACCAGAAATCCCTTCAAGGAGACGATGATCTCACCAAAGAAAGGTCTGTAGAACAATTTAATTTTTTTTTACTATAAAAAGTTTCAGAATTTTACTTGGAATGCTGAGATTTACAGAGAAACAGATAAGATGGTATTTCTAGTTTCTCAGAGAACCACAGGATGAACTTTTCTTTATCCTCGTTTACCATTTGGGAAAGTACTATAAGGGAATGAAAGTGACATTTGTCATCGTCTCTCCAGGAACAGGAACCAGTAAACTGTCCCAGACAAATCAATCTCTCTCTCCCCCTACTCTCTGCCTCTGTCACCATTCCTTAAGAGATAAAGTGTTTCTCATCACAGTGCATTTGGGTCCTCGCAAATGATCTGTAGAAAGAATGGGTGAAATAGGAAGATTAATATTTTAAACTAGGAAAACCTGTATTAATCACGGATTTTTAAGCTCTGCCCAGAGTTAAGGGTTTAGTTTTGCAGAGGCCTTCAATGACTGCTGTAGTGGGTGAGGAGGAGATGGGAGGGCCTGGCTATGAACCTGCTATAAGATATAATTTTATCTGTTTTGTATTTGAAGTTTCAGTTTTTCAAAAATGTTTCTCCTGCTTAAGAAGAAAAAGTTTGAAAACCATTTTATTAAATCATTTGTATACCTCATCCTATTAATTAATCTAGGCTTGTTATTATTATATTTTACAATGTAATTAAATCTTTTAGACAAGTACTATGAGCTCATTTAAAATGTGGTAATATGGGCTTCCCTGGTGGCGCAGGGGTTAAGAGTCCGCCTGCCGATGCAGGGGACACAGGTTCGTGCCCCGGTCCGGGAGGATCCCACATGCCGCGGAGCGGCTGGGCTCGTGAGCCATGGCCGCTGAGCCTGCGCCTCCGGAGCTTGTGCCCTGCAACGGGAGAGGCCACAGCAGTGAGAGGCCCACCTTTAGACAGGTCACTCCAAGAAGAGAAGCAACTTTTTCTCTCTTTTTGTCCCTAAAAGATGTAATTTAAGGCATTTTAATGCCAGACAATAATACCTGAATGAATCTTATAATGACCAGCAGAACATTGTCTTTAAAAAGATATTTGCTTAATGATTTTTGATAGTGCACTTCTGTTTCCTTCAAGAGATATTATACTTGTGAGATAACTTTTCTAAGATCCAGGTTAAATTAGAGTATCTCTCATACACGTGTGGTAGTCCGTATTTGTTTACATTAATCATTCAAACTTGAAAATACTCATTGCTCCATTTTATCAATTCATTTGCTCAAGGAACATATTTCTCCATGCATATCTTCGGCTCGCGGGAAACTCAGCTTTATCTTCTAAAGTCTTAAGAGTGATTATTCCAAGTAGAAGTAAATTGATTTCGGTGGAAACACTTCCAAGATTTCTAGAATTTGCTGCAATGTTATATAAGATGATTTCCTTATTATTTGAAAACTGCATGTTTAAGTATTTTGAAATATATCCCTATCTATCTATCTGCATTTGAGTTCAATTTGCCTCTTGAAGTCTAGATTGTAATATCAATGTTTAAAAAAATAATACGTATACTTTTGTAGTGGCTTTTAGTATACATAAAGCTTTGTTTTCTTTTAACATTTTTATTATTTTTTCTTCATTATGAATCTGTGAACTCACCTGGAAGGGTCTGTTTCTAAGACTATACCAAGCCCAGGTCCTTATGTAGATTACCAACAATGTATGAGTAAATTCATCCCACTTTAAGAAATGATTCTGGGCATAAAAGAATGTTCTGCTTCCTTATTTCCTTCCTTTATTCTATATCAGATTTGTCAGGCATATAAAATATCAAATTACTAAATGCTAATTCCATTAAGAGTTTTATGCAGCTCATGCTCTATGTCCCGTTAAAGGCAGCAAAAAGAAGGATTTTAAGAATTTGGGTGTGAAGCAATTTTCTGCTTCATAAAATACAGTTAGTGTCACCTTATGTTAACAGAAGCATTCTTGGATGTGTAGATTTTTCTTCAGATTTGCTTTTTTTTTTTTTTTTTTGCGGTACTTGGGCCTCTCACTGCTGCGGCCCCTCCCGCCGCGGAGCACAGGCTCCAGACGCACAGGCCCAGCGGCCACGGCCCACGGGCCCAGCCGCTCCGCGGCATGCGGGATCACCCCGGACCAGGGCACGAACCCGCGTCCCCCGCATCGGCAGGCGGACCCCCAACCACTGCGCCACCAGGGAAGCCCCAGATTTGCTTTTAATGAAACTGACTTAGTATTCCAGAGCACCCCTTTAACCCAGATCGAAAAAACATTTTTAGCAAAAGTTATACAAGCATATGGAGAATGGATATCTAGACCTGAACTTCATGTTAATAGTTCAGAAGACCCATTAATTCAACATTCGCAAAATTTTCTTTACTATTCATTTTCAAACACTATTATACTAATTTGATCTGGTCCTTCATTTGATGTTTGTGATTTCCTTAGGTGATAACTATTAGAATCACCTCATTTATCCCAGTGTCACTGTTTGCTTCATTAAACCCTTCAAAACCAGACAGTTAATATTTTCTTCCAAAATAATTTATTGTGAATACGTATTTTACTTTTTCTTCTGATGAATCAACATATTTGTTATATGTTTTCCATTTGTCTGGCAAACTTTTCCTGTAAACGGCTGGATAGTAAATACTTCGGGCCTGTGGGTCTCTGTGATCTCTGTCAGAGGAATTCCTTTATGGAGAATAATTGTACTTAACCTAGGAATTCTAGCTATGCCTTAGATGCTGAACACACAAATGCAGTTAAAACTTAGACAACAGCAAGGATTTCCATAATGGTGTTAGGTAGGGTGACCATATCAGTAACATACAGGGCGAACCACTACACTTTCGAGAGAGAAAGCAATAGGGCATAAGGACCATAGGCCTAAAGCAGAGCTGCGGTGAGAAAACTGGGCATATGGCATTTAGGGCATAAATCTGCTCCTTACACTTCACAGACATTTCTAGTTACAAATTCTGTGCTCAACTTCTGTAAGTCTTTCTAGTCAAGTTTTCTAGTATATTTATCTCCTACCACGTTCACTTTATTTTAGACAATCTAGGTTTATGCTTGCATACAAAAATTTAAGTCTCTGAGGTATTTTATGCCCCTTTGTCTGAAATATGACATAAAGGATTATTCTCTTTTGTCACAGACTGAGAACATAGGTCCATTTCAGTTCCATCTTCTGACATATGAGTAGAAAACACACGCAAGAAGCAATACAGGACTAACTCTCCTATATGAAATAAACTCTTTAAATGCTATTTTTGCTGCATGAAATCTTAATAGATAATTCACAAATCTTTGTTTCCCTTGAGAATTCTATCTATGTGCTATTTTTATTACTTTCTCCAATTCACAGTTTTTACTTTTTTCATGAGGACCCTAGCTTGCCAGTTAATGCACTTTGCAAGAATATACCCTCGATTATTATTAAACAAAACTTTATATGTATCTTTTACAACAAATCATTCAGATAAGTTTTCAGTAAAGGTTAGTGTAAATATGCTAATAAACCCCCTAAAGTAGGCACGGGGAGGGGCATCTGCTTTGGATTGCTCATCCAGTGCATGAACATGCTTAGCAAGGCCACATGTGCCAAGAGTGGGCATAGAAGCCTAATAGAGAAATTCCAACCCTAGCATTTATTTTTCCCTTCATCTCTCCAACCACCCATCCTTCAAAAATTTTTATTTTATTTTATTTTTTAACATCTTTATTGGAGAATAATTGCTTTACTATGGTGTGTTAGTTTCTGCTTTATAACGAAGTGAATCAGCTATACATATACATATATCTCCATATCCCCTCCACCTTGTGTCTCCCTCCCACCCCTTTAGGTGGACATAAAGCACTGAGCTGATCTCCCTGTGCTATGCGGCTGCTTCCCACTAGCTATCTATTTTACATTTAGTGTATATATGTCCATGCCACTCTCTCACTTCATCCCAGCTCACCCTTCGCCATCCCCGTGTCCTCAAGTCCATTCTCTACATCTGAGTCTTTATTTCTGTCCTGCCCTTAGGTTCTTCAGATTCCATATATACGTGTTAGCATACGGTATTTGTTTTTCTCTTTCTGATTTACTTCACTCTGTATGACAGTCACTAGGTCCATCCACCTCACTACAGATAACTCAGTTTCGTTTCTTTTTATGGCTGAGTAATATTCCATTGCATATATATGCCACATCTTCTTTATCCATTCATCTGTTGTTGGACACTTAGGTTGCTTCCATGTCGTGGCTATTGTAAATAGAACTGCAATGAACATTGTGGTACATGAGTATTTTTGAATTATGGTTTTCTCAGGGTATATGCCCAGGAGTGGATTGCTGGATTGTATGGTAGTTCTATTTTTAGCTTTTTAAGGAACCTCCACACTGTTCTCCATAGTGGCTGTATCAATTTACATTCCCACCAATAGAGCAAGAAGGTACCCCTTTCTCCACACCCTCTCCAGCATTTATTGTTTGTAGATTTTTTGATGATGGTCGTTCTGACCAGTGTGAGGTGATACCTCATTGTAGTTTTGATTTTCATTTCTCTAATGATTAGTGATGCTGAGCATCCTTTCATGTGTTTGTTGGCAATCTGTATATTGGACAAAGGTCTGTTTAGGTCTTCTGCCCATTTTTGGATTGGGTTGTTTGTTTTTTGATATTGAGTTGCATGAGCTGCTTGTAAATTTTGGAGATTAATCCTTTGTCAGTTGCTTCATCTGCAAATATCTTCTCCCATTCTGAGGGTTGTCCTTTCATCTTGTTTATGGTTTCCTTTGCTATGCAAAAGCTTTTAAGTTTCATTAGGTCCCGTTTGTTTATTTTTGTTTTTTTTCCATTTCTCTAGGAGGTGGGTTAAAAAGGATCTTGCTGTGATTTATATCATGGAGTGTTCTGCCTATGTTTTTCTCTAAGAGTTTTATAGTGCCTGGCCTTACATATAGGTCTCTAATCCATTTGAGTTTATTTTTGTGTATGGTGTTAGGTAGTATTCTAATGTCATTCATTTACATGTAGCTGTCCAGTTCTCCCAGCACCACTTATTGAAGAGGTTGTCTTTTCTGCATTGTATATTCCTGCCTCCTTTATCAAAGGTAAGGTGACCATATGTGCATGGGTTTATCTCTGGGCTTTCTATTCTGTTCCACTGATATATATTTCTGGTTTTGTGCCAGTACCATACTGTCTTGATTACTGTAGCTTTGTAGTATAGTGTGAAGTCCAGGAGCCTGATTCCTCCAGCTCCATTTTTCTTTCTCAAGATTGCTTCGGCTATTCGGGATCTTTTCTGTTTCCATACAAATTGTGAAATTTTTTGTTCTAGTTCTGTAAAAAATGCCAGTCGTAGTTTGACAGGGATTGCACTGAATCTGTAGATTGCTTTGGGTAGTACAGATATTTTCACAATGTTGATTCTTCCAATCCAAGAATATGATATATCTCTTCATCTGTTGGTATCATCTTTAATTTCTTTCATCAGTGTCTTATAGTTTTCTGCATACAGGTCTTTTGTGTCCTTAGGTAGGTTTATTCCTAGGTATTTTATTCTTTTTGTTGCAATGGTAACTGGGAGTGTTTCCTTAATTTCTCTTTCAGATTTTTCATCATTGGTGGATAGGAATGCCAGAGATTTCTGTGCATTAATTTTGTATCCTGCTACTTTACCAAATTCATTGAATAGCTCTAGTAGTTTTCTGGTAGCATTTTTAGGATTCTCTATGTATGGTATCATGTCATCTGCAAACAGTGCCAGCTTTACTTCTGCTTTTCTGATTTGTATTCCTTTTATTTCTTTTTCTTTTCTGATTGCTGTGGCTAAAACTACAAAACTATGTTGAAAAATAGTGGTAAGAGTAGGCAACCTTGTTTTGTTCCTGATCTTAGTGGAAATGATTTCAATTCTTCACCATTGAGAATGATGTTGGCTGTGGGTTTGTCATATATGGCCTTTATTATGTTGAGGTAAGTTCCCTCTATGCCTACTCTCTGGAGGCTTTTAATCATAAATGGGTGTTGAATTTTGTTGAAAGCTTTTTCTGCAGCTATTGAGATGATCATATGGTTTTCCTCTTTCAATTTGTTAATATGGTTTATCACATTGATTGATTTACATATATTGAAGAATCCTTGCTTTCCTGGGATAAGCCCCACTTGATCATGGTGTATGATCCTTTTAATGTGCTGTTGGATTCTGTTTGCTAGTATTGTTGAGGATTTTTGCACCTTATGTTCATCAATGATATTGGTCTGTAGTTTTGTTTTCAATAGAATTTCAATTCTATTGATTTGAGTCTTCTCCCTTTTTTTCTTGGAGAGTCTGCCTAGTGGTTTATCAATTTTGTTTATCTTCTCAAAGAAGCAGGCTTTTAGTTTTATTGATCTTTGTTATTGTTTCATTCATTTCTTTTTCATTTATTTCTGATCTGATCTTTATGATTTCTTTCCTTCTGCTAACTTTGGGTTTTGTTTGTTCTTCTTTCTCTAATTGCTTTAGGTGTAAGGTTAGGTTGTTTATTTGAGATGTTTCTTGTTTCTTGAGGTAGGATTGTATTGCTAGAAACTTCCCTCTTAGAACTGCTTTTCCTGCATCCCATAGGTTTGGGGTCATCGTGTTTTCATTGTCATTTGTTTGCAGGTATTTTTTGATTTACTCTTTGATTTCTTCAGTGATCTCTTGGATATTTAGTAGTGTATTGTTTAGCCTCCATGTGTTTGTATGTTTTACAGTTTTTTTCCTGTACATGATATCTAGTCTCATAGCATTGTGGTTGGAAAAGATACTTGATATGATTTCCATTTTCTTAAATTTACCAAGGCTTGATTTGTGACCCAAGATATGACGTATCCTGGAGAATGTTCCATGAGCACTTGAGAAGAAAGTGTAATCTGCTGTTTTTGGATGGAATGTCCTATAAATATCAATTAAATCTATCTGGTCTATTGTGTCATTTAAAGCTTCTGTTTCCTTATTCATTTTCATTTTGGTTGATCTGTCCATTGGTGAAAATGTGGTGTTAAGGTCCCCTACTATTATTGTGTGACTGTCAATTTTTCCTTTTATGGCTGTTAGCATTTGCCTTATGTATTGAGGTGCTCCTGTGTTGGATGCATAAACATCTACACTTGTTATATCTTCTTCTTGGATTGATTCGTTGATCATTATGTAGTGTCCTTCTTTATCTCTTGTAATAGTATTTATTTTAAAGTCTATTTTGTCTGATACGAGAATTGCTACTCCAGCTTTCTTTTGATTTCCATTTGCGTGGAACATCTTTTTCCATCCCCTCACTTTCAGTCTGTATGTGTCCCTAGGTCTGAAGTGTGTCTCTTGTAGACAGCATATATATGGGTCTTATTTGTGTATCGATTCAGCCAGTCTATGTCTTTTGGTTGGGGCATTTAATCCATTTATATTTAAGGTAATTATCAATATGTATGTTCCTATTACAATTTTCTTAACTGTTTTGGGTTTGTTGTTGTAGGTCTTTTCCTTCTCTTGTGTCTCCTGCCTAGAGAAGTTCCTTTAGCATTTGTTGTAAAGCTGGTTTGGTGGTGCTGAATTCTCTCAGCTTTTGCTTGTTTGTAAAGGTTTTAATTTCTCTGTCAAATTTAAATGAGATCCTTGCTTGGTAAAGTAATCTTGGTTGTAGGTTTTGCCCTTTCATCACTTTAAATATGTCCTCTTACTCCCTTTTGGCTTGTAGCGTTTCTTCTGAAACATCAGCTGTTAACCTATGGGAATTCCCTTGTATGCAATTTTTTGCTTTTCCCTTGCTGCTTTTAATATTTTTTCTTTATATTTAATTTTTGATTGTTTAATTAATATGTGACTTAGTGTGTTTCTCCTTGGACTTATCCTATATGGGACGTTCTGCATTTCCTGGACTTGATTGACTATTTCTTTTCCCATGTTAGGGAAGTTTTCAACTATAATCTCTTTAAATATTTTCAGTCCCTTTCTTTTTCTCTTCTTCTTCTGGGACCCGTATAATTAAAATGTTGGCACATTTAATGTCCCAGAGGTCTCTGCGAGTGTTCTCAATTCTTTTCATTCTTTTTTCTTTATTCTGCTCTGTGCTAGTTATTTCCACTACTTTATCTTCCAGGTCACTTATCCGTTCTTCTGCCTCAGTTATTGTGCTATTGATTCCTTCTAGAGAATTTTTAATTTCATTTATTGTGTTGTTCATCTTTGTTTGTTTGCTCTTTAGTTCTTCTAGGTCCTTGTTAAACGTTTCTTGTATTTTCTCCATTCTATTTCCAAGATTTTGGATATCTTTACTATCATTACTCTGAATTCTTTTTCAGGTAGACTTCCTATTTCCTTTTCATGTGTTTGGTCTGGTGGATTTTTACCTTGCTCCTTCATCTGCTGTGTATTTCTCTGTATTCTCATTTTGTTTAACTTACTGTGTTTGGGGTTCTCCTTTTCACAGGCTGCAGGTTCTTAGTTCCCGTTGGTTTTGGTGTGTGCACCCAGTGGGTAAGGTTGGTTGAAAGGGTTGTGTAGGCTTCCTAGTGGAGGGGACTGGTGCCTGTGTTCTGCTGGATGAGGCTGGATCTTGTCTTTCTGGTGGTCAGGACCACGTCCAGTGGTGTGTTTTAGGATGTCTGTAACCTTATTATGATTTTAGGCAGCCTCTCTACTAATGGGTGGGGTTGTGTTCCTGTCTTGATAGTTGTTTGTCATAGGGTGTCCAGCACTGTAGCTTGCTGGTTGTTGAGTGGAGCTGGGTCTTAGCATTGAGATGAAGATCCCTGGGAAAGCTTTTGCTGTTTGATATTACATGGAGCCAGGTGGTCTCTGGTGGACCAATGTCCTGAATTTGGCTCTCCCACCTCAGAGCCTCAGGCCTGAAACCCGGCCAGAGCACCAAGACCCTGTCAGCCACGTGGTTCAGAAGAAAAGGGAGAAAAAAAAAAAAAGAAAGAAAGAAAAAATAAAGTAAAATAAAATAATTAAAAATTATTAAAAATAAAAAAGTAATTAAAGAAAGAAAGAAAGAAGAAAGCAACAAATCTAAAGACAAATCCATCAATGATAAGAAGTGCTAAAAACTATACCAAAAAAAAAAAAAAAAGAAAAAACAAATGGACAGACAGAACCTTAAGACAAATGGTAAATGCAAAGCTATACAGACAAAATCACACAAAGAACCATACACATACACACTCACAAAAAGAGAAAAAGGCAAAAAAAAAAAATTATATATATATATAAAGAGACTAACCAAATAAATAAACAAATCTACCAATGATAATGTGCTCTAAATACTAAACTAAGATAAACATAAAACCAGAAACAAATTAGATGCAGAAAGTAAACCCCAAGTCTACAGTTGCTCCCAAATTCCACAGCCTCAATTTTGGCATGATTTGTTGTCTATTCAGGCATTCCACAGATGCAGGTACATCAAGTTGATTGTGGAGCTTTAATCCGCTACTCCTGAGGCCGCTGGGAGAGATTTCCCTTTCTCTTCTTTGTTTGCACAGCTCCCAGGCTTCAGCTTTGGATCTGGCCCCATCTCTGCTTGTAGGTCGTCTGAGAGCATCTGTTCTTCACCCAGACAGGACAGGGTTAAAGGATCAGCTGATTCGGGGGCTCTGGCTCACTCAGGCCGGGGGGAGGGAGTGGTAGGATGCGGGGCGAGACTGCGTGGCAGAGGCCAGCATGACAGTGTAAAAGACTGAGGCAGGCCATGTGTTCTCCGGGGTCGTGGTCCCTGGATCACGGGACCCTGGCAGTGGCGGGCTGCACAGGCTCCCGGGGGGAAGGAATGGATAGTGACCTGTGCTCGCACACAGGATTCTTGGTGGCTGCAGCAGCAGCCTTAGCGTCTCATGCCCGTCTCTGGGGTCCGTGCTGATAGCCGTGGCTCACACCCATCTCTGGAGCTCGTTTAGGCAGTGCTGTGAATCCCCTCTCCTCACACACCCCCAAAACAATGGTCTCTTGCCTTTTAGGCAGTTCCAGGCTTTTTCCCAGACTCCCTTCTGGCTAGCTGTGGTGCACTAGCCCCCTTCAGGCTGTGTTCACACCCCCAAATTTTTATTTTAAATCCTGGCTCCACTGTTTCCTAGTTTCGGGACCTTGGCTAAGCTTCTCAACCTTTCTAATTCTCATTTACTTAATCTGTGAAACAGGGATCTTAACACTTACCGCTTAATGTGATTGCAAAGATTGAATGAGATAACAGAATTAAAAGACTTTAGTGGAAGTAAAGGCTTTCCTGTGATGCCTGGCACATGGTAAGTATAGACTAAAAGGTAGGTACTATGATTATGTTAAGCAGCTCCAAAGGTGAGGCATGCTTACCCTTAAAACAACCCCCTTGTCCTTTCTTTCAAAGAGCATGCAATTTAGCAGCAGTAGCAGCAGCAGGAAATCTGGGCAAGGATAAAATAAACTTGTGTGCTAGCAGAGTGCAGAGGAGAGAGAGATTAATTTTGATCAGAGCAAAGGTCAATACAGAGGTCTTCTCTAGTGGTCGAAAGACATTATTTTAGGAATATAAAATCTGTGTATTTTTAGGAGAGTCTATCATTGGAAATTAATGCAGACAAGATCATGATACATGGAGAGAATAGCTCCCGCTTGACTATGAATTGTCATTGAAGGGAAAATTCTAGAGCTGGGAGAAAGAAAAAGTGGCCCTCTAGGAAGGAGAAAAAAATGAGCGTCACTAATCCGGAATCAGCCAACCCATTTTATAATGATCCAGAAAAGGAAAATTTGAATGCCAGTCTTTGTTCAACCAATAAATCATTTTTATCTTGAAATATCTTCTTCTTTGTTTTCCCTAATAAAGTATACTAGCTTGGTCAGATTGCCCTACAATCATATAAAAAGATACATCTCTAGAATAACACTATTTAGATGTTCTTAGAGCTAAAGAAACAACAGGATTGTTGCATGCATTGTTGAATTACTGCATTTCCTGAACTCTTCCATGAATGACAAAATTCCTACCATAAAATTTCCCTCAAAACTCTGGGTTGGACAAGATTGTATCTCTGACTCAAAACTTGAGAGAGAATAAATTCTTTAGCATTTAGAACATTTCATAAAAATCTTTAGTAGTATTTTCATATCAAGACATATGAAACAATCATATTTCAGCTTTTCTCAGAGACAGAGTTTAGCGGAAAACAAAAAATCAGAAACTATCCCAATGACATTTTTATCATTTTGTTATGTAAGTGTTGAAAGAGCTGGTTTGAGTAGGAATATATTGAATTTTGAATGTTTTTCTATATCTTGGCATTAGATTTCCAGCAAAACAAATAATTAAACCAAACTACTTTCATTAAATGTTTTCTTCTTACCACAATATCAGAATTTTCATTTTAAGACTTAATCTGAGGTTCACCTCCTACTCAATAGTCATGTCAATTTCTTTTAAAGGGAAGCCAACTGTGAACTTTGGTTTTTGCTTTTAAATTTTGATTTCCTTGTCTTTTAAGGATCATATTTTTTCCATAATAATTTAGCACCTACTGTTTTTAAGTTGAGAAATTCAATTTCATTCTTGGACAATTAAATTTTAATTATTTCCAGGGGAACTCATTAGTGCATTAGTACAAGCCAGCTAAGGGAATGGGATATGTAATTTAGCACTAAAATGCTCCATTTTTGCTACTCCATATATGTTTGCTAGATTGCGTTTGTTGAAGTTTAGTTTTCTAAATTACAACCAAATAAAATGCAGCCACCACAGTTGGTTAACACCTAAGCAAAATTTTAAAATCACTTGGATGATCTTGAAAAAGCAGCTATAAACAGATGTAATGCTAAATAATTCTATAGCTCTTATCTCTAGTTTGCCAAATGGTGCTCAGATGGAATGCAAACACAGCATTCACTGACTGGAAAGTCAAAGATGACTTTAAAGATGGCTTGATATTTCAGGGGGGCTTTGGTTACCAGGCTACTTGGCTCAAGCACCTACCTGTTGCTTTAGAGTTTGGAAAAAAGAAAGCTGGTCTCCATTCTGTATTCATAGCCGTCCGGAGAGACTGGCAGATGGCCAGTGGTAAAAAGGAGACAGAGACCAAAATGCAAAATAGATGATAGACAGATACAGATAGATAAAAATAACACAGTTCAGTACTTTTTTTTTTTTCAAAAAAAGTAAAGAATTACATGCATTTTATATCCAAAAGGCTAATAAATCTAATGCCATCTCTTCAGGGGAAAGAAACGTAGCCCATACGTTTGGCATTGATAATTTTCTGCTCCTGAAAGGTTCTTTAACTTTAGAATTTTATGAAAGAGAATCCAATTTTCCTAATACACTTTAACATATATTTCCTTTCTTTTAGTAATATATATATATATATATATATATATATGTTTGTTTATTGATTGATTCAGTGTAGGTAATATGTACATATGGTGAAAATTCAAACTCTATAAAAGGGAATCTGATGAAATGATATTCTCTCTTTATGTCAATTTCCAATTCATGGCAGTTTCCCCAAAGGTGAAACTAGCTGCTACTAGTACCTTATATATCTTTTCAAAAGTATTCTCTATATTGGACTATACTTCAAAATGCTTTTATGTAATGGATAAAATAGCATCACACCTCATTATACTATTATAATTAATTCACACACACAAATTCGTATATTTGTTAAAGCTGGGCTTGGAATGCTCAGAAGAAAATAAAAATAGACTTTAATTCTGTATTCTTAAAAGACAAATGTGTTTATGCTATATTTCAGGACAAGCTAATTAACAGAAATACTAAGATCTTTTATTTAAATTTGAAGGTTTATAAAGGGCCTAGCACTAAAAGAAGTTCCAAATTCAATTCACCACTTATAAGCATTGCATGTCAAAGACAATTATCTTGGCTGTATGATATTTCTAGAAGCACCTCAGCTCCTTTAGAACAGTGAATTTCTACTGTGGTAGCAGTATTTTAATAAAAATTCAGAAATCAAAGATGTTCCAACAATTTTAGCTAGCTAACAGTGTTCCAACATCATCTGATTTATTTATTTTATATGCTATACTTATCCAAAAATTTCTTGCTTTCTTTTATCATGGTCTATTTCATTAACTCCTGATAGATTTTAACAACAAATATTTTTATCTTCAGAACTTTTTTTTCGGTAGTATTTCTCTATTCCAAATTACGAATAAATGTTTCCACACAATTTTGGCCCAAGCACTGCAGGCTTACAGGACTTTCAGCCCACACGTTGCAAGAGCAGCATTTCCACTGTGCCCGCCTCAGATTACCGCAGGATCCCCTAAGGAGGTTTGTTAAAAAGTTAAACCCCCGGGCTCCACTCTGGACCTACTGAATATGAATCCCTTGGAGGGTTTCAGAGACATCTGCATTTTAACAAGCTTCAGTAGCAATTCTTCACTGTACTAATATGTGAGAACTACCGAACTTATGGCCACTCAGATGTAAAGAACATAAGAAGCACATATATCTTGATGACATATGGATTTCACATTTTAGCATATACCGTCAAAGAGCTTTATTGATTTGTCCAAGATTAGTCAGTTAATTGTTGGCTGTGCCACTAGGCATTCAGACATCCGGTCGAATCTACCTCAGACAACCAAACATGGCCTCCTCTCTAGTTTCAATTTTGGGGAATTTTGATTCCTTTTGAATAAATCAGGAATGCTTCTTCCATTCTGGGCCCCTCTTGAACCTTGGCTGGCTAGTACTCCCTGACACAGGAAGTCCAGGTGGTCACCAGTTTCCGATCTATGGGCAATTTATCTACTGTTGCTGAGTGTATATAATTAAAGTCTAATGTCTCCTTGATGCCTTCAATCAGAAATGACAGCAATTGTCTTCTTCCTGTCTATCGTGACTAGGCAGAGTGATAACAAGGCATTCCAATTAATTTTTCTTCAATTAAATAAGTTTGTTGGATCTGATAGTTCAGCAAGGACATATTTTCTACCAAAGACAAAAGTAGATTTTGTTAGTTATCAATAGCTTCATATTTGTATTTAAACCCGACATTCAATTTATATACTGAAAACAGTAACATTTTCAGCAATCAAAACATTAATAATCATTAATTCTTATAAGCAGATGGAGGTGATTTCAACTTGAAAGTCAGCATGTTGGAACACAGATCAATAAAAGTTTTTAAAAAATTCTTTGAGCTTGGTGAGTTCTAAATGTCCATCTGAAATTAGGTGCATTTCCAAGCAGAACTTTATTTTACCCCAATCCACTGAAATAAGCCTAAGGTTGTAATTAATTTTGGATCAGCGCTCCTAGATCTCTCAAATGGCTTCTATTTGATTATTAGGTCTGGACTCCACACCTTATCACCAAAGCTAACAAGTTTCCTTATGTGAAAGAATCATATAAATGTATACTCTACAAGTAGCTTCAAATGTGAATTTATTAGACAATATACGGCTTGTCACTCAACAACTGTAGGTTCCGGATCCTCTCCTTCAACCTTAAAATCTTGGACTACATTAAGTCTTACTGTTAAATCAGACCAACTTTATGTGGCTTTGTATGGCCTTCTCAGGATTTCAGTGGAGTTGCACCTTACTTCAGGGCTAGAGATTGAGGTGGGTAAGTAGGTAAAAATCATACTCAGTCAAACTATGCTTGGAATTCCCTTAGTACAGCCCTCTCAGGAGCCTGATACTCTGTCCCTTAATAAAACCAGTTCTTCCTCCAATGTCAGAATGGACTGTGGGGTGTGGGGTTTTTGTTGATGAAGTTGTTGGCTTGCTTTCCAGACCACATGATATGACAAATACCCACTGTTTCTTTAAACACTAGAGTCACACTCAATGCTGCAAATGTTCCCATGTTAAGGGGTATAGAGGATCAAGACCAAAGGAGAAAGATATATTCCAGTCACTTGGGTGCTGTTTTTCAGAAGCATAAGAGTACTGATTGGGGAAAGGTTGGATCAGTTACACTACTTAAATTTGTTCTCTCCAACTCTCTTTTTTTCTCCCAAACTTAGGTAGTTTACTTTCTGTGGGCTAAATGAGAATATAATAATATAAGCACATTCTCTTTTAAAAATTAGCTGTGCCTTTATATCCTTAATTAATTTAGGTTGATAATACATTTCATATTGTTAATGAATTATTAGCCAACATTTCTGACTTTATGTATTTTCAAAAATTTTGAAATATATTGCAAGTGATACTTTCTTTTTCTCTTCTTGCTACTGCAAAGAAATCCAATTCATTCAGTGGCAAATAACAGGCAGTGCCAGAGGATGCTCAGGGAGATGCAACAGAAATAACAGGTTAAAAGAAATAAGAGAGCAGTTGTTCAGAAACACCTCTCCCTCATCTCATATTTTTAAAGTAAATATGTTATACTACTCTTCTGTAGATCCAGGTCTTTACCATTAGTAGAGGTCTGCCTATTCTATTTATTCTTTTGATGGGTGGAATCATACACTATATTTATTCCCAAATTTTTACCAGTACCAGTCTTATGACTTTGATTGGAACTAGGTAAATATATGGTGGAAAACTCTTTTAAAATGAGGCACCAAGAGACTGACTCCCCGGTGTTCAACATGCTTAATGACAAACGTTGACGTCATTTAATGTCAACATCAGGCATCAGCTTAATTCTTTCCATAGCTGTTTGGTTGACACTGACAAAGTCAATGGAGAGTAACAGCCAAAGTGAGCAATTAGAATTCTCAGGAAAGTGGAAATTTCTGGCCTCAATTATTGGATGGCTCAGTCCAAGCTGTCTGTGTTGGAGCCCTGTGTTAGGTCAGGTGCTGTGTTGGGTGCTTACTAAAATGAGTAAGACTAAGACTGTGTTTCTACCCTTGAAATTATTTATGTTCTTTTATGTCCCCTTTGTTGATTCCTCCATTTGTCTTCCACTCCATGTGGCAAAATTCAAATTATAGGAAAGAGTACATAATGAAAAGTAATACTGATTCTCCTGCCTGTCCCTGTTCACAGTCGTTTCCCTACAGACAAATATTGTTATCAGTCGCTTATGTATCTTTTTGGAGGTATTCTCTGTCTACAGAAATATACATGTATACAAATACTTTAAAATAATTTTATGTAATGGAAAACTAACATCATACCTCATTATGCCATGCCATAGGCTGCTTCCTGGGATCTCTTCTATTTTCAATTTACACTTTCTCCACAGCTGATCTCATTCAGTCCACTGAATTTAAATACTATCTATATGATAAGGACTCTCCAATCTGAACTTCTGGCCATAACCTTTTCTTGGAATATGTGGCTCATATATCCCCACCTGTACAGCATTTCCACTTGGAAGTCTGATAGGCATCTCACACTGAACTAGTCCCCAACGAAACTCTTTATTTCTTCCCACCCTAGTCTCTATTTCGTATGTCATCTTACCTATCTCAAAAAACAAGTGCCAGCATCCACCAAATTGCCCAAACAAAAATTTAAGAAGTATCCTGGATTCATATAGTTCCCTTTTCCTTCACTTCTAATCCACTAAGTAATCTGTCTCACTTTGAAATGCTCTTTGCTTTCACTTTGGTGTAGCTGGTCCCCAGCTGTTCAGATCTAAGTTTAACCGTCACTTTTCCCAAGAAGACTTTCCTGGCCACTCAGATCAGAGCAACTACTGGCTCTCCAAACTCAACAGATCATTCCTCATCAACTGTCTTTTTTGTTTAATTATCAATTCATTTATTTTCCAGCTTAATATGCTAAACTCAGCTCCATGAGAACTCTGGCTTTGATTAATGCCTGGTTATTGTTCTAACTACTTCCGTGCTTAGCCTAGTGCTTGCTGTTCAAATAAATGTGGAAAGTATTCAATAAATTTTTAAGTAAATGAATGAGTGAATAAATGTTTTAAGAGCCAAAATATGTTTTCAATAAAAAAATAAACTTTTAGAGGGTGATGGCTGATGAAACCAAGGTCTCTTCAAAAAGACAAGGTTGTCTAGCATGAAACCAACAAGAAAACTCCTGTTATTCCTATCGATTTTACTATATTTTCCCTTATAATGTTCGATTTATTTCTTTTGCCGTAGCACTCACCACTGCTAACTTTATTTCCTGCATATCTATTTGCTTAAACTCTATCTCCCCATACTAAACATGTAAGCTCTATGAGGGAAGTGATTTTCTCTCTTTTGTTCACCACTGAATTCACAATCCAGGATCGTAACCTGAACACAGAGATACTAAAAATATTTTGTTGAATGATTGAAGATAAAAGGTGTAGTTGAAAGTGGTTGATTCAGGTCCTCTCAGCTTTCAGTGAAGAAACAAAAGCACTCTTACCTAGAAGTAACGGCCACCTATCCCAAGAAAACATTTTTGATCATGGATCTCATTACATGTTCCTATAACTCAAATTCCTTTAGACCTTGGTTAAGCCATTACAAATATTTTGCCTTAGTTTTGGCTCGCTGAAAACTGGGAATTAAAGGAAATAACCAAACCAATTAGAATTATCTTATCTTTCTAGAGGAAACCCAACTTGAGAATTCAATAATCACCACCGCACAAAGGAGAAGGTAAGAAGGATGGAAGAAAACAATCTGAGAGGCAATTTTTGCACTGCTTAGGATAAGACGTCTCTTGTTTTATTGAATTCGTCAATAAAAGCTCTAAAGTCTGGGGAAATGCTTCTGGGCAGCAAAAGCAAAGTTTTGATGCTCATAGGCCTAAGGGGAAATTAATAAAATGCAGTGGGGAAATTAAGTTGAACAAAAGTGCAACGAACCATAGTTAAACCAATTAATTAGTCAGGTTTTGATATGTATATAACTGGGTTGCTGAAGAATTAAAAATAAATCCAAGATTTTAAACCAGTGTTTGGTATGCAACAAAACACCAAATGGTAACAGGCAGAAAACTCGAAGTTTTTCTTAATAGTGTTCTTTGATAAATTTCGTCCTCATTCATATGCATCACCACCTTTCTTTTTTCCATTAATCTTAAAAAAAACACAACCTATGCTTTCAGTAATATACAAAAGTCTTATGCTATGCTTTGCTTGATTCCCTTCTACATGATTTTTTTAAAAAATTTTATTTATTTTTTTTGCGGTACGCGGGCCTCTCACTGCTGTGGCCTCTCCCGTTGCAGAGCACAGGCTCCGGACGCGCAGGCTCAGCGGCCATGGCTCACGGGCCCAGCCGCTCCGCGGCATGTGGGATCTTCCCGGACAGGGGCACGAACCCGTGTCCCCTGCATCGGCAGGCGGGCTCTCAACCACTGTACCACCAGGGAAGCCCTCTTCTACATGCTTTTTACGCCAATTTCAAAACCATGCAATTTTCTTGCACCCACAATTATAGAAATATTTATTTTTTCAGTAGTATGTCTACTGGTTTTCAGGAAGCAGTTAAGATTAAGTTGCTTAGTGCACCTGCAGCCTGGTGGGTGTAAGGCATCAAAAAGGCAGGCCAGGAAGCACACAAATCGAGTTTCAAGTCCAAACTTATCACTTAAGAGCTCTAAAACCCTGCACAAATAACTGAAGCCTCAGTTTCCTCCTCTATAAAAACGTTATGTGAAGTACATATATTTGAAAATTCCTGGAACAATGTCTGGCGGAGAAAACTCTCAATAAAATGGGAGCATTGACAGTATAAAGCAGTTTGCAACTTGTGGATGTGTTTCGATTGTCAAAATTGCTTGTCTGGAGCTTTAAACATATATTTCCACCAAAAATATTTTTTTAAAAAATGAAATGGTTAGTGGAAGGTAGGTTTCTAGACTAGTGTCCCAAACCTTCATTTATAATGACATTGTTTCAGTCGAGATTGTCTGAATAGAACTCTAGCTGGGGTAGCTAACTCGTCCTGGTTTTCCCTCAACTTTCCTGGTTTCAGCTCTGAAAGTCTCTCATCCTGGGAGACTCTTCATTCCCAGACAAATCAAATCATGATTCCTTCCTTTGGAACCTAGCCATCATTCATTCACTCGTTCATTTTTCTGCAGTATCAGGTACATTCTTAGGCTGTGGAGATGTAAGGACAATTCACCTTTAATAAAACCAGAGCCTAGCAGAGGAGACAGACAAGTGACAAATGTCAGTAAACCTCGAGCTAAATGCTAATTATGGAGGTTGGCGCAGGATGCCTAGAGCCACAGGGGTTGAGTGCCTCACACAGACTCATGGTTTAGGGAACGTTCTCAGAGGAGTTGACCACTGAACTGGAACTTCAATTGGATACGTACCCCAAGCCAGGACCTTTTACTTAATTCTTTTGGGTGTTTTTCACGTCTCAGATCAGTGTTACTAAAATATACCTATTAAAATGCCATCCCTTCAGATTCATTTTGGTCATTATCTAAACAGATTTTGACTAACTTCTGATATGCATGTAATTTGTGGCATGTCAGCAGTATTTGAATATAAATGACTACAAATCCTTAATTTTATAGCAGTTCTTCCCACTCTGGAGAAATAGCCAAGTTAAAAATCTACTTTTAAGAATGGTGATCGCCTGCTTGCTTTTTCATTATTTGAAATTCGTTGCACAAAGGAAATTATTGGAACAACATGTTAAATTGAAAATAAAACAGCAGTTATAGTAAATAATACTGCTCTATCTGAAATACTGCAGTGGGGTCCCAAAGTTAGCAAGTCACACATGTTTCCCATAGCTTGTTATCAAGGAATTGGCATTCTATTCTTTATACTTCAATAACTTTTAAAGTAGTCCTGAACATGTCCCTATCTTTACAGCAAAGGCTGCAGCAAGATGATAAGACACTGGCTTCTTATGCAACAGAAAGCTCTGCTGGAACGCACACAAACTTGAAGACTCAGTTCTCCTGGAGGAAGAAGCAGATTTTTCATAGACTCTGCAGGGGAGAGGGGACTTATTCCCGGCCAGGCTGGAAGCTCCATGGTGGGCAGGGACCACATCTATATAATCACTGCTGCTTTCCCAGCGCTTGGGACCTAACTGCTGCACAAAATGGTTGAGTAAATAAAACACATTTAAACGTTCTCACTCTGCATTTCCAACAAATGAGCATTCAGTCTCCGAAAAGCTCTACGGACTGAAAAATTCTCCCTTTGCCATCCATGAAAATCAGTAAACCTCTTTGACACAACCAAGTGATTCAGCTTAAAGTGTCAAAGTCAGTTATTTACAACCCAGGCCCAAACCGCACGTTCCATTTACGCAGAGTCCAGTTAGTGTCACTGTATTCTTCAGCCTCAGACTACACCTCTCATCTTGGTTAGTAACCTTCGAGATATTTATAGGAATTTGCTAAGAATGTGAATGTGATTCTGCATAAACCATCCTTGTTATTGTGAAGATATGTCATACCATGATTTCTGAAGAATATGGACCAACAGCAGCAATTTATAGATTCATCAATCACAATCGTCATCTATCTTAAGCCCCACAGCAATTATAAATATATGTCAGATAATTATCTTATGGACTACAAAGGTTCATGGTCACTTTGAGCAATCAAAGGAAAATACTACAATTCCCATGTCTGAGCATTTTTTGCATTTTCGTGTTTTGTTTAACACATATACATCTGTTCATGTATATCCAGTCAGCACACCTGACACATTCAAAATTCATTGGAAGAGTAGAACAAGTCTTCATAAAGTTGTAAAATATTTTGCATTACTGTCTTTTACCTTTGAAGTTTACTACACCAACTGCAGTTGAAGCCAATCTGAGAGGATACACAGGGGCCACAACCATTAAACTGGAGACATGCTAGGAAACACGAGAGAATGGATGCATTAACACTAATTGGCAGCATGGAGAGAGAGAGAGAGAAAAAAAAAAGACCGCTCTGCCCAAATTAACATCACCCGCGCATCCCCATATACACGCAGGATCAAAAGACCCATGCATGAAAAGATCAGATCATACAAATTGCAAATCATTTTGCCCACCTAGCTATGTTTACATGTCAACTTACTAGGCAATGGGGTCATCTCCACAGCTGAAATATTGGTGATTTTTGACATCTGTAGTTCTACTCGGTGGTATTCATAAATTGTTCTTCTTCGAACATCTGTAAAAACAAAAAACAGCATGGAGAGTAGAAAAAAAATCCACTTTCAACATTTCTTCACTTATAAAACAACTGCATTTTCATAATGAATGTAGAATTATAAGTGTTTCACCTGATGGGGTTTTAAAATAAAAATTTAAAATAATCAAACCCTATAAAAAGGGTGATTATCAAAATCTACAACTCTTGTACCCAGCAGCATTTTCATCAAGGAAGCTGAAAATGTTGATTAGGGTCTCAAACTTCTCAGTTCATTAGCAGGGCTCAAATCCATTGTCATTCAGAGTATACTTAAGACATTTTCTTGATAGATTTATAAATTTTGAAAGATTTTGACATATGAAATCAAGAAGGAAAGATGACCCCACTTCTCTGAAGCTAAAACTAAAGTGAGTCCTTTAGGAATGGGTAGCAACAAAAAATTTTTCAGTCTAAGTAAAGCTGGTTTAGCTAGAATAAGAGTCTGATTGCTTTAAAGGTTTAGAATAAGTTTCTTCAATAAACTTGAAGACAGAAATTAAATCATTAAAAAATCAGTATTGCTATTAAATGTACAGTGTCATATCCAAGGAATGTTAATAATTAGCACTTATATTGCATGCAGGAATTTATAATAATTCATCAGCAAATCTACTGGTGTTCCTGAGGAATAGGTTAGATGGAGACTTTGACAAGAAATTTAATAAGTAAAAATCAGATAAATACAAGCAAATGTATTTTATAACAAAAAAAGACGTTGATGATATATACTTAAAATCTACTTTTAAAAAAAGACCTGAGCCTTATATTAGCTTGCTTGAGTTAGGTAAATGTAAATGGAAATTTGATATTATTGGTATTTTACCTAGCTCTTGGAATGCTTATAACGACAGGAATGCATTTCCTGAGTACTATTTTATCTACCAGGAATTATTTGGGAAGCTATAAATTATTTTAAAAATATCATCGTAGCCAACGTGGGGAAGTCATATGTCATAGTGGTTAATAATGCATGCATTTGAAAAGTCTGGTTCAAGTCCCAGACTTGCTACTTGGTATCCGCATGAACTTTGGCTCTTTTGTTAGCTTTTCTGTGCTTCACTTTCCTCGCCTATAACATAGAGATAATAGTACCTATATCACAGATCTGTTTTGAGAATTAAAATGAGATAGTAAGTGAAAGTTGCTTAGAATAATCCCTTTCACATTGTAAGTTCAATAAATGTCAGATATAATTTTTGTCTAATATCAATATGGCAACAATAGATCATACTGGTTATATGCTGCATGTACTGATCTAATTTCTACAGATCTAGGCCCTGAAATCAGGCCTCTAGGAATTTGTTTCCCCTCTTATATTAGGGAAGGTTAAAATTTGATTAAAGTAAGTAGACCAACAATGATCTCCTCTAGGACATAAAACAGGAATGTGGCGCCCAGAAGACAGCAAGCTCTCTTTTAGTAACAGTGTTCAGGAAATGTAGATACCTACACATCCAGGAGGAAAGGCAAACATTTAATCACAACCTACACATATTTCTGTTTCTCTCCACTCATATTCTTTCACCCATTTCTGATTATTCACAATGAAATTCTACTGCAGAAGAGGAAGAGGGGGAGTGGTCCAAAATGAACTCTTTGGAGGCAAGGAATGCTTCTAGAATGCTAGGAATGCTTCACTGTATATATCTTCAGGTTTCTCAGATTGGGAAATACTGATTAAAAATGTTAATCCAATTCACATCTTTTTGGTATAAGCGAAAGATGCATATATAATTTTCAAAGAGCAAACTTTATCCAACATTAGAGAAATTTCATGACATTTAGTAAGGTTTCTTGAGGTACATGAATAATGTCTTCATTTTCCTTTTTTTTTTTAAACTTTTAAGGCATTTGAAACGATTACTCAGTTTCTGCCTTTGTCTAATGAGGACACGTGCTTTCCTATGCATTTTGCTAAACAATTTAGTTTTTGGAAATAAATAAATAATATAGACTTGCCATGAGGTCACTGTGATGGGGGTTTCTGAGTCTTCTTCATACTAAAGTTCACACAGTATCATATTAGTAGGTGCTTAAAATACCAGTTTTCTTTTAACTTCATACTACACTTTGAAAAGTTCAAACTATGGACATGACTGTGAAGCCTCTGGGAGTTTAATTATTGATCATGCAAATGGGGTAAAGGGAAGGAGTGACATTTTTGCCATGCTAGTTCTATCACCTGCTCAGATAACTCCAACTATTGGGAGGAGATGAATTTAATAAAACCAAAATTAATGAGAACGTGTTTTGTTTGATGACCTGTCAATTAATGACAACTTCCAAATCGTCATTTCTGTTGTGTATCATACATCTCCCTGTCAAAAACAAGTAATGAGGAATGTATTTACTGAGCTCCTGCCAATACTAGAAAGCTTTCATTTGATTCCAGAAATGTATTTAGCTCATGTGTCTTCTTTAGAAATTTAGCCAAAATAATGGTGAACCAAACATTCAGTACCTTAGCTGTGGTGATACAGCTTCAACTGTTTTATTACACCCTTTACAAAACCAAGATCAACTATAATCACCATTAGGGGCTTTTAAAATGTTTTAAAAAATGAAATGAAATAAATCTCTGAGCAGCTAACACATAGAGAATAAAATTCAGTTATCAAAATCTTAAGGTGATATGATTCAAAGTGTAACTATTGAATTGCATGTTTTTAGACATTTTAAGCGATATCAGCAGGAGGGACAGAGTGATTGTATGGAAACACCAGGAATCCTCTCCAATCAATATCCACTCTAGCTCAAATGAAAACAGTTTAATGTACCCTGTGGCATGATTAGCCATGATCTAGTTTACTTGTCTGTCTTGAAAATTAACATTCACACAGAGAATGTATGAGTAATTTCCTCAATTGTCTGATTCTTTATATAAATATTTTAATATTTTGTCTGGATTGTCAAGTAAATGATTAGCTAACATTTCCTTATTTATGTGTTGTCAATGCTTAATGACTGGTCCCAAAGGATTATTTCTTATTTTCTTTACTAGTTCCCACTGAGCCCAGCACACAGCACCATTTACTGAGAGTACTCTTTAATGTAAATAGCATGTATTGCACAACTACAAGTTCATTCCCAGCATAAAGACTCAGGAAAAAAGAGACTCTTGAGAGAAAAAGTGCACTATTATAGAAGTTATAAGCTTCCCACACGAAAATGCAATGCATTACCAGAATTAGCTAGTTGGAGTTGTGAAATAAAGCATTTACAAGTAGAAGATGCTTCTGCCTCAAACATTTAAAAATTCTTGGGACTTCCCTGGCGGTCCAGTTGTTAAGACTCCACGCTTCCACTGCAGGGGCACAGGTTCGATCCCTGGTCAGGTAACTAAGATCCTGCGTGCCGTGTAGTGTGGCAAAAAAAAAAAAAAAAATTCTCCCTATAGTTCTATTAAAAGTAATATAATTCAGCATTGGAAAAGGCAACATAAAATTTAGGTGACCATGAGGTGCTAATCTGAACCTCTCATATTTTCCTCTCATTATTCTTTTGTGTTCATAGAAATCCCCCCCCAAATTCTCAAATATGTCAAAATTAATCAGTGATTTATAATATCCAGAAAATTCTTAAATTTTTGCATCTTTTGAAAAATCAAGATCAATCCAATAAGGTATGTTAGAAATGTATGTATTAAAGCAATAAAATATCACTTTGCATAATGCTATCTATCTTGGAAGAGTTTTTTGAGAGGATACTTTATGGGGAAAATGTCATGATTTCTATTTCTTCTTCCTTTTGTTGAGCCTCGAGTGAGCTAGTGTGTACTTGACAACAGAGGCACCTAATGAAGCTTTGTGGTAAAGAGAAGCAATTTTATCTTCTGTAAAATGAATAAGTTTGAAGTGTTTTCCGTTTTGAGGAAAGACAAGGTAAGATGACACAATTTCCTGAAGGATTTGTAGAGCGATCCGTCCTTCAATGAATGAAAAGACCCTGATAACTTTGAAAATAACAGGTGAGGCTCAGTTCTTCTGAAAGAGCTTTAATTGGGGTGTATAAAATGTTAAGAAAAACAAAAGTCATGTTTTTCCAAGACTATTTGTTTCTTCCATAGTTTGTCAACATGTTCTTTTATTTTAGTTGCTAAGTAATTCTAATGGATGTATCCTACCACTGAATCCAAAATTACAATTTTTTATGGGCAAAATCAATTAAAGTGAAATGCTTAAATCTGAAAATGTATCACTGAATAATATCTAAAATTCTAAGGCCTTTCAGAAGGCAAAGAAATAAAAAGGTTAATGTAAATATTATATTTGAAATTTAATGTTCTATTTAAACATGTGTATATGGTCCACTGTCACCCTGTTCAGTATGGTGACCATTAGTCATACATAACTCTTAAAATTAAAATTAATTGAATCCAATTAAAAATTCAATTCCCCAGTTTCACTAGCCACATTTTAAGTGCACAGTAGTCACATGTAGCTAGTCACATGTAGCTAGTCACATGTAGCTAGTAAGTCCATATTGGACAATTCAGATTTAAAACATTTCATCAGCACAGAAAGTTCTATTGGACAGTACTGGTCTATACTACTATTTTTTTGAGAATTAAAGCTTAAGACATTTTGCGTAATAAAAGTGCATCTCTGTTTCTGTTTGCTAAAGTTTTTTTTTTTTTTCAGTCTGTGAACATAATTTTGATCAAGTTCTTTGAGAAATTGCTTCCTGGTCTGGAAGCTCATAAAGAGACAATGTATGGCAAACTACATACAATGTTCCTCAAAGAGTTCCCTAAATCTCTTAAGTATTTTTAAAATATGTTTTCTCTCCAAATTGGTTGTCAGTTTTATTTTTGAAAATGCTAATGTTTCTTATTGAGCTGTGAATAATAATAATAACCAAAAAGCAAAGGCACACTGTAGCATACACAATGTCAATAAATTTAAAACAGCAGATACAGATGAGAAAGGGATTGGTGTTAAGAAAGAACCAGATAATGCATGCTGGTGAGAAGAAAAAAGTGGAGTATTCTAAGGGATTCAGAAATTTCCATTATCATAACTTATAGTAGAACCATTTCAAGTTAGGTCAGCTGCTTTCCAGATTAGTTTCTAGTACAAGAATTCTGTGTGTGTGTGTGTTAAAGTAACTTTCACATTATTGAAATGACATAGCCTTAAGTTTCCAAATAAACAGACCATGGAGGCATGAACGGATTTTCTGGGTTTCTTGCTGGAAATGTTATGCTCATTAAGCTCAGAGGGTGGAAGAAAGTTGAAGGATGATGGGGAAGGTCAGCACTGTGGAGATTAAGATCAAAATTCAAAACATTAAATGGGAGGAGAGAGAAACAAACAAGTAGAACAGTACTAGAGAGCACTGTAGGTTTACCCAGGAAGGCCTCTGCACACTGTGGGAAAAAATATGGAGGGACACGAGCTGAGGCTGAGAAAGAATTACTTAGCAGAGCTACTTAACAAGAAATTATGGCAATTACACATGACCTATGAATATATGACAATGTTGGAACTTTCTGGTAATCAAAAGAGTATTAGAGCGACAATGAAATATCACGTTCTGCTTATCAAATTTGCAAAGTTTAAAAAATGATAGTAGTATCTGAGAGCATTTGGGGAAATGGGATATCTGATATGATGCTGGTGGGTGAGTAGATTGGTACAACCCTTACAGAAAGCAATCTGTCAAAATACATAAAAATTCATTAACATTCCATGGTTACATATTCATTTTTTATGGATTAGATATGAGTAAAAATTCAAAAACAAGGATGTTTAGCACTGCTGTTTTACTGACAATCAATATGAAAAGCAACCTACATGACAAACCAGTGCTGAAAACAGATTACACAAATTATGAAACAAAGGAATTTGTTGCAGCTATAAATGACCACATTTACACAGGTATTTAGCAGTATAGGAAAAACGTGTTGTATATATTATAAGAAAAACAGGTGGCAAAAATATTTATAGGATAATGCCAATTTTCTTACCGTGTGTGTGTGTGTGTGTGTGTGTGTTTGTGTGTGTATACACTATAAACAAAAGATTGGATGCAGAATATGAAAACATTGATTGTTACCTCTCTGTAGTAGGTTTACAGGCAATTTAATTTCCTTCTTTGAGTTTTCTATTATTTTACCAATTCCTCTGAATTAATATGGACTATGCTTATAATCCCAAGTATGTTTTTACACTTGTATTTCTGTAATGAATAAACAAGGTCATTGTATGTAGACCTGTTTTTCACATCTGTACCTGTGGAGATTGAATTGGATGATCTCTATACTTTTTTTTTCCTGTTTCTAAAGTTCTACAAAATAGTTTATGAAAAACAGAAGGTGATGCAGAGATATACATACACATGGACAGACAGATGCAACAATACGTTTAAAAAAAAATGATGTCATGGTCAGAAAGAATGAGTTTCAGAGAGAGTGTCAAGGTGTCCTTGAGTGGAAATCCCCTGTGGCCTCACTCTCATGGGCACTGGGCCTGGGTGTGGGACACCTCAGTCGGCATCGCTGTCTTTTTAAAGTAACAATGTAGATGCCGATGAATAAGTAATACAAGTAAATATAAATACAGTGTTACTTTGTGCCAGGTACCACATGCTATACACGTATTGTATCTTAGGTACTAAGATGGTCATTTTGCATATAAAGAAAGTTATAGAAATTATATAATATGTTCAAAGTCTCATGACCAGTATTCAGATTACAATATCCCTTATACATTCTGGACTTTTAGCTAGTTTTTCTTTTTTTAATATAAGGGTTAATTTCACCGTAGACATTTTTCAGTTTTTTGAAGGAGTAAAGGAATCCCCTTGTAACCTCAGAACTATTTACTGATTTACTAACAATGCCTAAATTCCCTTTGATATTTTAAACTATCAGATCACCTAATCTTTTTTGAAAAGTAAAGGCTATGCCTGAAAGTTACATGGAAAACATTTATTATTTGGAAGCCTTTAAAAACTGAAAAACACTTCTTTTGTTGTTGATGTTATGATGGGGGGGGAGGAATCTTCATAATAAACAAATTCAATTTGCCTTAAAGCTTTTTGAATGCTCTACCAAACCTTCACCAAATCTGATAAGAATGGTGTACTATTGAGGTCCCACTGGGAAAAATTACTCTCAACATTGTGGCTCAATTTCCCCATATTGTCATGGCTAGATTAAGCAAAGGATCTAGGTTCTATAACTCACGTAACCCAAATGATTTAAAGAACAGAAAATTGATCTTATGAGAACAAGGTCCTGTGTAATAATGCACCTTGGAATACAGAAGAAAGCAAGCCGCCCATTACTTAGGATAATGATCCGTTTTTCCCTAAATTCACTCAGGAGAAGAAAAAGGGGTAACAGAGATGAAAGATTTAAATTCCCTATGAGGATGGCTCCTAATAATGAAGGTTATGAAAAAAGGGAACAGAATCTTGAAAAGGACTTAAATATTTATCTAAATTCTCATTGTACAAGTTAAGTAACATACTGATCTCCAGGAATCATCTGATTTCTCAGGAAAAAATGATACTTGTATAATTTGTATTACGATATTCTTGGGTTAGCCTAATGTCTGAAGTAAACAAGTATGCTTTTTCTTTTTTCCAGCTGAGAATACAATAGCGCCATGCAACCATATCTTTCCTCTTATACAGAGCCTCCTGTAACAGACACTGTTACACCTGATAAATGTGGGAACAGATTTTTAAGGAGATTATAAAATTTTTCTGTTCCCCCAAAGATTTTAAAGTAGAACACATCAATTCCAATGTTCTCGCTGAAATACAGTCCCATCTAATGGCAGGGACGAGTAGATTAGAAAGTCAGGACTTCCCTTCCTTCCTGGCAAATTTTCTCAAGGTGACAGTGAGGTCAACAGGAAATGTAAATGTCACTCCAGCACACAGCCTGCCTGAGAGAAGCTTCTCCCTGAACTCAAAGCTTGAGCACTTTCTTTAGATGAATGCTGACTCCCAAACTTTAGACATTATCTGTTCGCAAAATTCATATTAATTTTGCCAATTTATTCAATGAAATTTATATTTGAGAAGGATATTTTCCCCTCTAAACATAATGGTCACCCTGTTACGGTATAACGAGGGGTGCAAAATTGCATTGGGGGACTCTGAAGTCAGAGTACAATTTTATCATGTCTCAGTTCTGACACAACACTTGAATATTACAATACATTTGTAAAAATAATTTTTTTTGTACATTGGTGGGTCTTTTTCTCTAAACAATAATATATCAGCACATCAATGTGGGCCAAGATGCCTTCCGGGAAGGCTGCAAATAACATTCTTTCTGGGATGAAAGAAGCCACAAATAAACTAAAACTAGCGATTGTTTTACTTGTGCAGTAATTGACTCAGGTCATACTTGACTGAACTCCTGTGAAAGGAAGAATGCGAGAGCATTCCTCCTCACACAGAAGTCAGCTTGGCCTCTCCCAGGGTTCAGCCCCTTGACTCAGAGTTCTGTCAGGATGTCTTTATGTTGCCCACACATAAGGATATATCTCTGCTTTGTTCACAGTACGGGTTTGTTTCTGGAAAATCTGCCTTGATTTAACAGGTGGTTGGAATATTACCTCCTGCAAATTCTCAGCTAACAAGGAGAAACAGCCATGGAAGATTCATGGTTTTCACCAAGCAGAACTGCCACATATGAATGCCATTCTAAACCGTAATTGTAAACTAACCCCTAAAATGTTTCCCCCCAATCCTCTGCTCTGAAAAGTCTAATTTCCACTTCATTTACTTTCTATATTTGAGATGACATAAACAGATTTAGTTCAAGTCAAGACCAAACAGCATATGCATGTGATAAATTAAGTCTACCACTATAATGAAATAAAGAATTTTGCTCAGGAACTTTGAGCAAAAGGGAAAGGAATGATCTAATCTTGAGGTGTATCATAACCTCTTGCTTTACATAAGTACATCTCGGACACAAACAGTCACCTTTGGTATAACATACCCAAGCAACCCTCAGGGCTGTTCTTGAACTAGAAGGAGGTTTTAAAAAAAACAGAAGCTTTCAAAAGATGGCTATTTACATGATCAGAACTACTACAAATAGCAGTTACAATTTGGATTTCTAATATGATGAACAGATGCCCAAAGTAACATAGATGTTTTTATTCTACAAATGTAAACTAGATTAGGTAGTAAAAAAGATTTAAACAAAGAAAATAAAATATATTGTGTGGTATGGCTCCATCAAGATTTTTTTAACCTCAGTTTATACTTTTTGAAAATCTTCCTTTAGACTCTCAAACAGCTTTATACAAACATGTTAAACATGAAACAGTACAAGGCTGTTCTTTTGCTGATAAATTTATTTAAATGAAATAAACAATCATACACCTATCAATCAAATAATCTGTCACTCTTTTATGTTCTTCTTCCTATTAATAAAAGAAATATATCTGCACAAGCAAGCTAACTATTCCAAAGAATCCAAATTCTCTTGCCTTGGCTACTTCACTTCACTTCACCTAAATTATTAGCTCAACACTAACAGAGAGATAGCAAATGCCAAAAAGACTTACAAGCCAAACAATATAATTAACAAGCAGCAGTTAGCTAAGTGATTCGATTGTTCAAAGAGTCACATCTGCCCTAGATCAACCTCCTTTAAATTTACCCCACAGCAGGCTCAGACTCTGTCATTACCCTTCTTCTACATACTGGGAATTTGCTGGATCCTGTGGACAACGACAAATGCATCTGACAGCCCCACTTTCACTGGGTGATTGGTCGAACTTATCTGTGTAACCAAGACAGGAATCTGGAAAAGAAAAAACAGATTGCTGTGAGTTAGATTTGAATTTCATTTGGGGTAGGTGCGGGGAATGTGACCATCTTGTTTAATGGATAAAATTAGATTATGGAGATGAAGGAAGAGAGAGAGCAGGAAATATTAGAGAAGAAAAACATACAGTACCTAAAAATAACATCTGTTTAGTGCTATTCGGTGGGTTAAAGTGACAAGAGAGTTCTGGTCCTACAGACAGGGCTACTTGATGATGAAAGTAACAGATTCTCGGAGAATCTAACTGATGTTGAATACTGAAAACTTCTCACACATATAGGCACACCATGAATGCACGTAGTGAGGGCTATGATTACGGAAATAGAGATTCTTTTTGTACCATTTGTTTTCCTCAAAGACTCTATTACATATTCATTTTCATAGTTTTAAAAAATCCTTGTTTACAAGTGGCCTTATAAATATAAAACCTAGAGAAAGATAATAAGTGCATTCCTAAATATATATGTAACAATATCATTGCTGATTAGTATATAGTGAAATTTGGCAATGTTTCTTAATGGATGTCGAACTTCACTATTCTGGTTAAAACTCATATGGAAAACTTAAGAATTATTATGGGTCACTTTAAGGTCATATTTCCTAAATTTAAACCTCAATAGAGCCCAAATCTGCATATTATAGACATTTATAATGTGTACAGTTTTAAAAAATTAGGACACACTGAGAATATATTAAACATGATACAACAGTTATAAATGAGACAAACTCTTGGAGCCGTTTTTTCTAGATTTAGAAAAGAATCATTGGAGATATGATTACAATCTTTACTACCAGTTTTATATAAATGAAAATGGGGATGAAAACATCTTCAATACATAAAAGGACAAGAAACAATATGGAAGGATAAATTTACGAACAAATCTTTTAAGTAGAATAAGCAGATTGTGGGCCATCTGTGGGTAATTCATTAAAGATCATATTAGATCTGACATGGTTGTATAAGCCATAATAAACAGCATAGCAATAAAAAAGAAGGAAAATAGGGGACTTCCCTGGTGTTGCAGTTGTTAAGAATTCGCCTGCCAATGCAGGCGACACAGGTTCGACCCCTGGCCCGGGATATCCCGCATGTTGCAGAGCAACTATGCCCATGTGCCACAACTACTGAGCCTGCACTCTAGAGCCTGCGAGCCACAACTACTGAGCCCACGCACCACAACTACTGAAGCCCGCGTGGCTAGAGCCCATGCTCCGCAACAAGAGAAGCCACCGCAACGAGAAGCCCGTGCACCGCAACGAAGAGTAGTCCCCACTCGCTGCAACTAGAGAAAGCCCGGGAGCAGCAACGAGGACCCAGCGCAGTCAAAAATAAATAAATAAAATAAGTAAATTTTAAAAAAAGAAGGAAAATAACTTGGAGAGAAGGTGTAATAAGGACTGTACTGCTTATTTTTGCCCCTGACATCATGAAGTTGTAAAAAGTGTTATTTTGTTGACACTAAGAGGAAATTTTAATGTTTCTGGAATTATCTCAAAATAAGTAAATGGAAGATATTTTCCTTTTATGTACCAATCAGTCCTCTCTTGAACAATGTTGTAGTATTGCCAGTTTTGTATCAGTGTGTCCAGTTCTTAACCACCATTAAGAAGTATTCTGATATTTGGACAACAGAAACAAAATCAAACCAATATTTTTGTCCCTAAAAGTTCATTTACTAAATGAAACTCTGATATAATTTATTTATGGTAATTACTAAGCCATACTCAGTATCAATGTATGTAATCCCTTTTCTTAGGGTACATTATATTATTACCCAATTTATACTGTTGAAGAATGCTAATATAAGTGCAATTTATATTTAAGACAGACTTACAGTGAAAGAAGAAAAGGCAAAGGGATAGAAAGCCACAGAAAAAATGTCCAATTCAAGTTATATTTTGTATATCCTAATAAGACAAGCTCATAACTTTTAAACAGCATCATTAATAGATGCCTGCTTAGGAGTAAGTATGAAAGCTTTGCTACAGGATTTGTTACTTGCTTTCATTCTTACAACATCTATGACTGCAGTTTTCCTCTGCAAGGTATGAAATATTTTACCAGATAATTCTGTGGTAATTAATTGTACTTCTTTCCCATACTCAAAGCAGAGCTTGAGTTTATATTGTTATCAATTGGAAAATTCTATTATATTGTTATGAATATTACATTATCATATGAGAGCTTGTTTTCCAGGTCACATGTCTTGGATCTGCAGACATCCTAGCTTCTCTTCTCTTTACATTATCAACTCCATCTCTTCTATCTCTCTTTATCTCTTCCCTTATCTAGCCATCTTTCATTTTTATTTTGTTTTCTCCATCTCTTTCCTTCTTTTCACTCCCTTCCTTTATATTTTATCTCTTAGTCAAACTCTGTCCTCTTGTGCATTTGATCTGTGGTAGATTGACTGCACTAATGGCCTCAGTCCATGGGCTCTTTTTATCCATACTCTGCCTTCTCACTTGGTGGTCCTCTGCCATTCTGCCTCTGCCTCAGTAATATGGCAAAAGAAGACAACAGAAAACTGGAAGCAGAAGAGAGGCTTGAAAAGGTGCTTGTACATTTCCACCTCCTTTCTGGGACTTCTGCCACTGCCATGAGAATGTACCCTGCTGAAGATCTATGAGAGACACGTGGAGGAATGTTTTCTTTCTAGCAGAGGTCATCCTTGAACAACTAGCCCCTAGCCAATCCACCAGCTAACAACTGACACATGAGTGAGCCCAGCTGAGATCAGCAGAGTCTTATATCTTGTGAGAAATAAGAAATAGAGTTGTTTAGGCCACTACATTTTGGGGTGATTTGTTACACAGCAATACTAACCAATGCATTCTCTTCTAAAGCTCTAACAGCCAATACAAACTTCTCTGGGTGTCTGTATAGAAAATGAAGTAGCATTCTTCCTCCTAGGTTTCTGGGAATCAGATAAATATCTCTTTAGGTACAATTAAACTTGAAATATTGGAAAGTTCCAGTAGAAAAGATGCATTTTCTGCATTTTTTTCCACTCTTCTGTATCTTTTTATTTTCTAGTTTATTCTTTTCCCTGTGGATTCCAAAAATGAAGACCAAGGTGTATAACTTACCCAGATTTAGATTCATTTAACTTAAGGTAAATCCATGCAAAATCAAAATGGGCAACCTAACAATGTAGAGAGCTTTTTGTCCACTGAAAATAATCCTATCGTAAATTGGCCAACCCTCTAGGAAGACAGTAGATGACCTGTAAGGACTCTTTCAAACTTCAAATTCAGCGATTTAATTCTACTGAATGATCTAGATTTTCCCAAGCTTCAACAATTGTTAATAACGATCCAAAAAAATTATAAGGGTGAATTCATTCATAATATTTATCAGATATTAGTTGAACATTTTCTCTGTATTATTGTAGGTGCTGGAATCACAGGAGAAAATAAAAAAGCCCCTGCTCTCATAGAGCTTACATTCTAGAGAGTAGAGACTGACATGAAGACAAGTGAACATAAAAAAGACAGTATGCTAGGAGGTGGTAAGTGCCAAGGAGGAAATGAAAACATGGGGAAGATACAGCGAGGGATGGGGGCCTCTTTAAGAGAAGGAGTCACAGAAGGTTTCTGTGATAACTTGACTTTTCTGTAGTAGGAGAACCTGCCATATGGAGATTTGGGGAACAGCTCTGTAGAGAGACCAGTACATGCAAAGGCCTTGTCTGAATTGCTTTTGCTGTCTTTTAGGAAATAAAAGGTTATCACTGGAGCTGAAGGAGATGGGACGTAGTGACGACAGATCAGAGGGAGCATGTAGTCCCTGCAAGCCACGGCAATGACTCTGGATTTTATTCCAAGTCATATGGGGAAAGGTTAGACAGTTTTGAACAGAGGAAGGACATGCCCTTACATCTGAAAAAGATCACACTAGCTGATGTGTAATCTGGACTGGAGGGGGAAAAGGGAGACAGAGAAACTAGTTAGAAGGGTATCACCATTTTGCAGATGAGAAATGGGTAGCTTGGAGTACACTAGATAAGTGATAAGTATAGGAGCTGGAGTGACAGGAAGATGATTCTGGATGAATGTGCCATGGATTTAAGTGAGAAAAGGAAGAGAGTCAACAGTGTCACCAAGACTTTTGGTCTTAATAGCAGGAAAAATGGAGCCGAGCTTTTCATCGGAGCCAGCATGTTGCTGCACACCTTCAGGGTTCATTTCCATTGCTGGCTATGAGGATGGTGTCCTTGCTTGTGCAGAGAAGACAGCTCTGAAGAGCAGCACTGAAGCATCCAGAGAGGGAGGAGACTAGGGCAGGAAGCAGTGGAAAAGGATGATGGCGATACCACTGGCCTCAAATGCTTTTCTTCCAAATTTTATAGAGTTCATGAATAAAAGCATAGAATTTCTAAAACTCTGGTATTTTATCCTGATTAAATATTAACATGAAAATGTATAAGAAGCTTTTGATTCCCTACATTTTCCTAGAAGCCACCCAAACCTTTTATAAAACGATTACACATCAGGTTTAGAAAAAAACACTTTCGCCAATTGAATTAAATGCTTAATTTGGTAAAAGATTAATGAGGCAAAGTCCAGGCTTTCTCTAAGATTTCTTTCAAGAACATGTCTGCCTCTCTCCACCTGATACTGTCCCATATTTTTCACTTTGCCTTCTTGGACTGTTATCTTTTTACCTCAAAACCTCAAAGGCGTGGGGTTGTTCGGCCTAAGGATGGTTCATCCACTCACTTACTGCAGCCAAGTAATTGGGCTGTGTGAGCTCTCTGTGAACAAGTCAGGCCAGACTGCAGGTTCCCATGACAGTTTATAATGAGAGGCCGTTTGTTAGGCTGAATCAGGAAGGAGCACTGCTAAAACCACATTTAACATGAACTATTTTTTGACTAATGTCAACAAAGCAATTGTGTGTATGTATATAAATAAACTATCTAGAATTAGAGCCAAAAGTGTGCAAGAAAGGATCTGTCATAGTTTCACAGTCCCCTAGTCTATAGAGGACTCTGTATTGGATAGGAAGTACCCAAGTCAGAGAAGCAGGGGCGAAGGATGATGCCCAAGTACAAAAACTCTGAAAACTCTGCTTATGGAAGCTATCCTTTATCCTATCTACAAATTCATATTCATCCTTAAAATGTCTCCTAAGTTAGTTCCTGGGGATGTCAGGAAGCCAATCTGAAATAATACAAACTCTGAACTACATAAGCTTAAAAAACAAATGTAGTTCATTATTTTCAAATGCCTATAATACTTGCTTTTTTATAATTAAAGCAAAGCTAAATTTTCACTCGGCCTCTGTATGATTTGTAATGAATCATAAATTTCTAAGAATGAGTTTTACAATTAGATTCATTCCACAGGATAGATATAGAAAAGGAGCATTAATGCCAGTTAAAATATGCTTCCATTTCAGCTTACATAAGCATTTATAAATTCTTTTTTTTGAGGTGTTTTAATTTTCCTTCCATTTCACAAGACACAGATAAATTTGTTATTTAAGTAAGTATAATTTTTTTCTATAAATGATACAGTAAGAAAATGAAGTATAGAGACAGAAAAAAGTTGGAATAACTAGACAAAATTAAAGTAGGAAATGATATTAGGAGTCAGTAGAGTAGGGCAGAGCACGCTGGCCTTTGAAGGAAGATTCAAAGACAAAAATTGTTCTCTTTTCCGTGCTGTGGTATCATTCTCCAGCACACAAGGGCCTGAAACAATACCGAAAATATGAATGTCTGTCTCTAGAACAGTTAAGGGGATAACAGCATGCTGCTTGAGTCGCAGGGAATAGAATTTTCTTTTTCTCTCTGTTCTGCCCTGCAAACCTTGCCAAAACATTCATTCGTTTCCATTACGGCCCGGCTATCTATCTAACGGGCAGTGCAGCATCTCAGCAAGGGTTTGATTGCAGAGTATGTGCTCCCAAGTATGAATCATATGCCTATCAGATGCAATTGGAGAAGAATTAATCTAAACTCATTTTTGTTAACTTGCTAATCAGCAATGTGGTGTCTAAGAGCTTAATATATATACCTTAAAAAAACCCCAAAGCTTAAAATTTTAACCATTCTTACCTTCACTTAACCCTTAAGTGCCTACCTTATCTCCCTTAAACATCTGATCAGGCTTCTCCTTACTCAGTAGGGCATCCAGTTTTAAAAAGTCATGTTCAAAGCAACGCATAAAGCCCTGAGTATTAGTGCTTAGTTGTCTGAAAACTACATTTGAATAGAAGGACTTTCAGTTAAATTTAACATGATAAAAGCATCCATTTGCTTTCCTGAATACCGTTAACATTTCGCACAATTATTTGAATCCCTTTCTAGCTTTTAGATTTTGAACTCTTTTCATATGCTAGGTATGGAGCAATGCACTTACTTGATGGCATGAAAGCAAAGGCGAGCCATAAGTTAAAGATAAAATCTAACATTCCTCTCACCCCCATCTCCACAATCATACCCCATAGAAAATCTGGAAGGAGACAACAGCATGGAGTTGATAAGTAAAAATAGCTCCCTCTTTTAATATAGGGACTGCCCAGTACTGAACTGACAAACTGGAGTGGGAGCGTCATATAAAAGAATATAGTGAGACAGGAGCCCCCTGAAGAAGCCTGTGCAAAGTGGCTCAAGATAGTCAAAACCATAACGGGGACTTTATCTGGGACTCTAACTACATAAGAGAACTTGCCTAAACACGGCTGGGAAAAGGAACGGGATTAGGAAACTGCATCCTGGGTTTGGGGAGACATGGGAAAAGTACGAGGCCTTTTGCCTTAGGGACAAATTATCTCTTTGGTCCTGGAATCCTCAGAGCAGAGACTGGATATGGCCAATCCAGGCAGGAGCACCGTGTAGAACAAACCTCTCCACGTCACCTCAAAGCTTACATGCAAGTGGGGCTTGGAAGGAGAAAACATACCCAGGAAGATCAAATACCCTGTCCAAGGACAACATAACCCGCTAGGGGCAGGGCCAGCATTAGAACAAGCTTTCTGTTTCTACAATTATTTCTTCTAGATTATTGATCCTGCTTCCTTGCTACTTTATTTATTTATTTTCACTCACAATATTATAAAGGAAGAATGGGTTCAATTTGTCATTTTCTTACACTATGGGAAATAAAAGAAAATTAAAACATTGGGAGCTTTAATATGTGAGATAACAAAGAAAGTGCAAATGCAAATGAATTAGATTCTAAATAAAGCCACGTAGATACAACTTTATGTACTTAAAATACAGGGAAGTGCTAAGATCCAAAATCATCTGTGTCTACATTTTTTTTTTGGAATTCTTTCTTTTTTTTAAAAAAATTTTATTGAAGTGTAGTTGATTCACAATGCCGTGCTAATCCCGGCTGTACAGCAAAGTGATTCTGTTATACGCACGTATATTCTTTCTCACACTCCCCTCCATCACAGCCTATCACAGGATACTGAATATAGCTCCCCGTGCCACACAGTAGGATCTTGTTTTTTATCCATTCTATATATAATGGTTTACATCTGCTAATCCCAAACACCCAATCTTTCCCTCCCCCTACACCCTCCCCCTTGGCAACCACAAGTCTGTTCTCTATGTCTGCGAGTCTGTTTCTGATTTGTTGATAAGTTCATTTGTGTCATATTTTAGATTCCACCTATGAGTGATATCATATGGTATTTGTCTTTCTCTGTCTGACTTACTTCACTTAGTATGATAATCTCTAGTTGCATCTCTGTTGCTGCAAATGGCATTATTTCATTCTTTTTTATGGCTGAGTAGTATTCCATTGTATACATGTACCATATCTTCTTTATCCATTCATCTATTGATGGACATTTAGGTTGCTTTCATGTCTTGGCTATTGTAAATAGTGCTGCAATAAACATAAGGATGCATGTATCTTTTTGAATTATAGTTTTGTTTGGATATATGTCCAGGAGTGGGATTGCTGGATCATATGGCAACTCTGTTTTTAGCTTTTTGAGGAACCTCCGTATTGTTCTCCATAGTGGCTGCACCATGTGAATTGTTTGTTTGTTTGTTTGCTTTCTGTATGCAGGCCTCTCACTGTTGTGGCCTCTCCCATTGCGGAGCACAGTGTCCAGACGCTCAGGCTCAGCGGCCATGGCTCACAGGCCCAGCCGCTCTGTGGCATGTGGGATCTTCCCGGACGAGGGCACAAACCCATGTCCCCTGCATTGGCAGGTGGACTCTCAACCACTGCACCACCAGGGAAGCCCATGAATTGTTTTTTTAATTCAACATTCCCCAACCCTTCCTGGGTGGTGGTAATAGATGTTCCATGAAAAATGCATTCCCAGGTCAAAAAAGTTTGATCAGCTCTGGGTTAAATGAAGTTATTTTACCTTTGTGGCTGTTCTTCTCAGAGCCTTTCATTGCTAATAGACATTGGGAAAAGCACATTCTGGGAAATGCTCAATTTAGAAAACACACAATTTGAGAGACATTTACTTAATTTATTAAAGAGCCATTTTGCTTTCCTTTCCTCTGCAGAGACATGTTCTCAGTTATGGAATTATTTCTTGAGAGTTTATAATTAACATTTCATGTCATCTGGGTTTTCTCAATCTTATATTATACATTTGTTAAATAATATATGTATATATATATATATATATATATATATATATATATATATATATAGTTTCCTGGATGCATATAAATTATTTTAACACATGTTAAACATTCTCACGTATACAGCAATAGCCATAAAGGCAAATCACTTCATATCTAAATGTCAACTGTTTCACTGTTCAGTTCTTTTTGGCTTTCTCTTACTCCCTTGAATTATTTTTTTTTCTATAAATTTTACAAGCTCAGCAAATGTTCATCTTTTAATGCTTTCAGGATGATTACCATGAATAAAGGGTCATTACAGTTTAAACAAGAGAAATAGTCTTCAAATAAATTTTAAAAATGCATTTAGGGTGCCAGTTAAACCTACAACCAATTGGCAATGGTGATTTATTAACTATGCGTTCTTCCACAGAAACAGTAAATGTTACACTAAGGGACATTAGGATTAAATACTTAAATGGTAGAAGTAATTAAAAAGTAATTTTACTTAATAAACAAAAAAGTTCCTCTATACAGACCTCCTCTAAAATTTGCTGCTGAAGGAGATAGTAAGGTATTCAACCAAGAAAATGGATAAAGTGGGCTGACTCTCAGGTGGGATATGTATTCTCTATGAGTTCCCCTGTGGCCATGTAGAAGGATTATGTGACTTTTTAATTGCATTGTCTCAAACTGATGACCACTCTGTACCTCCCATGAACTGGTGAAAAAAATTAATCAAATTTCCAATAGACACAAAATGAATCACATCCTTCCTGAGTCTGTATCTAAAGTAACAATAAATTCAAAATATAATAGGAGAAGAGAGGTGAAACAAGTCAGAGGAAATGCAACTTCTAACATATGATAGTATATATACTAGGATAGGCAGCATCAAGAAATATAAGAAATTTGATTTCAAATCTCCAATGTGTTTGGAATCATATCTTTCTTGTGAACAGGTAGTTTCCTTGTTACATTATCAAGAGACCAAGAATTTCAGGTCTATATTGTAATCAAGCAAACAATCATCACTATTCAATGGTAACTTAAAATAATATAAAGAATCTGGTTTCTAGGATGACAGCTAGTTATTTGTATTAACAGAATAGGAAACGGGAATTTGATTTTTCCAAATTCCATTTATCTAAGAAAGGACACATGTTTTTACTATTATTTTTACTTATGCACAACTTCTTTTCATTTTTTAAAAAAATTAATAAAATAAGTGCTGTGGAAAGGCAAACCATTCTTACCTGTGCTCTCAAGTGGCTGAGTTACACTACAACAATGACTAACCAGGAGAGACTGTCAGGGATATCAAAGTGAATAAAGCAGTACAGCCATTTCTTGAAAAGGAAGCTTGTAGGGAGGCACTATGGTACAGTGGTTGGGCCTATGGGCTCTGGAGTCATATTCCCTTGGATGAATCTTTGTTTCATAATTTTGGGAAAGTTACTTAACCTCTCTTGGTGTTTTAGGTTCCTTCTCTGTAAATGATAAAAGTGACAACCTCTTAGTTTTTGTGAGAATAATATGAGACAAATTTTAAGCATGTCGGTCACTGCCTAGCATATATGAAGCGCTCAATAAATGTTAGATTTTTACAAATTTGGAGGTTGTTTTTAAAAATGAATGGGACTTCTGGTTATGGCAGACAAACTTGTATAAGACCATTTCTACTACTGAGACCAAGCAGGAAAGATAAAAAACATATGAAAAGCATCTGTTGAAGGCATCAGGTGGCTGTCAAAGAACAAGGACCTGAAAAGCCAAGATTCCAAAGAAAGGAAATCACAGAGATGAAACCAACACTGCTTTCCCTTCAAGGCATTTGACAATTAATGAGCCAGATTTAGAGACAGAAAATCTGAACAGAACTTCAGGCAGACTCATGGAGTTGTGGAAAACACAAAGTTCAGGACCACTAAGGCAAAAAGTCCATAGTAATTACCCAGGCGTTATGTGGAGATTCCTGAAGGACTACCATTCTAAGAGTTAGGGCTAACCAGAAATATACCAGTTTTTATAAGGGCCGATGCTCAACTGTGAAGGAGCTTAGTCCTGCTCAGTAGTAAGTAATCTGTTCCCTCCTAACTGCCTAACAAAAAAAGTAAACCCTTCCTTGAAGAAGAAAATATCATCCACAACCTCAAAGCATCTCTTTACTATTTTGTAAACAATGCCCAACATTTGATCAAAAATTACCTAACATGCAAGGAGACATGACCAGTGAATGAAAATCTACAGAAAAAGAAACAAAGTAAAAAAGAGATGATAGAAACAGACCCATAGGAAATCTAGATATTAGAGTTAGCTATAAACTTTAAAAGAACTGTTATTAATATATTTAAGAATATAGATGACAAGATGGTTAATTTCATTAGGTAATTAAATCTATGCAAAAGAAACAAATGGATACCCTGAAATTGAAAAATGCATTAAAGTGAATGGTTGATAATTTGAGAGGAGACTTTTGAAAAAAACAATATGTTTTTTGTGTTTTGACTTCCATCCTAAGTAAACTGCATCTTTGAAATTAACTATAATAAACAGCTGTGCAGCCATAAGGTCCTATAATTTAAAACATAATTTCAAATCTTTAGTTGAATAATACAGAGCTATAATCTTGGGAGAGGTAACTTAATTATTTAAAGGAATCTGTGTCCCCATTACTTCTCTCACCAGTATGGTTAGAACACTGTGACTTTGTGAAGGATCATTAAATTCTTTGAACAAATCTGTATTTACTCTTATTTCAAACAGCAGTAGTAACTGCCCTATCTCAATCTCATTAAGATTGCTATAAGTACAAATGTATTTTCTAATTTATTGATCATTATTTATCACAGTCTGCACTGTGAAAAATTATGCTGTTGGAGACATGACTACATATGGAACATGACAGAATTGGAGGTCATCTGGGTGGTTAGTATGGGCAGTTGGCACATTGAGTTACTAAGAGAAACATAATTAACTACTGGAATAAATCATTTGAGGGTAATAAAAGTGAAATTTGTGTCAAAAATTTATTCAATGAAATACTAATTTTACTCCATGTTGAGTAAAATTATTAGTAGTTTCTGAATAAATCAGAATTTTCTTCTCACTCATGTAAAATATAATAAAATAAAACAAAGCTGGCATTAATCAGTTAAAAGCAACTAATTAGAGTAAGAACTGCACTTACCTTCCAACCTATAACTTTGCTTTGGTATATTTAATCTGAACAGGAATACAAAATTATACTCCTTATATTCTTAGGTTCTTACAATTTCATTAGCTCTATGGCTTAATTAGGAATACTTCTCCTGACTTTATGGGACTGTAATTGTGTAATATATGGGAGTCATATAAAAAGATTACTAAACACCAAACAGTAACAAATATTTATTGGAAAAAAATGAGAAATAGATTTGTGACTTGTTTTACATAACCTCCTTGGGAAAGAAAAAAATGTTGAGGTATGTTGGGGTCACCAAATTAAGGTTTTTTGTTCTGGATTTGTCCTTAACTTGCTCTGTAAACTCAAGCATGTCATTTAACCTTTCTGATTGTCTGCTTAGCTATAAAATAAAGATAAATTGTGTATGATCTAACTCTATAATTAAGCCACACACATTTATTAAACACCTTTTATGTTCCAGTACCTTTGTGAAAGGCTAAGGATATTAAGAATATAAGATACTGTTGAAGAATTGAAAACTATAATGTATGTGAAAGCACTTTGTCAAGGATAATACAGTATGTAAGGAACATGATTTTATGCTATTGGAATTATAAATATTTTTCTAGAAAGGCCAGGAGCACCTAGCTCTCACCTCAAATGCATGGGGATCCTTATTGTGGCAAATTTTACAAATAGAAATTTTCCTCAGCAAAATAAAATACATGACAGTTATCAGGAAGCAAAGAGGTAGAATAGGAAATAAGTAACTGTTTTTTAACCAGGACAGAGAAAGGACAGCAAGGCAAATAATAAAGTAGTGATTTCTTTAGAACTCTAAATTCAGAAGGACTGACAGTCTGGAAATATTAAGAAAGTGTTAAAATTGCCTGTCAGCTTAATATTCCCATGACAAAACAGGAAAACCATAATGGAAAATTTCTCTTTGATTAAATAAAGAAAAGAAAAGGACATTTTAAAAATACCAACCTCACTACAAAGAGAGAATAGGAAAAATAAACTGTTACTCTTCAATGTGAGACACCCATTGAGAACAGTATAAATAAAGATGACAATTTTGATAATAAAGACTAGAGAGAGAGACCACAATAAGAACACAAACCTCTGTTTTGACAAAGCCTACAATTAGTGAGATTTTAGATTCTAGACTTACTGACTCTGCCTCTTTCCAGAAATTTTACCACTGTTGGTTAAAATGTTGAAAATAATATTCCATAACATCATTCTGCAGTCCCAGCAATACACTAGATTACAATGAAAACTAGAATGAGTCCCTTGGAGCAATATTGTCTCAGCTTCCAGGGAGTGTGATATAAGGATATGGTGGGCTATGACACCAATACATAGCTCTGGATAAGGAAGCACCAAGCAGAACGATCTTACATTATATTCTGTGTATACTATTGCCCCAAGTAAATGATTAATTCCACACGGAAGAATTCTTCAAAAGAGTGGAAACATTTAACATGGTTATGAGATTTCCAAAAGTTGGCCTATTGAGTTGAAATACAACCATCCCTCACTTTATAGAAAAGACAGATTTTAGAAGACATGAGCAAAGTGAATCCTTTTAAAATGGTCAACATCTTTTTAATAGCCAGGGATTCTTTTCCCAAGGGAAAAATAACCCTTCAATTGAAAATAAGATGTTGAGTCTGTATTATTATAAATACCCATTAATCCATGGGTTAATAATGCCCATTATCAATTCACATTGTGACTACTGACTGCCTAAAACATCACATCTGATATATTATTCTTATATTTTTTTATTTTCTTCCCCCAAAGTTGAGGTTGTCTAATAGACCTTAATTACACTGTCAATAGAGTTTTAAGCCAAACATGCTATATTCTAATTTAGACGTTCTGTAAATTAAAGGCTACAATTTAGTCAATTTCCATTCCCTGTCAATTTGGTAAAATGAAACAAACTAAGTTTAAATTTCTTTATTCTTTCTGTCACTTTGATCTCTAATGAATCTTTCCTATCAGGTGGCAATAAACATTGGCCAAAGGGACTATGGACCCAGCTGTCGTGGAATACTTTCAGTATTGGGTCATTGAGCCACACAAGACTTCATGTCTATTAACACTTTTGAAATTATAGCCAAAAAATGTCTAAGAAGTTGACAAGGCAAAAACAAATAAATAGTATAAATATAAGTAATCAGATTTAGATGAAAATCCTTCCAAATTGGAAATATTTTTTCTTAGAGATATTTCATTATACTTCCACAAGAATATAATTATTTAATAATTTTATGAAACTCATGGGTCAGAATGCCAAGGATATCAGAATGCAAAATAAAACAAAACCCAAAGAATTAACAATTAGTGCTACTCGGTAGATTTCTAGAATTGTATTTTTTCAGTAAAGCAAAAGAAACCAAGAGGTGAGAAAATGATCTGGGGTTCATGAATGTAAAATGCCCTTTTCTTGACACTTGGAGGAAAAGATAGAGAGGTCAAGGCCAATAGGGAAGGAAATTATCAATACATTACTTACTTCCTTATAGCCGAAGATGATGCGTCCATCCATGAGGAGGGTTGCTTGGAATGTGAAGCTTCCCAGGTTGTAATTATCCTGGAGATGTACGTGGTCCCACTGGACAACAAGTGCTGTGCCTATAAACCCCATTGGAACAAAAGAAATGCAGTGAGAAAAATGTATCAATCAATTCTGGTGGGAATCTTCACAAATCATGGATCTAACCTTCACATCTAGTAGCTGTGCTACTTGAATTTTACATAGTTAACTGGATTTCTGTTACTGAAATAGCATTTGGGATATTTTTAAAGAATTGATGGCTTCCCTCGTGGCGCAGTGGTTGAGAGTCCGCCTGCCGATGCAGGGGACGCGGGTTCGTGCCCCGGTCCAGGAGGATCCCACGTGCCGCGGAGCGGCTGGGCCCGTGAGCCATGGCCGCTGAGCCTGCGCGTCCGGAGCCTGTGCTCAGCAACGGGAGAGGCCACAGCAGTGAGAGGCCCGCGTACCGCAAAAACAAAAAAAAGAATTGAGTATTCTCTAAATATTTGGTAAAATCTAACCTCATACTCAGGTTAATATTGAGCCCAGTATGGGGAATTTTGCCTTAGGAAGTCCGTTAATGTTAATGGGTACTGTCTGCTTAAATTTCCATGAGCCACTTTCAAAATGCAACCCAAGTGGTTTGAATGAACTTCAAATACATTTGACAAATGCTGAGAGAGAAAGGAACACATTCAGGGAAGCTAGAATCAGACTTGAAAATGTCTATTTCATACTTAGAATTATACTATTCCATGCTAAAGAAATTTCTTTAACAGTCTTGGGAATTTTCTTCTTTAATTCACAATGTCTGCATTTCTTTGTTGTACTGCTTCTAAAAGGTTGCAAGTTAGCTTAAAGGGCCTCAGGCTAACATTTCTGAAGCCCTTTTAAGTACACTGGGATGAATCTTCAGTGCTATATATCATATTCTGATGAGTCAATCTGCCAGTGTTTATTATAAAAGTATTAACATGAAATAGTAATTGAAACACAGTTTAATAGCCCCAATGAGAATTTATATTTTGTTTTGTTCTTTTTCATCAGTGTTGCTCTTTTAGGTTTTATTTATTTTACCGGGGGTACGTATAGCTGTTTTACAACGTTGTGTTAGTTTCTACTGTACAGAAAAGCAGAGTTCCCTGTGCTATACAGCAGGTTCTCATTAGTTATCTATTTTATAAGTATTAGTGCATATGTCAATCCCAATCTCCCAACTCATCCCACCACCCCTCTTTCCCCACTTGGTGTCCACACGTTTGTTCTCTACATCCGTGTCTCTATTTCTGCCTTGCAAACAGGTTCATCTGTACCATTTTTCTAGATTCCACATATATGCGTTAATATACGATACTTATTTTCTCGTCCTGGCTTACTTCACTCTGTATGACAGTCTTTAGGTCCATCCACGTCTCTATAAATGACCCAATTTCGTTCCTTTTTATGGCTGAGTAATATTCCATTGTATATATGCACCACATCTTCTTTATCCATTCGTCTGTCAATGGGCATTTAGGTTGCTTCCATGACCTGGCGATTGTAAATAGTGCTGCAATGAACATTGGGGTGCATGTGTCTTTTTGAATTATGGTTTTCTCTGGGTATATGCCCAGTAGTGGGATTGCTGGGTCATATGGTAATTCTATTTTTAGTTTTTTAAGGAACCTCCATACTGTTCTCCATAGTGGCTGTATCAATTTATATTCCCACCAACAGTGCAAAAGGGTTCTCTTTTCTCCACACCCTCTCCAGCATTTATTGTTTCTAGAGTTTTTGATGATGGCCATTCTGACTGGTATGAGCTGATACCTCATTGTAGTTTTGATTTGAATTTCTCTAATAATTAGTGATGTTGAGCATCTTTTCATGTGTTTGTTGGCCATCTGTGTATCTTCTTTGGAGAAATGTCTATTCAGGTCTTCTGCCCATTTTTTGATTGGGTTGTTTGTTCTTTAATATTGATCTGCATGAGCTGTTTGTATATTTTGGAGTTTAATCCTTTGTCTGTTGATTCATTTGCAATTATTTTCTCCCATTCTGAGAGCTGTCTTTTCATCTTGTTTATGGTTTGCTTTGCTGTGCGGAAGCTTTTAAGTTTCATTAGGTCCCATTTGTTTATTTTTGTTTTTATTTCCTACTCTCTAAGGCAGGTCAAAAGAGATCTTGCTGTGATTTGTCAAAGAGTGTTCTTCCTATGTTTTCCTCTAAGAGTTTTATAGTTTCCAGTCTTACATTTAGGTCTTTAATCCATTTTGAGTTTATTTTTGTGTATTGTGTTAGGGAGTGTTCTAATTCCATTAACTGACACTGTTTATTCTTTTTTATTTTTTTAAGAAAACAAATGAGCAGCTAAGACATTTGCTTAGCTCTAAGTATTGGATTTTCTAATCTTTTACAAACTCTTGTTGCCAAAAAATGATGTACAGAAGTGAAATTCACAGAACTAAGAGAGCATAACTTATCTCCCAGGTCAGTAAGTATATGATTTAAAAGAAAATAAATCAATATTGCATGACAGAGAGCTTTTGGATTAGTGAAGATGTGGAGATGCTAGGAGAGTAGAATGCCCAGAGATGGCATGGATGCTCCATACCCTTTCCCACGTAACTTGCCCTATACATTTCTTCTGTCTGACTTCCCGAGTTCATTCCTGTACCAGGTGACTGAAGTAGACCAAGAACACTGTCATTACTCTGTTTTTGAGTATAACTTAATGCTGAGATCTTTTGACCAAGATGGCAGCATAGGAGGCTCCTGACTTCCCCTCTTCCCATGGATACACTGAATGTACAGCTACACAAGGAGCAATTGCCTTTGAGAGAAATCCAAAATTAGCTGAGTGACTGCTATACATGAGGCAACTGAGAAAATACCCATAATGAAACTGCACACATCTAGGTGCTTACTGTGATCCTCTGGAGCCCAAAAGAGCCAGTGGGTACTTCCCCTACCTTGTTCCTTTGGCTCAGTCCAAGGATAAAACCAAGTCACCAGCATCTCTCTGGAAGGAGCTTGCACACATGTCTGGCACCCAGCTTTTGTGGCTGCCACCTGAGGACAGGCCCCCAGGTCATCTTGCTCTGAGAGACAATGGGGTTTGCATTCAGGAGTCCCACAGGACTGTAGCATACAAAGAAGCAATTGTTAATAGGCACACCAGTGAGCACTTGCATCACTTGCATTGGCTATCCCCTCAAGGCTCAGTAGAGAGGGAGCAGACAAAATACCTTTCTCCCAGTTTATCCCTGGAGAAGATCTGACTGCATACTTTTCCAGTATGCTGCTGCCCGAGGGACTGCCAACAAATCATCTAGGTGCTGACTGCGATCTTCCCCTTTGGGAAACTGATGGCTCTTGGCACACCCAAAACTACTGGATGCCACTGAGAACAATGATGGTGCCTTGAACAATCACAAAGGTTTGAAAGACAACCAGGAGCTTGAGCTAAGCTGATTGATGAAGTTCATGTTGTACAGAAAACCACTCTGACAAGATTGGAGAGGTAGCTATTTATCTGATGTACAAAAACTAACAGTGAGTAAAGAAAAATGAAGAAACAGGGGAATATGTTCCAAACAAAAAACAAGATAAATCTCTATAAACAGATCTTAATGAAACAGAAGTAAGTGATTTACCCAAATGAGTTCAAAATAACAGTCATAAATATGCTCACTGGACTTCCCTGGCGGTCCAGTGGTGAAGATTCTCTGCTTCCATTGCAGGGGGCACAGGTTTGATCCCTGGTTGGGGGACAAAGATCCCGTATGCCACACAGTGCAGCCAAAAAACAAACAAAAAAGATGCTCACTGAGATCAGGAGAATGCATGAACAAAGTGAGAATTCCAATGAAGAGACAGAAAATATAAAAAGTACTAAATAGAAATCATAGTACCAAAGAATATAATAACTGACTGGAAGTTTTAATAGAGGGGTTCAACAACAGACTATATCAAGTAAAAGAAAAGATCAATGTACTTGAAAACATACCAGTGGAACTGACCCAATTAGAGGAGCAGAGAGAGAAAAAAAAGAATGAAAAAGAGTGAAGACAGCTTAAGGGACATATGGGACAACATCAAGTAGACCAATATTCACATTATAGGGATTTCAGAATGAGAAGAGAGAGAGAAAGGGGCAGAAGGATTATTCAGAGAGGACTTCCCTGGTGGCGCAGTGGTTAAGAATCTGCCTGCCAATGCAGGGGACGTGGGTTCGAGCCCTGGTCTGGGAAGATCCCACATGCTTCAGAGCAACTAAGCCCATGCACCACAACTACTGAGCCTGTGTTCTAGAGCCTGCAAACCACAACTACTGAGCCCACGTGCCACAACTACTGAAGCCCGCATGCCTCAAGCCCGTGCTCTGCAACAAGAGAAGCCACCTCAATGAGAAGGCTGCCCACCACAACGAAGAGTGGCCCCGCTCGCCGCAACTAGAGAAAGCTTGCGTGCGGCAATGAAGACCCAACACAGCCAAAAATAAATAAATAAAGTAAAAATAAAAAGATTATTCAAAGAACTAATGACTGAAAACTTCCTTAACCTGGGGAAAAAAACAGACATCCAGATCCAGAAAGCTCAAAAATACCAAAAAAAGATGAATCAGAAGGGATTTACACTGAAACACATTATAATCAAATTATCAGAAGTTAACAACAAGGAAAGAATCTTAAAAGCAAGAAGAGAAAAGCAATTTGTTACTTACAAGGGAAATTTTAAAGACTGTTAGTAGATTTTTCTGCAGAAAACTTGCAGGCAAGAGAGAGTGGGGTGAGGTATTCGAAGTGCTGAAAGAAAAAACCTGCTAACCAAGAGTACTTTATTAAGCAAAGTTGTTCTTCAGAATTAAAGGAGAGATAAAGAAATTTCCAGACAAACAAAAGCTGAAAAAGTTCTTTACCACTAGACCAGACTTATAAGAAATGTTAAAGGGAGTTCTTCAAGCTAAAATGAAAGAATGCTAATAAGTAACAAGAATTATATATATAAAAAAACTCACTGGTAAAGGTAAATATATAGTTAAATTCAGAATACTCTAATAATGGTGGTGGAAAAATCACTTATAACTCTAGTACAAAGGTTAAAAGACAAAAGTTTTAAAAATAACTATAACTACAATAGTTTGTTAGTGGATATGCAATATAAAATGTTATAAATTGTGATATCAAAAACATAAAATATGGTGGAAGGTGTAAAAATGTAGAGCTTCTGTGTGAGTCTGAAGTTAGTTGTTATCAGCTTAAAATTGATTGTATAAGATATTTTATGTAAGCCTCATAATAACCACAGATCAAATACTTACAGAAGATAAATTACAATAAATTGAAGCATATCACTACAGAAAATCAAATCACAAAGGAGAGTGAGAGAAAGAAAGGAACAAAGAAATTACAAAACAGCCAGAAAACAACTACCAAAATGGCAATAGTAAACCATACCTATCAATAGTTACTTTAAATGTAGATGGACTAAATTCTCCAATCAAAAGACACAGACTGGGTTAAGAGTTTAAGAAAAAGACTTAACTATATGCTGCCCACAGACATGCACTGCAGTTTTAAGAACACACGTAGATTAAAAGTAAAGGTATGGAAAAAGATTTTCCATGCAAATGGAAACCAAAAGAAAACAGAGGTAGGTATACTTATGCCAGATAAGTAGACTTTTAAGCCGAAACTTGTAACAAGAGACAAAAGAAAGGTCATTATTTAATAATAAAGAGGTCAATTCATCAAGAGGATATTAACAATTGTAAATGTTTATAAATATTTATGCATCCAATCATAATACCTAAATATATAAAGCAAATATTAACAGATCTAAAGGCAGAAAGAGATAGCAATACAATAAAAATAGGGAACTTCATATCTCACTTTCAACAATGGATAGATCATTCAAACAGAAAATCAATAAGGAAACATTGGACTTAAACTACATATTAGAGCAGGTGAACCTTACAGAAATACATAGAACATTTCATCAAACAGCAGCAGAACGCACATTTTACTGAAGTTCACATAAGACATTCTCCAGGATAGATAATTTTTTTAGGCCACAAGACAAGTCGTAACAATTTTAAGAGGCCTGAATTCATATCAGGCATCTTTTCTGACCAAAATGGTATAAAACTACAAATTAACAGCAGAAGGAAAACTGGAAAATTCACAAATACATGGAGATTAAAAAATATCCTCCTGAACAACCAGTGGGCCAAAGAAGAAATCAAAAGGGAAATCTAAAAATATCTTGAGATAAATGAAAATGGAAACAAAACATAAAACTTAAGGGATTCAGCAGAGGCAATTCTAAGAAGAAATTTATAGAGATAAATGCCTACATGAAGAAAAAAGAAAGATCTCAAAAAACAACCTAACTTTACACATCAAGGGGCTAAAAAAGAAGAACAAGCCAAGCCCAAAGTTAGCAGAAGAAGGAAATATCAAAGATCAGAATGGAAATAAAAGAAATGGAGACTAAAAAGATCCATTAGATAGATATCACTAGAATGATAGAAAAGATAATTGAAACTAAGAGCTTTCTTAAGATAAAAAATTTGACAAAACTTTAGCTAGACTAAGAAAAAAGAGAAAGTATAAATAAAATCAGAAATGAAAGAGGAGACACTACAACTGATAACACAGAAAACAAAGGATCATAAGAAACTATTGTACTATGAACAATCATACACCAACAAATTGGACAACCTAGAAGATATGGATAAATTCCTAGAAACATACCATCAATCAAGATTGAATCACAAAGAAACAGAAAATCTGAACAGACCAATTACTAGTAAGGAGATAGAATCAGTAATTATAAAAGTTCTGACAAAGAAAAATCCAGGACCAGATGGCTTCACTGGGGAACTCTACCAAACAGTTACAGAAGAATTAATACCAATTCTTATCAAAGTCTTCCAAAATAGAGAAGAGAGAACACTTCCAAACTCATTTTTCAAGGCCAGGATTACCCTGATACCAAAGCCAAATGAGGACACTACAAGGAAAGAAACTTACAGACCAATATAGCCAATGAACATAGATGCAAAAATACTCAACAAAATCTTAGCAAACCATATTCAACAGTACATTAAAAAGATCATATACCATGATCAAGCTGGATTTATTCCTGAGATGCAAGGATAGTTCAACATACACAAATCAATCAATGTGATATGCCACATTAACAAAATGAAGGCTAAAAACCATATGATGATCTCAATAGATGCAGAAAAAGCATCTGACAAAATTCAACATCCTCTCATGATAAAAACTCTTAACAAATCAGGTATAGATAGAATGCATCTCAATGAAATAAAGTCCATATATGACAAGCCCATAGCTAACATCATACTTAAGGCTAACAAGATACTAAGCAGAAAGCTTTTCCTCTAAGATCAGGAAAAAGACAAGGACACCCACTCTCACCATTTTTATTCAACATAATACTGGAAATCCTAGCCAGAGCAATTAGGCAAGCAAAAGAAGTAAAAGGCATACAAACTGGAAAGGAAAAAGTAAAACTGTCACTATTTACAGATGCCCGTATTGTATATAGAAAACCCTAAAGACTCAAAAAAAAAAAAAAAAAAAAACCTGTTAGAACTAATAAATGAATTCAGTAAGGTTGCAGGATACAAAATCAATATACAGAAATGTGTTGTGTTTCTATGTGCTAATAACAGACTATCAGAAAGGGAAATTAATAAAACAATCCCATTTACAATTGCATCAAGAAAATACCTAGGAATAAATTTAACCAAAGGGGTGAAAGTCCTGTATACTGAAAACTGTAAGACAATGATGAAAGAAACTGAAGAAGACACAAATAAATGGAACAATATTTCATGTTCTTAGACTGGAAGAAGTAATGTTGTTAAAATTTCGATGCTACCCAAAACAATCTACAGATTCAATGCAATCCCTATCAAAATTCCAATAGCATTTTTCACAGAAATGTAAAAAATCCTAAAATTATTATGGAACCACAAAAGACTCCAAATAGCCAAGCAATCTTGAGAAAGAAGAACAAAGCTGGAGGCATTATACTTTCTGATTTCAAAGTATATTACAAAGCTATAGTAATCAAAACAGAATGGTTTTGGGATTAAGAAAAAAAGACACATAGATCAATGGAACAGAGTACAGATCCCAGAAACAAATCCACGCTTGTATGGTCAATTCATTTTCAATAATGCAGCCAAGAATATATGAAGGGGAAGAACTGTTTCTCAACAAACTGGATAACTGTGCTGGGAAAACTGGATAGCCACATGCAAAAGAATATACCATACACAAAAATCAACTCAAAATGGATTAAAGACTTGAATGTTATACCTGAAATGTAAAACTCCTAGAAGAAAATATAGAGGGTAAGCTCCTTGACATAGGTCTTGGTAATCATATTTTGTATTTTGTATTTAACACCAAAAGCAAATGCAACAAAAGCAAAAATAAACAAGTTGGACTACATCAAACTAAAAATATTCTGCACAGCAAAAGAAACCATCAACAAAGTGAAAAGGCAGCCTATGGAATAGGAGAAAATATTTGTAAACCATGTATCTAATAAGGGATTATATCCAAAGTAAATAAGGAACTCACACAACTCAATAGCAAGAAAACAAATAACCCAATTAAAATATGGGCAAAGGACCTAAACAGCCATTTTTCCAAATAAGACATATAAATGTCTAAGAGGTTCATGAAAATGTGCTCAGCATCACTAATCATCAGAGAAATACAAATCAAAAGCACAATGAGACATCACCTTACACCTATTAAGATGTCTACTATCAAAAAGACAAGAGATAACAAATCCTGGAAAGGATGTAGAGAAAACAGAACCCTTATAGTCTGTTGGTGGAAACGTAACTGGAACAGACACTGTGCAAAACAGTATGGAATTTCCTCAAGAAATTAAAAATAGAAAACTACCATATGATCCAGGAATCCCACTACTGGGTGCATACCAAAGGAAACAAAATGACTGCCTTAGAGAGATATCTATACTCTCTTGTTCACTGCAGCATTATTTAAAGTAGGCAAGGTATGAAAACAACTTAAGTGTTCATCTATGGATGAATGGATAAAGAATATGTGGTATATATACACAATGGAATATCATTCAGCCCCAAAAAGAATGAAATCCTGCCTTTGTGACAACATGGATGTATCTGGAGGGCATTAAGCTAAATGAAATAAGTCAAATAGAGAAAGAGAAAAACTGCATGGTATCACATACATGTGGAATCTAAAAACAAAACAAAACAAAGACAGTCGACCTCAAAGAAACAGATTTTAGAATGTCAGCTGCCAGGGACTAGGGTCTGGGGGAAATAGAGAGATGCTGACAAAAGGATACCAACTTTCATTTATACAAGGAATAAGGTCTGAGGATCTAATGTATAACACGGTGACTACAGTTTCTAACAGTGTATAATATAATTGAAATTTACTGAGAATAAAACGTAAGTGTTCCCACCCTAAAAGAAAAATGGTACATATGTGAGGTGAAGAAAATATTAACTAACTTGATGGTGGAAATTCTTTTGCAATGTATATATATATCAAATTATCACGCTATACCCTTTAAATATAGAAATCTATTTCCTTGAGGTAAAACTTTAGAAGTAAAAGAAATTTTTTTTTTTTTTTTTTTTTTTTTTTTTTTTTTTTTTTACTTTTACCTTGGTACTTTTAGTTATAAGCAGCACTCAAGACATACCCCTGTTGTAAGTGAAAACCCAGGTCTCTTCCTTCCACAGGCCTCTCTATATCTATGCAACCATTTTTCTAAAAACTGGAAAAGGCACGAGGGCAATAATAGCCAGGAAACTTCCCATAATCGTAGAAGTAAAAGGGTTTTCTGATCATGAAATTCCTCCTAACAACCACTTCTTTTCTTTCACGTGTTCACAATTCTCAAGCTCCAGTCTCCTTACTCACTAATTTCTATTAGACACTTTGACGGTGCAGAGGAAACACTGAAATGGAGGGCAGACGAGCTAGACTTGTGTCCTGCCTCTAATACTTTGTGTGTGACCTTGGACACAATTAATCTGCTTGAACCTGTTTCTTCTACAACATGGGAGGAATAATTCTTGCCTTCTAGGGATTTCTGCAATCAATCAAAAAATATATAGTTTCCTCAAATTCTTTGTGCACAAGAGAGGTCTACCTAAATTGAGTAATTAAATGTTTTTAATGCAAATTCTGGTGATGATATTTTCAATACATTGTTAGTAGCAGACTTTTAAAAATAACATTAATTGTGCAAATATGTTTTCTATTATGTAGTAGCACAGCTCCCCCAGCATTTGTTAATTTAAATGGTTCTACTAGTAAGATTACTTGAGTGTAAATGTTATCATTAAATTTTAAAATTAACTATATGTCTCTATCTTGTTTTATCGAATAATCAATATATCAAATTTTTCCTTTTATTACAAGTTGCTGAATCTAAAACTTTATGGTCTGCAGGTTAGTGAGAGTGGCTTTTAGAGATACGATCTTGTATTTCTCTAAGCAGCCCCTGACTCACATATTGCTTCCTAGGTAGTACCTAATATAGGAAGCAATTAGGTAAGTGAACTAAAAAGACACTTTCTTTGGTCATCAGCTATGATGTAGGAGAATAATCTGCTAAGAGCAAACCTTGGAATTCACCAAAGAGCTGGGTTAGTGTGGTGTATCCCTTGGCTTATGACTGACAATCCTACACTGTTTCTCTGATGATGGGCACAAAATCTAATGGTAAAGTTCTTCCTGGCAGAGCTGAAGTTGTAATTTAAGCTCATATAACAGACCACATGAGCTGCTGTACCATCTTATGTGCTCAATGGAACTGAGCGGTTGGAACTTAGTATCCCTAGGGTGATCAAACTGTCTAATCAGTAATGGATGCCAATTTCTTAATCTCCAAAATAAAAACAGGCAAGTAGGTTGATCTAGGGGCATTTAAGGTCACTATTAACTCCAAATTTTCTGATTCTGTGCTTGATTAGGCTTCTGATCACTGTAAGACTTATGCTTTCTAATTTGCTATTTATGAGCCACCAAATTATTCTTCTAATAAAAGGTTTAGTTTTACAACTTCTCTAGTTTTTGTGCATTAATATTCTGTGACTCAGACTTCTAGGCTGGCTATAGTATTTGGAAGCATCGTCTGATTTTTAAAATCTAGTGCTTTAATACTTACAGAAATATTACCTTAGAAGAAATGTTCTAAACTGCTGTCTCGTCTAGAGAAGTTTTTGTTTTCCTAAAATGTTGAGTTTTCCATCCTTAAGCATTCCTTCAATGATCCTAACCAATCAACGTTGGAAATATTTCAGTAAGTTGCTATGGTATAAAAGGACTTTGTGAAGATCCTTACAATACTGAAATGCTTCAATCATTTAATAAAACACAGGCAATTACTAGCTTTTATTACTATATTATAAGAATGCAATATTCCCATTGGTTATCACACAGAAGATATTTCAATAAAGTAAAATACAGTAATTCTTGAGTATTCGTACTTTCCCAACTCTCAGAATTAAAAATCATCTTACATACCTAATTTTTTTCATGTATTCATTCATTGAATAATTAATTTTTTTTTTTTTTTTTTTTTTTTTTTTTTTTTTTTTTTTTTTTTTTTTTTTTTGTGGTACGCGGGCCTCTCACTTTTGTGGCCTCTCCTGTTGCGGAGCACAGGCTCTGGACGCGCAGGCTCAGCGGCCATGGCTCACGGGCCCAGCCGCTCTGCGGCATGTGGGATCTTCCCGGACCAAGGCACGAACCCGTGTCCCCTGCATCGGTAGGCAGACTCGCAACCACTGCGCCACCAGGGAAGCCCAGAATAATTAATTATTGAAGACCGACTGTGTATTGAGTTCTTGTGCCAGGTATTGAAGAGAAAATAATTTCTTATAAATAGTCACAGTCCTTGTTTTTAAAGAATTTAGAATCCAGTTGAAGTGGCATACATTAATTTAAAAAAATCATTTAAATAAAAGTAAAATTTAAATATTGAGCTACCTAGGCACATGGGTGTGTGAGAGAGCATATGGGGAAAGAGACTTAATATGCTTTATGATTTTGATGCTAACAGTCTAAAAACTTGGTCATCAGAAGCTTGTGCCCATGACTAAATGTTCCCAACATCACCTAGTAAGTGACAAAGCTTGGAAAATACTCAACTTTCTTATTTACTTAGGGTAGATTCATTCTGTCTAGTAGGTCATGGGATAAGCTTCAGATAAGTTGCTCACTGTAGCTCTGTCTAAAGTATCTTACAATCTACTTGTACATCTTTGGGCCTTAGTACCTCAATTTTTTTAAGTGGGAGGACAGAGTGTGACAGTTCTTAAAATAATAGAAGGAAATAATTATTATGGCTAACATTTAGTATTACTTCATATTGGATCACACTTTGGTGTTATTCAAATTGTCTGAAATGCATTTCTCAAAGTGTACATCTAAGTATGTTTAGTTTTCTTCCTCTTTTGCTATTTTGACCTGTGAAGTGGCTTTATCACACTGGTCAGATCTCTTTCAGCAAAATGATGTCATTTTCTGAAAGCCATGGTCACGAGTTAAGTCTATGCTACCCCATAGTAATTTTCCTCCTTGCTCATTAAGGCAAGACAAGAGAAGAAATAACTCTGTTCAGGCCACATGCTTTCATTATTTTAAAAGATAAAATTGTCATTTGGGCAAATAAATACTATTTTTGTATTATAAAGAGAACAGAAATTTCTATCCTTAAGTTTCCAAAACAAACTCTTCTTTTCCTATAATTTCGTTTTCTACTAAAGTTACAGCTTTCAATAAGATGTAGACATGAAAATTCATTTGTGTCTTTAGGACCTTACATTTCTTACTTAGATTTGAATGGTACTTAGTGACATATTCTAGGTCTTTTCTGACTATTTTATATGTTCCACAAAGAAATAGTAGGGATAGATTGTTGTCAGTAGACTCTATTTCATATTTCAAAGTCAGGAAAACATTTTTCTTAAGTCATTTTAATTACCCACAATCCTAGATTTTTAAAAGGTGTGTTCATCTTATGGTATATAATATTCAAAAGTTTTGGAAATTTAATATCAATATATTATGCCACTTGCCTCTATCTGAAGATCAAAACTAAAAAATTATCCTTTGTTTTTTTTTAATAGGAGGGACATATTGCAAATAGCATAAAGTAAATGTATTTGCTTTGTTCGAGGTGTCATTTACAACAACTCATTTATTATAGTGCCCAGTACATGTTGATAAACATTTGTTGAATGAACAAATGAATGAATGAATAAACGAGTGACATTTAACCACATACTTTACTCCACGTATTAACAGTATTAACAGCTGCAGTGTAACATTTGTCATCTCGGGGCATTTGTATCAAGTGGTTTAAAATTCCAGTCTACCCCAAAACACCCAAGGCTACTAAAATATTAATATGAATCTGATGATCAATGTTAATAAGTATACATTTAGTAAAAAATAGGCTAACCAATACATACCATTATCAAAATATCTGACCGTTGAATTTCTGGATACACTGGGATCAAAATTTGCCATTAAAGGTGCTATGTACTGTGTGGCTGTTAGCATTCGATGTACAACTTCTCCAGTGTATATGAAACCTATAATTAGAAAAATAATAAATATGTTAAGAAAAAGTCCAGAAAATTTTAATTAAAATATCTCAACTCATCTTCAGTCACATTTTGAAAATAAAATATCATGGTAGCTAAAAAAAAAGAAACATAATTAATGTCTTAAAGTCTGATCAGCAATAGTTGAGTCTGGATTAAGTGACAAATTCCCATACAATTTGGTAGCACCTTGCAGACTGGTAAATCGGCAATCTGTAGTATGTACAACTTTAATTGCAAGAAAGTAACTATTACCTGGAAGCGAGTATTAGGCTGAAGAGGCTAATAGCACTATAAGTAATTCAAACATTAAACTTGCCTGTAGTAAATCCCTTGCTATCAACACTAGTCAAACAGGCAAGTCCAGTTTACAAATGAATGTAGTTTCATGATGTTGAATTCCTTTTCTTAATCTCAGTTTAGGACATTTTAGAAATCACACATATGTATCTTTAATATTAAAATGCAGAAAATGTTTTGGACCATCTTTTCAAAGTTGAAAGGAGGCTAAACACTCATGGAAGAACTTCACATTTCTCAGATTGCTCAAGTAGCACTGTATCAAGGAGGTAAAGACTATATGTTTTCAGACAAGATGTTAAAACATTGATAATGCACAAATGCCTCTCTATTTAGAGAGTTATCAATGCCAGCCTAATCTAGCTGTTGGACAAGGAGAGGGAATTTACTATGGAGAACTTCCTCTTGAATTAACTTTCAATACCTCCCATGTTACAACCCTACCCACTTTCAATTATTCACACTGGGTTTGTTTACTTTGTGGACTATCCATGACAAATTGTTAATCCTATACTGGCTTCGTGCCTCCAAGGTCTTTAGCTGCCTAAAAGGAGAGTCAGCTCAGGGAATACCAACTAATTTTTCATATTAATCTAGGAAGTGCACAATTAAGAACATAAAAAATGGACACATACACACATACATTATTACAAAATAAAATCCAAAGCAAGTTATTTGTGACAATGCAATTGTAATGTTTAGGCAATCAGAAGTTAACTACATATCTGGGGTTACTATAGATCATTTTTCTATTTCCATAAGAATTAATTTAAAAAGTGGGATTTTTTTTAAAAACCACAAAATTATGTAGAATTTAAACTTCTAAAAGTGTAAAACCTTTATCTCACTTCATGTTCTGAATAAAGCTTTCATTGGCATATCATGGCCTTTATTGTTTCAAATTCTCAACTGTAGTTTCTCGGTAAGTTATTGGAGAATTAAATCTGTAGTTATTTACTTTGAAATCAATTTCTGTCTTTCCAGCAATGTCATCTTTCCTTTGACTTCTTTCTTATTTTTCATCGAAGGTATAATTGAATCATAGCTATTCACCTTTATAAAAGATACTTAAACTGGTAAAATCTTTAGCATGTTTTCATCATCCATTACTCTTTGTTTCTCGTTTGCCAAAAAATATCTTTCAAAATAAATTCCCTATGTCTTGAGCAGAACTTTGTATATTTGCAATTTCACGTAGCTCAAGCGTACTGAAAGATATTATGATAGGGTGGAATAGTCATTGCTTTTGTTTGAGTTCCCTGTAATTTTCAGAGCCACGCTCTCAACGTTCAAAGTCCAACATCACATCCTTAAAATTATAAAGATGAAGAGCGACTATTTTTCAGGGTCTATGATTTACTTTTTTTCTCCTATCCTCACCAGCAGGCTTTTATAGGCTTTTATAGTCACCATTAAAATGGATACAAAAATTCTATAAATATGATCTTTTAAGGAAAAAATTGAATTATACTCTGAAAGTGTTCTTTCAGGGACAGTAGCTCTGGATAGTTATTCCCTTACTTTAAATTCTCCATGTATTAATAAGAGAAACTGATTTATTTAAAGAATAAAGAAGGCAGTAGTTCAAGGCAGTAAGATAATTTTAAATCAATACAAAATTCATTCACCAAAACAACTCTGTAAGAAATTGCAGCAGCAATTCCTAGAAAAACAGAATTGAAAAATGCAGAGCCATTAATGATTTCAGATACTTAATTATTACTATTAGTTTTTAAAATAAATAAGATTTATATTTATTTTTATAGATTTGGCAAAACATTATTTTCCATTCTATTGTATATAACTCGGTCTTTCAGATCATGAGAATCATCATCTGCTGCTTCCTCTCATCAGGAAAAAGTTTTCTAGAACTACAATTTCCCAAATTTTAAAGGTGAAGTCTCAAATTATTCCCAAAGAACTAAGTAAAATGATGGAAGAATTTGCTAATGTGTAAAAGTTATAATTACAACTCTTGATTCTTCTATTATTATAACATTAATATAAATTATATGTACTAGCCCTATGAGTATTATAGCTGCTACAACTACTACTAACAAGAAAGAGTCTGCCACTACTATTAATCTGCTACCACTATTACTACTACCACCACCAAGACTAATGTGAAAAACAATCCAAGGATACAAAAACTCTACTACTCCACAAAATGAGTTTAATTTTGCTAATTCAGAGAATATTTCTTGTTTACTTAGCCCCATGAAACGCAATTCCTTCATTATCTTAGGTTAGCTCTTAGTGACTATGAAGTAAAATGCTTGATTGTAGCGATGGGCTCTACTGGGTTCTCCTTACATTCCTCGGTTTAAAAAATATCATTTCAGCAGTGATTAATAACTGAGTGGAGAGAAACCTTACAGGCCTGCTGAGAGCAGGGAGGGAAGTGTAATCAGGTGTTGAATAAGAACCAGCTATGCAAAGTAGAGTCCTTTAATGGAATAAATCTTTTCCAAATCTTCAAAGGAATTCATAGCTACCAATACCCCGTTTAGACATTTGTCTCTTTTCTTTAGTTGTCTTGGTCATGTCTAGTTGTACAGAAAAAAATTTCATTTTTCAGTTTAGGCAACATATATTTACTGTTTTTTTTCAAACTTGGTTGTAGCCATTTGAAGAGCTAATCACAAAATGTCTCTTTTATTCACTATGTGCTTCTAATTTAAATAGCACTCATCTACCTAGTCATAAGATTTGTAGAAAAGTGGTTATTACCCAGGTAATTTGGAACCCAGAAAGATACCTCCACTTAAAAGATCCAAATAAGAGAAGCAAATGCATTTTGTTTTTTGAATTTCAAGTGATAGCTACACACTGCATTTCTCTTGCCTTCAGGAGTAAACCTAAAGTCAAGTTCTGAGCTCAGCTGTAATTGACAGCTTTGCTCGTGCAACTGAAGGATCTCCTTGGGCTGTTTCTGTAGATGGTCTCTAGTCACTTGAATAATCTAGTATTAAATCTGTAAACCTCATCAAATCATTTGAGGATTCTATCATTGTAAGTCCTGGCATGAATAACCCTTACCCAATCATTATATATTTATTAACCACAATTATATATTTACTAACTACAAATATTATTGTGATCATTGTGAAATTAACCGATATCTACATACCACTTTACCAATTACATTATTTTCATATATTCTCTTCACTGTATCCTTATAATAACTTTGAAAGGAATTATATTATTATTATTTCTATTTATTAAGTGAAGCATGTAATGAGGCTGGGTAATTTGCTTAAAGCCACATGGCTAGAATTGGTCTTCCGATTCCAAATTTTATGACCTCGTCACATCATACTTTAGAATTCATTATGTGTCCAGAACTATATACTCTCCCTCACTGGATTTCATACTTAAACAAGGAGTTTGAGGAATAAAAGACCTGTCCTCTCTGTGAAAGCTCCAATACCTCTACCTTGGAACAGAATGGCAGTCATCTTAAATCCTGCTACTTTTATTGTACTGCTTCAGCCTCTATTCTTTTAACTGCAAATTGTACAAATAGAGTTAAAATAGATTCTTCCATCAAAATCCACCAAATGACTCTCAAATTGGTAGGTGAATGACATATGATTAGGGAATATATTTGACGGTGAAATCAAATTATTTCCTAGCTGTGTGACATAAGTTCCCGACCTCTATGTGGCTCAGTTCCCTAATCTGTTAAATGGAGGAGTAATATCTATATCATTGGGTTGTTATGATGGCTGAATGAGTTAATACATTAAAAACACTCAAAGATAGTGTTTAAAACAAAAACATTGCAGAAAAAAATCAATTAAGTTCTATTTTTCACCCCTTGAAGCCTTTTCTGCCTAATGCCTAATAGTTGGCTAGACCTGCACTAGGATGTTTATATAATATCAAAATTGTGCTTCAGACTCAAGTGATATGATACGTGTTTCTTTGCATTATTCCAATTTGGGTTAAGGTGTACCACTGAACCTAACTACAAGACAACAGGTAATAAAACAGCCTTAATGTCCAAAGGTCTACACTTATGTAGATATGCTTCCTTACATTCTGATGGAATAGCACCTTGTAAAAATATCAACCTCCTATTGGTTGCAGATGGTCGTTTCATTTAATTGAGAGTGTCACAGTTATGAAGGAAGTATGAAAAGGCTATAATTTCCTGTGAAACATTCTGTGAAACTTTAATGTGTAAAGAGCTACATAAAATATTTTACTTCATCATCTTTCAGCTGATATTTCTGACCCCAGAGGAAAGGTTGGATCTGATGGGTATGCCTTTAGGGCACTGAACACTTATATTTAAATGCCTTTAGAGTACAAATGACAATGGTGTATGCAACTGTTGCCACCTTTATGACATGTGTACCATGACCCCTACACGTTAATCAAATAGATCTGAAATTTATGGTCTTTTATCCACGAAGATTTGGAGAACAGATTCCTCACAGTGATCCTTCCGTAACCTTATACACGACCTGTCCCATCTCTATGCATGAAGAACTGAGTTGTTTAACTGGGTGTTGTCTATGGTTATTGTTTTATCAGTTGCTCTGTGTTTGTGGTGGACAACTTGCTCGAAGCCAACAAATGCAGTTTGAGCATAATTCAACTGACATTTTGCACAAATGCCATTTTATGAATCACAATATATTATCACGTGCTATAAACTAGCCCCTTTCAGACAAATACTTGTTTGTGATTCAGTTAGCCTTTTAAACAAAACCGTATGTGGCAGCAACTGCTAATTTGAAAATTAAAAGTTGTGGTAAGTTATCTGGTAACTAACTGCCTGCCAGCTGCAACTGTAGGATGAATGACAGGTTTCATGTGACAGGTTTCCTCTGGTCAAAATTGTTGCTAGTAGACCACATAGTTCACTGTGAGGATATTGGTGTGTACATGCAACTTAGACAGTTAAAGGAAAAGGCAGACGCATTTCTGAAGTTCCTATGAACTTACTAACCATGGGCTCCTAGGAAGCAACCCATACTCTTGTCAATTACCAAATACCTTTCCTTTACAATTCCAACCGGGTGTCAATCATATTTTATACACTGAAAACTTATATATGTCAAGATATATCACATCTCATAGACGTCTTTATCCTATTGGCTTAAGGCCACATTGGGGACGACAAATCACAACAGTCACCCTCTGGGGCAGAAAAGCAACCAGTGACAACTTGGTTATTGGCTGCAAATTATGGTCATGAAGTTACCAATATAAAATTTATGTTGATGATATAAAGTGCCTCTCTCCAACTCCAGAAGGAAAGAACAGGAGCCAGAATTATGTAGGTGAGGAAAGGAAGAGAGACAAAAATCCATGACTTCTTTCATTTTCATTCTGAACTATTAACAAAATTGTTGCCTGCAGTTCTTGCCTTCTCCATCTTATTTCTTATAAGATGCAACTTATTTCTTATTTCTTCTCCATCTTATTCAAATAAATAATGTAACATGTTCTTAACTCATGTTAATTCTTAGTCGTTACGGTCAACAGCTCCCCTCTTCCCTCTGTTCTAAAGGCTTCTGATTATCTGGGATTTCCAGAGAGGGGTCCTTTCACACTGCAGACAGTGAATGGCAGCCCCAGGAATTGGGTAGTGCATGAGCTCCATGCTTTCCATGAAGGCATTGCATTGCTCCTTTTTACCTGAAAATCAAGTCCATGCCCTCTGTCCCGATGGATCCAGGTACTATATTTTGAAAGTCTTACTCTTGCAAGGGGGAGAAGGGGAGGGTTGCTTTGAATTACTTGTGGCCCTAGACTGAGGATCCAGGGATCCTGTTGTCAAATGCTGGACTTACATACAGCAGCCAAATTATAGTTGGGAGTTAGTCCCTACACCTGAGGTCTGCTTGGTTTGGGGTATGCTGTCCTGTGTTTGCAAAGCCTTTCTCTCAAATCCCACCTAGTATATTGAACCTTGCTCCTTGTGTGCAGTTTTTCTAGAAGGCAACCACTTTTATTTCCTGACCTATAAATATCGGCTCCCCTGGAATTTCTGCCCATTTACCGGATCCTAAATAAACCCTTTGGGAAACCACCTAGAACATCTCTAGATTATCAGCTGGGCTTCCATCCAGGCTCTGTCCTGCTCTAGAGAGAAGAGCTCATGCCTTGCTCGGCTTTCATTCCATGTCCACGGCTCCCCACTACCACGAGGAACAATGAAAACTGTCCCTTCCTTTTCCAAGGACTTAAAAACTCTCATTGAAATCCATTTTTAAAGGTCTGGAAACAGCCCTGGCAGGAAGATGACTAAATGTAATGAGAGGCCACCTTCAGGTAGCCTCTACATCATGAGACCTTACTGTATTTATTGACCACTCTGTAGTACTGCGTGTCCTACTTTATAAATAGGGTAAATTTAAAGTAAAAACACAGCAGGAGAAAACCTCATTGAGATTCGTGCCTAGAATTTCAGTCTACCTGGCCTCTAGTTTCCAAAACCAATTTTATTCTATATTTTTGAAAAGATAACTACACTTTTCCACCTTTATTCCTCCAGAAATGTTTTCATTTTCCATTATTGTTTACACATCCTAGGAGAGAGAGAAATCTTATCCCCAAGTTTTACCAGAATCCATCCGAGTCATGAGGTGTCTTGAATGGACTGACAGTCTCCTCATTGTCCTTCCCTTTTCAGTGCAAGAGAAATACCATTCATCTGCACAGGAGTAGGAGAGCGTTGCTTCTCAAAGACGGCCACCTTCCTTGCACCACCAGTCCCAAACCGAAGGCCTGTTCCTTCCTTTCTTCTCCAGCTTAACTGAAATATCCCAAATGTCTCAATGGGCTTGGGTTTTAACACCTTAGCCGTGAGCTTATACATCCGATCTAGTGTCTTATATACTGTTTCAGATGGATATATATATAGACCATACGTAAACAGGTTGTATGTATAGTGTGTGTATATATATATATTATATGTAATAAACATATTGTGTATGTATATACATATATATATACATATATGCACTTCTCTCCATGAAAAGGCAAAGTGTAATGGAAAGGCTCAGATTTGACTTGTTCATGTTTTACAAGCTGCACCATCCGATCTCATGTCATCACTTAACTCTCACTGAGTTGCAACTTCTTCTGTAAAATTAGGCTAAAATTAACTGCCTTTCAAACAGCATTGCTGTGTGCATTAATTGATGAAAAAGGACTCTACAAACATAGCTGCAATTCCACCATTCAGCACATACATATCGAGTATCTGCATGGCTCTGACATCCTTTTAAAATCAGAGCTCTGTGGAGGCTCCCTCTGCAGTTGCACTGATTTTTCTCCTCTTGTGCTCTTGATTGCTGCAGTCCTATGCTCAGGATCAAACTTCTGTGATATTTTCAATCTCCTTGAAACATGTGCCCTTTTTACACTCTCAGAGTTGTGATCCTAACTCTATTTTCTCAAATGTTTCAGTAGTTTGGTCCTGTAAGGAGATGAGTGTTCAGTGAGAGAGACAAAACTGCCATAACAAAAGAGCATTGGCCCGATTGTATATTCACGTTACACACTTTGTGCTTTGTACTTTCAATGTGCCCTATAATTTGAACGCCCAAAACACTAGATGCTGAAAGAAAAACTCTATTCAAGAAAGAAAGAAAGAGAGAGAGAAAAAAAAAAGGGCTTCCCTGGTGGCACAGTGGTTGAGAGCCCGCCTGCCGATGCAGGGGACGCAGGTTCGTGCCCCGGTCCGGGAAGATCCCACGTGCCGCGGAGCGGCTGGGCCCGTGAGCCATGGCTGCTGAGCCTGCGCGTCCGGAGCCTGTGCTCCACAGCGGGAGAGGCCACAACAGTGAGAGGCCCGCGTACCGCAAAAAAAAAAAAAAAAAAGAAAAGAAAGGAATTTATAACATATTTGGCTTTGTTTTTATATACGTGTGTATTGCGTGTATATGCACCCATATATACACACATATGTATATGCACACATATATGTACATACATATATATACAGAGAGAGCATCTTAGAGTACATAGATTTTGTAAATCAATACAAAACAGATAAGAGTATCTTAAAATCTGAAGCACAATAAAATCCAATCAGCTTACTTCTTTTGAAAGCATTTTAAGCATGATTTTACCCATTTTGCTGATCCTGTTGCACAAGCCCATCAATATCTTAGTTAACACACAGTAGATCGAGCTTTTAAAAATGCATTTATGTTCACAGATATAATGTACTCTTACATAAAATGTATCAACTCTATTTTAGGAGATACTGCAATTACTGAGAGCAGTGAGAGATTAAAAGAAGCCCTAAGACCTTTTCACATCTATTATAATTTTAATATTTCTCTCCCAACTCTTTCCCTCACACAAAATGAAAACATAAACAACCAAAAAAAAATCAGGTTCGTTTATTCAGGGTGATTTCTTCCTAGTGTTGACTAGGGGAGAGTTTATAAGGATATATATTCTTCTACCAGAGAGAGTTCCTACTCATATTCATTCAGGATATGGTCATTGAGGCAAAAAAGAGTAGAATTTGGTTAGAATTACCATTTATTTCACAAACTAGATCCTAATTCAAATGTTAGAGATTCTACTTCCTATAATCTTACTGTGAAAAAATTTGACTGAATATATTTATTTGGATCAAAATGCCGATAAAGCATTTTCCTTGACCTTGGGAGTCACTGCAAAGACTGCTTAGATTCTAAAATTCTTAAGTATGTATTCAAGCATTCATACACATTCAACTATGGATATTTTGTGATGGTCAACCGATTTCTATTTGTATTTATATGTGACTGTATTTTACCTCTTCTTACTTCATACGTACCTCCGACAAATAGAATCTAAGCCATCAATCCCTAGATATCTGAAAATGTTACTTTTCTTGCTACTTGAATCAGAGACCTTATTTTTCTACTTCCTTCTCAACATTTTACTTCAATTATACTTAACATCTGACTATCCAACCAAAGGAAAGCAGTAGGAAATGTTACTGGCAAAAGTGGCTATTTACTTCTCATTTTATTCGACCTTTGACCAGAATAATACTTACTGGAAACAGACAGAAATGGGTGTGGAGCAAAGCAATAGATAGGCAAGCAATAGAACCACAACTCTGGGACCACCCAGAGTGAATGAATAATGCTACACCAGGTCTTAGGTTAACTGGTATGGCCAGTAGAAAAGGACCTTCCATGTTTAGTGGCAACATTTTATTGCCTCCCAAGGAAAATGAAAGATTCTTGTATTTATTTTCAACACCTTTACATTCACATCTGCCAAAAAGGCTGGGGGAGCAAAGCTATGATCTTCTTAGGTTGAAAGAGGCACTTCTCAAAGGGGACCACGGGAATGCATGGAAGCTATTCTGTAATTGATGACCGGGTTCTCTAACATGTAGCTTTTGTGGAAGAGCAGCAAAAGCTCGTATCTCAAATGTGCTTTTGTGTAACTGATTCAGACTGATCAGAACTGAAGGGAGGAATTTTCTTTTATTTCACCTTTATGTCTGCTAAGGCAGAGAATGAAAAGGTTCGCCATGCTGGGAAGAATTCTTTCCCTGGACGTCTATCCACAGGTCCTGGTCAGTGTGTGAATGGAGCAGTCAAGGTGGCTGCAGGTGAATTTGGCCTCGATGACATAACCCAGCCATAATAGGGCACCTCGCATATGTGCCCAAAGTTCGACAAAATCAGGGCAAGCCTATATTCAATCAGACACCAGTTTTAAAGTAATACCTCTTTAAATATATTAAAATTAAAATGAATGATGTTTTAACCTTTCTACAAATTTGGGATATGGGAGGCCTGGGGAGAACTAGGCAAAATTTGCTGGAGTTCATTGTTCAGGCTTTAACATTGTCATTATCAGAAACCCTACTCAGGTACATAATGACCGTCAGCTCTCTCTTTCCTATTTAAATCTTCTCTCAGGAAGAATCTGAATTATTATGATGAATTATATTGTTATTGATGAATTATTATCTACTACAGTGTGAATGGCATACAATCTTTATCCCCTGTCAGGAGTATTTACATGTTATTTGAGGAAGATGACCCTCCTTAAGCTAAAAAAATGGTTCTCTCCTGTTGCTACCAACAAAGGGCTGAAATCACTCCAGTGAGTGTCTACTCACTGCTGACCTTGGCTAGTGGGTCAGCACAGGTCCCCAACTAAACCTGCACCATCCTGCAAAAGGTGGAGCCTGAAATCGCATGAACGCGGGTCACCACTCTCCCTCAGGTGGCCACTGCCAGCCTCTGTAGGCTCTGCAACGCTGGAGGTTTTTCAAGACCTGATACTAAGACACAGTCTTACCGCAGGTGTCAGAGTGACGTGGAGGCCCCTCTGGTTTATGGCTGCTACCCAATGACTTTACAAAGAGTATACACAACCCCAATTTCATTAGATATAGCCATTTCAGAGAACCTTATATTTGAGGAGAAAGTGGTTAAAAAAAAAATTGCATTGTGGATTTGTTTTATCTCGTTAGCTAAGCCTTTAAAAATATTGGGTCAAGGCACTCATCTCTGTATACATGCTGCTTGGCTTGGCAGACTGTCTTGCATATAAGTAATACATTGGTTTTCAAGAATGAGAATTGTTCAATCTCCAAACGCCACCACCTCACAAGTAAAGCCATCCATGCTTTGGTCACTGCCTGGCTCTTCGACTTTATCTCCCACCTCTCCTCCACATGCACCCTGGGCTTCAGCGACTCACAGCTTTCTGTGGGTGCCATGGGTTTTATGAACTTTCACATGCTACTTTTTCTGCCTGAAATACGCTTTCCTCCTTCTGTGCCCTGAAAAATCTTATTCATTTTTTAAGCTTCAATTTAAATGTCTCCTGTTGTGTGAAGCCTTCTTTTATCCTCTCCAACTCCAGGAGATCTGATCACACCCTTCGTGTTCCAGCCCTATGCTCATCCTACTTCGATTATAGGTCTTATCACACTGAGTTACAATTGTTTATTTTCATATCCATCCCCTGGCCTCTCTCCTCCTTATCACCTGTTACAGACTCTAGAGGACGGGGGCCACGACTTGTTCATGTTTGTGTCTCAACATGCAGTCATCCATGCCCGCATCCAGTCTGCAAGCAATGGTTGAGTGCTTGGTATGTCTGAGGGGGTTACACTAGGCACTGAGGTTACAGCAGGGAGAGGACATTCTCTGGACTGCGCAGAGAATGGTGTGTGTATGATGAAGTTGGAGAGCAACAGCCAGGGGTCAGTCTCTGGGAGGCCGTGCCAGCCGTGGCAAAGCTTTGGGGACTTTTTTTCAAAGGCTACAGGAACACATTGAAAGGTTGAAGCAGAGACTTAACATGACCAGATCTGCTTTACGGGAAAATCATTCTGATAAACACCACATTCAGGAGAGTGTTTATTTCCAGAGAAAGAGTGAAGAACACATGGAGAAGGGTACATAGCAAAATTCAACCGTGTCTATTTTACCCCCTTCAATCTGTATTGAGTACACACACGTTTTCTGTATTATTCATATTTTTTGTACAGCTGAAATATTTCAAAAAAATTTTTAAGTTCATTCAGGCGGAGTATAGACAATGAGTAAGGGGGAACCATACTTGAAATAGGGTGAACAGTTCACTATTTCAATAATCCATGGACAGAAGGAATAGGGTTAAACTAAGAGGGAGGTGGAGAGAAGCAGAACCACATTTTTTTTTTTTTTTTGCGGTACGCGGGCCTCTCCCTGTTGTGACCTCTCCCATTGAGGAGCACAGGCTCCGGACACGCAGGCTCAGCGGTCATGGCTCACGGGCCCAGCCACTCCGCGGCATGAGGGATCTTCCCGGACCGGGGCACGAACCCGTGTTCGCCTGCATCGGCAGGCGGACTCTCAACCACTGCGCCACCAGGGAAGCCCACATCAGACTTTTTTCAGAAGTAGAACAATGTCCAGATGGTTTATTGGATATAAGGTGAGAAAGCTGAGGAGGGAATCTACTGGAAGATGATGGTGCCATTTACTAAGATGAGGAAACTGGTGGAGAAAAAGCTAAATCTAGGCTGAAAGGGTGGTTTCAGAATAAAAGTGTGCAAACAGCTTAATCCAATTTCTGTCACTCATATGCAACCTTAGGTATCACATCCAAAGGGGTTATACAGTGGTTTTCCATCACTGAAGTTTCCCTGTTGAGTCAGTTGTCTTGGAATTAAACCCTTGTGCTCCGAAGCAGAAAGTTTGGGGATCCGGTATAATCAGAGTCCTTGGACGGATAAGCACCATTTCAAGGCCTACAAACGGGAGGGATTACCTGCTAATTTAACCATGAAACTGGATTTGTGCGTCTGCCTCAGTTAAGGTGAGGATGCATGACACGCATAGATAAACTACTCTTCAGGGAACTGAAAAAATCACTTCAAGGGTCACTTACTGCACTTTGACTTGTCATCTTCTGTGGTCTAAAGAAAACCTTAAGTAGAGCCTAGTATATCTGACAAATGCATTTACTTTCTTGCTGACAAGGCATTTGTCTGCAACATCAGTATTTCACAAGTATTATATAAAGAGATACAGCAAATATGTTTCATGATAAAGATGTTCTTTCCAACTTTCATGCAGACCTCTCTTTGGAATAAACTAAGGCAGCAGAAAATATTGACATAATGTTAAATAAATGCAAAGCAATAAAATCAGTGTACTTAAAAATCTATAAAACATAATTGTATAAATGTTATAAATATACTCGCACAGAAGTCTTATTCTAAGGGTTCCCAACCTAATACAGATAGACAGACTGAAAAAAGTAAAATGGTCAGTAAAGATTCCCACTGGATATTTCACCACTGAATCAGAGGGTAATGGAGAAAAACACATGGAGCTGAAATGCAGGGGAGGATTTCTTTTCTAGGAAAAAAGTAATAAAGACTATTCAACGAGGAGAAGGAGCTACTTAAAATCTAAAGTCAGGTTAGGGTCAGACTGAATACTAAAAGGGAATTAGAACTTTTAAAATATTTTCACAAGTGAACAACTTAAGTTTACATCTCTCTGTTGTTCAGTAACTGAAAGACTCAGGGAGAGACTATCAAATAAAATTCAAGTGCTAATCAAAATGTTTCAAGGAGTGTTAGAAAACATTAGAAGGTGTACATTAGGACCTGTGAACTTTCTGGATATCAAATGTTTCTCAGAATATTTGCCCTCTGGGAAAAGTAACTTTGTTATGAGAAAGGGTAACCCTGAGATTGACACTCTGAGATCTCAGGCAAAGTTTACACAAAATATTTGGTTATTCATCCACCTTTTTAAATTGTGGTAAGAACACTTGACAGGAGATCTACCCTCTTAATTGCTGAAGTGCACAGGGCAGTGTTGTTACCTCTAAGCACAATGTTGTACAGCAGATCTCTAGAACTCATCCAACTTGCATAACTGAAACTTTATACCCATTGAACAGCAGCTTCTCATTTCCTCATAGCCTCTGGCAACCGCCATTCTACTCACTGCTTCTGTGAGTGTGACTATGTTAGACACATCCTGTAAGTGTGGAATCCTGCAGTGTTTGTCCTTTTGTGACTAACTTATCTCACCTAGCACAAAGTCCTCAAAGTTCATCCATGTGGCTGCATAAGGCAAGATCTCCCTCTTTGGTCAGGCTGACCAATATTCTGTCATATGTATATATTTTCTTTATCCACTCATCTGTTGATGGACATTTAAGTTGTTTCTACATCTTGGCTTTGTTAATAATGCTGCAATGAACATGGCAGTGCAAGTATCTCTTCAAGATTCTACTTTCAATTCTTTTGGGTAAATACCCAGAGGTGAGATTGCTGGATCATATGGTAATTCTGTTTTTAATTTTTTGAACCTCCATACTTTTTTTTTTTTTTTTTTTTTTTTTGCAGTACGTGGGCCTCTCACTGTTGTGGCCTCTCCCGTTGCGGAGCACAGGCTCCGGATGTGCAGGCTCAGCGGCCATGGCTCACGGGCCCAGCCGCTCCGCGGCATGTGGGATCTTCCCGGACCGGGGCACGAACCCGTGTCCCCTGCATCGGCAGGTGGACTCTCAACCACTGTGCCACCAGGGAAGCCCTCCATACTGTTTTTCATAGCAGCTGCACCATTTTACAGTCTCACCAACTGTGTACAAGTGTTCCAATTTCACCACATTCTGGCCAACACTTGTTACCTTTGTTTTTAAAAGACACACTTAAAATTTTTTATTATTATTACTTAAAATTTTTTTTTTTAATTTATTTTTGGTTGCTTTGGGTCTTTGTTGCTGTGTGTGGGCTTTCTTTAGTTGTAGCGAGCGGGGGCTACTCTTCCTTGCAGTGTGCTGGCTTCTCACTGCAGTGGCTTCTCCTGTTGCGGAGCACAGGTTCTAGGTGTACAGACTTCAGTAGTTGTGGCTCGCGGGCTCTAGAAGGCAGGCACGGTAGTTGTGGCACGCAGGCTTAGTTGCTCCGCAGCATGTGGCATCTTCCCGGACCAGGGATCGAACCTGTGTCCCCTGCACTGGCAGGTGGATTCTTAACCACTGCACCACCAGGGAAGTCCCAACACTTGTTATCTCTATTTTTTTTTATACAACAGCCATCCTAACAGGTGTGAAGTGATATCTCATTGTGATTTTGATTTGCATTTTCCTGATGATTAGTTCTGATGAGCATCTTTTCACCAGATGAAAACAAACGTTGGTCATTTGTATGTCTTCTTTGGAGAAATATCTATCAAAGCCTTTTTTAACTGGGTTATTCATTATTGTGCTATTGAGTTATAGGAAATCCTTATGTATTTTAGATATTAACCCCTTATTAGATATATGGTTTGCAAATATTTTCTTCCATTCCATAGGTTGCCTTTTCATTTTAATGATGGTTTCCTTTGCTGTGCAGAGCTTTTTAGTTTGATATAGTCCAATTTGTTTATTTTGCTTTGTACCCTTGCTCTTGCTGTCAAATCCAAGAAATCATTGCCTGGCTCAATGTCAAAAAGCTTTCTCCCTATGTGTTCTTCTAGGAGTTTTACAGGTTCAGGTCTTATGTTAAAGTCTTTAATTCATTTTGAATTGATTTTTGTGTATGATGTAAGATAAAGTTTCGATTTCATTCTTTGGCATGTGGATATTCACTTTTCCCAACACCATTTGTTGAAGAGTCAATTCTTTCCCCATTGTGTATTCTTGGCACCCTTGTTGAAGATCAGTTGATCGTATATTCATGGATTTATTTCTGGGCTTTCTGTTCCATTCCGTTGGTATACAGTCTATCTTTATGTCAGTACCATACTGTTTTAATTACTGTGTTGTAATATGTTTTGAAATTAGGAAGTGTAATACCGGGACTTCCCTAGTGGTCCAGTGGTTAAGACTGCCCTTCCAATGCATGGGTTCAATCCCTGGTTGGGGCACTAAGATCCCACATGCCGTGCAGCTAAAAATAAATAAATTGTCTTAAAAAAAAAAAAGGCTAGAAACCATCAAAACAAACCAAAACAAACAAACAAAAACCCACTTTGAAAAGAAATACCCTTTTAGAAAAAAAAAGGCAGTGTGGTACCTCCATCTTTGTGTTTTTTATCAAGATTATTTTGACTACTCAGAACCTTTAGTGATTTCATATGAATTTTAAGATTTTTTCTTTCTATTTCTGTAAAAAATGCAATTAGCATTTGGTAGAGACTGCACTGAACTTGTAGATAGCTTTGGGGAGTATAGACATTTAAAAAATATTGTCTTCCAGTCCATGAACACATGATGTTTTCCCATTTATTTCAATCTTCTTCAATTTCTTTCATCAATGTTTTGTAGTTTTCAGTGTGCAAGTCTTTCATCTCTTTGATTAAATCCATTCCTATGTATTTTTTCTCTTTTGATGCTGTTGTAAATGGGATTCTTCCCTGATTTTCTTCTCAGATAGTTTGTTGTTAATGTATAGAAACACAATTAATTTTTGCATAATGACTTTATATTCTGCAACATTACTCAACTCGTTTATTAGTTTTAACAGGTTTTTTCTGGGAGGTCCTTAAGGTTTTCAAAGTATAAAATCATGTCATCCTCAGAGAAAATTTTACTTCTTCCCTTCCAATTTGGACACTTTTTATTTCATTTTCTTGCCTAATTGCTCTTGCTAGGAAATATGGTGTATCACATTAACTGATTTTCATATGTTGAACCATCCTTCAATCCCATCCCATGGATAAATCCCACTTGGTAATGGTTTAATGATCCTTTCAATGTGTTGTTGAATTTGGTTTGCTTGTATTTTGTTGAGAATTTTTGCATTTATGTTTATCAGGGATAGTGGTCTGTAGTTTTCTTTTCTTGTAATGTCTTTTTTGGCTTTGGTATCACAGTAATACTGGCCTCATAAAATAAGTTTGGAAGTATTCCCTCTTCTTCTATTTTTTGGAAGAGATTGAGAAGGATTGCTGTTAATTCTTAAATCTTTGGTACGCTTCAGCCATTAAGCCATATGGTCATGGGCTTTCCTTGTCGGAAGTTTTTTGATTACTGATTCAATTTTCTTACAAATTACAGATGTGCTCAGATTTTCTACTTCTTAAGGATTCAGTCTTTCTAGGTTTTATGTTTCTAGGGGTTTATCCATTTCTTCTAGGTTATCCAATTTGTTGGTGGATAATTGTTCATAGTAATTTCTTGTCATCCTTTATATTTCTGTGCTATAACTTGTAATGTCTCCTCTTTCATTTCTGATTTTATGTGAGTCATTTCTTTTTTCTTAGTTAGTCTAATGGTTTGTCATTTTTGCTAATCTTTTCAAAAACCATCTCTTAGTTTTGTTGGTTTTTGCATTGTTTTTCTGGTCTCTTTTTCATTTATTTCTTTTCTAATCTTTATTATTTCCTCCCTTCTGCTAACTTCGAGCTTAGTTTGTGCTTTTTCTAGGTTCTTGGGATGTAAAGTTAGGTTACTTGAGAACTTTCTTCTTTTTTAATGTAGGCATTTATGGCTATAAAATTCCCTCTTAGTACTTCTGCTGCATCACATAAATTTTGGTATATTGTGGTTTTGTTTTGATTTGTCTCAATATATCATCTAATTTCCTTTTGGTTTCTTGTTTGACCCATTGGTTGTTCAAGGGTGTGTTGTTTAATTTCCACATATTTGTGAATTTTCCAGTTTTCCTTTGCTATTAATCTTTAATTTCATACCATTGTGATTGGAAAATATGCTGGATATGATTTCAATCTTTTAAAATATATTAAGACTTGTTTTGTGGCCTAATATATGATCTATCCTAGAGAATGTTCCATGTGCACATGAGAAGAATGTGTATTCTGCTGCTGTTGGGTGGGATATTCCGTATGAAATGTTAGGTTCATTTGGCCTGTAGTGTTATTTAAGTTTTCCTTATTGATTTCTGATTGGAAGTTGTTTCCACTGTTGAAAGTAAAATATTGCCGTTTCATACTGTTATTGTATTCCCATCTACTTCTCCCTTCAGTTTGCCAATGTTTGCTTTACATATTTAGGTGCTCTGATGTTGAGTGCACATATAACTGTTATAGCTTCCTGATGAATTAACTCTTTTATCATAATATAATGTATTTTGTCTTTTGTGACAGTTTTTGACTTAAAGTCTATTTTATCTGATATAAGTATAGCAACCCCTGTTCTCTTTTGGTTATCATTTGCATAGAATATGTTTTTTCATACCTTCACTCTGAGTCTGTATGTGTCCTTAAATCTAAAGTGACAGCAGATAGTGGGATATATATATATATATTTATCCATTCAGCTACTCTAAGTCTTTTGATTGAGGAGTTTAATCCATTTATATTTAAAGTAATTATTGATAAAGAAGGACTTACTATTGTCATTTTGTCACTTGTTTTCTGTCTTGTAGTAGCTCTTTTGTCCATCTTTTATTCTCTTGCTATTTTACTTTGTATTTCATTGGTAATTTAGTAATGGTATGCTTTGTTTCCTTCCTCTCTCTCTCTCATATATCTTCTACATGTATTATTTTTGTGGTTACCATGGAGCTTACATAAAACACCTTATAATTTTAACAGTCTACTTTAAGCTGAGAGCACCAATATTTGGTCATTCTTAACCAATTTAAAAATGGAGTAAATATCTCTTCCCTGCAATGAGTATAGCGTAATTTTTCATACTGTTTATTGGCAAAACAAACATTTCACTCTGACATTTTTGGTTTAGCTTTTGAACTAAACAAAACCAAATGTTAGTTTATAAATATGTACATTTTGCTTGGAGAACATCTACAGTCCAAGTGAAGTATATTTTCTCTGAATCTCAAGACAATTGTTTTCAAAAATCTAACTCTGGATTAAAACATTTACTTATATTGCAAATTATAAAACATCATAACTATAGTTGCTGGTGTAGATTAAAAAACAATTCAGTTTTTTAAGTAATAGAGTAACGAATTTATTTTAAAATGGTGTGAAGAATTTACCATCAAGGTTAAAGTAAACAAGGTTATCTCAAAGTAATAGGAAATGATAGAAGGAATTTTAAGGCATTTTATTACTTAGTTCATTGTGAGTAACTTAGGTTTACAAGTCTGTCACCCACACTAAACTGAATATCCCTGTATGTCAGGGAATGCATTTATTATTGTAACCCCCTCTGCCTACTGTTCTGTGTAGTATATAATGGGTTCTCTATAAATGTTGGCTGATTTCTATTGTGAAACTAAGCAAAAGGGAGAGTAATAAAAATATACTTTAGTTTGGTAGAATTATACTCCCTGTTGAGGGAGTAATGGTAAACAAGGATCCCAGTGAGGAGCCAGAGGTGATTAGAATAATCCAGGTGTGAGGTGACCTAACTGTTGGCAGTGAGAATGGAAAGGAAGGGATGGGTCAAACAGAGTCTATGAGGGGAAAAAAAGGAGTAGAGATGATCAAAAGGAAAAAAAAACAAACCAAAGTTAATTTTAAAATGTAGATCCTGCACAACTGGATGAAAAATGGAAAGACTGATGAAATAGGGAGCAAGGTTTAGGAGGGTAGATGATGAAGTTCTCAGGGGTTGGCAACCTGGAGGGGCAGAGTGGAGGCAGGACAAGAGACTGAATATCACAGTGATGAGTATGTAAAGGCAGACCAGAGGACAGGGATGCTGAAGCCACCCTTCATGATGGAGAATAGTGAGCATGGAAAGAGCCGGAGGAGGCCAGAGAAAGAGGGAATAAGCTGGGAAAGAGCATCACAGAAATCCAAAGAGGTGATGATTTCAAAAGAGGGCGTATCTACAATATAAATGCTACCAGTGAGACAGAGAGAAAATTTCTGATGAGAGCATTCCTTCTTACTACTTATGATAAAGATCACAGGAAAGAGAACAAATTTATGGTGAAAGGTGATAATAAAACAGCTCTAAGTGGCATGGTCTGTCATTTAATGCCCTCTTTGAACCAGCACTAATTTATCTATCCAGTTTTCTCCCCAGGATAGGCAAGGTCAGGCCTTTATCCTTCATTGTTTTTTTAGTTCCTTTCTACATGCTCTCATCTCTATTTCTGCTTCCCCAGTGAACTATCCCTGTCAAAATCACACCTTCTTCTTCAAGCTGTATCTTCTTCCTGAACCATTTCCATCCCTACCAGGCAGATGTCTTGCATTCCTTTGAACTTTCCTGTCACCTTTCAACTCTCCCATGATACGGTGAATATTTTTGTTGCTTATACATATTTTTTTGTTTCTTGTTTCTTTTGTCAGTCATATTAATTTCCCTTTGAAGAAAGAGATCAGACTCAGCATTTACTACATCTCCTTGGATAGAAAAGAAAACTGTGCTTTACATATTTCACTTATTCCTGTATTTATCAATCTGAGGGCTGACTCAGGCCAGATGTTGTTTGGGGAGGCTGAATATAGCACTGAAAAGATACAGAGGGTCTTACCCTCTGGGAGCTTACTTTCTATGCTTTGGGTTTACATTGACTAGTTAAATGTCTTTTCAGTTCTAAAGATTTATTACTCTAAGGGTCATTTCCTAATTATGGTGGTATTCTTAAAATACATCTATTCTCCACTGAGATGATCTTATAATTCTCTTCCATCTGAAACAAGATATCAGAAAGACCATTTTAAAGTAGAAAATTGCTGATTACAATCATCATTTAAAAAGAAACCTTTAGACAAGAATATGTTTTCTCAGATAAAATAATCAAACTGATCTAATTCTTTAGAGCTAGGCTTACAAACACTAGAGCAGAATGCCCTAGAAGAAGAAAGATTCTGCTATAAAGAGTTTTTAATGTTTTTCAGTGCATCACTGGAAACACAATTTAATATACCAAGTTAAGAGAGAAGCTGCTTTTCTACTCAAGGAGTAACAGTATCTAATATGCTCAAGTTGCCAATTTGTATGGAAACATTTAAAATCACTACATGACAGTAATACCCATTGGAGACAGCAACATGGTGTCTTATAAAAATAATGCATTATAAAAAATGATGACATATTATGTCATTGAGACAAAGCCCCAAACTCAGTAGCTATTGCTAAATACATCCTGGAAACAGGGGGGTGAAAATATATTATAATATTAAGGTTAAGTGGTATAAGCAGGAATTTGGAAAAATGTGATATTCTATTTTGCAAAATCAAAGATATGTAAATATAAAACCTCCCTGAGTTATGGGTCAGCATTTCAAATCATAATGGATGGGATTCCTTCTCAGTTTTTAAAACTAGGCAATGCATTGTCCCACGATTAGAAAAGGTTCAAGTTTTTCTTTTTCTCCTTCAGAAAAATGATCAAGACATTTGTTGATCTCAGTTCTGATCTGATTTTTTCATCCTTTATTTTATACATAAATAAAGGAATTCTTCAATCCATACACCCTTCTCTTAACTGCATCACAACATTTTTTAAAAAGTAATTTTTATTTCTTTTTAAAAATCCGTTTGTGATGTAAACTTTGCATCCTTCACAAACTTGCTATGCATTGAATAATTCTAAAAAACCAAAATGTGTTCTGGAGATCTACTGTACAACATAGGGCCTTATAGTTAAAAATGCTGTACTGTATACTTCTAATTTTATTAGGAGGATAATCTCTTACCACAAAAGAAAAATCAATATAAAAATCAATCAATCAGGTGGGAAGAAACTTTGGGAGGTGATGGATTTATTCTATAGATTTGATTGGGGTGATGGTTTCATGGGTGAATATTTATCTCCAAACTGATCAAGTTGTATACATTAAATATTTGCAGCTTTTTGTATGTCCATTGTACCTCAATAAGGTGATTTAAAAATAACAATATAAAATAAGAAATTTTCAAAAATTGGGCAAGTCATATACTTGGCAAGTTCAAAAGGCAAAAACATTGGGGATGAATGGGAATTTGGAAAGATAGCAGATGGCATAAACTCTATTAGAAAGAGGTGATGATGAGATTTCCTTCAGTTTAAATATTGATAATAACCTCTATCCATCCTTTTCAAATACTGATGAACTGGCATCAGTCCTTTTTTGCTTCTATATGATTTTACCTGACCTACCATGCACAGAATTTCTCCTTAATTGCCACTAACATCTTTCACCTTTCCCTCATTAATACTGAATATTTATTCAATATCTACTGTACACAGGGCATTGGAGAGAGGATGAGAGAAACTTAAATCTGCTATTATATTTGTTTTCTGTGCCTTGATTTTTTTCCCCTAATGCTTTATTAGTTCAGCTTGGGACAATATTTCCTAAAAATTATAGGATGCCTTAGAGTTTTCAATCTAACGTACATTTCCAAGAGGGAATTTTTGTATGTGGTAATCTCTATACTTATTTGAGCAGGGATACAATGTTTTTTAAATTGCTGACTATTGCTAAGCCCTACAAACACAACTTGAGAGATACCATAGTGGAGTGAAAAGGGCAGAGCAGGAAGATCCAGGAAGAGTCACTGCTCATGTTGACCTGCTGACCTGCAGTACTGACTAATTTTCCATTCCGTAGTTACTGGTAACAAGACATAATCTGTCCATTTAGAGGAAGATCTACCAGAGCATCTTGTTTAACCATCAGCTTTTGTCCTAAAGAGATTCGTCTATTCCCTGAATTATGCCCTCCCTTTGATTATGATACAAGATTCTGAATTAAGTTCCTTTAGCAAATAGATGAAGCAAATGGAAGATGAAGTTTTTCTTCAGGGAATTTCTAAATATGCATTGAAGATTTCTTTCAAAGTTTGAGTAAGATATATAGGCGGAGAAAAGGAATCCAGGAAGTCTGATAGAGAGAACTGCGAAGTATTTAACTTGTACCTGGAACTATTATAAAATCTAGCACAAAGGTTAATCTAAAAGAATTATTAAAGATAACTTCCTTAGGAGTAATTTTCCAGATTAATTTGTTGAATTTTCCTTTTTCCTTCTTCTGTTCATATTGCTTTGTGAAATTTTCTTTTAGGTAAATATGTACATCCTTACTTCTAAGAGGTACATATCTTGAAATAGTTTTCATTCTGAGGATATGAATCCAAACAACAAAAGCCAAAATACCATAAACTGAATAAACTCTAATGTTCAAAACACCCTAAACTGAATAAATCTTTTTCTGCATTGGCGTCTATTCATCAGGAAGACTTTTGAAAGTCACCTTTGCATAATAACTCTCCCAGAACAGTTTTAGAACCTTGACAGTGACGGTGAAGTAAGGCCACTGCAAATCACTGTTCTGAGGACAATGTCTCATAAAGGTAGACTTAATCTTATAATTCATTAAAATGAAAAAACAAACAGAATTTTACTTGTCACTTGTTAGAAGCTTATTTCTGCCTTCTTATGCTTGCCCAAGCTATTCCCTTCTTCAATTTCCCATCAATCCATAAACCTTCCTTTCAGAAATCTCAAAATTCATCTCTTCCTGAAGATCACAATTCATTATTCAACCTTTGAAAAGCATTTATGGAGGCACTAGGTATATAATGGGAAACAACAAAGACATAGTTTCTAGCCTAGTAAATCTTTTTATTGGGGAAAAATATTTAAACAGACAACCAGAAACATTAATATATACTAAGAAGGAGAGATAAATACTATGCTATGAAGAAAATATACAGTATGCAGTATATAGTTTATAGTATACAGTATATAGTGTATAGAATATAGTATGCATAACATAGTACATACCATATAGCATGTACCACATAGCATACGCTATATGGAATTTACTATATGGTATTTAGCATACTATATAGTGGACAGTCAGGTGAGTGCCCTGAATGGCTAAGAGTTGAAGGATGCTTAGGAATTAAGCACGGGTTGGTGACGGAGAGTTCCAGACAGAGGAAACAGGTATGCACAGCCTTGAGATGCTAAGGAGCATGGCTCCTTTGAAGACTAAAAGGAGGTCAGCATTGCTGGGCCACCAACGTGAAGGAAAGAGTAACTCCAAATAAAACTCCCAAGTTGTCTCTCCGCCTCCATCCCACCACTACTCAGTCCTTGCTCCACATAGGGTCCACCTCCACATGGTCAGCAAGGAGCTTGGTGAGGGGGCAGAGAGGAGCCATTTGTCTCCAAGAACCATCTTGAGGGAAATCACTGAGCAAATTCGAGCACTGTGGCCATAGGTAGGGATGCTGACACAGGAGAATAAGCCCTCTGTCTTTCCTGCTACCCACGGACACTAGAACACCTTAGGGAGTACCGTGGGGGAGGAGGGGAAGAATGGAGGTAAGAAGGTGAAGGGACAGGGCTGTCTCCTACTCCCTCCTTGCTCACCCGCCTCACGGTCTGTTCTGCAGGTAGAGAGCTCATGGCCTCAATAAAAACTGAGATGCGTTTGGAAGGGTGCTGAGAGGAAGGGATGTATCTGGTTCAGGACAGGTTGGGGATTACATGGCCCGCAAGGAGAGAGCAAGCTCTGCCACAGAAGGCTAGAGAAAACCCACGTGTCAACAAAGAAGATCCGTATCTAAGACATTTGTGTACACTAATGCATTCAAACCATGAAAGGCCTATATGGGACCTAGTTGCTGGCAGTAAAGATTTGGTAATTTCATTAGGAAAACGATATATTCATACAGAAAGCAGTTACAATAACGTAACAAAATATATAAAAGAATACCATCACACACTGGAGATTATTAAGTCTTAGCGGAATTTTAACAAGGAGCTGGATTTGGTCTAGGAAAAATTCCTGTAGAAAATAAGAACCAAGGCAATATTTAAAGGATAGGAAGACTGTTGGGGTTATTAAAAGTTATTTTTAATAGCTTTATAAAGCACCAAAAGTACTTCCATGTAAAAACTTTGAAAACAAAAATTATTTGGGGTTGGCCAAAAAGTTCGTTTGGGTTTTTCCGTAAGATGTTATGGAACAATCGAAACGAACTTTTTGGCCAACCCAATAAAAAGTAAAATAAAAATCAAATTTGACTCTACTAGCCAGAGATAAATGTCCTTAACATTTTCAATTTTCTTACATTCTCTCTCCCTCAGCAATCTTCTCACATTTCCCTAGACAATCCATTCTCTCAATATATAAGTGACGATTTATGTATAGCTTATTCTCTCCTCAAACCTCCCCCACACTCTCAGGCCTCTCCACTTTCAGCTGATGATTTTATTTTTTATTTCACTGTGGAAACAGAATCCATGGGAAGAACGGCCTCCAATCTAAGGCTGGCTCCTCCCTCTGGGTACCCTTCCCATGACCCTCTACTCTGAAGGACTCTGCTTCTCCAATTGTATCTCCTAAAAGATATGTCTTCCTAGTTTCCCCAAACACACACAGATAGACGCGCACACACACACACACACACACACACACACACACACACACACACACACACCTCCTTTGGCTTCACTTCACACAAAATAAAACAAAAACTTCCTTTGGCTCCACTTCTTTTCCAGCTAGGATCCTGTTTTTCAGCACTTCCGTACAGAATTCACTTACAGATTTGTTAAAAATGTGGTCTCCTGTCACCACATTTCATGCCGCCTCCAACTCTCCCCTGAACCCACACCTATCAGGTTTCTGTTCCCAGGACTCCTTCCAAGCTGTTTTTACCAAGGTGAGCAGGGAATCCCACACTACCCACCCAATGCTCAGCAGGGCCACATTAAGACCTTTGAGGGACCTTTTTTCATAAAAAGTATTAAAAAATATAATTTATGTGCATTGCTATAAAGACAAATATAATACAGGCTGGATTCATTATTATATTTATTGTTATGTTCATTTTTTGTTTCTGATTTTCAAAGAAATTAAAATGAAAACATTCTGTGAGCTCCTACAAGTACGATGAGCCAGAGGCACCTGTAGGTAGTGGATAACCTGGCCCTGACAGTGACTTTTCAGCCCTCACCTGACTCAGATTCTCAGGAGCATTCCACATAGTTGATTATGCTCTTCTTGAAACCTATTTTCAAAGGTCTTCAGTGACACTACACCCTTGGTTTTCTTCCTACCCTGCTGGTTGCTGTTTCTCAGTCTTTTTGAAAGCATTCTCCCTCCTTCTTACCTTGTAAATACCGGTGTGCTCCAGGGCTGAGTCTAGGACCCTTCTCTGCTTACCTACACTCAATCCCTAGGTACTCGCAACTTGTCCTGTGTCTTTAGAAACCGATTACTCCTAAATTTAAAACTCCAATCCCCACTTCTTTCCTACGTATTGGACTCAGAAATCTTAAAAGTTTTTTGACATCTCCATTTGAATGTTTTCTAGGAATCTCAAACTTAGCAGGTTGACAATGGACTCCCCCGACCCCTCAATCCTACTCTTCCCATGTTCTACACCATTATAAATAACACTGCCGTTCATTCAGTTGTGCAAGCCAAAACCCTTAATGTCACCCTAGACTTTCTCTTTTTCTCATACACCTTACCCAATTCATCAGCAAGTATTATCAGTAATACCTTCAAAATATATCCAGAAAACTTCCATTGATGGCAACGGAACAGGACAGATGCACAACCCATTTAATAAGCATAAAAGAGTGATTCGATTTATGGATTAAAGGAGAGTAGGGGGCTTCCCTGGTGGCGCAGGGGTTGAGAGTCCGCCTGCCGATGCAGGGAACACGGGTTCGTGCCCCGGTCCGGGAAGATCCCACATGCCGCGGAGCGGCTGGGCCCGTGAGCCGTGGCCGCTGAGCCTGCGCGTCCGGAGCCTGTGCTCCTCGATGGGAGAGGCCACAGCAGTGAGAGGTCCGCGTACCGCAAAAAAAAAATAAAAAATAAATACAGGATAGTAGGAATAAGTAATGACTATATCTTGGGATAAGGGCTGTGTTACAAAGAGAAATAGGAAAGTTAGGGAAGCGTGTTCAATTACTCTCAGAGATGTGATGATACTTATCCAAATGTACTGCATTTTAGGAAACACTGAGTTATCCAAATCAAGATAACAAACAGATGTAGGATGATGTTTAGGTGTAATAACAATATAGAATATAGATTGCAGATTTGGCTGTATGGAAGATGGAAAGCTTTTGAAATACAGAATGAAAAGGTGAGAAGTGGAGTCACAATTTGGCAGAAGGAACAGTCAGTAAAATGAGACAGACACGGGTCTCTTAGAAAGGCTGGTTAAAAAAGAAAAAGAATATACCTATCTGAATCACTTTGTTGTACACCTGAAACTAATACAACATTGTAAATCAACCATACTTCAATTAGAAAAAAACCCCACCAAGATATTGTTACTTAACAGAATCCAAGGGGAGACAATATTTCATCAGGAACTGATGACCAGCAAAGCCTAATGCCAAGAAAAGGTTAAGGAGAATGAAGGTCTGTCATCTGCCCTTAGATTTGTGAATGTGCTGGGCATTACTTTAGTAGGTCAATTTTGTAATAAGCCTAGAAAGGCAGACTATGAGCATTAAGAACCTTCCAATGAAGGTAGCAATCAAAGACATTTTTAGTAGCTGGCTTCCCTTCCCTGGTGGCGCAGTGGTTGAGAATCTGCCTGCCAATGCAGGGGACGCGGGTTCGCGCCCTGGTCTGGGAAGATGCCACATCCCGCGGAGCAACTGGGCCTGTGAGCCACAACTACGGAGCCTGCGCGTCTGGAGCCTGTGCTCCGCAACAAGAGAGGCCGCGATAGTGAGAGGCCCATGCACCGCGATGAAGAGTGGCCCCTGCTTGCCACAACTACAGAAAGCCCGCGCACAGCAACGAAGACCCAACACAGCCCAAAATAAATAAGTAAATAAATTTTTTTAAAAGACATTTTTAGTAGAAGAAAAGCATAGTAACTAAAGAAGAAAATTGAGTGAACCAAACATTTTCATGATTTGCACAATATGAAGTGCATGAAAGCTGAAGAGAAGGAAGTGGGAAACATCAAGAGGCCAGGAAAGAAAGGACTGATGCTGAGTGAGGATTCCTCAAGGGTCTAAATCTAAAGAATAACATGATTGACGATGGTTGGCAAGAGTGTGTTTTATTTAGGCTTCTAATTCAATTTCCCTTTCTTGACTTAGAATTCACACAAACCTTCACTGAACTGAAATGAGAGCCATCACGTTCACTATGCTTTGGAAGAGTGTGGATGAGTAGATCAATATCACCCCACCCTCTGAGATTGTTAGAAATACTATATTATCTCCACACACCATTTTCAGAAGTCACTGTGTCCCCAAACCAGACGTTATTAATTACTTTATCTGTAATCATACCTTTTCTTTGTGACTTATTTTCATCACTCTTCAGAGAAAAAATTTTGAACTAGATGAATTGCAGCCACTGGCCGATGAAAGCCCTGACATCTTTTTTTCCCCTTTACTTCCTTGAATTAATTAATTAATTAATTTTAACATCTTTATTGGAGTATAATTGCTTTACAATGGTGTATTAGTTTCTGCTTTATAACAAAGTGAATCAGCTGTACACATACATATGTCCCGATATCTCCTCCCTCCCACCTTCCTTATCCCACCCTTCTAAGTGGTCACAAAGCACCATCTCCCTGTGCTATGTGGCTGCTTCCCACTAGCTATTTTACATTTGCTAGTGTATATATGTCCATGCCACTCAATCACTTCGTCCCAGCTTACCCTTCCCCCTCTCCGTGTCCTCAAGTCCATTCTCTACGTCTGCGTCTTTATTCCTGTCCTGCCCCTAGGGTCATCAGAACCATTTTTTTTTTTAGATTCCATATATATGCGTTAGCATACGGTATTTGTTTTTCTCATTCTGACTTACTTCACTCTGTATGACAGACTCTAGGTCCATCCACCTCACTACAAATAACTCAATTTCATTTCTTTTTATAAGCCTTGACATCTTAATGATAACAAGTTTAAACTGAATTACTAAACTAGCAAGTGAGGACAACAAAAGGTGATATGGTGATTACCATGTAACTGCCAACACAACTCACAGTTTGTCGTTTAGACTTTGTTTCTTTTAACTCCTGTGGATATGATATGGGCTGCTAATACATAACACGCAATTTTTATATCAATTCAGATGAGTGCCCAGCAAAAACTGTGTTTTAGTGGTGAATATTCTTGAGATGAACCGATTGAACCACAAATCAAAATGTAAAATAGACCAAATAATTGGCAAAATTATTTAACTGAGCAAAAGACTGCCCTTTCTTTCCTTTCTGTCACTTGTGTTGCTACGTGGTTATCATTCACACTGTGGGCCAAGGAAATTTTACCTTAAATTACATACTAGGGGGAGGAGAGAAGAGCAACAGGAATGACATGACCTGTCAGCTCTCAAGGACATCGAATGCCTTCTGAACTACGCAGCGTGTCTGCACTTGGGTGATAACGCTGCCATGTTCATCGTACTTCCACCCTGCACCTTGCAGGAAGAAACTGTTTATATCACATCACCTCGACGTTATGGATTTTCTGTTTTGTTGCTATGGAAACCTACTATTTCTTTTCACTATAACTCTCCCCCCATATCTATATGGAATTACAAATGGAAACACAAGGGGAATTACAAATTTATGAAAACATCATCACAAACTCCTACATGCAGACTAAGCATTTGGTAACTTGGTCTCAATGAGAAAGAACAGTATTAGATTTTCTCTACATGAATCATTGCTTTATCCAGAAACCCTTCAACACTTTCCCTCACCACTTATGGTTTTCCATAGACGGGAATACTTCCATGGAGAGGCAGCATTTGCTAGAACGAGATTCTCTTACTCATTGTGCCCTTATGGTGTACTTTTTTCCAGAGACAAGAAAGAAACAAAGTTTGTTTGTTTTCTGGAAGCTACTGGCTCAGTTTCCTCCTACAAATTTTGTGACAGAGAATAAGTTGTTAGATTCATATTTTCAATGGATTCCTCTTCTAACTGTAAGAGGAAATATTTTGTTTTTCTTTTGCATCTATATTGCATATTGATTTTATATTTTAAGGCTCGTTATATCACACTTATGCTGTTACCTTTTACATAAAAGCTATTTTACATAAAAGCTGTTTTGAGAATGTATTACTAAAAGAAAATAGTAAAACAAGTTATAAGGTTCTTATCAAACATAATTAAGAGAATCTCCTTACCAATATAATCACTCCCTCAGTCAACTCTAACTAGATTTTATCCTCCCAGAACTTTCTGTCATATTTCTCAAGGGGGAGATGGAATACTGTGAAAACAAAAATAAAATGTTCTTATGGCTCAGAGGCCCTCACTCAAACAACTTAGCACTTTTTTCCCCCATTTTGCTGTTCATGTTCATTTTATATCTTATTGCTAAACAAAGAAACATTAAACAACAACAACAGTGAAAAACAAACCTTGAACCATTCTTTTGAGGGTATGTGGGAAATAGACTAGAAAGGAAAGTACTAAAAATATTCAATTCTTAATTTTTAAATAGAAGTTCTATAAAGATTATTTAATTATGGTCTATCAAAATGATGGACCATCATGAAGATATTAGTTTTGCAAATTAGTATTTAATGACATGAGAAAATGGTCTTAACATAATTAGACTAAAAAGAACAATTTCTGAAACAGTATGTTCTGCAAGACCCCTTTTGTATGGCTGGAAGAATATGCTACAAAATGTTAACAGTGATAATTCCTGGGTGCTGATATTAATAGTGATTTCTTTTTCCTTTTTTCTGCCCCTCAGTATTTTCTAAATATTTTAGAGTTTATCAGTTAGGAATGCTTTGGGCTGCAGTAACTGAAAATCTGACTAACTGGTTTAAACAAATATTGGCTTATTTAATTTAATTTATTTTTTTATTTTACACTTTTATATAGCAAGAAGTCTGGAATGGGAACTTGCTGGCACTATTTCAGCTGCTTAATAATGAACTTCTTTCAGTTCTCCCATCTTTAGCTTTGTTGCTTTTTTTCCCCTTAAAGGCTTTTTGCCTCATGATGACAAATTTTATCTTAGTAACAGGGAATCATATCTGATTTCAAGGTAGAAAATGGGAGCAGAAATAGTGTTAGTCATGCCTGTTCCATTTAGATTCTTTACTGAAGCCCCTTTCTGAAAACACTCAGACTGATTTTTTTTTTTTTTTTTTTAACATCTCACTTGCCAGAACTGGATTACAGGGGCATCCACAGCTGCACAGCAGGTAGAGACAGACTGCCATAAGTGGTTTAGATTCATTGTAAGTCAATGACAATATCTTACAAGAATATTGAACCTTGAACAAAATCAGGATTCTATTAGGAGGGAAGAAAGTGGGAACGTGTATTCAACAGTGTCTTAGGCTAAAAAATGCCACCACCCCCCACCTCCAAAGAGATCTAAGCCCTGGAACATCTGAATGTTATCTAATTTGGCAAATTAGGTAACAAATCTTTGCAGATCCTTGGGTATTAAGGATCATCCTGGATTATCTCTATGGGCCCTAATGCAATCACCTGTATCCTTAAAACAAGGAGGCACCAGGAGATTAGACACACATGTGCATGTGCACAGGGGAGAAGAGGACGTGAGGATAGAGCAGAGAGAAATGAGAAGACGTTGGTCTTGAAGAGATTCAGACTGGAAGAGGCAAGTAACAAATTCCCCTCTAGAGCCTACAGAGGGAGTGCGACCCTGCCAACAATGATTTCAGCCTTGTGATACTAGTTTCTGACTTCTGGCCTCCAGAACTGTGAGATAATACATTCCGGCTGTTTTAAGCCACCCAGTTTGTGGAAATTTGTTACAGCAGTCAAAGGAAACTAATACATATAAAAAACTGACATTTTATGTCTGCCAATAGACTATATATATGTAGAGAGAGAGAAAGAGAGACAGAGACAGAGAGACAGAGACCAAGTAATATAATATTATTTTCAAAATCATGTATTTATTACTTTTAGAAGAATATTATTTTTAAAATAAAATAATTTGTAAAACAAAGAATTAATTCTTCCCATATTTCCATTTCAAAGATATAATATATTTTCATCAAGGTGCTGCCCCCAAATTTAAACAAATCTTTATATGATCCACAGGCATCTATAACCAATTCCACTGACATCTACAGAAATTGCCTGGGCATTTTCAAAACTGGATTTGGGTGCAAAGGCTAAATAACTGATACCCTGCTAGCTTTATTTTTTTACTTTTTTTTTTTTTTTCTATTCATTTATAGCCTTTAGTTTGGAAAAAGAAATCTGTGAGCGAAAACAAATAGATTCATGCTAAATCCAAAAGCTATAACTGGGACAAGTTTTTAAGGAAGAAATTAAGGAAATGGGAAAAGAGCACCACTTCAATTTTCCTACAGAAACAAGGTTAAAATAGTAATAGTATCTTTAATCTGCCATGGAAAATAAGTGAGGGATGACAGAATATTGGTATTCACTTCAAAGCCAGTTATTAAATTTTTCCTTTTTTCCCTCCAGAACTCAACACGACATGGGCTATTTTCAGACTATGATCTCTCTTTCATCAAAGTCAGCACTAGCTGTGAAGACCACCTGCTCCACGTAATTACCTTAAATACACTCTCAGAGTCTCCTGATTCAAATGACCTATTTTTTGGTGAAATAAGATGTCTCTTAACTTTGGCTGTGTGAAGTATGCTCCCAACTCTAAATTACTTATTCACAGGAGACAAATGCTCCGGGATCAATTCGAAGCACTGATCTCTCTCAGTGGGCCCATCAGAACTATATTCCCAAAGCACAATAAGAAAGCAATCTGCAGATTACCAGCTAGAAATGACTATGTAGGCTGAAAACCAGACAAATGGAAGACCTGCAAAATTGGTCTTCTAAAAATCGTATTCAGATCAATCTAAAAAGGGAATTAATTTTGCTTTTATTCACGTAGGAAACAAATATTCAGATCCTGCCTTTAGGAGAGAGCATGCTGTTTGTTCAGTGCTTGTAATGATCTTATATTCATCAATGAACATATTTTTCCTGACTCCTTTCTCCAACACATATACCAATACATTTGCACAAGTGGGGGAACACCTATAGCAGTCTTGGGGGCCAGGCGTGGCTTCTGTGAAGAAGTGAATCAACTGAGACCCCAAGGCCTGGCAGGGATAATGCAGGTAAGGAATCTGGGAAGCAGGAGTGTGTGAAAAGGCCTGGACAAGGGGAAACTGGAAGTATTTAGATACGGCTGAAACTCAGTGTAGAAGGGCTATTTGGATAAGCTAAAAAGTTGAAAACATGAACAGCCCACATTTCATGGAATTCCTGCTGAAGCACAAAGCATGTGCCTCACCTGCAAAAGAGTATTTCGTTGTAGGGAGAAAAGTCTGGAGGGGCAGGAAGAGAGGAATAACAAAAACCTAGGAGGGTACATGAGTTATCCAGGAGGGAGGGCAACAGGGAAGGCATGAGGACAGAAAGTATGTAGAAAAGTTGTTACATTAGAGAAAGATTAAAAAGTACAATTGTTCAAGATGGTAACACGACAAGAACCGGTGAGAAGAGTGAAGTCAAGAACGACAGGAAGACTTCAGGTCTGGACAAGGTGGCGGGTGGGGTTCCCAGCACTGGGGTAAGGGTACCCTGGCAGTGGGAGTGGGGAGTGCGATGTTGAATTCAGTGTTGCCTTTGGGACGGGGCGTCAACACAGAGCTGCTCCAAATGCTGGTGATATATACACATCAGAATCCCCAGAAAGTTCTGGGCTGGATATATCTGCACAGCGATGTTTTAAATCATGGGGGAGCTGGCAATGATCAAGTTCACAAGGCTGTCTTCACCCTGCGTGCAACCCAGAGAGCAAAATAATTTATTACCTATTACCTCAGAATACTGTGTCTGAAGTTTTATTCATCAGACATTTGACTGGATAGTCTAGGAAAAAAATCTTTAATATCAGAGATTATGCAAATGGATACCTTACTCATGATACTACTAATATTGCTTAAAAGTATACTTTTTAGCTACTATTAACGTGATAACATTTGCTTTTAGGATATAGGGTAATTATTTTCTGGGGCTTTCCATAAAATAGGTAAGTAATGATAGTTTACACCAAAGTCATTTTGTTTTTAATGTGCAACTGTATGCAGTGTTTATGGAGTACTCACATATATTATGCATAAGAAACATCTACAACTTCAGAGTTTCAGAACTTTCTCTGAAGCTTTTTAACTTTAAATAACTCTATGTAAGGCAACAACTGTAGCTGAAATACTACATTTATATAGCACGAAATAAGGGAGGCTGAACCAGTGAGCAGAATGTATATAGACAGCAAACCGAAATTAAATATAAACATGTTATTGTCTCCAGGGCATGCAGGCAGATCTACATAGCCCATCTTCCTCCACATTTGCCTTCCATCGAATTCATTCATTCTGCTCCTGACCGGGCTTACTTCCTGCTTAGAGTTTATAGTTTCCTGACCCTCTGTTGCCATTTCAGATTTTGTTAATAAACCTAAGAATGATGTCAGTTTTGCCTTTTCTTATATCTTCTGTGGAAAGTAGTTCCTGTTACTTGATTTTGGTGGAAATCATTCTTGAACTCTAAAAAATAACCCAGTATAATACATATGGGCCTTTTCCCCTATTTACTGTTTAATTCTCCTGGCATCTTCCAAAAAAAAAAAATGGGGATATGAACCACCGTGGGCACCACGCACCCAACGCTTAGGTCAGCCAGTGGTAAGGCTCAGCTTCATTTGTGGTGAGCCAACTTCTTTGACACTCAGCTGTGCCCAAGGCAATGCCAATACACAGGATTTACCAGGGTGTGCAGGTCAGGGAAACTGTGAGATTTTCCCTCTGTTACCCTACTGCAAAATGGTTTTGAAAACACACACACACACACACACACACACACACACAATGGATATAGACTCCAACGCCCATTTTCCTGTTTACCCAAACAAGATGGAGCCCATGTGACAATAAAGGTGGGACTATCACTTAAATGCCTATTTAAGTGCTATTTACCCTGTGTTTCTTGTATCAGTTCATTGTTATTCTCTCATGGGCTCTCTTTCACTCTCAATTAACTACCATGTATGAGAGTTCAGTCAATGAACTATCACCTCTCTCAATCTGCTTTGTAGTCTTCAGTCTTGGCCCAACTTTAACCACATAATGGAAATGATGACCAAGACCCTGCTCTCCATCCATCTCTCACCATGGAAACAAAGAAACAACCATAGTAATCTCTTCCACAGAACCTTCAACCAGCCCACCTTACTGGTTATTAAATTAAGTTCAACCTTCTAATATCAAGGACTTACATAATGTCTCTAACCCATTCCTTGACCCTATCACTTAGTAAATATCTCCACGTCTCATGCACAAGACACTGGACCACTCACCACTCTCCACCTGTGCTGTAAACTGTTCATCTGTACATCTTCTACTTCCTCTGCCTGCAACTCCCTTCCCCAGCTTCTCAGCCTATCAAAATCCTACTCTTGCTTCAAGACTCAAGTCAAATGCTACTTCCTCCATAAATCTAGTCATGATGCATGAAGCAGAAATTAATTTGTTTTTATCTGGGCTTCCAGAGCCTTTGGTAATATCTCTACAACGTATGACATACATAAGAATGTGTGTGTGTGCGCGTGCGTGTATGTATGTAAATTTAACATTTCCTGTTAAACTGACTTCCTTGACTGTTTGTGAGCGGTTCTAAATGACCATGACATGCATTATTTATGGTTTTACAGAAGCACTGATTGAATTACCCACTGTGGGGAGGACATACTGGAAGGAGTCTCCGAACTAGCTGTAAGCCCAGCTTGTGCCCCAGCAGCTCTGTTCACTAGATAAGGTCAAATACAATTGTGGGGAACACTATATGCTGTAGTAATATCCTTAAATCATGGAACAGATATATCCCTTAGTGAATATAAATAGTTTCCAATCTTTATTCAGTGTTTAGCATTTGCCAAGGACTGTTCTATGTACTTTATATGTATTGTAATCATTAATTCTCACAGTAATTTGTATGGTAGGGGCTATAGAAATACCCAATTTACAGATTAAAAAAAAACTAAGCAAAAGAAGGCAAAAAATATTAATCGCAGATGTAGGGTTTGAACCAAGGCCATACTACTCTATAGCTTGCACCTTTAAACAACCCACTTTGCCATCTACCAGTGGTAAATATGAACTGTCTACTATAGGTATATAATTGTACACCTATACAGGTATATTGTATCTCTACCTCTCTTGGGCACCGAGATAAATGCCTTTTGGTTCATTTCATCAATAGTGCCCAGTATTGTTACTTGTAAATAGCAGACTCTAAAGCTAACAATAGGTTCACTAAAATGTTGAACCCCAAAACTTCTTTCCAACACAGAAAAATATCTCATTCACTCATAATTCTTTTTTCCTTAAATGCAAGGCTATAAATTCTCATTTGCCTTAGGGTTTTTCACTAAAAATTAATTTAATACATATTGGAAACATTTAGCTCCCTCATTGCAGCTATGTAAAGTAAGCATTGGCAAAGAAAGTGCAGCATTAGGAGAAATCCTTAATCTACACTTAGGGACCACTTGTCAGAAACATAGTTAAAGTAGATTTGAAACACCTCCAGGCCGCCTAGGTCCCTAGCGCTATAAAGTATTCCAATTTTCACTCTTTGACCCATTGCTGTTTAGACAATTCTGATTTTATGAAAAAAGAGAAAGGAATAATGAGTCTGTACTATGGGGATTTATATACTCCATTCGTTTCATTCTGTACAGGCTGACATGCATTTCATTAGCATTTGCGTTAAAGCACAGGAAGGCTGCTGTGACCAAATGCCAGAAGCAACATATCCTTGATTAAAACACTGGGAAGGCTTAAGGATATGTCAGAAGCAGTAGAGAAATCATTAATACAAAGACTCTAATGAAATGAATACAGGATGTGGAAACTATAGTCCACCAACAGAAATTCTGCTTCCAGATGTAGCCTTGCTTATTTTTTTCTTTTAAAACAACCTCTAATATATTGCCCCGAGTTTTAAACTATCAAGTTCATTAGGGTAAGAAATTGCTCTTTCATTGCTACTAAGTGGCTTTTCATCAGGGATAGTGTACCCGACTGCCAAAATGTCGAGGTCTAAATACTCAAACTGCATCTATTGGAGGAAGAAAAATCACTTAAGGTTAGAAGGCCCCAGTGGTTTTAAGATTGCTCATGATTTGACATGTATAGCTCAACAAACAAATATCTCACTGGACAACGTTGATATTTATTGGCTTGAAGCTACTCTGTGTGTAAGGCGAATGGGATGAAGATGGTGGATTGTGCTTAACTATATGAAAATGGACAACTTGGCAAATTAAACAAAAATTATTCAGTAAGCCAAACAATTTCATCCTAAGTGTTCAATGTTAATAAACTGTCTTAAATATTTCTCTGAGTAACAGGTAGATTCTCAGTATCTTCAAGCTGAACAGCACACAAACCTCTTCAAGCCAAAACCTAGGCATTGGGAGTGGACCTGACAAACCAGATATGGGGTTCCAGATACAACGCTGGGGTCCATGCTGGCCTGCGTGAGCCTAGAGGTGGCAAGTTTGACTCTCACGGGAAAGGCTGGGGCCACGTGCACTCGAACAAACACCCCAGAATAGATTGATATGTCACAAAATCAAGACTGCAAAATGGCATTTTGGGGACATTTTTGTTTTGAATTCTGCCTTTTCAAAACTGGGAACTCGTGAAAACTCCTTTTTAATTATGAATTTATTCTCTATCCTTGAGAATTTTAAAGAAATTTTTTAGACATCCCTTTCCCTTCCATTTATGATACAAAAGGCTTTTGTATAAAAGACTTTAATCTCAGAAAAGGCATTGCTTTTAATGTAAGCTGAGCAGAAGTGACACGGCGTTTGTTCAGACTGGTGTTTATATCACTTCTCTGAAGTTAAGTGCTCTGCTGTACCCGCGGGCTTGATTTTTCAAGAAGCTACTACAAATGTTGTTTACTTTGAGAATGGGTTACTTGGTTGTTTTGTTTTTTTTTACATCTTCAGGTGCCTGTCTGTTTTGGAGATTAGAGAATGTGTTATTTGACCGAGGTGGTTGTGACAGATACTGTCTTATTGAATCACTGAAGGGAAAAAATAAAATCCTTCTCTTCTATCCCCCTTTTGATTTGTCACCCGCATGGCACAGGACTATAATATTAACTTGCAGAGGCCACCCGACATTTTGCATTTGGACCAAGCTAAGAGAAGACTGTCAACTACGCTTTGTGTTGTGGAAATGCTGATATGAATATACAGAATGCCCTTGTAACCTAAAGAAAACAGCAATAACAAAGCACGGGGCGGGAGGGGATAAACCATATTGTTGCTTAGAACACAGTTTTAGGGAAAAGTTAATGAAAGACATCAGTCACAAACTGTCTTTAAATACTGCCAGACGACAAAAAAGTGAAAATAGCAAGTACACATCCCTAGTGAAAAACCCTGGAAGACAGACACAAAGCAGAGGTGACACTGAGCCTTGTAAGAACAATCCTGTGCTGTGTAGTCTAAATCTTGACCTGTCAAGCAAACTCGTACAAGAAAGTAATTAGATCCGCTATCTAGGGATGAGTAGCGACTTTTTTTCCCTTTATGGTTTGTAGGCAGCAGTAGTTGAATTTTATGTGTGAAAACTCTAATTGCTTTCTTGAGGGTGTAAGTAGAAAGTTTTTATAAGTTCGTTTTTACTACAGTCTCCACTGATCAGATGTTATATAAAAGTGCTGTGTTTCTTAAAATGTGTTTTGTCCCATTAGCAAGCATAATAAACACGAGGATCACCTGGGGAATTGTTGGAACCCAGATTTCTGGGTCCTGATGCCAGGAAGTCCAATTGAGAAGAGGGTGGCGGTGTCTAGAGTTGGTTTGGAACGGAGTCTTTACTCCCCATTATCCACATCAGCTTTCTGATATCTCCCCAAATAAAATAGTAATAATTAATTAAAAATACAAATACAAATCTTACATGCACTTTGCATATGAAACGTTAGGAAACTTTTCTATTAAAATGAAGCAGAGGGCTTCCCTGGTGGTGCAGTGGTTGAGAATCCGCCTGCCGATGCAGGGGACACGGGTTCGTGCCCCGGTCCGGGAAGATCCCACATGCCGCGGAGCGGCTGGGCCCGTGAGCCATGGCCGTTGAGCCTGCGCGTCCGGAGCCTGTGCTCCGCAACGGGAGAGGCCGCAACAGTGAGAGGCCCGCATACCGCAAAAAAAAATAAAATAAAATAAAATAAAATGAAGCAGAACCTATGCAATATCTATGCACAGTGTACACACTCAGCTTAAAGACCATTTTTCGGGGTTCATCCCTTCCTTGCCCTCACCTTCTAACCAGGTCTCTGACCAGTTGCCCCTCGAATGCAGAAATTCTAAAGCAGCTGCTGTGCACAGGTCTGGTGCGGGACCCAGATATCCACATTTTAAAAAAGCACTCCAGGTAATGCTGAGGCAGAACCTGTTATTCATTATAACATTTTATCAGTTCCAAGGCAGCCACCTGCTAAGCGTGAAGTGTTGAAAGACACAGTTGCAGTTTAGTCTAGGAAAATAAGATTTTTTAAACCGAATTGAATAGCAGCTCCACCCCTACCTCCCCCACCTCCAGTAGGTGAGAGCCTAGTACTAATGGTGCCAAACCACAGGAGAAACGCCGTAGGATCAACCACTGCACGAACAACCCATCACCGCTAGAGGAAAAAGAAATGCATGGTTGTGTCCTTGACCTGAGCTGTGTACCATCTATATGTGTATTGAAAGGCAAGTAGGGACTTCCCTGGAGGTCCAGTGGCTAAGACCCCGCGATCCAATGCGGGGGGCACGGGTTCGATCCCTGGTCAGGGAACTGAGATCCTGCATGCTGTGTGGCACAGCCAAAAAACAAAAAAAAAAAAGAAAGAAAAGGCAAGTAATTTATATATTCTATATGTATATAGAACAGACAGTTTACTTATTACTCAAGGAATACACTGAAATACAGAAGCCACCTGGACCATATTAAAAAGACACAGATTTCTCAATATAGATATTTGTACAGACAGAGAGCTAACGTAATGCCTCACCTCCACCACCACCTTCATGAGTGCCTCTGGTAGCTGGTCCCGGAATCCTTCACTCTATACATCCTCGACCACAAACTCGACTGAGGTATCTGTGGGCTGCCCCATCAGGCCATTCTTCCCTTGTGTCCAACAGTATATCCACTGAGGGCAGCCCACATGTTGTCCAACATACCTGTCCTTCTGGAGGAATCCTGTGGTCTGGAATTCTTCCCTTCTGGCCTGCACTAGTCCCTGGACCTTAACGCCTTCACTGCGGAGTGATCTACCCACCTTTCACAGGGTGTCTTGGTTATTCTGAATGATTCTCTGCTTTGGCTTCAGAAAAGTATTACTGCCCTTCTCATTCTACCACCGTGCTGTGGCCAGCCCTTGAAACCCAGTCAGGCTTCTGCTTCCCAGAGGCTGGCTCTGCTCCTTATAGCTTGGCCAAGGGACAGGTTACTCAGAATCAGGACATTGCCAAGAACTTAAGTATCACTTTGGTCCAGAAAACTATACTTCTGGAGTTTGACTCCTGCCCAGTATAAAGCCCAAAGTCATTAAGTCCCCTGGATGTCTGTATTAGCAGACTCAGGCTCCCATAACTGAATGTCATAGCTGGGTTGTTTAAACAACAGAAATTTATTTTCTCACAGTTCTTGAGGCTAGAAAGTCTAAGATCAAGGTCCCGGCAAGGTCTGGTTTGTGTTGAGGACTCTTTTCCTGGCTTACAGATGTGGCCATCTTCTTGCTAAGTCCTCATATGACCTTTCCTCTGAGTGCAAACAGGGTGAGAGTGAGCTCACTGGAGTCTTTTCGTATAAGGGCACCAATCCTATTGAATCAGGGCCCCTCCCTTATGACCTCAGTTAACCTTAATTACTTCCTTAGAGGTCACATGTCCACATACAGTCACACAAGGGGTTAGGATTTCAACATATGAACTCAGGGAGGGACACAGCTATTCAGTTCACAGATATAAACACTTACATTTTCCTATTTCTCCTTAGAAAATACTCAGGAATTTGTTCTTGCTTTCTAACTACTATATTGTTAAATAAATCATTGCTAATAACATAAAAATATGTGTTGATTAATTAGATGGGGATATCTACCCTTCTTAATACGGCCGATACATTTAAACCAAGAATCACCCAAATCTTTTTTCTGACCTTCTTACAATGTCACATTCAGCAGTTTGATGTTGATTCAGGTTTATCCTCAGGAACTTTAGATATATTGATAAACCCTTCAATAAACAATTTAAATGAACACTCAATAAAAATGGCAATTTCACAAACAAATTTTACTACCTGAAACTCTAAAACATAAGAAATTTGGAAATAAAAAATAATTATGAAACAAGATTTATATTTTATACTCTTAAATTTTCACTTTTCGAAATAAGTATCTATTATAAAATTATACAAAATGAAAACAAACATATGCACTTCAGGAATTTATTCCCTATCAATTCTTACCAATAAGAATGCCAAATACTAATAGTGTTTGAAAGGATAATACATGAACAAAGTAATAATTTGAAAGGCAGAGATGACTGTCAAATCTATGTCTCCTTATTCCTGATCTCCAGAAAGCCATCAATTCTCCTCTTTAAGGGTAACAGTTTGTTGTATATCTTTCCAGTGATTTCTCTATGCACTTGAAAGCATATGTATGTTTCTTTCAAATTATTTCAGAGTTAGTTTATGCATGTTTAAATATATCTGTCTGTAAACATACACATGCACACATATATGTATGTAACACTGTTCTGCACCTTGCTTTTTTCACTAGATGCTTGGAGCTATTCATTCTGCTTAAGGGTACATGGAATTCCACTCCGTGAGTGCATGATAATTTATTTTATCTGTCCACAACTTGAACATCCTTACTGACAGATATTCAGGTTGTTTTCAATCTTTAGCAATGGATAGTCTTATACATTAGTTCACACCCATGTGAGTGTACCTACTGGGTACATTTTTAGAAGTAGAAATGACGGTTATATATTTTATATTTTAATAGATTATAACTAAGAGACTACATTTTTTCTCCATTCCCTAGAAAAATTACTGCTTGACAAAACTTGCTTTTTAAAAATCTTTATAAATTACAAGTAGAAATAATATCTCATTGTTGTTTTAATTTGCATTTCTCCTATTAGGAGTATGATTACACATTGTTCCATATATTTAGCAGCCACTTATGTTTCTTTTTTTTTTTAAATAAATTTTTTACTATAAATAGATTTAGATTTAGAGAAAAGTTGCAAAGATAGTGCAGAGCCTTTCCATATATCCCACACTTGGTTTCTCTTACTATGAACATTTTACATTAGTATGTCATTAGTATGACCATGTCTTGGTCAAAATTAATGAAATGATATTGATACATAATTATTAGCTGCATTATTAAGTAACCTTATTCAGATTTCCCTAACTTTTACATAATGTCCTTTTTACACTCCAGGATTCCATCCAGGGCTTCACATCATATTTAGTTATCATGTCTCCCGAGGCTCCTCTTGGCTGTGACAGTTTCTCAGACTTTTCTTGTTTGATGACCTTGACAGTTTTAAGGAGTACTGGTTGGGTATTTTGTAGTAAGGTGTGGTTTTCTCAGACTTCTTTCAAGAATTTCTCTTTGCCTTTGTTTTTTTTGCACTTTGAAACTGGTATGTCCAGTTGTGCTTTTTGCCTGGTTGGTGTTCTCTGAGCTTCCTGGTTTGGTGTCTGTCATTAATTTTGGAAATTTCTTGGCCATTATAATTTCAAACATTTCTTCCGCTCTGTTCTTCTTTTCTCTCTGCTGATATTCCAATTATGTGTATGTTACATCTTTTATTACTATCCCATAGTTCTTGGGTGTTCTATTTTTGTTTCCATTCTTTTTTCTCTTTGTGTTTCAATTTTAGAAGTTTCTCAGCCTTTAGTGGGCCTGTGTCTTTGGGCTGTGACCCTCATAAATATTTCTCTAATGGAATCGTTTTTTTCTCTCTGCCACCTACTAGGAACAGTAAACTCTGCTTACAAGAATGTACTGGTGTAAAGTTCTGGGAAAAAGTTGTCTTTTGAAGGCATTTTGGAGGAAACTGATAAGGTATCTAAAGAGATTACCACTTAAAAAGAATAACAGGAGAAAAAATATTATTCAGAACTGAGCTCAATGACTAAACTTCATAAATAGTATGGTAAATCTTTTGCTATGTATGTTTACCACAATCTAAAAAAAATTAAAAGATGTTTCATTTTTATCACTTATACGGTTTTGGTTTATTTTTACTTATTTATTTATTTGCAAAATCTAATGGTTCCAAATCCTTTTACTTTTTCTATTTTCCTGGAGTAATCTAAAAGTACTATTGATTTTCTCTACAAGCTATTAACTAAAAGATGCTTGCTTTTTAAAGGAGCTGTGGAAATTGATAATAAAACAATTAAAAAGGTTTTTTTTCACCCATTTTCTTTGCCTTCAGCAGAAACCTCTCATTTGAACAATAAATCCAGCAGATAAAAGGAAAATCTCTCTGTAGCCTTCAGGCTAGTCAGATCAACAAGGTAATCTAAAGCCACCATAATCCTATTAGAAACAGCCAATAAGGGACTTCCCTGGTGGCGCAGGTGTTAAGAATCAACCTGCCAATGCAGGGTACACGGGTTTGAGCCCGGGTCTGGGAAGATCGCACATGCTGTGAAGCAACGAAGCCCAGGTGCCACAACTACTGAGCCTGCGCTCTGGAGCCCGTGAGCCACAACTACTGAAGCCCGCACGCCTAGAGCCCGTGCTCCACAGCAAGAGAAGCCACCGCAATGAGGAGCCCGTGCATCGCAGCGAAGAGTAGCCCCCGCTCGCCGCAGCTTAGAGAAAGCCCGCATACAGCAATGAAGACCCAACGCGGCCAAAAATTAATTAATTAATTAATTAATAAAAATTTTTAAAAAGAAATAGCCAACAAAATATTTATTTAGACCTATTCTTTTTAATAATATGTCTCAGCTCCAGAGCTGTATCAGTTGAAGTCAGAACACAATTTTGAGTTGCTGCCGTATTATACCTACTAGCTTTCTGTGATGTATTAAAAAAAAAAAAAATAGGGAAAGACCCTGATAATAAAGGTTAGCATTGACATAACAGGTGCACAAAAAGAAATCTGTCTCCTAATTCAAAGGCAAAACAGCACATATAAATTTAACTAAACAAATATTTAATTTTTCCTTTAGGATGGGGTCTTCAATACATTTTCAAGTTGAATTATTAGCAATTAATCGAATCCTTAGTCTATGAAAGGCAACCTAGATGCACCAGGGAACGTCCATCCCCATCCCCATCATTTTACCCATAACTAACTTTATGCTTTGATGACTTGTCCTTAAAGTTCTTGTTCTACAAAGGGTAGAATAAGAAGCATAAAGATATGCATGCCCTGCTGATTATAATAATGCCTGTTACCCAGTTATGACCCATAATATCACAATTAGAGAAACCTTTCAAGATTCTTCTGCCATGTGTTCCAAAATTGCTAAATTTTCTAAGACTTTCAGATACAGTCACAGCATTGGGAGGCCTTTAGAGGAGATTCTGCAGCGTACTTAAGAGATGACAGATATACCCATGCTGAGAAAGAGGATATCCCAACTCAACTAAACACTTACACCTCCCAGTCATGAATGGAGGCGCCAGACTTCAAAAGGCGATAATGAAGAATTAAGTCCCTAAACACCCCCTGAGCTAGGGCTCATGCCATCAAAGGAAACAACAGACAAACCAACAAGCAAGCACAGCTTTACAGAAAATGTATTTTGAAAAGGAATAAAAGAGAGAAAAAATACATATAGAAAAGGATAGTAATAATAATATATGCTGTTTTTATAGCATTTTCTATGAAATAGGTATTAATAACACATATTACTTCATTAACTCTTGACAAAAATCCTTATGAACTAGGAACTTTCATTATGCTATTTTACAGATTGGGAAACTGAGGTGGGAGAGATTAAGTAATTTACTGAAGATCACGATAGCTATGACTGGTGTTACTTATGAAGACCCACATTTTGATTCAGGAGTCTACTTATCTTAATCTAGATACCAGACTGCTTCTGGAAGAAAATGAATTTCATTTGCTGGCTTCTGTAGGAACAGAACTCTTTTGAACTTATTCCTGAAATGTCCAGAGTCCAAAGTCAATCCTGCCTCTCTTAGTATTTTTCTCCCCTTTCCGGGATTGGACAACGTTAGAACAGTTGCTGGACTTTGTTACTTCACTAGAGTCACCTAGACTCCTTTTGTTTTCAATTGGGTGATGTATTTGAGCATCTATGTAATACTGTTATTTATCTGAATTATTGATGCAGTGACTAGGAAAGGAGGAAAGCTAAGTATTCGCGAATGTTTCAAACAAAGCCTGGATCCACAAGAGGCTCAAGGGTGCTTTCCAGAGGAGTGATCGCTAGACTCCTCTGTGGTTGTTATGGTGATGGAAGGGGCTGAACCTGGAGAATCTGCTTTTTACCCAGACTCTCATTTTGACAGATCAACATTCCCCCATTCCTGTCACTAATCATGACTTATCCACCGTGTACCAATGATCCTCTCTTTTTTGTTTTTCTATAATTGTCCTCCTTTCTACTCACATTTCTGCCTCTGCTATTTTTCATATTGACTCAAGTCTATCTCCTGGGTGGCCCCTCTCTGGGTCTCCTGTTTCTCTAATCTCCAGCTACACTTCATCCCCAATCCCAAGGATCCAGTGCTGATGAAATATGACATGTCGATACACAGGAGAAATAAAAGGGCTTGTGGAATACACAAGTCATAAAGCCACAGGGAAATGTAGTAATGCTGGTGAATCTGCTGAATCTACTGTGGGACACTAGACAGTCTGGGGGAGTAAATTATCAAGGAGGACAGGTGAGATGAACTTTCAGGACGTATCCAGAGAATCACTCAGACACAGCAAAGCAGACATCACATAACTTAACTTTCTCTCCAGGAATCTTTGAGGCTTGAGTTTGTTACTTTAAATTAGTGAACCAAATTGGAATGGATTTACTTTTGTCCAGCATCTATCCCTTCAGTACTTCCCTTCATGTATCAGAACTCCAGATACACATAATAATAAAATGATCATAATAATACAAAATAATTCCATTTACCTTTTCACTAGATTCAGAAGGTTAATGGAGGCAATCAAGTGCTGTTATATGAGGTTATATACTTGAAAGACGGTGGGGTTGGTATTTATAAACCAATCATCATGAGTAATAACTCTCTTCTGCTGTTAAAAAGCCTTTTATAACTGTTATTAATCAAGTACCTCTAAGAAGCATGAAATATTATTTGGCACCACAATTAAAATATTGCTATTTGAAAGCAAAAATAAAAATGAAGCTGGAAGATTTGGTAATATACTTCCTCAAAACCCAATCAAAATAATATGCACTATTTTTTTAACCTCTTTTATTGGCGACTTAAAGGGGGGGGGACAAATGATTATTGACAAGATATAGGAAATCAGTCTAAATTTGAATTTAAGATACCATAGCTCAAAGAGTAACTTTTTTTTCCCCTTGAGAGGAGTACTAGTAGACTAGGAGGCATGGGAAGAAAGGAGACACAGTTGTTCCTCAGTCTCCAGGACACACCCCCTACCCCCATACCAAAAGCCCTGGATGCTCAAGTCCCTTATATAACATGGTGTAGTATTTGCACATAACCTACACACATCCTCCCACATACTTTAAATTAACTCTAGGTTGTATAATACTTAATACAATGTAAATGATTTGTAAATAATTGTGAATACAATGTAAACACTATGTATAGTTGCCAGCTCACAGCAAATTCAAGTTTTGCTTCTTGGAAGTTTCCAAAAATGTTTTTTTTTCAAATATTTTAAATCCACAGTTGGTTGAATTCCTGGACATGGTACCCACGGATACGGAGGGCCGACTGTATATATTTACTTTTGTTTGTTTGACCTTTTTTAGTGCCATGTATTAATTTTTCAGAAATTAAACATTGATTACTTAGTGAACATTTTACATTTTATTAGTTATCATGGGGCAAACAAAATAAAATAGAACTAAAATTGACATCTTATACAGTGCTGTATGTAAATTATATCAAACTGGAAAAAGAAAAGATGTGAGTGAAGTAGGCTTCTCAATAAAACTTTTCATATCCTGACAAAAAAATCTAAATCTCCAACTAGAAATTCACGTAGAAAGCAAAGGAGGGCAAATCCTTCACATAACCAGTTTATAACCTTGGTTATAAAACCTTCACATAACCAAGGTTATGTTCATTATTATCCTTTTAATTCACGTCATCTTTGATTTCTAATCTCAGGTGAAACTTGCTTGCAATTCCACACACTATTTTAATTTTGAATCAGCATCTGTCTACATACTTAAAATTTGAGGGCCAGAATTATCTGGATAATGTCAACTTTTCTCTCTCCCATTGTAACAGGCATCATTTACCACCCTCTCCCAACTCCCATTTTCCTCTCATCTTAGTTATATGTAGTGCCCCTGATGGACTCATGAGAAAAATATTATTACTAGTGATGGTTGCAAGAATTAAAAAATCAAATCCTCACACATAAATCTACTTTTTGAAGCTTTTAAAAGATCACTTTAGCAGCCTAAAATTTTAAAAGAATCAATTAAAGTATTCATATGGAAAGGTAATTAAAGGCAGTGTGATATGCAAACAACACAACTTAGTGGTACGTTTAATGGAAGTATCTGTACAAAATGCATGGAGGACTAGTTTTCTAATGCCTGGAATATTTGTATTCTGATGTATTTTTTAAATAGAAAGATGAAAGAATGCTTTCAGATTCTGCTGCCAGTGAACCAAAAAATAAGATGGTATTTCCAATTCATTGTGTACAGTATTTGTATGGATGACTGAAGCTTTTGAAAATTAAAATGCTTACTAATAAGCAAAGATTCATTTTTGTAGTTTATAAATAAATGACCGGATATTTGAATTTTATTTACATTTTAACTAGAAAGTTAATTTTACTCACAATGAAATATATATGTATATATATTATACATACACACACAATGATGGGTCACAGTAAATTATGCATATATCTGTATTTTTAAACTACTCTCTGTTTTGAAATGGTGTTGATCCTAGCAATAACACAAGACATTGTCTAAGTTCATTTTAGTCAAAATCAGTGTCTATGTGGCGAGAGAGAGATTTTAAGGAGGCATGGAAAATGCAGACGCGGTGAGGTAGGAATGAAGGGAATTGTGATTTAAAATATGCGCTTTAACATTTCACTTTCTTTATCTTAAATCCAACGTAGAAACAGGTTCAAGAGGAATTTGCAGACACATCCAAAGAGAACTGACAGTCAATAGAATATCTCTATTCAAAACCTGTTCTTGATTCACCCAATAAGAATGATCTCCTCTTGGAGCAACTTTCTGCTCCTGCAGTACTCAGTCAACCTTGTTATTGCTTAGTCATGTACTTCTTCCTCTTAGATTCTAAGCTCCTGGAGGAACAACAGTTTATTCTTCTCTGTACAAACCAAAGTATCATGTACTGTGTCTTTTACACAGTAGGGGCTCAACCAACACTGATTGAATAAATAAACAATGGAAGTGTAGACAAGCTATTCATTTAGCTGAAAACTTTTACAGGAGATTCTGGTTCCATTTTGGAGAAACCCAGGTGCCTCTCTAAACAGGGTATAGATTTATATATGCAAGTGCCATACTAGCATTTCTTCAGCAAAAAATAAAAAAGGTTTCTTTCTTTTTTTTTTTTTTTTTTGTGGTACGCAGGCCTCTCACTGTTGTGGCCTTTCCCGTTGCGGAACACAGGCACCGGACGCACAGGCTCAGTGGCCATGGCTCACGGGCCCAGCCGCTCCGCGGCATGTGGGATCTTCCCGGACCGGGGCACGAACCCGTGTCCCCTGCGTCGGCAGGCGGATTATCAATCAATGCGCCGCCAGCACTGCGCCGCCAGGGAAGCCCAAAAAAGGTTTCTTTACATTAGTGTTTTCTTCAAAGAAGATAAAGATCATTCAAGACACCAGATTTTTCACTTGCTTTGAGGATCTTTTCAAAGAAAAATGGTACTTTGAAGCAGTAAACATGATATAGCCATCTGTTTGGGTTTTTTCCTACCAACTCAGCTAAGGGAAATCTTACTTCATATTGGCTGAATCACTGACAAGACTTTTAAAGATAAAACGATTTGAGAAACAGAAAATGCAAAGCTGCCCATATTTTCACCACTGTGTGTACAGATTTTGAACAAATGTGGTTAATAATTCACTTTTTAAAATTCAGTGGAACACTGGTAACCTAAGTATCAGAAAACATGCCTAATATTCATATTATAAGATAACCATGCTCATATCATATTTTAAAGATGTGAGCGGATGTGAGGTAATCCACGGCTTATAGGGGCAATCTTTCAATTTACCTTTCTTCTTTCCATTCAGTCTTTCAACACATTAATTAAAGTGTCGATTAAATGCCTGGCACTATACTAGCACAAAAATACACGGTGAGCTCATAAAGACATGGTCCTTGTGTAAATTTTACTTATATATAGTCCTTTTTTTACACAAAATGTAATAGTTTCTGAACTGAAGCTATTGTTTTTCCCTAAAACCAGCTCTTCTGCTTAGAGTTGTAAATTTTGCTAATAGCATCATTTCTCTCCCTTCGTTTGAAGGCTTAGAATCAGCAAGGCCCTCAATATTTGTCACACAAACTACTGCAATATTCTTCCTATTGTGTGTACTAACTTCAGTTTTTTATACTTTAAAGCATTATAAAATATCTTGGTTCAGCTTCTTACATTTCTTACTTATCTAATTAAGGACTACTGACTCAAATTGACTCTTGAGGCAGTTGTAAAATTGTCCCAAACTACTTTTCACATCTTAATATTTTTTGTAAAGCTATACCCAGCTTCATTCAAACTCAATTATTTACTATCTCAAACATATTCCCCCAATTTCCTCTTCTGTATAGTATTTATTCAAGATATTCTTCCCTGTTACCTACTCTTCCTCCCCTACATATTCACCGAAATTATAACTTCCTTCAAGAAATATCTTAAATAATAATTTCTCTATAAAGTCTTAAAGGATTCTCACAGATGTTTACAAATTTCTACAAATAAGATGTTATCAAAATACAAATGTCATCATTTGTATTTTCTAAGGAACTCCCACATTCTGCTTCACTTTGTCTAATAGTCCACTAGGCTACACAATCCTAAGGCAGAGGCAGGTTTATTTACCAGTGTTCAGAGATGGTACTCAGAACTTTTATTTGCTTATTGGTATTTCTGATGACAAATCTTCTTCCGAATCCTACCTATCTTCTAAGTCTTATACTGAAATATGGTCATAGTGACCAACATGGTTCCCATACCAAGCAGAAGACCAATAATAAAACCCAGTGAAGGAAAGGGACTCTGATCTGTGGTGCTTTAGTCTTGGGCCATCCACAGACTTGTCATCATATCTATGGATTTCTTTTAACTTGCTTCTTTACTTACTCTTCCATTTTTATGTTTTTCTCTCATTCTTCTACTTTCTCTATCACTTCACGTTAGGCAAGGCAGCGATATTCTCCGGCATTTTGCTTATTTCTGCTAGTAGCAATCAAGGATTACATTTTTCTCACTCCTGGGATATACTATAAAAAATGAAAATTGCCTTCCTAGGCTATTGCTAATCTCTAAACTAACCTCCAAAGTTTGTGGAGAAAAATAAAATGAAGAGAATTCAAAGTGAATTTCAGTGTTTATTTTTTAAACTCAAATGAGTTGTCAGTCAACTTAGGTGGCATTAAAGGGGGGGAAAAAACCAACCAAATAACTAAAGATAACATAATGTGGTTTTGAATGTGAATGTATATGCTGATATATAAATAAATTTATATCGATCAACTATATAAATTAAAAGAAAATGAATATACTTCCATAGCTTTCTTAAGCATCTTTTCTTTCTAAGCTTTATTTGCTTTCATGCAGTCTTCCATATTATCAAAAATGAAATAAAACTTGGAAAGAAAGCAGAGATGAATCTAAGCTGAAAATTATAACTACATTTTTTTCTGCAGAAAAGATTTCCCAATAGCTATATTCTTTCTTAGGTTTTATTTATATCCATGACTTTGTGATAGAAGAAAATGGTTTTTCCAATAAATGTCCCTTTTGAAATATGGAGTAAATTAAAAATAGTAACTGTAGTGAAACTGTAGATTATTTAGAGTGAATGGGTAGAAAGCCACTTACCCCCAGTTGCCACAGTGATTTCACGTAGGAAATGGCCATAAAATGGAAAATCGAAGGACAGATTCACTCTCTGCAAGGAACAACAACCAGAAAAGAAAATCAATAATGTGCATAATAGTAAATGTAAAATGAAGAGCCTTCCACCTAAAAAAAAATGATGCTTCTACTTTGCACCACTATTATTGTAGTTGACTATTAGAACCTGAATCTTGGATGGAAAGAAAGATTTTTTCCCCTGGTAATTAAATGTGTAAAGTATGTGAAAAGAATAAAGTTGTGCTGTTGTGGTCTGTTGGTCTGTTCTTCAGTTACAAAGGGAATCTAGAAGTTTCAATTCTGAATCAAGCTATTCTCTTTAACATCACCACTGCCTTTCAGTTGTCCACTACAAAGGAGATCAGCCATCACGATAATTTTAGGGTTCTTTTTAGTTTGATTAATCTTCTCCAGAATAGTAGAGCATGTTATCTGTCAAGTTTCACTGAATTTAAAAAAATATATATTTTATTTTACAAAATAATATATTCAATTTATATTCTGTACATCCCAGAACAAAAGGCAATTTTACAGAGCAAGATATTTTGCACCTACAGATCTAGACCTGCAGATATTTTTATTTTTAAGATGCGATAAACTCCCCAGATTCAGTATCCAGATGACCCTTAAACAACAAGGGTTTGAACTGCATTGGCCAGTTCCACTTATGAGGCATTTTTTTCCAATAAATATAGTATCTGTGTTTTCATTTTACAGGTCTTTAAATTATCGAAGTGTTGAGAAAAGTTTGATTAGAGATCACAATATCTGAAATCAAAAGAACTAGGGTTTGAGTCCTGATTCTATCCAGCCCTTGGGTGAGTCATTTGTCAATTTCTTTATTTTTGAGGCAGAGATAGCAGTGTGTGGATTTTCAAATGTGCGGGGACTGGCAGCCCTTACCCCCAGTGCTGTTCAGGGGTCAACCGTTCAAAATGTCCACTTTTAAAAGCACAGAATCAAAGAATAAAAAATGCTGGTTACTAGAAAGCTACTTTTACTTTGTAGAGAGGAAAACTGGAGAGACTTAGGAAGAAAGTTCATAAATTTTGCCCCTCTTTTTTTCTAAAAAGGGATCTGAAGCTTTGGATATATATATATTTATAATATATCTTTATATATATCTTTATATAGATAGATAGATAGTAAGATAAAAAGAAGACACAACAAAGCAAAACAAAGAAAAAGAAACCCTAGATTTTTTGTATGTTTGAAATGATATGAACCAGATATATTATTATTAGGAAAGAAACAAGAAAAACAGGGAGCTATAACAAAGGTGGTCAGCTGAAATAAAAGGATCCATAGGGAAATTAATTGGCTGATTTAGAGCCTAATAGCATGTACAAACCACCTACAGTAAAAGGTTATTATGTTAAAATTCAAAAATTTCTATATCATATCTCTCCCAATATACAAATTAAAAAATTAGAGAATTATAGCTAGATTAAATTTAGCTCTTTCCAATTGTGCAAATGATTGCTTTTTTATATCCATCAGAGATTTCTAATGACTTATTTGGCATGATATTAATCATTCAAAATTTACAGTGACTTTCAATTAGGTTTTTTTTCTTTCCTTTTTAATGAAAGCTGCATCTTCAGAAAGGGCTTATCTTCATTTTTATTTTATGCTGACTAATGGGAACAACAAAACCTATTTTTACTGCACTAACTGAAATGAGTGGTTACTAATAATCCTAACATAAAAGCTTCAGTGGCGGGCTTCCCTGGTGGCGCAGTGGTTGAGAATCCGCCTGCCGATGCAGGAGACACGGGTTCGTGCCCTGGTCCGGGAAGATCCCACATGCCGCGGAGCAACTAAGCCCGTGAGCCATGGCCGCTAGGCCTGCGCGTCCGGAGCCTGTGCTCCGCAACGGGAGAGGCCACAACAGTGAGAGGCCCGCATACCGCAAAAAAAAAAAAAAAAAAAAAAAAAAAGCTTCAGTGGCAAAATCATATATCGCAAAGAAAAGGTCAGACATAATTTTATAAAGGCACTTGCTGTAGTACACTGTTCTCCATCATTCTAATTACTTCCATGCTCATGAACAAATCGGTAAAATTTACAGCCCTTTGGCATTCTCATTTCCAGAATAAGAGTTTGGTTTACACATCTATCACTAACACATCGATGATTGAAATGTTTCCCTGTTTAAATGACCAGATACCTTAGTTATCACCATGGCCTGCTTCACACTAATAATAGCAACGACAACTTAGAAAGGTGTTACCTTCTCAATAGTTGGAAATCTACCCATTTCTCTCCAGGTACTACTGACACCCTTCCCCAAGTATATATAGATCACTTTTATCGCAATAACTTGCTCACAGGTGTCTTGGCTCCATTTTCCCTGGAATTCATTTTCCATACTATCTAGCATATCACTCTCCCACTTCAAATCATTTAATCTAGAACCCCATTGACCCTGGAATCATGCCAAAATAGTGAAAACGAGTTCTAAGACCCACCACTAACTGGTCTCTCCTACCTTAAGATTCTCCCTTCACATTTTCTGCTCAGGCCAGCCTTCTAGAATAACTTTTAGTTCCTTGAAACTGCCATCCTTAACCCTGGGATCTGGTACTTCAACATGATGTCTCTTCTGACTGTAATGGCCTCTCAACCTTGGTTGGTCATGGCTCCCATATTCTTTAAGCCTTGGCTTAGTTTGGTTGGTACTCCAAACCTGACATAAGGACTTGGAGCAGATAATTTGTTTGGAAGGTGATCCTAGGAAGCATTTGCTAAAGGAAGTGGGAAAAGTGAGACAAGGAAAAGAGAAAAACTAGTAACAGTTATTGGATGTGTTACCACTATAGCCAGGTCTCCCCTTGGAGACCTGCTGAGAAAGAGTAGGGAAAATATGCCTCAGAATCATCTCATTGGAGGTTAGGAGGCTGGGCTACTTATCCATCAACTCCTATCTCCTGTTGATCAAAGGTGCTCCTGTGGGCAGCTGAATCCCCCCTTCCCCAGGATTACCCTTGCTTACCTAACTCAGGCAGAAAGAAGAGCCACAACACTTGATCTGGGGAGTTGCTAGTATATTAGAAGCTGCCTCCCACAGCTTCAAGTGAACTCAAGGAGGCAGAAGGGATATGGCGCAAAGCATCAAGAGGGACTGTGAAGTGTCACATCCTCAGAGACCCACCATGACTTCTTAGCCCAAGTTATACTTCCTGCTGTATCTCACCTAGCATTCTCTCTATATACATGCACACATGAAACAATTACATGGGGTTCAGATTTTAACTGCTTCAAAGTGAAACTCAGCATCAGGGTGGTTAAGAATGGCCCAAGTGGGAAAGCAAAATTTAAACCCAGATTTGAAAGACAACAAAGGCAATGCTCTTAATTACTGAGCTGTTGAAAATAAAGTGAATAAGAAGTGTCACACTTAAAGGCAAATTTTTGAAAATTATCATCCCTCCTTAAAACACATACAAACACAGACATACACACTCAAACACACACACACACACACACAAACTACTGAAACATAAACAAAAATCATTAAGCACTAGAATTTCATGAAGGGCTTTAAGCTAATTTACTATATATTCAGTATAATTACCCTCTGGGTAACTGGATCATTATTTTATCTCAGTATGGTATATAAAACAGGCATGGGGGGGGAGCTAAAGGAAAGTTTTATGTGTTCATTCATTCATTCATGCAGTCAGAAATCATTTATTCAACACCTTATATGTACCAGGTACTAAATCAGGGTCTGAGCATCATACAGTAAGTCCCACCCAGTTTCTTCCTTCAAGGAGTTCAGAAGATGGTGCAGGAGAGCAACACGGAAGGATAAACAAATAGGACCAGGCAGGGTCAGATTAAGGATGCAGAGAGAACACCTAACCCAGAGGAGATGGCATTGAAACTCTTTAAAAGGAATCACCAGAAGCTAGCCAGATGAGACCTGAAGGCATGGGAGTGGAAGGGATTGTGAGAATATATGTAGAAAGTAAAACTGGAAGGATCGTGATTAACTGTACATAAAAGCTGGGAGCGGGGAAGAGCAGTCTAGAATGTAGGACAGGTTCCTAGCTGGGTGACTGGTAGACCATAATCCACCAACTGAAATGATGAATACAGGAAGAAGAGCTATTTTGGTTAGGTGTGAGAAGGCTTGCTGTGTCACTAATTAATTACATATCCTTTAACTATATAATTAAAAAAAAAACACCCAAATTGTAAATGCAGCAAAGGACCCTTCTGCAATCAAAAAGGCTAATAGAACCCTGCACATTGTCACAAAAAGCCACTGTAAACAAAAAAAGAAATGTCATCTTGAAATTTAGTTGACTTAATTGATGTACATGACAGAAATGGGGAACATTTTCCTATCTTGGATCTCATCCCATAAGAAATATCTAAAGTAAAAGGAAGAAGCGTTTAGGAAAATTGTCATGTGAAGACGCAATAAATTAATTAACAGGGCAAACTATAAAATGAAAACTCAGAAGTGAAATTTTCACAAGCATGTGTGGCATAAATAAAATCAATTGAATTTGCTAATTCCTTACACTCGGCAGAAAGCTGAGTATTTGAAAGGAGGGGTATCGTAATTTTGAGACAAGCCTTGGAAGTATCACAGGGGGGAGAAGAAATTTATGAAGCGTGCTTTGAAAAGTTTGCAGAAGTATATAGCTAGGTTCTAGGTGGTCTGTTGCAAATTTACGGCAGGTACAGCCATGTGTGACTGTGACTTTTAAAACCACATCATGCTCCCTTCACAGCGTGCCCCGCGGAATCACTTCTGGGAACAGACTGTCAGAGGCAATTAGGGCCATACTCACAGATCTCTAAGTGAGTCCCCACCCCTTAACTGCCTCTTTTACATATTTTTCTTATGCCTATCGCCATCCGGCTTCTGACTAATTATTATGATCTCTGCTAACTCTTTCTTAATAACACAAGAATTATAATCCTATGTAAACACTATTCCAGGTTTACTTGTTTGCCTGTTTCTCAGTGGTATTACAAAGATAAATTAATTAGTCAATGCTTGTAAGACCCTGAAGACAGAAATTACTAGGTTAAGAATCCGGAGTGTGCACATTTATAATGCTAAAGGCCATTTAAAAAGTCATTGATAAAAACTGCCTTTTGTTTTAAGGCAGCTTCTTATTTACAGTAATAAGGTTATACTTTCCTGGTTCCCCCAGCCTTGATTTCATCTTTATAAGGTATAGTCTTGATGAAAGCAGCTTGTGGGAAAAAAAATCAGTGGTAACTACTCTTTTAGGAACTGCTGATCTCGTGAGTTCATGACAGCAAAGGGTCCAGAGAATATGGGCAGTATCCATTTATTTAAGAATAAATTCATGGATTAATCGTTAATTTCTATACATATCTTTTAACATTCTATTTTTTTTTTTTTTTTTTTTTTTTTTTTTTGCGGTACGCGGGCCTCTCACTGTTGTGTGGCTCACGGACCCAGCCACTCCGGGGCATGTGGGATCTTCCCGGACAGGGGCACGAACCCGCGTCCCCTGCATCGGCAGGCGGACTCCCAACCACTGCGCCACCAGGGAAGCCCTAACATTCTATTTTTTTTTTTTTTTTTTTTTGCTGTACGCGGGCCTCTCACTGTTGGGGCCTCTCCCGTTGCGGAGCACAGGCTCCGGACGCGCAGGCTCAGCGGCCATGGCTTACGGGCCCGGTCGCTCCGCGGCATGTGGGATCTTCCCGTACCGGTGCACGAACCCGTGTCCCCTGCATCGGCAGGCGGATTCTCAACCACTGCGCCACCAGGGAAGCCCAACATTCTATTTTTAATCATTCAAATCATTTCATGTCTGCAGGGCACATGTTTGTATCTTGAAACTGCCAAATAGGTGGGATGATGATGGTGATGATCGACAAAGTGAGATTTGTGTTATTTTTTCCAAAGACAATTTCAAAAGTTAGACGAAGTCAGTTTGTTTATTTATGTCAAATATTAACTTTGAGAGGAAATGCAAATTTTAAGAAAAGATACTTTTTGTTTTGTTTACATAGATATTTCTAGTGATACTGGCTTTCATCGAAATACCTGAATAAATTATCTTATTTCCAGTAATATTTATATCCCTAATAAATAAAAATGATTGAATAATCCTTATTAGATAACTTTTTATATATAACTATGAATAAATTTAATTTCTTAATTGGGATGTGACATATTCTTCCATAATGCACAAAACGTTCTTGAACCTGAATAAGGTCCACATAAAATTCATTCACCTATAAATGCTTAGAACAGATTATTGCAGTCCTTTGTTAACCATAGACACAAATTTTAAAATCTTCTTTTAGTGGAAATAGATGGAACTTTATTTTTAAATTTTCAAAGATTCTTTTCTTTGAATGATCTAGCATGGTTTTCGAGTCAGACAGACTTGAAATTACATCCCAGCTTTGGTACTTTGTAGCTGTGTGATTTCATAAATCATTTAACCTCTTTAAGGCACGGTTTGCTCACCTGTAGTCAACACATTTCTTTAAAGGGTTATTTTAAGGATCAAACGACCAAATGACACCTGGACCTTCATAAGCACTGAGTCAATATTATATTATGTACCTGAAGGTGTCTAGCATAGCAATAGTTCCTTAAAACTCATTTCCTAAACAAAAATAGCTCCCTGTTTGACTCCTAATAAGTAGATGGAAATGATTTTATATATGTTGATTCTAATATCAATGGAGGCATATTGCTTTTCTAATAGAATCATATGACAATTAGACATTATGTTCCTCAGCAACGTTATGATGTTTTCAGTTTTGTTATATTGAAATAATCATAACTATTGTATTTACTGGTGTTAGGAGAATAAAATTAGCATTTAATATATCAGACTTCATGCTAAGTATTTTGCCTGCCTTTAGCAAGTACGAATGCTAAAATTAGGTGAAAGTATGATAAGAAACAGGAGGTTGGTATGCACAAAGTACCTTCCCCAAAGATACTAGATAATTACAAAAGGAAAAACAGTAAGTTTACAGTGAAGAAACAAAATCTGGCAGACATCGCCTTAAGCAGGTGATCAAAGTTAACATCACCAGTAAGGAGACATATTGACTTCACGTACCTCCTGATGTGATGAATGATAAAGGACGAAGTATCATTCCCCTAGTATTCTTGCCCCCAATAGTTGCCTGTGTTTAATCATGAAGAAGCAGTAGACAAACCCCAAATCAGGATCATTGTACAAAATAACTGGCAAAGACTCTTCGAAATGTCAAGTTCATGAAAGATAGAGAAAGATGGAGAACCTGTCATAGGCTGGAGGAGACGAGACTAGATTGGACAAATAAATGCAACATAGGTCCTAGATTGGATTCTGGATAGGAAAAACAATGGTGTGGGGACAATTCACAAAATGTGAATAAGGTCTGTAGATCCATTAAGAGTATCACACCAACATTAATTTCTTGGTATTGATAATTGTACCATGAGTATGTAAGGTGTTAATATTTGGGGAAGCACGGTGAAAGCTATATGGGAACCCTTTCAATAGTTTTTCCAAGTTTATTTATAAGCCTGAAAGTATTCCAAAACAAAACTCTAGAAAGACAAGTAATAAGTTCAAACCACCAGTAGTAGCAGAGCCGGGATTTCCATCCAATATGCTTGACTCCAAAACTCCTGAGTCTTGACCACGATATCATTCTATCTCCCTTCTTGTATACTAGGTGATCCTTTTCCTACCTATCAACAGACTTTCTATAGCTGTGTTTTCTACCTGATATTCTTAACATTGTCAGTGACTCACGTTTTTGTTCTCAGTAGACATAACTTAATTTTTAAAATTTAATAACAATGAAAATAGCTAGAAAGCTCCCAGGTGCCTGAGGCAAAAGCCACACGCACAAAAATCTGAGGAAGGTACAGAGCAGTCTTCTCAGATGAAATGCACCCAATCACAGGGACCAGTGTCATGCTGGGTGGAGCTGCAGAGAGCTGCACACCACTGAGGTCTGATGGCAACACGGTGGGGGTCCCTTCTCACCAGAGAATGGGTATAGCCTGAACTACTCTTTCTTGCACATTTGAGGATCAGATGCTTCCATTTCTTATCCTCCAAGGATAGATCTAAGGGCCTAATTTCTAAACTTACAGAACATTTATTTATTTATTTTTTTACAATTGTCAACGGTAATGGCCTTTCACTGGTTTCTTCACCTATTTAACAAATATATTCACTTATAAAAGTAACATAAACCTAAAGACAGTAGAATGATAGAAATATGAGTATATGTATGTATATGTATGTAGATATAGATATAGATAGAAAAATTTAAATCAGTAAGTTTCCACAACAAGCAACTACTAAAGAGAGAAAATGTACTATGCAGAGGCATTTCCATGTGGTTGACAGAGGTGCAAGCTTCTCGGCCGCATAGCACAGGGAGACCAGCTTGGTGCTGTGTGACCACCTAGAGGGTTGGGAGAGGGAGGGTGGGAGGGAGGGAGACACAAGAGGGAAGAGATATGGGGACACATGTATATGTATCACTGATTCCCTTTGTTGTAAAGCAGAAACTAACACACCATTGTAAAACAGTTATACAACAATAAAGATGTTAAGAAAAAAAAAAAGAAGTGCGAGCTTCTTTTGGTATACCCTAAAGTAAGATCCTGCTTCTAGGCCATAAATGAGCTGAATATATTCCAGAAATAAAATAGCTGCAGTAGGCAGGATGGTTCGAACAGTTTTACCATGTAGGATTTTTACAAAATGCAATTTTAAACAAACTCTCACACTCTGGGAGGAGTGAACAGGACATGGGTCTTTAATCCAGTGACTGAAAACACTGGAAACCTAATTAAAATATCAAAATGTCCATGGAAAGGGACTAATCCAATATGCAAATATACAGGGAAGGGAGTGGCTCCTTTTAGAAATAAAGCCTATCAACTGAATTGATTTTCTGAGTTAGAAATTCTAACTGCTTCGGCACTTTTTTCATAACAGAACTGAGAACTTAATTAACCCTGCATGTTGAATGACACTCTGCGTGGGACTACAGGTAAATTAGAAAACAAAATGTAAACATTTTGCAGTTACCTGATGCTTGTTCATCTGAACTTGAGATTAAGTGAATTACCATCATATCTTTTGACCTCTCCCATTGCACGGTTCCCAGAAACACTTGGCTTACAGTAGCTTGCCTATACTTGCATGTTTTGAGAATCATTCAAATTAATGTGACTATTTATCGTTCAGGCAGAGTGCAGAACATAAGTCTGTTCAAGGGCACAGAAAGTAACACAGGATTTTATAAAGAAGCCCTGGGAGGGCAGGTAGGGGAAGGGGAGAACCAGACGTCACTTCTTAATTTTTCATGCTGCTCTGGGAACAAGGCAGTGATTCTACCAGGCTTCTCAAACCTGAGTGTGCAGCGAAATCACTTAGGGTTCTTGATTAAAACAGATTCTGATTCAGTAGGCCTGTGGGGGAAGGGAGCTAAAACTCTGCATTTCTAACAAGCTCCCAGAGCTACTGAGACTGCCCCAGGAATCCCACTTGCAGTGGTCAAGGCTTTACGTCATATAAATGGTCTTTGAAACTAAAACAGTGCTGTAAGGAAGCTTTGACAAGCGTGAAATGGGTGAAAAGGATAAATAGACTTGATTCCGGATAACATCATCTCACTTCATCTGTTAGCACTCAATGGACCTGAGATTTTCCACTTAAGAAAGTAAAGGATAGAGGTACCTCCTAGCCCAGCACCTTTCAAGCAATGATTTGCAAAACCTCTTTGCAGCCCCAGTTCACCTGAGGGCAATGGCACTGGTTACTTCCTTGACCAGAGATTTGGACAGGGCAGGAAAAGTATTCCTATGAGTTCATCCTTGACAGTTTGAGAATGCCCTCCCTCGCCTCGGTTGATTATAATCTGTCCTCCCTTCTTTCGTGTCACTGGAAAATGACTGTTTTAAAGTTAAAATGCTCACATGACGATGATTAGTATCGATCTTAACAGACATCTATAGAGCTGTAGCAGCCAGGGTTTCAACACTGTACAAATGTTAAATCATTCCATTCTAGTAACAACCTTAGAAAGTAGGTACTACCGTCATTCCCATTTTACAGCTGAAGAAAGTGATTAACAGAGAGTAAATAAAAGACTTCAAATCACCCAGCTTACAGTTGGCAAAAGTGGGGACTCACATCCAGGCAGCCTGTTTCTAAGTCCACATGCTTAAACACCATATTAAGGCGGCCCTCAACTGACGTTGAAACAGCACGTAAAACATTGACCAGCTTAAATTGGGTTTGCTCCCTTAAATCAGGTTGTTGATTAATCAAACCTGGAGTTATTTTACAGAGACAGCAGTGCGCATGTGCACGACAGGAACCCAGGCCTCCGGGCTGATCCCGGAACTTAGACTCTTCAGCCTACGGAACTCAAAGAATAGAAATGCTTCCACTGGTGCCCTTTACGAAGTGAGAAGTCCTTCAATAAGGAAAATCCAGCTCCCAGCAGCACAAGTAACTTGAGACTAGTCAATCAGCTTCCAAGTTTGAAATTCCCCTAACCCCTTAAATTTCGCCCCAAACTTGTCTCTGAGACAGATTTAAGCCCTGCCTGCCTCCCTGCCCAGTCAACCTGCAATAAAGCTGTTTCCTTTCTCAAAGGTGTCACAGTATTGGCTTCTATGCACATCAGGCAGGGAGGCCTTGCTTGGTAACAACGAGTTAAGACTTGGAATTCAGTGCTGGCAGAGCTCCTGGGAAGGGTGATTAAATCATTCAAAACTTGACTACAGGTTGAAATCAAAATTTAGGCCAAGTCCAATTTTAACTCTTCAACCTCCTCTGCTAACATCTCCTCTTTTATTTCTTTTTAACTTTTTAACTTGGAAATAATTTCAAATTAAAGTTACAAGAATCATCCAAAGAGCCCCCTACATCATTTATGCAGATTCACCAGTTTTTAACATTTTTGCCAGTTGGCAATTTTTGGATTTTTCAAAAGCTAAGTAAATTGATGCCTCTGAACACAGCTTCCAAGAGCTGCTCCTTTATCCACCCTACCCACATCTACAGTTTGCTCTGCAGGGATCAGGCCTCAGGTGCCTAAACGCAGCCTATTTATCAGGAGCAAAACTTACTTCGCATTTCTTCTCAGAGAGTGGCTGCATAACAAGAAATTCCTGGCAACTTATCATTAATTGAGAGTGGCTAAGAGTGTTCTACTTCTGGTCCCACTGGAGTGGAACAGAGCACCTTCAGTGAAAAAAGGATGAGACACCTATTTTCTGGGGCTGGAATTCCAGGCACAGCAGAAGTTCTGATGGGAAGGCAATTTATAAACAAACCATGTGAGACCTTGACTATTTTGCCTAGAGGAATCATCCACCACCTAAGTCACAGGCTATAATTTAGTAAGAAGAAACAGACAAAAATAAAGATATTGAAAATAGGTATAAAATATATTTTTAAAAGATACTAAAATACTAGCTTGTTCAGGAAATCTCAATTCCAAAATGGCCCAAGTCTTTCGTCTTCTACAATTTAAGATTTTTCACAAGAATTATACCTACTTGCTTTTAGTTATATTTACTCTTAAGGAACATTATAGTCCATCTATATTTTGCTCATTTTTCTGTGCTACGAAGCATTTTCCTTGCAAAAGAGTCCTGTGAAACCTTTATCATTTAATAACTTCAGGATGAGAATATGTTTTACACTCATGTTATCTAAAATTAACCCTTGCTAAGTCTTCATGGGGTCCTAGAGAGATCTCGGAAAGGATGATTAAAAACAGGTCTGAGAAGAGAATCTAGGATGAAAGACAGGAGTAAATGGATTTATTCATTCCACCTGAGATATGGCTGCCTGGCTTCAGGGTCCCTTTTTAGCAGCCGTTACAATTATAAAAGATTAATGTGAAACCTTCCAAGAGGGTTTCACAGAAACCTTAAGTATTCATCTCACTTGTGACTTTAAAAAGATGAGTAGAGGACTTCCCTGGTGGTGCAGTGGTTAAGAATCCGCCTGCCAATGCAGGGGACACGGGTTCGATATCTGGTCCAGGATGATCCAACATATCGCAGGGCAACTAAGCCCGTGCACCACAACTACTAAAGCCCCTGTGCTTATAGCCTGTGCTCTGCAACACCAGAAGCCACCACAATGAGAAGCCCACGCGTATGGCAACGAAGAAGAGCTGAAAAAAAAAGCCGAGTAGGTATTTATCTATCTAAGATTTTTTTTTTACAGCCATCATTGGTAACAGAGAATGTATGATTACTTCCTATGACTCTAACTTTATATAAAGAATGGTGCCTATCCTCTCCTAAAGACACAATATTGCAGAAATGAGATTAAATTGAACTGAAATATGATGAAGCCAAGTAAGATTTTTTTTTTTTTTTTTTTTTTTTTTTGCGTTATGCGGGCCTCTCACTGTTGTGACCTCTCCCGTTGCGGAGCACAGGCTCCGGACGCGCAGGCTCAGCGGCCATGGCTCACGGGCACAGCTGCTCCGCGGCACGTGGGATCTTCCCGGATCGGGGCCCGAACCCGTGTCCCCTGCATCGGCAGGCGGGCTCTCAACCACTGCGCCACCAAGGAAGCCCCTCAAGTATGATTTTTAAAAATAAGGTATGTTCTTGTTTGGAAAACTAAGGTTTGTAATATGCATAAAAATTGAACACTGTACTTCACAAGGCCACTATCTTCAAGAATTTCCAAAGTCCCTTCCATGTCTCAAATATTAGATGGGAATGTTCAACCTGTGTCATTAATGCCATCGGTGGAAGAGGGACTACATCCTTACTTGTCCACTTTGAGGGAAGTGGACCAGCTTACATGCCTGGCATGCAGAGGAGTTCAGTTACTCTGAGCTCATATTGATTTTATGGAATGGAACAAAAGAAGGCCTTTCTTTTCCATAAAAGGCCCTCAAATAATACTTTCTTCAGGACAGATATTCTCAAGGTTGATAAATGATTTCAGTATGATAATAATAGTAAAATGAATTAATTAAACCAAAATCAAGGTAGGCACATGCAGACACAACTCGTCCCAGTCTGTTATTAAACTAGAGGAAAATCCCATATATGAAGACAAGTGAGGCGAGGTTAAGGAACTGTGTATGTCTCACTTGAAATGAAACAACTCACAAGACAGAATGCAGCAAGTTTATTCAACCAGTCAAAACTAAAAATAAATAAAAGCAACTTATTGTTAGACACTGCGAACAGGACTCAGGCAAAAATATGTGGTCTAGATAATAGCCTAATAGAGGTAGCAAATTAAATTGCCTTTTGAGTTAATCGTTTAGAAAAATAAGCACTTAACCGATTTTCTGATGTGCAGAAAAAATGAAATTGTGCAATATGAGAAAACGGTTGACTAAAGTCACCACAGGCATCCAGATATAGCTCTCCCAACACCAACATTATGGAAATGTAAGAGCAATGGAAATGCTAGTCGAAATGATGTTATTTTCCTTGGGAAAAAGAAAATAGCTCCAGAAAGCCTAATTTTTGTTTAATGAAGTTTTCTGTATATATTTGAGTAGTCTGAGGATGCCCACAGACAACAGTCCAATTTTTAAATTTTAAAACAGTCCACCATCAAAAACTATACCAGTTTCGTCAAAAACCTTACCTGCTCTATGACGGAGACATAGAAGAGCAGCACTTAATTTTGCTAGTGTTTGTTATATAAAGAATCAATCTTCTTACTAACATATAGAAAGATAATTAAAAAAAAATTTTTTTAAAGCCAGAGTATGTTTATGTCTGGCAAAAAGCAGACTGGCAATTTCTTGGCAGAAAATTATATTGAGATATTATATAGATATAAATATATAGTTATATATTTGTCTATAGAAAAAGACTCTTAGAGATTACTTAGGAATTAACTTACTTGGGAGTTACTATTTTTTATTAAGACTCTCAAAAAACAATGCCTCACTACCTCATTGTTATTTTCAGCATCCTTTCATATCTTATTTTTATTCTTTTTCTTTTTAAAAAATGTATTTATTTTGGGCTGCTTTGGGTCTTTGTTGCTATGCGGGCTTTCTCTAGTTGCGGTGAGCAGGGGCTACTCTTCGTTGTGGTGCGTGGGCTTCTCATTGCGGTGGCTTCTCTTGTTGCAGAGCACGGGCTCTCGGAGTGTGGGCTTCAGTAGTTGTGGTGCATGGGCTCAGTAGCTGTGGCGCACGGGCTTAGTTGCTCCACGGCACATGGGATCTTCCCAGACCAGGGCTCGAACCCGTGTCCCTGCGTCGGCAGACGGACCAGGGAAGCCCCATTTTTATTCTTGAAGTAGCACCAGAAGGTTGTCAAGGCAGGCATTTCCCCCTTCGTTCCAGGTTATAAAATTGAGGTCCAAGAGGCCAGAATCTGAGAAAATGAGTTTTGGAGCCAAGGTCTCACAACTTCTAAAATCCCAGACTCCTTCTACTGGGACAGTGGTACTTCTCCAGAAGCTGTGAATCAGAATTTCATAAACTGTTGTTTCAAAAGACAAAATAAGTCTGGACTGGTTCCTAGGTTTGTAGTTAGAAACTTCTAGATCTGCAATCTGATAACTGAGGACTTTGAATAAGGACCAAAAAACCCAAATAAGTACCAGTATTTGAATGTAAGGGGCTTGGCTCTTTGCTTGTCATATGATAGGGCATCATACAAAATTTTCACTTTTCTTTATCTATGAAGACATGTTCCTTCCTTTAATATGTCCAACTGTAAAACTAGGTTTTAACATCTGTTTTTACTGCAAATATGATTTAAGAAATGTTATTTAAACCAAAAAGAACAATGGAGAGATTTAAACAAAAAGGACAACGGGGAGATCTGAAGGAACATGTAATCAAATTACCATATACGTGTGTGTGTATATATACATATAAAATATAAATACTAATCATTTTACTTTATAAAAGGAAAGAGAAATCAGTGTGTTTTGGCATGTGAAAAATGTGAATTAAATGACTTCTAAGTTTTGCTTTGCTCTGACAGTAGATATTATTGTGGATGGGAGAAAAGGGAAAACTCTTACTCTATTTCCACATTCCTCCTTTTCTAGAAAATTAATCGAAGATTCCAAAATACTGTTTGGACCACAGTTACAAATGATGGCGGTGAAGGGGAAAATATTTCTTTAAAAAATTATGTTTCCAGGTCAGACACTCCCATACCTTCCTCTGACCCATTCTGAGGAAGCTGGGAAAGGGGAGGGAAACTATATCTTCTGGAAATCCAATCTTCAGCTTTCTCACTTCCTTTCCTCTTTGCCCAGGGCTGGGTTAGTTAACCGACTGCCCCCTGAGTCTTACCCTAGGCTAGATCTTTCTATTCTCTTTTTTGTCTAATTTGTTGACAGAAAGGATGGGTATGCAAATTACATCAGTTGGTGGTAAGATTTAAGAAACCCCCCTCTTCCCTTCAGGCTTAAAGTTAAATCCTGTTTCCAGCCAAACTACCAGAGAGCTTTGCATCAAGGATTTTGATGATTATGATTTCAGGGAACCTATTCAGTGAAGTGAATCACTGTTTCCCGTTTGCCATTATCCCTTGTGGTTAAGCCTCTCAGTAGTATCACAGGGGGGAGAGTAGCTGTGGCTGCGTCTATGCTGTGTGTGGAGAGAGGCAGGAGGAAGAGGGTATATGTGGGCATTGTTGAGCCTCTGGCCATAACAATACCTTAACACTACCATTCTGTCATCACCTTTAAAACCTGGTTCTACTCCAAGGGTGGCATAATAGAAATGGAGCCAAGAGAACAAGGCAGGATTGGAAAGATGGGGAGGCCAATTGAAGAAATATTAATAAATGGATCACTCTCTACAATTTGGAAATCTTCAAACTAATATTCAACAATCATACTTATGAAAGAATGTACAAAACTTTTATAAAATATTCTAGTAAGTAAATTTATAAGTTCCAAGGTATAAAACTCCTTAAATGAAGGAGTCCAAGCAGCAAGTTTTTCCAAAAATAAGTAACTAAGTAATATTATCAATTCTATTGTTGTAAATGGAAACTGTGTACCTGTGAGCGCTTATGTGTGTGTGTGTGTGTGTGTGTGTGTGTATGTTCTGTTGGTGGTGATAGAGAAAGTGGGTACAGGACCAATTTCTAACGCTAAGAAATACTTGACAGTGGCTTAGATTCTCATGGAAAACCAATGCAGAGTAGCTAAAATAAAGGTTTCTATCAGTGATATATATTTAAAAATCAATGCATGGAGCACCAGATAAGTTACAAGCTCAAGCTCAAGCTCAAGTCTTTCCATTTGTGTTTAAGCCAACCTTTGGTGTTGAAAGCAACAAACAATGTCACTCTCAAAATCACAATTATAAAAAAACGGATCTTCATATCATCATAATATTTCTTGAGACTTTCAGAGAGCTGTTACAAGGCAGCCAAGCAAACCCTATTCCAAAGAGAAAGCAATCTTCTTGGAGGAAAGGCAGGACACATGAACTGCCTCCCCTTTGGGAGAGCACAAGAGAAAGTGTAAGAAGAAATCAGCTAATATTTTAACTGATGAACTTCTTTCTCTGCTTACAGATATCACCCACAGTGGCCGACACCAGAACTGGGCCACTTCATGGAATCTCAATGTGGATACGCAAACGTTCGAACTCTTACAAAGTATATTTTACACTATTAGGGACTGCAATATAGTGGTTAGATTGTCAAATGCAATACATTCCTGAAAAAACATGGTCCTAATCTAATCTTTCTCATTTTCTCTTCTTTTGAAGATCTGTTCTAAGCCAGACAGTGAATCATTTCTGAATCTGTCATCTTCTCTGAGACTGCTTGAATATGGCAAGGAAAAGGGATGATGGAATTCATCAAGGGGAGGTGGCTACTTCGTTTGCTTCTCAGCCTCAATGAATCATCATGGTGAATTATAATTAATTTCCATTTTAACTGTTAGAAGTCCATCTCCTGACATAGGAACATCTACATATATACAATGAAGGCTGTTGGCCAAAATTTTTGATATTTTACATTTATCAAATCAATGCCTCTTTAAATCAGATTGGCCATTACTCTATTAGTTCTATCTTTGTATCATTAATGGCAATAGCCCTTGAAATGTTAAAGTTATTCTGTTTTCTCTTTATGTCATGATAAACTGAGTAAGACATGGCTTCACTGATAATAAGATCACCACTATAATCCATGGCAACAAAACCAAATAACTTTTAAAATGTTAAATCAGGCATCATCTTTGATAAAGTGATTATCAAAGAACATTCTGTGAACCAAGTGTGATAACTTTTACACATGCATTTTGAATGGGGAATAGACTGCCTATGTTAACACCGGAGTCACAGAACTTACTAGCAGGAGACCCTTAGGCTGATTTTTCCAAGATTAAGTTCTTTTATCTTCAATACCTAGGTGGTTATAATATTTAAATCATAGAATTGTTGTGAAGATTGAAAAAGCTAATCCATGAAAGCATTCAACCTGACACATAGAACATGGTATCAGTGACCACGATAAGCTAAGTGAGGCCTGTATTCATATCTCCTGTCATCCCCCCTGTATAGATTCAGAAACCGTGCCTCAGAATAGTTAAATTGTTTGTTTAAGGAACCACCACAGGTAAATGACTTAAGCTCAGACTTAAAATATGTTTGGAGTCTTCTAGATTTCATTATTTTCTTTTATATTAAATTTCTTCACATAAATCCATAATTTGGTCTACATGTGTTATCTGAATTGTGAATGTTTCTGGTTAAATCTTTTTCAGACCAAGGGTAATAAACTCATGTAAAATGGAAGATAGCAAATTAATGTAATTTTAAAAAAAATGTTCTCTAAATGCATGGATTACATGCATGTTCTCTAATTACATGAAAACTGAAAATCATCCAAGATAAATCACAACTTTAAATTGAATATGCAACTCATCATACTTACTGGAGAAATTAATGGTTAATTAAATTAATTAATTAATTGTTAAATTAATGGTGGCTTCTCAAAATAATTCTTTATCATTTTCTATAACATCTTACATGAATTATTCATCTAAACTGCAATTGCAGAACTAATATACTTGAAAAGTGATCACAACAATGTTAATATGTCAATTAAGGCAAAATGTTTTTTACAGAAGAAGAAAAAGAAACTCAAAATGTCAAAGCACTTACTGCAGCTTGTCGATGAGTATTGGACAGTATTCCATGAATCTTCACTTTGTCCTTTTCCATTTGGTCTATGTTCACCCACAAATCCCGGCTGGCAGAATCCGATGGACCATATATCCGAGATATATAGTAATTGTGGTCTGTGTCCTCCTATAATAATAAAGAATAATGCACATCAAGGACACGGACAGTACAGATGGACCTTGAGGGTACTGTGCTAAGTGAAATAAGTCAGATAGAGAAAGATAAGTACCGAGTGATATCCCTTATATGTGGAATCTAAAAAAGCCAAACTCATGGAAACAGATTAGAATGGTGGTGACCAGGGGCTGGAAGGGGGTGAAATGGGGAGATGTTGGTCAAAAGGTACACACTTCCAGTTATAAGACGATTAAGTTCTGGGGATCTAAGGTTAAGGTTATAGATCTTAAATATTCTCACCACAAAAATGAAATGATAATAATGTGACATGATGGAGATGTTAACTGATGCTATTGTGGCTAGCTTTTACAGTATATAAGTGTATCAAGTCAACGTGTTGTACTCCTTAAGCTTACACAATGTTACATATCAATTATATCTCAATAAAGGTAGGAAAAAAAGAGAAGCATTAATTTTTTTCAGTGATTACTCAGTACTAGCTAAATTTGCCTAAAGCATTCTAATTTCTCTTCTAGAAGGTAAAAAAGTATATTTCACTTTTGACTATGGCTTCTTGAAATTTCTCCATTTTATCAGTTTATTTTGCTTTTTCCCTAGAGTTGTGTAAATATTTTTTTTTTACCCTAAAAATGAGAGACAACACAATGTCAGAATTGTGGCAAGCAAAGATAGAGGTAATCATACGTGGTTCTTGTTATAAGCTTTGTGTTGATGCTGACTGCTATTTAAAATAATACCTCTAAGATGAATCTACTTGTAGCATTTTTTTTCTTTTTCAGGTGAATTCAGATTGCAACATTTAATGGATGTTTTTTCACATCAGTTACATTTTTGTAATACCTTTATTGTCCTAGGATCAAAAAATGTTTTTTTCTGACGCCCTTTTTAAGAGAAGCATTTAAATCATTATATATCAAACTTATATAATTTAGAGTTACACAGAGTTTCATTAAAAAGAAGAAAAAAGCCCTCAAAAGAAGAAAAGAACAAAGGTGTTCCTAAAATTCATAAAAGAACAAACAAACAAACAAAAATGATCCTATTGAAATTAGAAGTGTTAGTATTCTTCAAAATAGCCAAATGAGTTAAATAACCTCTAAGGAAAGTGAATTAGATTTAAAAAATATAAAAGTAATAAGCCTCTTTAAAATAAACTGTTATATAGACAAAACTTAAAGGCAAATGAACAATCCGTGTACAATAGTCTTTTCTAAAACAGTAATGTTAGGGCTCTCTCTGATTGCTGCTGCCCAAATAAAAAATGTCACTTTTGGAACTAGTATTTTCTGAAAGCCTGAACTGTAATTACTATCGAGTGACAACAAATTCAAACTCCTCCTTTTAAACTAGGTTTATATTAGGCGCTGCTTTCATTTAATGGTCCTAGAAATTGAGATAATACATCTTTCCCCTATAATTTGGGTTGTTAAATTCTAGTTTAAATTCTAGTTTAAATTCTCATTATTGATATCAACACGGTACCTGTCACAAAACCTTTATTTTTCAGGTTTCTCACTCAATAAAGAGATTTAAAAGGCAATTTTGCTGAGGAACACCCAGAAAAATCACGATTCTTGACTAATTTGAATCACAATTAGGTTTTTCTTGTTGTTTGTTTTATCATGAAACGTAAATGTGCTTATCAGTTTGAGAAGTCACTAAACAGAATGTATTTTAAAATATTCAGGTATATGTAAGATTAATGTTTACTGAAAAGAGGGTCTATGATTTGAATAATAAATTTTTGGATGGAATTTCATCTAATGCATTTATTATTTAAGTGCTAATTAAATAAAATATAATTATTCTTGAAATCCAGTCAAAATAAGAATACTATGTAACTTTTCACAGGTCATCATATATATATTATATATATATATATAAGACTACATGAAGGAAAGGAATATTCTAAGCAATAATGATCCCAAATGTACATCTTGAGAAAAGATGTTGATTAAATGTTAACAGTAAATTTAAAAAAAAATAGGAGATGGCTTAAAGATGGCGGAAGAGTAAGACGCGGAGATCTCCTTCCTCCTCACAGAGACATCAGAAATACATCTACACGTGGAACTTCTCCTATAGAACACCCACCGAACGCTGGCAGAGACCTCAGACCTCCCAAAAGGCAAGAAACTCCCCACGTACCTGGGTAGGGCAAAAGAAAAAAGAATAAACAGAGACAAAGAATAGGGACGGGACCTGCACCAGTGGGAGGGAGCCAAGCCATGAAGGAGGAAAGACTCCCACACACTAGAAGCCCCTTCACGGGTGGAGACTGCGGGTGGCGGAGGGGGGAAGCTCCGGAGCCGCGGAGGAGAGCACAGCAACAGGGTGTGGAGGGCAAAGTGGGGAGATTCCTGCAGAGGATCGGTGCTGACCGGCACTCACCAGCCCGAGAGGCTTGTCTGCTCACCCGCCGGGGCGGGCGGGGCTGGGAACTGAGTCTCGGGCGGATCGCAGGGAAAGGTCTGGAGTTGGCAGAGTGAAAACAGCCTGAAGGTGTTAGTGCGCCACGGCTGGCCGGGAGGGAGTCCGGTTGAAGTCCGGAGCTGCCGAAGAGGCAAGAGACCTTTTCTTCCCTCTTTGCTTCCTGGGCGCGAGGAGAGGGGATTAAGCGCGCCGCTTAAAGGAGCCCCAGAAACGGGCGCCGAGCTGCCGAAGAGACAAGAGACTTTTTCTTGCCTCTTTGCTTCCTCGGGCGCGAGGAGAGGGGATTAAGAGCACCGCGTAGAGGAACTCCAGAAACGGGCGCGAGCCGCGGCTGTCGGCACGGACAGTAGAGACGGGTGTGGGACGCTAAGGTTGCTGCTGCCGCCACCAAGAGGCCTGTGTGCGAGCACAGGTCACTCTCCACACCGCACCTTCCAGGAGCCCGTGCAGCCCGCCACTGCCGGGTTCCCGGGATCCAGGGACAGCTTCCCCGGGAGAACGCGTGGCGCGCCTCAGGCCGGTGCAGCGTCACATTGGCCTCTGCCGTCGCAGGCTCGCCCGGCATCCGTGCCCCTCCCTCCCCCTGGCCTGTGCCAGAGCCCCCGAATCAGCTGCTCCTTTAACCCCGTCCAGTCTGACCGAAAGACAGACAACCTCAGACGACCTACACGCAGAGGTGGGGCCAAGTCCAAAGCTGAACCCCAGGAGCTGTGCAAACAAAGAGGAGAGGGGGAGGTCTCCCCCAGCAGCCCCAGAAACAACGGGTTAAAGCTCCACAATCAACTTGAAGTGCCCTGCATCTGTGGAAAACCTGAATAGACAGTGAAATATCCCAAGTTGAGGAGGTGGACTTTGGGAGCAAGATATATTATTATTTTCCCCTTTTTTCTTTTTGTGAGTGTGTATGTGTGTGCTGCTGTGTGAGATTTTCTCTGTATAGCTTTGCTTGCACCATTTGTCCTAGGGTTAGACCAACCCGTTTTTCTGTTTTTTTTAATAGAAATTTTTCTTCTTAATAATTATTTTTTATTTTAATAACTATATTTTATCCTACTTTATTTTGTCTTCTCCCTTTCTTTCTTCCTTCCTTTCTTCCCTCCTTCCCTCCTTTCTCCCTTCCTTCCTCTCTTCTTTCCTCCCTTCCTTCCTCTCTTCTTTCCTCCCTTCCTTCCTCCCTTCCTCTCTTCCTTCCTCCCTTTCTTCCGCTCCTCCTTCCTTCCTTTCTTGCTTTCTTCCTTCCTTCATTTCTTGCTACCTTTCTTCCTTCCTTCCTCCTTTCCCTCCCTCCCTCCTTCCTTCCTTCTTTCCTTCCTTCCTTTTCTTTCCTTTCTATTTTTTCTCCCTTTTATTTTGAGCCGTGTGGATTAAAGGCTCTTGGCGCCCCAGCCAGGCACCAGGGCTGTGTCCCTGAGGTGGGAGAACCAACCTCAGGACACTGGTCCACAAGAGACCTCCCAGCTCCACGCAATATCAAACGGCGAAAATCTCCCAGAGATCTCCATCTCAACACCAAGACCCAGCTTCACTCAAGGACCAGCAACGAACAGTGCTGGACACCCTATCCCCAACAAAGAGCAAGACAGGTCTACAGCCACATCCATTAGCAGAGAGGCTGCCTAAAATCATAATAAGGCTACCAACATCCGCAAACATACCACCAGACGTGGACCTGCCCACCAGAAAGACAAGATCAGGCCTCATCCACCAGAACAGAGGCACTAGTCCCTCAACCAGGAAACCTACTCAACCCACTGAACCAACCTTAGCCACTGGGGACAGCCACCAAAAACAACGGGAACTACGAACCTGCAGCCTGCAAAAAGGAGACCCCAAACACAGTAAGATAAGCGAAATGAGAAGACAGAAAAACACACAGCAGATGAAGGAGCAAGGTAAAAACACACCAGACCTAACAAATGAAGAGGAAATAGGCAGTCTACCTGAAAGAGAATTCAAAATAATGATAGTAAAGATGATTCAAAATCTTGGAAATAGAATAGACAAATTGTAAGAAACAGTTAACAAGGCCCTAGAAGAAATAAAGAGGAAGTAAGCAATGATGAGCAACACAATAAATGAAATGAAAAATACTCTAGATGGGATCAATAGCAGAATAACTGAGGCAGAAGGACGGATAAGTGACCTGGAAGATAAAATAGTGGAAATAACTACTGCAGAGCAGAATAAGGAAAAAAGAATGAAAAGAACTGAGGATAGTCTCAGAGACCTCTGGGACAACATTAAACACACCAACATTCGAATTATAGGGGTCCCAGAAGAAGAAGAGAAAAAGAAAGGGACTGAGAAAATATTTGAAGAGATTATAGTTGAAAACTTCCCTAATATAGGAAAGGAAATAGTCAATCAAGTCCAGGAAGCACAGAGAGTCCCATACAGGAAAAACCCAAGGATAAACACGCCAACACACATAATAATCAAACTGTCAAAAATTAAATGCAAAGAAAACATATTAAGAGCAGCAAGGGAAAAACAACAAATAACACACAAGGGAATCCCCATAAGGCTAACATCTGATCTTTCAGCAGAAACTCTACAAGCCAGAAGGGAGTGGCAGGACATATTTAAAGTGATGAAGGAAAAAAACCTACAACCAAGATTACTCTACCCAGCAAGGATCTCATTCAGATTTGATGGAGAAATTAAAACCTTTACAGACAAGCAAAAGCTGAGAGAGTTCAGCACCACCAAACCAGCTCTACAACAAATGCTAAAGGAACTTCTCTAGGCAAGAAACACAAGAGAAGGAAAAGACCTACAAGAACAACCCGAAACAATTAAGTAAATGGTAAACATTTACCATTTACCAAGTAAATAGGAACATACATATCGATAATTACCTTAAATGTAAATGGATTAAATGCTCCCACCAAAAGACACAGACTGGCTGAATGGATACAAAAACAAGACCCATATATATGCTGTCTACAAGAGACCCACTTCAAACCTAGGGACACATACAGACTGAAAGTAAGGGGATGGAAAAAGATATTCCATGCAAATGGAAATCAGAAGAAAGCTGGAGTAGCAATTCTCATATCAGACAAAATAGACTTTAAAATAAAGACTATTACAAGAGACAAAGAAGGACACTATATAATGATCAAGGGATAGATCCATGAAAAAGATATAACGATTGTAAATATTTATGCACCCAACATAGGAACACCTCAATACATAGTGCAAATACTAACAGCCTTAAAAGGGGAAATCGACAGTAACACAATCATAGTAGGGGACGTTAACACCCCACTTTCACCAATGGACAGATCATCCAAAATGAAAATAAATAAGGAAACGCATGCTTTAAATGATACATTACACATGATGGACTTAATTGATATTTATAGGACATTCCATCCAAAAACAACAGAATACACATTTTTCTCAAGTGCTCATGGAACATTCTCCAGGATCGATCATATATTGGGTCACAAATCTAGCCTTGGCAAATTTAAGAAAACTAAAATCGTATCAAGTATCTTTTCTGACCACAATGGTATGAGACTAGACATCAATTACAGGAAAAGATCTGTAAAAAATACAAACACATGGAGGCTAAACAATACACTACTTAATAACGAAGTGATCACTGAAGAAATCAAAGAGGAAATCAAAAAATACTTAGAAACAAACGACAATGGAGACACGACGACCCAAAACCTATGGGATACAGCAAAAGCAGTTCTAAGAGGGAAGTTTATAGCAATACAATCATACCTTAAGAAACAGGAAACATCTCAAATAAACAACCCAACTTTGTACTTAAAGCAATTAGAGAAAGAAGAACAAAATCCTCCAAATTTAGCAGAAGGAAAGAAATCATAAATATCAGATCAGAAATAAATGAAAAAGAAGTGAAGGAAACAATAGCAAAGATCAATAAAACTAAAAGCTGGTTCTTTGAGAAGATAAGTAAAATTGATAAACCATTAGCCAGACTCATCAAGAATAAAAGGGAGAAGACTCAAATCAATAGAATTAGAAATGAAAAAGGAGATGTAACAACTGACACTGCAGAAATACAAAAGATTATTAGAGATTACTACAAGCAACTCTATGGCAATAAAATGGACAACCTGGAAGAAATGGACAAATTCTTAGAAATGCACAACCTGCCAAGACTGAACCAGGAAGAAAGAGAAAACATGAACAGACCAATCACAAGCACTGAAATTGAAACTGTGATTTAAAATCTTCCAACAAACAAAAGCCCAGGACCAGATGGCTTCACAGGCGAATTCTATCAAACATTTAGAGAAGAGCTAACACCTATCCTTCTCAAACTCTTCCAAAAGATAGCAGAGGGAGGAACACTCCCAAACTCATTCTATGAGGCCACCATCACCCTGATACCAAAACCAGACAAAGACGTCACAAAGAAAGAAAACTACAGGTCAATATCACTGATGAACATAGATGCAAAAATCCTCAACAAAATGTTAGCAAACAGAATCCAACAGCACATTAAAAGGATCATACACCATGATCAAGTGGGGTTTATTCCAGGAATGCAAGGATTCTTCAATATATGCAAATCAATCAATGTGATACACCATATCAACAAACTGAAGGAGAAAAACCATATGATCATCTCAATAGATGCAGAGAAAGCTTTTGACAAAATTCAACACTCATTTATGATAAAAACCCTGCAGAAAGTAGGCATACAGGGAACTTTCCTCAATATAATAAAGGCCATATATGACAAACCCACAGCCAGTATCGTTCTCAATGGTGAAAAACTGAAACCATTTCCACTAAGATCAGGAACAAGACAAGGTGGCCCACTCTCACCACTCTTATTCAACATAGTTTTGGAAGTTCTAGCCACAGCAATCAGAGAAGAAAAAGAAATAAAAGGAATACAAATTGGAAAAGAAGAAGTAAAGCTGTCAGTGTTTGCAGATGACATGATACTATACATAGAGAATACTAAGGATGCTACCAGAAAATTACTAGAGCTAATCAATGAATTTGGTAAAGTTGCAGGATACAAAATTAATGCACAGAAATCTCTGGCATTCTTATACACTAATGATGAAAAATCTGAGAGGGAAATTAAGAAAACACTCCCATTTACCATTGCAACAAAAAGAATAAAATATCTAGGAATAAACCTACCTAAGGAGACAAAAGACTTTTATGCAGAAAACTATAAGACACTGATGAAAGAAATTAAAGATGATACAAATAGGTGGAGAAATATACCATGTTCTTGGATTGGAAGAATCAACATTGTGAAAATGACTCTACTACCCAAAGCAATCTACAGATTCAATGCTATCCCTATCAAATTACCACTGGAACTAGAACAAAGAACTAGAACAAAGAACTAGAACAAAGAATTTTACAGAACTAGAACAAAGAATTTCACAATTTGTATGGAAACACAAAAGACCCCGAATAGCCAGAACAATCTTGAGAATGAAAAATGGAGCTGGAGGAATCAGGCTCCCTAACTTCAGACTATACTACAAGGCTACAGTAATGAAGACAGTATGGTACTGGCACAAAAACAGAAATATAGATGAATGGAACAGGATAGAAAGCCCAGAGATAAACCCACACACATATGGTCACCTTATCTTTGATAAAGGAGGGAAGGATATACAGTGGAGAAAAGACAGCCTCTTCAATAAGTGGTGCTAGGAAAACTGGACAGCTACATGTAAAAGTATGAAATTAGAACACTCCCTAACACCATACACAAAAATAAACTCAAAATGGGTTAAAGACCTAAATGTAAGGCCAGACACTATCAAACTCTTAGAGGAAAACATAGGCAGAACACTCTATGACATAAATCACAGTAAGATCCTTTTTGACCCATCTCCTAGAGAAATGGAAATAAAAACAAAAATAAACAAATGGGACCTAAAGAAACTTAAAAGCTTTTGCACAGCAAAGGATACCATAAACAAGACCAAAAGACAACCCTCAGAATGGGAGAAAATATTTGCAAATGAAGCAACTGACAAAGGATTAATATCCAAAATTTATAAGCAGCTCATGCAGCTCAATAACAAAAAAACAAACAACCCAATCCAAAAATGGGCTGAAGAACTGAATAGACATTTCTCCAAAGAAGATATACAGATTGCTAACAAACACAGGAAAGAATGCTCAACATCATTAATCATTAGAGAAATGCAAATCAAAACTACAATGAGATATCATCTCACACTGGTCAGATTGGCCATCATCAAAAACTCTAGAAACAATAAATGCTGGAGAGGATGTGGAGAAAAAGGAACCCTCTTGCACTGCTGGTGGGAATGTAAATTGATACAGCCACTACGGAGAATAGTATGGAGGTTCCTTAAAAAACTAAAAATAGAACTACCATACGACCCAGCAATCCCACTACTGGGCATGTACCCTGAGAAAACCATAATTCAAAAAGAGTCATGTACCAAAATGTTCATTGCAGCTCTATTTACGATAGCCAGGACATGGAAGCAACCTAAGTGTCCATCAACAGATGAATGGATAAAGAAGATGTGGCACATATATACAATGGAATATTACTCAGCCATAAAAAGAAATGAAACTAAGTTATTTGTAATGAGGTGGATAGACCTGGAGTCTGTCATATAGAGTGAAGTAAGTCAGAAGGAGAAAAACAAATACCGTATGCTAACACATATATATGGACTCTAAGAAAAAAAAATGTCATGAAGAGATTAGTGGTAGGACGGGAATAAAACACAGACTTACTAGAGCATGGACTTGAGGATATGGGGAGGGGGAAGGGTAAGCTGTAACAAAGTGAGAGTGGCAGGGACATATACACACTACCAAATGTAAATTAGATAGCTAGTGGGAAGCTGCCGCATAGCACAGGGAGTTCACCTCTGTGCTTTGTGACCACCTAGAGGGGTGGGATAGGGAGGGTGGGAGAGAGGGTGACGCAAGAGGGAAGAGATATGGGAACATATGTATATGTATAACTGATTCACTTTGTTGTAAAGGAAAAACTAACACACTATTGTAAAACAGTTATACTCCAATAAAAAAAAATTTTTTTAAATAAAAAAATAAAAATAAAAATCCTATATCTCCAATTAAACTCTAGGTATCATGTACAAATTATAAGTATACCCACGACGAAAGATAAGACAGTTCTGCAGAGAAAAAAGAATAAAGGAGATACAAAAAAAAAAAGGAGTAGGAATAAGATTCTATGAAACTCAAGAGAGCTTCTATCCTAATGATTTTCCAGCCCTCCATTCCAGAACATGATGACACTGATTGCTTGGGTTCTAGAAGAGTAACAAGCATTGTGGTTGTGGCTTCAACTCCTTCCCATTGTCTGGTGCTTCACCATTGGAAGCTTTCAGTGGTAAGTACCTTCCTTGACACTGGGCACAAGCCATTCTACAGGTGTCACGCCACTGGCAGCAATGGTTGGTGGGCATGAGCACATAACCTAAGAAGGACCAATTAGGGAGACATCTTGGAGATTAGGTAGAGAGGAGAAAATTTCCCTGATTCTGATTGCTGAGATGTGTAAATATGAGACTTGGAACTACTGCCACCATTTTCTACCAAGAGGGAGTCCTGCCTGAAGATAAAGCAAACATAGATAAGGACAGAACCATAAGCAATGCAAAGAAAAAGCCAGATCCCTGACCAAGTATATCTAAGTGCACCAACTCCTGGGCTTGTTCAACCACTTAGATGAACCATTAAATCTCTTCTATTGTTAAAACATCCTGAGTTGAGTTATTATCAACCAAAAGAACCCTAACTGACAAACAAGTTTCCTTAACTGGCACGAAAAGAGACTTAAGCAATGTTGAATAAGACAACCTTATCTGCAGATTTATAGATCTAGATAACAAACATCTTCCATTCGCATCTGGTAGTCTAGCAAATCACACAGAAGGAATGAAAACTTGTATTTAACCTGCCAGAAATCATCAAGTCTGAATAACAAACAATAATGATTTATTTGATTTTTCAGCGAATGGTATAAAAGGGTGGTTTTGAAGAAAATATTCAGTGAGTTTAAATTAAAAATTTAATCTTTTTTCCCTATTGCTAGTATTTTTATGAAGAGTTCAGCAACACTGAGGTCAGAGATGTAATCTTTAGATGAATTATGTAATAGATTTTATGATATGCTGCCAAATTCTTATACAATTGCCAGATAGATATTTCCTTTAATATCACAAACTTTCAGTATAGAGTTCAGTATAATTGTTGCAATCAACATATCTAAAATGACTTTGGTATTTCCCTTAACCCCTAAATCCCTGTAATTAATCAAGACATAGTCTTTTTTTTTTTTTTTTTTTTTTTTTTTTCCTGTGCGGGCCTCTCACTGTTGTGGCCTCTCCGGTTGCAGAGCACAGGCTCCGGACGCGCAGGCTCAGCGGCCATGGCTCACGGGCCCAGCCGCTCTGCGGCATGTGGGATCTTCCCGGACCGGGTCACGAACCTGCGTCCCCTGCATCGGCAGGTGGACTCTCAACCACTGTGCCACCGGGGTAGCCCCCTAGACACAGTCTTGAAGTTAACATAAAGAATAAGAGTATTGTTATGCTAAACAATGGATTAGCTGCAAAAATATACATTTTTTATCAGTAATCAGTAATTACAATTACTGATATGTCTATGTGAACATACACCTTCATTTTCACTTAAATCAGAGCTTTTCAAAACAACATCACATCTTTGAAAATACTGAAAGTTAAAGCTTTTTGACTTCTTGGTGTTTGACTTGTATAACCCAAGCTTGCCAAGTTGTCATGGCAACTTTTATTCAAAGAGGAAGACAATTTATTGTTTATCTAGGAATTTAGAGACAAAAGTTGTTAAATTCCTGGGAGAGGTGTTTGGCTCAGTTATTCAGAAAAGCCATGAAATTGATGTCTCAAAAATATGACATCTTAGCACTACTAAATTATTCAAACCATATGTTGTCCTTTATAGGAGTAATGGTTCTTAAAGCTTTGCCCAAAGCCACTTCAGGCACAAAGATTTTCCTACTCTGCTCAAAAGCAAACTATTTCTTTCTTTCTTTTTTTTTTTCTTGCAAACTATTTCTAACATCATAAAAAATAAAACAAAACACTACTGTGATGTGCCTACTTGCCAATTCATTTCAGACACCAACTGTTACAGAAAGTAGATGGCACAATAGGTAGCTATAAATCCTATAAATCCATGTTTTTCAAACATGTCTGGAAATGTACAGCTGTAAACAGAGGACATACACCAAAAACAGAGAATAATTCTTTGTAACTGTAGCCTAACCATTCTGCAACAATCAGTTTACACAATTTCTAACCCAAAGGTTGTCTTCTCTTCTATCATGGGTGTTAAGTTGATTTTATGTTGAATAATTCTTATGGATGTCTCACATTGCCTATGTAGTAATACCATTTGAACTCTAAATTCATTTCTTGAAGAATTTTTTTAAAAAAATCAAGAATATATTGTATGAACATCACTGTGCTAGTCATTTGAAATATATGGATATATAAAACATAGTCAAAGTTCTCAGGTAAAGTTATTTAGCATTTAATCAATCAGTTACCTTTCAAAGATAGTTTCATAATAAATAAAGAAATATTATAATTTGAATGGTTCTTGCCAGGTATTAATATATGTAATATAATGTAATGTAATGTAACCAAATATGTCACATTCTTATATAAATGATTTCACAAGGGCCATATAGTACACTTAAAGGTAAAGCTATTTAAAAATATTACTTGCATATATAAAACTCCTCAAAAACAAAGAGTTAAAAAATAGTGATCTAAAAAAATCATGTTGATTTAAGAAACCAAAGGACATGATCAAATAATAAAAGGAGAAAGAGTGAGCTGGCAATACTTTTCTCAACTACATCAGAAGGAGGTTACCTATAGGGAATGCAGTATAGGAAGACACGTTATATGAGCGTCTCTTAATAAAAAGCCACTGAGAGTATTTAGCTTTCTTTCACTGGGTTTTACCAAAAAATGAAATTAGACCAACATATTTAAGCACATTTGAAAAGCATATGAACAGAATATAAATGATTATTAAATTAGTCCCACACAATTTCAGTACGATAGGAGCAATTACATATTATCTTCAGATAGCCTTCAGTATCTATCAGCAAGAACTACAGCGATACCCTCTTCAGACACTCAGAACAATTACATGGGATACAATTAAATTTACTGTTATGGTGTCAGAAGAACTAAAATCAATTCTTCTATCTCCTGTTGATTATATCAGATTACTGCACCAATTCTCATTATGCATATCTTTTACGTATCTTCAGTTTCTCACAGATGCCTTTGCTATTTCTTTAAGGATTTTTACCTACTTGATCTATTTGCAGCATGGTCTATCCCCCTAGCAATATCTTGTCCATGACTCTTTGGTAGGTATTATTTATTTTATCAGTTCTTCACAAGAATTTAGTTAAGTGACACCCAAGAATGTAGGATTAGTTGGTGTGTGTGAATTTATCGTGAGGTCAGATTACTATGTGACATATAAAATATGGGATTCCAGCAATATTTCCATCATAAAACAGTTTTCATTTTCCCAGTAACTGTTTCTCTTAGATGACATCATCTCTCATGCTATGCAGAAAGAGGTAAACTGTATGGCCAAGGAAGCATAACACATTTATGATCTTTCCAAATAATGACAAAATCAAAGCACTATAATTCAATTAAGTGATTGCCTACATCTCCAGGCATTTTGGAATGTGTTCGTATGTGTTTGTGTTGATTCATTTATTAAATGAAACAACTAGTATTTTCTACCTGGATATATTTTATCCAGTATACTTTAATTTGCTCCTGGTAGAAACTTTTAACCTTTTCAAGAATAAACCTGCGAGAGTATTTCCAGTGTTAGAGTGGTGCAAAAGCACAGGCCCGAGAGAGAATCTGGGCAGCTTTGAGTGAATTAACATCTCAATTTATCTTTTATAAATACAAGCAAGTGATGGCCAGTCATACAGTGGTTGCTAAAGAGGTGCCCTGCCAACTTACAAGGGATCTCTGAAGGCTCCAAAAACCTAGGGAAAAAAAATGCATGCATGAAAAAAGTTTAAAAATATGTATGAAATTTCTATTAAAAAGCTCACAATTAGCATTACAATAACATAGCTCAAAGGATATTTGGGTTGAAGTACAGGTTCTGCCTCTAAATAGTCACTGTAAATTCTGGGCTTTATATAAGGAATTCAACTGGGTGTCTCTTAAAATTCCTTTCAGTTAAGGTTCTGAGATTGTGAAGCCACAGGCAAATGGGAAGAAACTGCTAGGGGTGAGTGAGTCAGAAGACTGCATTATTTAAGTGATACCCACCAAAAGAAATATAAGTGTGCAGTTTGAAGAACCAACACAGGTAGCTAGTTATAGTAACTGTAGAGTCTAGTACCATTTCAATAGTTACTTGATCATCTGTGTTGGTAAGTTGTAGACTGGCCCCAAGACTGGAGGCAAATTAACAGACTTGTTGCAAGGAGTGTACGAATCCCTGGGAACACTATGCATTATCTGTGCAAACTAAAAAAATCACAGGTCTTGTATTTGTGTGCATTATTTTTCAAATGCACGATATATTGTGATGCATAAAATGTGTGATCATTTTACAGTTACTGAATTTCTCTATAATTCTTGGTGTATTTTTCCAATCAACTAAAAAGAAACAACAATGGTGTGAGGGACCACACAACATTCTGATAATCAAAAAAGACCATCATCATTTATATGGACATTTCCATTTTAGACGTAGCATTCATGATGGGGAAGGAACTCGGGCACTATAAACATACGGTCTTAGTCTGCTCAGGCTGCCATAACAAAAGACCAGAGACTGAGTGGCTTAAAAAACAAAAATTTATTTCTCACAGTTTTGGAATCTGGGAAGCCTAAGATCAAGGTTCTGGCAGATTTGGTTTTTGTGAAAGCTCTCTTCCTGGCTTGTAGATGGTTGCCTTCTCGCTATGTCCTCAAAGGGCCAAGAGAAAGTTCTTTAGTGTCTCCCCGTCCTCTTATAAGGATACCAATCCCATAGGGCCCCACCCTTATGACCTCATTAAATCTTAATTACCTCCTAAAGGCCCTATCTCCAAATATAACCACATGGGGGTTAGGGCTTCAACATATGGATTTAGGGAAGACAGAATTCAGTCCATGGCACATACAGATAGTTCCTTTATTAAGTTTGGATTTGTAAGAAAGCCCTAGATATATTGCCTTTGAAAATTCGTGACATTCTCTAGTGCTAATCAAAATTGCCATTCAAGCTTTCTAATATAGGAGGGCTTTTTGAAAATCCATACAGTTCTCTATCTTGGCCTATCTCTTAGAAAAAAAAAATTGAGATATTTATAATTTTGCAAGAATTATGGAAAATTTGGCTCTGGAGCAACTTCTAAAAATTATAACTCAGTTGACAATTTTCACACAACCAACATTTGTGGAAAAGTTGGGTAATTTCCCCCTATGAACTGGTCAATCTCATTTCAAAGGTAACTGTTACTGTTCCCACAAACGCTGGGCTTGACACAGCCATCCCTTCCATTTCATCCTACCCATCACATGTCACACCAGCTCTACTAGCTCTCCTGGTGTCCCACGAGTACGCTATGTGCTCTGACACCATACTGTTCACCTGCTCTTTTATGCACCTGGAATGATTCTCCCCCCCTATTCTGTCATGCTTTATTTCTTAGTCTTCTTTAATTGCCTTTGTAACTTTTATCATTGCACTTAAAAAAAAATTATTGCCTCCCCCTGCTCCCCGTTTAAAATCTCTCTCCCTCTGTTGGGTTCACTGCTGTATTCTAGATAGTAAACATTGGTACATGATAGATACTCAATATATAGATTTATATATATAAGTTTTAGACCTTCTTTATATTTTTCAAGCTATTTATTACTTCAGCTTTATTACCTCCTAGAAAAGATGTTACAGTGGTAGATTCTTCTTAACAGCAAGGAAGAAGTAAAAACTCACACACAAACCAATCCAATTTATTTATAAATATATTTTATTCACTATTCAGTTTATTATCCTTGAAATTTCCATGCCGTATTACAAAAACCACCTCTATCAGTGGTTATTGCTGGGTAACAAACAGCTCCCAAACTTGGTGGCCTGAAACAACCATTCAATTGTTTAGGACTGGGTGCGGCTGGGCATTGCTTCTGTCCTACACGGTGTCAGCTGGGATCACTGATGGTTTGTGGCCAGTTCTCATGTCGGCTGGGGACTGGCTGGTTCCACATGGACTTGGCCACATGTTTAGGGTCTCTCTCTCATTGTGACATCTCATTCCCAAGGAGACCAGACTGGGCTTATTTCCAAGGTGAGAGAATCCAAGCAAGTAAGAGCGGAAGCTGCAAGTGTCTGGAGGCATTGCTTAGAAGGTGCTTAATGTGACTTCCATCCCATCATTTGATCAGAACAAGTTACAAAGCATGTCCTGGGTTCAAGAGGTGAGAAGGACCCCACCTCTTTATGGGATAAACTGTAGGAATTTGGGGCCATTTTTAACCCATCATGCCATGCAAATTTTCTATGCCTGAGTGGTTGAGCTGTTTTGCTAAGTATAAATAAACAGGGCTTCCCTGGTGGTGCAGTGGTTGAGTCCACCTTGGGATGCGGGGGACGCAGGTTCGTGCCCCGGTCCGGGAAGATCCCACATGCCGCGGAGCGGCTGGGCCCGTGAGCCATGGCCGCTGAGCCTGCGCATCCGGAGCCTGTGCTCCGCAACGGGAGAGGCCACAGCAGTGAGAGGCCCGCGTACCGCGAAAATAAAATAAAATAAACAGTTACTTTGACCCCTCTAGGAGATTCGGAATCATTTCCACTTCAGTTGAGTCATTTTGACAATTTTCATTTTGACAAATTTCAGTCATTTTTGACAATACCTGTGGGTAGCTTCAATTAAAAAAAAAAAATATGTAGTTGCTTTCATTTAGCATAGAGGTACTTTTAACAATGTAAATCTTCCTATTGTTTTCTAAATAAGAATTTTAAAAGCCCATTTCAAATGATAAATTCTTCCAGGACCACATTTTAGAAGAAGGAAAATCTTGTTGCCAACTCACTTAACTTCAGGTAGCTAATGTACAGGTCAAACAAGGGCAGAACAAAGGGAGAGAGGCTGCAATAGTTTCATGAGCCATTAAAAATAAAGAAGCAAAAAGAAAAGCACAATCTGTTGAAGTTTTGTTTTAAAATGACCAAGTCTAGATTCAAACAAATATTTTCATAATATGGTTTTGCTGACTTTGCGGAAAGATTCCCTCTCAGATCTATAAAGCTGGTATTTATACCTTGCAATACAATTGCAAGATAGCTTAGGAGCGATTTTATTTCAGTGCAGTCTGAGAAGCATGCTTTCCTTTTTTGCTTCTGTCTTACAAAATCACACAAGGGAAAATCAGTGTTATGAGCTTCTCACTTTCCTAAGAACTAGCTGGAAAGTGTAAGAAAAATGCCTGCAGGTCATATATTCAAGTGGACATAGTCTAATGTAGGAAGATGCTATAAAACAGCCTATTTATTTACAACCATTTCTTTCAGATGTCACTCATACAAGGGAACAAGTATTTATTATGCACTGATTATGTATGTGGAGGGCTTCAGCTGACGGCTGTGAAGGGCAAAAGATGTTTATGATATGGTCCTTGCTCTCCAGAAAGCTGGAACAGAGTGACATAATGCAGGTACTCAAATCTCTCTACTCCAGACCAGCATAAGATAAAGGCTGTACTAATGGCAGCTTCAGTTTTATAAGCCTTCTCAGGAGGAAAAGATCTCATTCAGTTTTAGTGATAAAATATAGGGCTCATAGAAGTCATGATATTTAATCTGGGCCTTGAGGAATGAATTGAGAGGGTGATTTTGCTCAGAGGGACCGGTCTGAGCCCAGAGGAATGAGCAGAAAAATACTAATAAGATTACAGACAATAACTAGAGCAACAGACACAGATAGGGGAGTCATGTGAAGTGAGTGCAGTTAGATATGTAGAATTTTCACTGCACAAACCTTTGAACATCAGTCTGGAAAGTCTGACTTTGATTCTGTGTAAAATGAGAGCCTTGGAAGTAATGGATTAAGTGTAGACTTAGACGGAACAATCTAGAAAATAGGATGGACTGGAGAAGGGAGTGATTAGACTCATACATTGGTTTGGAAGCTATAATAAGAATAAAGAGTAAAAGAATAAAAATCAATTAACTAATTATTTTTTAAAAAAGAATAAAAGAATCGAGAACAAAATCCTAACAGCTCAACCAGGTTACTAAGAGGGAAAACAAAAGGGAAGAGGCTGTTGTGAGAAAGACTGAAGAATCCAAAAGACTTGCCAGTATTTAAGAGGGAGAAGAACACTCAAAAATGACCCTGCAGCATTTAATCAGGATAACTGGGACAGCCTGGATGGTTGAGAGTAGCTATGCCAGTTGACATTTTAAAGTGGAACTTAGCATATCTACATGTCATTATAAATGCTAACAAACAAATAGAGGAAAACAAATATCACTGGTTTCCAGGTACAGTGCATACCAATGGTCACAGAACAAGGCCTTAGGAGTAACCAGATGTTAATTGAGAAGCCCTCCCATATTCAAGTAACACCTGTATTTCTAGCTTTCTCTCACTGAGTACTCCAATGAACGCTCAACGGAGGACAAGGCTGTGAGCTAATGAATGCCCTTGAACTGTAGCAGTGGTTCCCAAACTTGCCTGCACATTAGAATCAATTGGAGATCTTTTATAAATTTCACAGCCCAGATCATACTCCAGACCAGTTAAATCAGAATCCGGCTGGGTGCAGTGTGACCCCAACGTTCAGACACATCTGGGAAACATCACCTATTAGCTGAAATTTCCAACTTGTAACTGAACATGTTCTATATCTATATGATCATGCCAAAACCAAGGCTTTAGAAATATATTAAAAAATTCAACTTATCCTTAGAGAGTTTACCAAAATTTAAGAATTTCACTTTTAAAAATGTTGAGCTTAGTACTTTCCAAAGCACACACAGTAAGGTTTACATTCCAGAGAACTGTAGGAATAATAAATAGCCTTTCATCTGTTTTGGAAATGATGAGCCTTAAAGTTCCAGTGTTGACAATCTCAATAAAGAAGGCTGAGTCCAGATTTCTATTCCTAAATGGATATGCGATCTGGAGAATTTCTGATTTCTCCGATCTGGAGCTTTCTGAATGTTTCATAGGTTGCATCTGTACATGTCCCAAATAGTATAAATTTGGAATCCTCATATCATGGTTTTGGATGCAGTCATGTGACATACAATTTTATGTGTCATCGTCCCCCTCCCCCCCCGCCCCCCCACCTGGTATACTAGCTTTGAAACAAGTATCAAGATAAAGCAGCTTCAAGAATGCAATGAATGTGCTGCATCAATCACTTTGAGATATCAACACAGTTTTAAAGATCATTAGTCAGTCTGCAAGCATAATCATCAGGCTTTGCATAAACACGCAGTGCAGAGAATGAAGCAGTGGTAAACTGAACGTGACTATACCAAACACAATATTAATTGTAAGTAGCACTCTGTGGAAAGAGGTTAGATTTAGCTATGGAAGTTTAACATTATGCATTTTTAATCATTATACCTGATCCACACAAAAACCACAAATTGAGCCATTTTCCTGAAATGATACCACTTTACTTAATTTTTTCTTTTCTTTGGCAAGATTAGACATGTGACTAAAGTGACCAGTTCTCTCTTGTCTTTGGCATTCGGGGGGCCTTGGGTGGACACTCACAGAGAAGCAGCCCTCTTGCGCTCCCAGGTGTTTGCTTCCAATATCAACCAGCTGCCTTTTTAGATTAAATATCTTTCCCTTTGATATTAGGACATGAAAAACATTTATTCAGGAGACTTTTGTTTTAAAAAGTATATAGTAAACAAAACTGCCACAGTCCCTGCATTTATGTTGTTTACAGTCTAGTGGAAGAGACAGGCATGAAGTGATGGTATTAATAACAAACCCTAGGGCCACTTGATTTACTTTTGTATCTCAAATGAAAAGTTCAGAAGAAACCAGGACAGGAACTCTTACTTGAATGTTCTTACATTAGAAGTCTACATGTATCAGATACTTGGGGCTTCCCTGGTGGCGCAGTGGTTGGGAATCCGCCTGCCGATGCAGGGGACACGGGTTCGAGCCCCGGTCCGGGAAGATCCCACATGCGGCGGAGCGGCTGGGCCCGTGAGCCATGGCCGCTGAGCCTGCGCGTCTGGAGCATGTGCTCCACAATGGGAGAGGCCACAACAGTGAGAGGCCCGCGTACCACAAAAAAAAAAAAAAAAAAAAAAGTCTACATGTATCAAATACTTGTATAAGTAGAGAATTTCCATATGCTCGTGGATTTCCTCTGCCTGGGCTTAGATATCCAAGTAGTTCTCTCCACTGATCTACACTGTGCATAAACGTTGCTTAGAAATAATTCCCAGTTAATATTTTGAATTCAGTTAATTTGTAGATAAAATTCAGAACAGAATACTGCTTAATGGTTAAAACATTAAAAAACAACCTGGGTTAAAAAAATGAAGAGAGCTTATGTCAAAGTTATCTTTGGGTTTTACTCTGGAAGGAACATGATTATTCCAGAGACTAAGGAGACAATGGAGAAAGGGATTGGGAAAAAAATTCTTAGGTTCACTCAGAGAGCAAAGAATGTAATAAACATTCCAATGAATCAGACTAATCAGAACAGGTGTGAACAAACAACACATCAGTGTTCTGTTACAACTAGTATAAAATCCAAAGTTCAATCCAGGTCTTTGCATTAGGCTTTGTTGACTTGATGACTTATAAGGAAGCAGTCCACTATGTAGGGCATAGCCCCCCAAACCCAATACAAATTTGGTCCCCGATGTAGTGGAGACTTTACATAACTCATGACGTCCTAGAGGTTTTTGTTGCCGAAAATGCCAACAATGGTTTGCAAAACATGTAGAGGAATAACAGGCATGATCTGTAAAGCCGAGGAAGAAAAACCAACAGATTGCCTTGAAAACGGAAAGTGATTGGTTCCCCCAGAATATTTTATTAAGCAATAAAATCATTAGCTGGTTAATCTTTTAAATAGAGGAGTTTTGGAAAGTGGCTACCTAAAAATAACCTGTTTGCATACTTTTCAAAGCATTTACGATAGAGACAAAAATGTTAGATCCACAGTGAAGAATTCATAATACAGTGGTTCTCAAAGAATAAAATGTGAAAAAGACGAAGATAACTTGAGGAGTTTTTTAAAAAGATACATTTGGTTATTCACCTATCATTTACTCTAATATCATGTTTTATTTCTTGTTAATGCTTTCTTTTTCTGAAAAGATAGGGTTTGTAGATAATGCATATTTTAAAATGCCATTAATTTGCAAATGAATGAAAACATTGAGTCTTTTTTTTTTTTTTTCCATTTTGGTTTTATGACATCTGACTTCCAGAGGCCACTGCCACAGTGCTTTTCTCCTTCCTCTTCGGAGGTAGATTAGAACATCTTTAAAGACTCGAAAATATTGGTCGTAAAACTGCTGAGCTAAAGCCTAGAGAATTTCTCACACTCTGACAAAGTATAAGGTACTCACAATGACTCCAGGAAAGCTGCATGGTTTCCATCTTCAAAGCCGAACTCCCTCCCACTTCCCCTGGAAGCGACGATAATGAATCTAGCCAATGAGTATTTGCATGTGCTTTACATTTCTGTTTCTTGGTACCGGGCTCTAAAGAACTCCTAAGGTCACTCTGCTGCTTATGAGTGGCTGAAGGGCTATTGTGCAGGGACAGAGAGCTGCAGTGACCTCCTCAGAGCAGGGATGTGGGTGGCAGAGTTTATTTACATATTACTGATCTTCTAATCCTTTTTCCAGGAAGCAGCCTCTGAGGGTCCTCTAGGGATCAAGGGGTTCCTAGTACAAATAATGCCCAGGAAGTGCATTGGGCCCCAGAGAAATGCAAACTCCCCTAAAGGGCTTTCAAAGATCTCTGGGCTTGGATTTGAGCCTCAGGCTCCAGGTTCATCCTAGGCCAGTCTCTCCCTGACCAATTTATAAATACATTTATAAAGTCTAAATAAGTTTATACTATTTTCCCAATAGTAAGTTGAGGGACAGTTGCTCGTCTGCTACATAACAGTTTTATGACAAATTCCTGCTGAGTACAACTGTGAGTTCAGCATTTTAATAACAAATGAAATAAAATGCGGCTAGAGGAGAAAGATCTAAATGGTTGAGGTCTTATGGGTCAAGTCATCTGAGAAATGAATGGAGAAGAGTCCACTGGATGACAAAGAGGAACTGGATTGACTTTGCCCAAAGGTCAGAAGGACGATTCATCTGTGAATGTTCTGGGGATGAAATATTCAGGCAAGGATGAGAAAACAGTTTAATAAATTAAGGTGTCAAAACCAAAATTTTCTCTCTTAAAAAATGGTTAAATTCCCATTAGAAGACTTTGAGCAAAAGCTGTTGGGGATGTTATGGATAAGTTTCATGTATTTGGATAAGAAATGCATTTTATCATATCTCCGATTATTTTGACTATCTTTAACCATATTTCAACTATATTTAGTTTAGCTATATTTAAAACTACTTCCTGAAGTAATTGGTGACTAGATAAACAATTTGCTATTTGGGTAAGAAATAACCTGAGATCAATCTGAATTTTCCAAAAAAAGACCTAGATTAATTTTTTGTCTTCTTCACCAACTTTCCCTTCTACATTCTGTCTCTGGCATGTACTCATTCATCTGGGTCAGAGCTCTTAGGTCGCTATTTACCGTATATGATGTCTCATTCTAAACAAGGCTACCTGGTATACAAGAAGAAAAATATCATTAATTGATGTTTAATTTTCTCATCAGACATTAATGATTATTGAAGGTTGTATGCAATTGTGAGTGATTCTAACCACATGCACAAAATCTGAAGAATTTAGCTATACAATTCAGTTTCCAAGACACTATGGCCAAAGCTTTTAGACCATTAAGGAAATATTGTTTACAAATAATAGACCATGAACATGAATATAAAAAAGAGGTTAAGGAATTTCTCCAGCATCACAAACAGGGAGTCCATATGGATAAAGACAGAGAAAGTGTACACTCTGGTAAACTGAAGTGGCTACTTTTCCTAAAGAGATAAACTATCATGGGTTCACTAGAAAATATGCCATGAGGAAATGGGTGGAAAGAATATACAATATGAGACTTCTATTGCGGGGATCCATGCAGCCAGTCACATGATTGAGGAAGAACAGGATTCTCATCAAGAAAAGAGTAGCTAAATTCGGATTGGAAGGTTAGGTGTTCAAGTGTTGGAAACTTCATAAGGACCCTTTTTAGAAAATGTCACGTAGTAAATTGTCTCTCCAAACCTCCCAGGTATCTTAGTCCACACCGGTTGCAATGATGAAATACCATAGACTGAATGGCTTAAACAACAGAAATTTATTTCTCAGAGTTCTGGAGCCTGGAAATCTGAGAGTAGGGTGCCAGTCTGGGCAGATACTGGTTAGAACCCTCTTCCTGATTTGCAAACAGCTGCTTTCTCACTGTGTTCTCACACCGCCTTGCCTTTCCTCCATGTGTACACATGGAGAAAGAGCTCTGTCCCTCTTGCTCTTCTCAAAAGACCACCAATTTTATCAGATTAGGACCCCACCCTTATGAATTCATTTAACCTTAATTACCTCCTAAAAGCCCTATCTTCAAATACAGTGAGACTGGGGATTAGGGCTCCAACATACAACTTGGGGGAGGGGGTACAATTCAGTTCATAGCACCAGGGATCAAGAGAAAGAGCTGCAGCATGGTGGTGCATGGGGAAGGGGTGGCGGGCAACAGGGCCAGAAACAGGGGATGCGAGTCCGTATCCTGGCTCTGCCAATAATCTAAGCTGAACCCAGCTACTTCATCACACCTCTAAAGTGTTTTGTGTAAGATACCACTTAGACCTGTTGCAACTGCTACAAAATTGAAAAGAAATGCGAAGTCTCACACTGAAAGTCCTCCCTCCCCCAGTTATTCGATTTTCTTTCTCTTTTTCCTCCAAATCTATCTGCAAATTAGAAATGCTGTGGTTATTTTATACATATGCAATACTACTGAATGATCATACAGTCCTACAGTTTAATCCATTTGTTATTTATTTAATTTTTTTAGCAAGCCAGTTATAGATATAGACCAGAGCACGCTTCTGTCTTATTAAAAGTTGAATGTATTGCCAATGTTTCAAATCACTTCGACTTTCTAAATTCATCTCACTGGTAAGTCTAAAATGTTCTAGTCTTCCAGGAAAAACAAAAGAAGATGATTGCTTGAAGAAATGTCAGTGTTTAAATTACAATATTTATGTGTAATTAATTGAATACATAAAAGTTTTTCTCATTATGTCTAAATACTTCTGAAAACTTGGAATATTGAATCAATCATAACCAAACAGTGTTATTTCCCATGACTCCAATTTCGTACACTTGTAATATTTCAGAAGAACAGAAAATAATCTTAGAAACTTTCTTCAAAATAACCAGTGAAGGTGAGTGAGACCTTTAAAACCATCTTTCGGGCTTCCCTGGTGGTGCAGCGGTTGAGAATCCGCCTGCCGATGCGGGGGACACGGGTTCGTGCCCCGGTCCGGGAAGATCCCACATGCCGCGGAGCGGCTGGGCCCGTGAGCCATGGCCGCTGAGCCTGCACGTCCGGAGCCTGTGCTCCGCAACGGGAGAGGCCACGGCAGTGAGAGGCCCGCGTAACGCAAAAAAACCAAAAAACAACAAAAATACCCCATCTTTCACTTCTTGTTTTCAATATCATGTTTAAAAGGGACGCAATAGGAAGTAGTCCACCAGGACTGTACTTACATAAAATAAGTACAGAAGAAAAGTCGGACAGAAGAGCTCTGGAATATATCTTGAAGAATCAGATTATATTTGATTGAATTCAACTCAACACATAGTATGCTTCCTCTGGGGTAGACATGAAGGCAACAGTGAGGTGCCTGTCAGAACTTGGAAATCAGATGGCCCTTTGGAAGATGACCTAGTAGGTTTATATTAATTAAGAATGTAATTAGTTGTTTGTTTTGTATATAGTTGCAATAGCATCTGGTGGCCATCAGATAGATGAACCTAGGGACGTTTTATTTTACCATCACTGTGTTGATCCACGTGTGATTAAGGGAAAAAAAAAAAAAAAAAGAATGAGCAAACAACTTTTGTTTGGATATCTCTTGAGAAACTAGAAGATGTGGCATCCTGTGCCCACATTCCCACATGGCCCCGCTCTGCTGCAGCTGGGGAGAAGCTGCCATCGTCCCCATGCTCCGTCACTCCCCTGTATCTAGGAAGCAATTCCCTTGCAGTAAATCATGCTGTATGTGATGGTATCCTTTTTTTTTGAACTTTTTTGGACTATTGCCACCATGACCCCAAGGGCTCAAATTTGCCAACCAAATGTAAATCCAATGATTGTCTTTAAATATGGGACTGAAGAGTTCCAGATCACTCAGAACCCCATCAAGGCAACTGTAGTAAAATGTCAAGACAACAAATTTGGACTGCGCTAGTAATTTAGAAAGGGGAAACCTAAGGTACTTGATGGAATTCGGTTTGCAGAAAGCCTATGTAAAGTGAAAGGGAGTAATCAATCCCAAACAGGGGTTAACGCAGCCATTTTTAAAAACAGAATTCAATTGCTTCATGTTAGAAATAGGCAGATATAGAATACATCAAGAAAATGGGGAGAGGGCTTCCCTGGTGGCCCAGTGGTTGAGGGTCCGCCTGACGATGCAGGGGACGCGGGTTCGTGCCCCGGTCCGGGAAGATCCCACGTGCCGCGGAGCGGCTGGGCCCGTGAGCCACGGCCGCTGGGCCTGCGCTCCACAACGGGAGGGGCCACAACAGTGAGAGGCCCGCGTACCGCAAAATAAATAAATAAATAAAATAAGAAAACGGGGAGAGAAATTCCAGCTTGATCACATCACAGGGGAACTTGGAAATAGGTCTCTCCTGATTCCCTAATAATAATCCCAGGAGGTTAACACATGGATTACTGTATTAAAGGAAGCCTGGAGCCATGGATGATTCATTAAGGAGTAAGTGGGTGCACAGCCCCGGAAGGGTGCAGTGTTTTGATGAGCCTTACCCCTTCCCCTCTTTTCTACCTAGACGCCCAACGGCCCCTGCTCATCTAGAAGCACTATAACGCCTGCTGTCACCTGAGAAAGCCCAATTAGCAGCCAAGGCAGGTGGCTGAAGATTCACAGCAGTGGTTTCAGGTTTTCTATCAGCACTGGAAGGGACAGAACTCAGTAAGGTGCTTTTTTGTTCTCTGTCTCTGTCTCTTTGCCTCTGTGTCCAGGCATGTGTGCTTTTGCAGCATTTCAATTTACGGTTGCCTGAGAGGGGAAGCAGAAAGAGAGGCAGCGAAGTGGATGAAAACAGCCCCAGCAGAAGCAAAGGGACTGAAGTAAGAGAAGCAGCGGCAGCAGCTTGCTAAAGCCAAGGGGATACTTTTCGTGCAGGTGCACCCTTGCCTTTGCAAAGTGCGGTGGCTTCACTGCTCTGCTCCAGGACGCTACAGAGCGTCACGCTGCTGACGCCAGCGCTGCTGCCGCCTCTTTCGACTATTTTGTATGTGACAGCTTCAAGTATAACTCTTCAAAAATACAGCGTAGAGGGGGTAGGGGAGCAGATTTGCGCCGGAGCATGGGCTTCAATCAGCACAAGTAGATAGGGGACTCCAGTGGAAACAAGCCCGGTGTCCAGATAGGCACTGAAGAGGCATCACAGTTCCTGCACCCGGGGAAAAGGGTTTCTCCACCACGACCATGGGACACTTTCTCGGTAACCACCTTACTTTCCCTCATCCTTCATCTCTTCTGTTAGCAGAAGAAAACGGTATTCAGGTCATTTGAGTGTGAAGACAAATTTACCGCCGTACAAAGAATCCCAGTGGGCAAGCTATAATCACATACCTCACGTCACTACTCATTTGAATGTGGAAACAGCTAACAGAAACATCAGGCTTTTGTTGGTAATCTAGTTCTAGTCCTTGTCACATGCTGTTTTACTTACAGTCCTAGCCACAAGTGAATCTTGATTTTCTTGGTCAAAAAGGAAGTCAAGTCTCCCTATGCTTCCTGGGTTTTATGTCTAACCCTCAGTTAAACACTATTCTCCCTGCATCCAAAAAATTTTACTTCAAACCAATGAATGCTTTATGAACATCAACAAAGGATCCAGCATTGTTTCATCCCTCATGGAGGCTGTAATCTGAGTTAGATTTCCCTAGATTGGGTCTTTTGAAATAGTCTGGTCATTTCTTGGCAATATGGTTTGGAGCGATATCCATGGAGTTTCACTTGCCAAACCCTGCTTTAAATAGAGAGGCCCTTTCACTTATTCTAGAAGAGAATCTACCATATATTTCTCACGTGGCCTTGTAGGAACGGCGACACAGGATAATGATTTCAGACTACACAAGTTGTTAGTGGTAACATGAGCTTCTAGTCAAGAGAAATACTTGGTTGAGAGAAAGGGCAAATTTGCCCGTAAGGGAGAAGAGGGGCCACCGAGATTGAAACAGAGCCAAGTGAACAAGGGTTTTGTGTGCATATGCTGAAAAGGGCACAGTTAAGGAAGAGAGAACTGCGGAATCTCATCTGAGCCGCCCCATAATCTTAGGTCCACGGTCGCATCTCCTTTCCAGTTTTCACAATGTCTGATCCTCTTTTCTTTCTTTTGGCAGTGCCGAGCAGCTTGCAGGATCTTAGTTCCCCGACCAGGGATCGAACCCGTGGTCCCTGCACTGGAAGCAAGAAATCCTAACCAATCGACCACCAGGCAATTCCCTTGATCCTCATTATTTCAAAAAGCCCATATGCTTTGATTTCCTTCATCGTGTCTCATCCTCACCTTCCACAACAGTAATCTAAAGAACATATTTAAAGCTTAAGGCATTCACTGAAGCAAAAGGGAGTCTTGGCCAGTCCTCCAGGTAGCTGTTTAATTTTTATTGCCTCCATGAAAAAAAAAAACCAATACTGGTTTTTGCTCAGAGAAATAAGTGTCCAAGTGTAAGGTAGAAAGGGCTATCCAGCCACCGTTTATTTTCCCCCACTGAGGTAATTTTTATTTACAGTGATTAGGAATAATGTACACACATGTATGTGCACACACACGCACACACACACAAAACATACACACACAAACATACATTTACAAATCACTAAAATTTCTATTTACAAGCTTTGAAAAATATCTACAGTTTATAGCAACCTTGCCTACACATAAAGATTTTTAAAACCACCACCTACAATGCCAAGTTCTTTGGTTTTTAATTTTGCAACTGCAGCCCAAAGGAAGACAATGATACATTGGTATGGAGGCTACTGGGGAGATGGGAGATCACTGGTGGAAAAAGCACTGCTAGAAAAAAAAGGGACAAAGTGAGAAAATTAATGTTTGTCCCAGATTCTGCTTCTGTTCTGTCAACGCGCTCCTTGCTTTGTTTCAGGGACTGTTTCAAAGTTGGAAATCATTTTCTCTTACCAGATTCTTTATTACCAACACTTAAAAAGTCAATAGCCAATCAGGAGGAACAGTCTCGCAGTCATTTACCCCTTACTCTAATCTGCATTCACAAGTGATCACCAGCTGGAAAAAAAAAAATTCCCTTTGAAGATGTTTAAACATTTTTCTTAAGGAGATAAAAACGTAGAGGTTTTTTTTTCTTTTGTCCTTTTATGCAAATGATTTAAATGCAGAAAATGTCAACCGTTCTCCTTTTAATAACAAAGTAAGAAATACACCTTTACAAAGCAAAATTTTTAAAAAAAATCCTTAAAGTGGCAGTTATGATTGTTCAGTGACTAAACTGCCTGAATAAAGCATGTCATATACATTTGAAATATGCTCAGACCATAGCAAACCTATTCGATGAGGCAAAATAACGTTCTAACCGTCATGGCAAAAGTGATTTTGATTTCTATTTAAGTTCTTTGTGGACCAGTAAGTAATTGAACTGCAGCTGCTTTCTTTCTAAAGTCTTCTGCCTAAATAGAGCCACGTTGGATGGGCTGTTGGCAGGAGCAAAGAAGGGGGGCTTTTGAATGTACTGATTATTTTATTTCCTTAGGTTTGTGGTGGAAAATATTACTTTCCACAGAGTTTTTAAGGGGCAGTACCAATGCAAAGATTTGTCTAAAATTTTTGTTTACCTTTAGAAGATAATTTTTTTTATCGCTGGGTCCAATTAGTAATGTGAGAAAAATTTCTAATGAATACTTATTATTTTGGCCTGGCACATTTCTGTATTTATTCATAAAGTTGTTTTCTTACTCTTTGAATTGCACCCTTCCCATTGGAATATGACGTCCTTCTGTTCTGGTAAAGATTTATCCCATTCACTTGTAAAAATAATAAAGAGATATCTGATTCCTCAATGGACAGAGAAAGATGACAAGTCATTCTTTGTTCAGTTGGTATTTAAGAAAGAAAACTGATTGTTTATACTTGATTTTTAAGATTACAGATCATTCTACAACACCGTTTACAACGAACAAATTAACTGTCTTGAGTTTCTTGGAAAGGTTTCTTAGTGTCCCCTGTAAACATTTTCGAAAATGAAATTTTAAATCACCTTCTGCTCTATATTAGTTTTATACGACAGAACAAGTGAAGATTTGAATTCAAATATGAACACTGTGCAAAGCACTATAACCTAAGAAAATTGGACAATAGTATAACCTAAACTGTCCTTAGAGAAAAAAATCTGACAATCATAAATCATGACATTCATCTTTGAAAATTATAAAAATTTCCAGAACAGAATTCATGAAACCTTAAAAAGTTTAGGCAGTGTTATATTTAACTGGAAAATCCTATCACAAGACGAAATATTTTTAGTTTTGGAAGTATTTACCTAACAGACTTCTTTAATAAAAGGTGCTGTGACTAAATGAAATGTTTAACTTAAACAGTAAGAAATTTGCTTCGCCAGTTTTCCTTTCAAACTCCTTTGGTGACAAGGTGGCATCAGCACTGTGAATGCAAAATACTACAGACAGAGAGATGATTGACAGAGATCTTGTCTAAAAGGTGAATGCTAGGGTTTTCCATAGCTTTGCTTTTTAAGCTAAAGGTTGAGTAAATATAGGAAGTTTACAAAAAGACCTAGAAGTTACTTGTACAAGAGAAATAGTTTCAGCAGTATTTAATCCATTCATTCAATTCAGTGCCATGGATTCCACACTATTATTTCAATTTAATAGCTCAGGCTTGAAATACCATACAGAAAATAGCTCGAAACGACTGTTCCCAAGGGCTGCAAAGTTCAATTCTTCTCTTGTTTCTAGACAGATTCAGACATCTATGCATTGCTGGGACATGAACAGAAAGGTTTTCTTTCAGGGACACACAAAAAGAAAATTAAGGCAGTCTCTGTTCATTCTGAATGTTAGCCACCCCTTCTCAAAAAGGACCTTTGGCTGTTTGATACCTTCCTTAGTAGAGTACAGGGCGGCACATTAGCAAATTTATCACAAATGCAAAAGCAAAGAATATGAATATGCATATGCATGCTTTGTCATAAAGAGACCTTGTCTACCGTAAAACTGCCTCAGAAATATAAGATGAGATAAAAGTCCCCTGAACACTTAGCAAAATATATTATACATCATTGCTTAAGAACAAAAATATACTTTTTTCACACTGTAAGTTTAAATCATCAGGAATTTTTAAACACCTCCTATATACGTAATGGCCCACCTATGTGTAGACCTAATCACGTTTCCATAGAAGTCACAGTATTTGGCAAAGACACGTGAGACATCTTTGACAAAGGTCCATAGAAACTTCTGGGTGCCACACAAAATTACAGATAATCATTGTTTATCAGAGTCCTAGCCTTTATTTTTCCAAAACACTGGTACTAAGTGCACATTAATTTGTTTAGATAAAATAAATGGCAAAGACTTGGTGTGATTAACTGTACTCAGTTGGTGTCAGTATTTCTAAAATTAAGTAAGTTCACGTCACAGAGGCTGGCAGATTCATTATGCAACAAATCTTCACGGGAATAAGGAGTGGCCCCAATACTTCTCCAGATGTAGTCATAAAAGTCATATTATTGGTATGACTGTACCAACTCAGACTTACTTAGTCTTTAAGCTACAATCACTTTATTATTCTGTTTCTGATTCTGAAAATATCACAACAAAGGCTAGTCCTTAAGGCATAATCCATTAATATAGAACGGAACTGTCCAGTGAATGACCCCCAAAACTATCTCTCTGTTGCCCAGACGCTAGATAGCTGAGAAGATAAGCTATGCACCTAGCAAGGAGAAGACTGAGACTGAACTCAACATTCCATGGAACCTGGCACCCCCAACCCAAGTGCGGGCACTTCCTAAACTGCTGCCAGATCAGCCTTGGCTGCTTGGTGCTTGCCCTTGGGTATGTATTTCCCCTGTGCAATGCTCCTCTCAGACTTGTCCACCAAAGAGGAGAAGCAAACAGGACACAGCCCTGCCCGGACCACTGTCCACTGGGGGACACCTCCGTGAGCTGCCAGGAGAACAGAGGACTCGAGCACCTGCTGGCTTTTTTGCTCCTGAGTTCCAGCCCATCCTTCACCCTGAGCCCTTTCCTCAACGTGCAAAGACTGGACGCATTCTGGACTAGCAAACAATTAGCCTGGTTCTTCAGCAGGATGTTTAAAAACCAACTGGATAAAGATCTAGACCTATCACACTAAACGGTACTATAATTTTGATACTGAAAATAATAATTTTCATGAAAGTGTATTTGAAATGTCCTGTTGGAAGTTAGCCTGGGGAGAGAAGAAAAATAAGACTGCGAGATGACAAAGTAGAAATTCTACTGGTTAACCTGGCGTTCCTTACATTAGAAGTTCCTTACCACTGCCCTAATTGATGCAAAGAAAGGCAGAGGACATGACGCAGTCCTCATGAATGGCTAGGAAATTGAGGTAGGAAAAACTCAATGCCAGATTCTTATAATTAACCTCAGGGTCCTGGTGAGGGGAGGACCTCTCTTTGTATATGGAGAATGCAAGAATATTACATTATATGATATTTCATATGATATTTCTCTTCGTATATGGAGAATGCAAGAATATTATTCTAAAATAAAATTCTTGTTCTAAAACTAAATTATATGACTAACACACTTGATAATTTTACAACCTGTATGTATCATTCCGAAGACTATTTCCATGCTCTCACTGTAAGTAAATTCAATTAACTAACAGTGAAGCATCACAGAGATAATTCAGTTATTCTTTATGGAACTCTCTGAAGTACAGTTATGGATCTTTTTTCACCTTTGTTCCAATAAAGAGCTGACATGTCAAGCTAAGAATACTCTATAATTGAGCAAGATATATGATACTCTATTTTAATCCTCATTATCTTTTTAGAGGGTGAGCGATAATTGCAGATAATTTCTGCCTGATTTACTATTTTCAGTGGATTTTCTTCTTTGAAAACTAAAAGTCATCATCGACATTCTAAAAGCAAATGAATGGGATTAAATCATAAGTTTGAAACTATGTGTTCTTCCAATTTCCCAAACAAAAGAAGTTGCAACAGATTTTGTTGTCAGTTCACATACAACCTTTGGCAACACAGAGCTGAAGAGATGAGGCCAGTTCCCAACTTACACGAGACGGGTGCTTGTCAAGGCTGTAGCAGGCCACACTGCCAGGAAGGAAATGACCAGGATCTGCAACTGACCCTCAGAATCAAACAAGCACCAGAAGTTTGGCTAAAACTTCAGTCATCGTGGTTAACGTAAGTTATTGACTAGAAATCTAAGTATTCCTGAAATTCATATGCTCATCAATAGCATTCCTCTAACTACTGTCTCATTTTAGCTCGCAATAATTCTCATCTAAATTTATTTCATCTTTCCACCCCTTAGATTTGGGCTTTCGGATCCACTCCTCACTCATTTTGGGGGGGACACCGATACAATCTTGCCTTTCTCCATTTAAAATATTCAGTAGCTTCCAAGTTCCTGCTTGATAAATCCCAAACACCTTAGCATAGCATTAGGAACTGAACATTTGTGTCTTGCCAAAATTCACATGTTGATACCTAACCCACCAATGTGATGGTACTAGGAGGTGGGACCTTTAGAAAGGGATTAGGTTATGAGGGTAGAGCCTTCATCAGTGGGATTAGTGGCCTTACCAAAGAGATCCCTAGAGAGCTTTCTAGCTCCTTTAGCCATGGGAGGACACAGCAGAAAGACAGCCCCCTATGAACCAGAAAGTGGGGTCTCATCAGACACCAAATCTGCCAGCTCTTTGATTTTGACTCGCAGCGCCTACAGAGCTGTGAGAAATAAATTTGTTGTTTAAGCCACCCAGTCTATGGTATTTTTGTTATAGCAGCCTGAACGGGCTAAGACACATAGCATAAGGGAGTTTAAAAATCTTGCCCCGCTTCCCAGTGCAAAACTCTCTGGCTAAGAAATACCTGGATACCCGGCTACCTTCTAACTCTCTCTCCATGACGTGGTTCGGATGACACCTTGTCTCTCTTCATTAATCCTGGCTCTCTACAGAATAAGGGTCTTCCTCTGGGTGCCGATTAACTTATGCAGTATTTCTGCTCCTTTTTAATCACATGCTCTCACAATACTTTCCTTCTCATCTTTTGTGGAAGGCAATCTGACACTTGCAGGCATTTAGGAAATTTCAATGCATTCGAGTCAAATAAGTGTGTTTCCTCAGCGTTATCTGGGTCTCCCCTTTGCACAGCTTTCTGACTCTGCAACCACAGACGGATGCCTCTGAAAGTGTAACATTCCCCTAAGATGGAAATGCTTCATTAAAAACATGTACACCAGCTTTTCACATTCATAATAAATATAGTAAAAGAACTGTTCAGCATCAGGTGGTACTTTTCTTTCTTTTGAAAAATGTCACAAATCTGCATTATCACATTCTTCTCATCTGTAAGTGCTGTCTTCCATGGGTTCACTGAGCAAAACAGTGACCTGAAGAAAGAATCAGCACAGCAGTATTCTGCAAATTTTCACTATTTCTGTGAAATGGGATGATGTCTCTTATTACTACCCTATATTTATATTCAGCACTGTTATTGTCAGATCTCTGAAGCTGAGGAAGCATATCTAGTCTTGAGACACATGAGTAGTAGGATTTCATTATCTAAGAATATTCTGATGTGTTCTCTGTACTGAAAACATACCATGGAGATTATGCCCACGTGGGACATTATGAAATTTGCCTTTGCTTTGCAAAATATCTCAAAGTAACAGCATTCTCTTTTAGATTAAGGATCTGCCAGTGACTTCTTTCCTGTCAAAGAGAATACCTAGTTATGAACTGCAATAAAATGTCAGAACACACACAATAACCTGTGTGCAGCAATTGGCAATTGATAGCTTTGTAAAGAAATATACTATCGAATTTGTGACAATATGATACAGATACAACTGGCAGTGCTGCAGCAGACGATCAAAAAAAGAGTTTTTACATATGCATTTAGTGGAAACACAGTGGACCTGTAGCTTTTCGCTACTTCTATTGCACATATTTGCTAACCATTCTCCACTGTACTTTCCTCAGATATGAACTTTAATGCGATCATAAGTGATACAATTGCTAGATATGCCTGCAATTTTGATTTGGTACAAGAATGAGGAATCCATAAGATATGTTGTTGGTAGGCACTGCAATTTAATCTAAGATTTTTCAGAAATCGATATCCTCAAAACTAATAGCTAAATCTGCTCTGTGCTCTAACTCCTTGCAATGCAAAGTGTGACCTGTAGTTTAGCCACATCTGCAGCACCGGAGAGGTGCTGGTCTAGCTCACAATGTCTGAGTCTGTTTGGATCATGGAGCTACACTTATATGATCCATGAACCCTATTTTTAATCTTCCCTTCTTCAAGTTCTCCAGGTACTTTTGAATCGAAGCCAAAAAAATCACACTTGACAATCCTTTTCAGAAACATCTTCATTGTCCCAAGAGAGAGAATATGAAGTTCCAAATACTGCATGTGAAAAAGTGGAAAAAACCCGCACATTTGGTTCCATGTGTTACAACGGACTGATTTCTGTAAAGTGAAGAACTGTAAGTTACCAACAGCATTACACAGGAATAAGCCGAGGAAACCGAGCTATACGAAGACCTATAATTCTCACCAAACACTGCTCAGTCCCTCTCCGTCCCATTAAGGCGCCCTTGATGCTGCAAGAGCTCCACCCCAGAAAACGGAAAGGCAGCCAGCAGCGAGGTGGAGATTCACGCGCCGCTCGTCCATGCATGTGTCCCTGGGGTCATGGAATTCACTGAAGGCTGCTCAAGCATGGCCAAATCATGAATGGAATTCAGTCTAATCTGAAAGTCCCTGAAGCCCTTATATTCGCAAAGCAATTACAAAAAGCATGCTGGTGACTGCTTTTACTACCTACAAATCAGGGGGAAGGAAGTACTCTTCTTTTGACTTGCCCAGTGGTTATACATTCACGTGAACGGAGGAGGTACAAGAATAAAGGTCTCATGTAAAATAAAATGCAGCTCAACAGTGGCACTTGCCAAATGTTGCAATATTCATCAGGAAATAACAAACTATTTCAAAACATCTTTATATCTTCGGGAAAAGAATATGAAAAAAAGAAAACAATGACAACAGCAATGAGACTTCAACTGGAAGATTCTTTAGCTGCAATAGTGAGTTTTACAATCCCTCCATTATCTGGTCTTGTGCAGAGCCAGAAAAAATACTGTCACCAGGTTAAGAGAATAACAGCTTTTGTTGATTTCAGAGTGAATGTGTGCCAAAATAGTAAATATGCTATTGTCTTTTGTTTTTGTCTTTGTTCAGTGAAGGTGGGACACAAAGTCTAGACAACGGTAGAAGTTGGGGACAACATGCACAGGAATGCCATTCTGGATGGTTTAAGTCTCACTGGGATACAAATTATTTTAACAGCCACTGCTACAATCAGGGCTCTCGGGCCAAATAATTCTGATTCCTGACATCGACTCTGGAAGCTTCTAAAAGGCAAAAGCATACACAGTCGTTCATGCTCATTGCTTAGATTAAGCGACATAAATCAAAATGCTATTCCTAAAACATAAGAAAGATCTCGTCACGATGCCCAGCACAGAGCAATCGCTCTATAACCATTTGCTTCCTTTCTGTCTTATTTCCATTTAACTCAATCGGGCAAAAGTATTTTCCCCAAAAGAGATGCAACAGTTTTCAAAAATACTATTTCAAGGGCAAGGATAAATAAACTTTACAGAGACGTTTCAGATGTAGGCGTTTGCTTCCAGAACTAGTGGTGGTGCTGAGGCACTGGTGACTTATGGGACTTTAGATTCCCCAATAATCTCCATCAATCCCCAGCACCCCATAAAAATAAACTCAAAATTAAAGCAGTCCCCTTGTTATGAAATCTAGCTTCAAGACGAGGCCCCTTTCAGCCAGACTGAAACCCTGAAGTTCTGTCGATATTCAGGTGCTACAGCTATCCAAAATCATTACATAGTCAAACAGCCATTTATTTTTCCTTATATTAGAGGAAGCAAAGCCAAGTAGTTAGGCTAAATCCTGAGAGCTGGGCAGTCCTGGGTTTGAATGCCAGCCCTTTACTCATTATTGAGAGACCTTAGGAAAAATACTCAACCTAAATCGGAAAGTACCCTCAGGTTAATCACTGAGATTAGCCAGTGAAACTGGGGTTGCCGATCTCAGCAGGCTGATGTAGGGGCTAGACAAGATGATGACCATACAACACCTGGCAGGTCTTAGCACCACGTGAGCGCTCAGTGAATAGCTCCCTGCAGCATCCTTCCTCCTTTTTACTGGTTCAAAATCTCTGACATTACATGGTCTCCCTCTATTAAGGCAGAGAAAGAGAAAAACTGGCCGAATAACAAAATCATGGCTATACCAACAGCTAGAATTGTATTGATATTTTGAGGAGTGTTAATATATCTCTGAACAAAAGGATTTTCTATTTTACAAACGATTAGAAAAATTCAGCATCCTGCATGGAGATCACAGAATTCTAGGAGTCTGTGTTCTCTCCCTTTAATCTCAATAGGTTACTAGTTCTGGGCAGAGAGGAAACAAGCATCTCTGCTTCTGTTCAGCTCTCCTTTCTTTATGCTGCACCCTGGCTAAAGAGCAGCCCAGGGAGGACTTGTATTGCCTACCCTGAGTTGTTACCACGACATTGTTGCCAAAATAGCAGGTACTCTGCAGGAGTCAGAAAAGCCTCTTACAGATATTACATGACTTCTGCTCCCGGCACATCCTCTGTTGTCTGTTAAGGGCCTGATGGGGCAGCCAGGGACCACCAGAGTCACACACTAGCTAAGGAGATGGAGAGGGGTTTTGAAAATCTTCGGGCTCTCCCATAAACAGAATCCCAATGGCCTGTGCTTCAGTTCTGAAGATCCTCTCACCATGAGGGAACAAAATGATGCCTTGATGCCACCTGCAGAACTGTGTCATATCTGTTTCACGAAGTTGAGTTCTTTTCCTAAATAATGAGTATTTCAGGGCAGTAAAAAGAATGCTGCCTCGCTCTTTAAAATAGAAACCTGTTACCTGGGAGATAGTAGGAACTAAACCTTCAGATTGAGAGAATATACAAACAGACAATGTCCAGACCATGGATGACAACAGAACTCTGACCCCAACCTCTAGGGCAACCAGTCCAGGGAGCCAAAACCCAATCGTGGCAGCAATCGGCCCAGAAGGGGCAGGACTTGATTAATAACTGATGGTTTCTCTATTCTTTGTCCCTGTACCCAACTCTGGGCCAACCACAGAAAGCCGTATATGTTCCCCAATCACATGAGATGCTCGGCTTCTGACTAGCCTACCTCCAGCTTCTCCACGCCAACAAGCTCGAATCAGAGCACACCTGGAGCCTTCTCTTTTTTTTTTAAGTGAAAAACTTTCCCACTCCCCTGCCTGCCTTTGCGTCTCTGCCACAGGCAAGTGATAGAAGCTCACTCCCTTGCTACAACAAACTGAGTAAATAGCTTCTCTTCTCATTTGAATGGTTTTTGCTTAGTTCCATAAGATTCACCTGTTTGTATCTGTTATATCTAGTATACTAACAAGATCATATTTTAGGATTTGCAATGCTAAGGGCTATGGAAACTGAAGCAACGCAATACCACCCTTGAGGCCTCTGGGCAACCCCCAAATCTGCTGGAATGTGCCTTCAGCAGCCTTTCCTACTCACCAAACCCACCCCCAACCGTGCTTCTCTTTCCAATATGCGGCTCCAATTATCACAAAGAATTATGGACAGTAAGGGAGTGACCAACCATCAGTTTGCCCGGAACCGCCCCATTTTTAGCACTGAAAGTTCTACATCCCAAGAAACCCCTCAGTCCCAGGTAAACTGGGACAGTCGGTCCCCAGGCAAGACTCCTCGCCATGCCGTGCCATTCTAAGACTCAGCCTTTGCAGATGTAACTCGTTTTGCCGGAAATCCTCCCTTGCACCATCGACAAATTACCAACCTGGTGAGCTCCTCGCAACCTGCCGAGCCCGAGCCTAAATTCCCGCTCAACAGCCCATCCCCTAATCACAAGCCTCACCCCCTCCTCTGTGCCACACTGGCCTGCATATACTTTGGTGCACATCACATGGCATAGGGATGAGCCGGTTATGGCGTTCAGACCTTCTGACCCTGGTACACAGTCATCTCGCAGGCAGGAGGTGTACTGTGTTTCCCTCTGTGCCTCCTCACAGCAAGTCCATGTTTGCCTGTTTCCTGAGTAAGTGAATTTGCGGGGGGATTAAATGGCTAAGCTATTATTTCTTTATTTATCGAACATAATTGGAATCACTTAGCGAATTCCTGAATATTAACACATTAATTGTTTATTAATGAATTACATTGATTCTCTACAAAAAAAGTCCAAAAGTTCCGGATTGAACCCAAGGGACAGCTTATAAATATTGATATATATATATATATATATATATATGTGGAAGTCGGGTGCCTCGTAAGAAATATACTTGTTAATCCATTTCAATTACCCCGATTATTGACCTACCTCAATCTGGGTGGTGTTGTCCTGTCCGTCGTCCAGGAGCAGGTCCGTGAAGCCTCTGGGCTCTGGGGAGTCTTGGCCCAGGCTGGCTCGGTTTGAGTCTACCGCCTTGAGAGAATCCAAGTGCCTTTTCCACCGGTGGCTGAATGCGTGGGATTCCACCTCCACCTCCTCTTCTGTTTGTGGGAAGGCCTGAGCAACCCGATAGTGCCAATCTGTTTGAAAAACAAAAAATAATAATAACGATTTACCACCCGTCATGCATCATTTGCATGCTTTCGGATAGAGAAGAAAACTATTCTGCTAGTCATAAGAAGAGGAAACTAACTCATAACAGTGAAATCTGTTCAACTGTAATATTTTTGAGTCGGTATGAATATCTCTGAGTAGAATGCAGTTTTAGGACACACCATGATAAGTTGTGACAACGGTTATTGTGCAGATCCAGCAGAGTCCCTAAAACAGACGTGCAGCCCTAAAGTAATGCACTTTTATTCCCTTCCTTGCCCGCCCTCCACACACGCCCTTCATAAACATCCTCTAGTTGCTCTGAGAAAACAAACTACCATCCAAACAAAGGAATGAAACTAAGTGTTTCCCAGCACGTTTGAAAATACAAATCAGACATTAATAACTTGTGAGTTTATATTATTTCATGGGAGTTATGCTGGGCAGCAGAGAGAAAACAGAGCATTTGAATGGGTTAAATAATACATGGAATGACCTTCGGGCAAACGTGCTAACCTTCCCTGTAGCTCACGAGTCAGACTTGGTTCACTGCCAAACTCATTTAATAAGCCACGTCCTCGGGAGGCATCACGCACGCTCTTGTTCATTTGAGCTCTTCTCACCTTGGAATCTTGTCAGGGTGGTAAAGGATGACAGTGATATAGGCACTTAGAGAAATGGATGAGAAGGCAAGGGGATCAAATCACGGAGGTATTTTAAAGCCATCTGCAGGGGCTGGCCTTGCTGACCCAGCTTATTCTGCTACTACAGGAGGGAAAATTAGATTTCACCATTACTCCTAGTCTTTCATTTCAGTGGGTCAGCAGGGGAAGATGTTCCACAAGTATGGGAAATTCAGTGTCTGACCAAGAACAGTTCTCCTCTAGGCAACTATTACCAAAAAATAGGAACTGACAAGCTTTCTAACTGGCAGGATATGGGTTCAAAAAGGGCTAAGAGAGCAGTGATTTAATTACAGCTGTGAGGTTCCCATCAATACAAGAACCTTCCAAGAAACAAAAATGTATTTAATGAAGCTTAGAATACCGTTAAATCAGTTACTTAGAACTCTAATAACCAAGTTAAGGCTACCACTACCAATCACACGCAAATGGTCTCAAATATCTCCCCCTTGAACTCAGAGAGATGTTAATCTTTCTTCTAGAGGGGCTATTCTTTGATTTCACTGTGAATTTAAATGACCTGCCACTGCCTAAAGCCTTATTGGCTACAGTCTAGAGGGATGCACTACCACAGTGTTGGCAATCTCGACTTTTCCATGGGCTTGTAGAATACTAGAGCTTAAAAGAGTCATGGAGATGGAAATGGCCAAAAATTCCACAGAAAGGAACCCTAGAGCCAGCAAATGTAGCACTGTGCTCAATTCACACAATAGCTAGTTGTAAGGCTAGGAAAAAACTCAGGTACATAGAGGGCTGATCACGGTCCCCTCCCACCTTCCACACAGTAAATGTTCAATATGTATGTCTAATGAGTATTTTACAGAAAATGTTCCGTTTTTGTTTGTTTCTTTGTTATACATTTATTTATTTTTGGCTGCATTGGGTCTTCACTGCGGTGCGCGGGCTTCTCATTGAGATGGCTTCTCTTGTTGCAGAACACGGGCTCTAGGCATGCGGGCTTCAGTAGTTGTGGCACGCGAGCTCATTAGTCGTGGCTCTGGGGTGCAGGCACAGTAGTTGTCGCGCACGGGCTTAGTTGCTCTGCAGCATGCGGGATCTTCCCAGACCAGGGCTCGAACCCGTGTCCCTTGTATTGGCAGGCAGATTCTTAACCACTGCACCACCAGGGAAGGTCCTCAAATTTTTCTTTTTTAAGGTGTTGTCCCCACTGGACCTTGAATAATGCTCGATAAATGTTTGTTGACTGACTGACTGAATGAATAAATTGTAGACGGTCTCTTCGGAGCAAAAATGATAGGACCAGGCACAATTAAGTACGGAAGAAATACCGTACAAGGATTCAGGAGACCTGGGGTAGAATTCTTTCTGTTAGGTTTGCTGAATAGGGGATATTGCATAATTTACAAAACTCTCTGTGCTTTAGTTACCCTATATTTCAAATGGAAATGAAAATATCTTACCTGAAAAAGCAGACAGCTTTTCCTGAGTGTGTGCCAGGCTCTAAGACTTATGATTCTAGGCAAAGCTACATAAAGCAATTTTATTTGCTTTATTTACATATCCTGCCTCATTACCAAAAATATATGAGGCGGCTGACAACAAAAATACACAATAAAGTTTTATAACAACCAGGTAAGGCCTCACAGTACGACACTCAGATTAAACTTTAGAGCTGTGCATTCACCTTGCACTAGGGGTGGTGGCTATCTGAAAACAAACAATCATGTAGGAACAACTGAAAATCTATGGGATCCTTACTAGAATGTCAGTGCAGATAAGAAAGGTAGCAAATATCATGAAGTCAATGGATTAAACAGTCCTAGATATAAAAATATTTTTTTAAAAAAATCACAGAAAGGGAAAGTCTCCAGCCAGAGGTTTCTCAGTTCTTTATAATGTAAATCAGAAAAAAAAACAAACAAACCGAAATCTCCAAAGAAGTAGTCTTGATTAAAATCTTCAAAACAGAATTTCAACGCAACCGTTGGTTTCTTTAAAATAGATGTTATCATTGGATATTAATTGCCTGATATTAATTTTACCACTATCCTTTTAGATTTTTATAACACAGGACAAAACATAGTACTTTTCATGACGCCTGCTAGGCCAGTAACATAACACTAGCCCCTGTGGTCCTGGCACAGAGCACAGAGTAGACGAAGTAACTAACACTGGAGGAGCTGTCTGCAGAGGAAGTCTAGTTCTCATCTTTGACTGCCCTTCCTCGTTTTCTCCCTTCTCTGCCTTCTTACCCTAAGAAGGAGCTTCAAAAGTTAGGGAGGATAAAGTCCACATTCCCCACTGCTAAATTAATTAAACAAGGAGGCCATCAGATTGAGGTGGCTTTAATACCTTAGCAGCCTACGTAAGCAAACCCAAACCTGAGTCTGCAGCTGCCTCAAGGTTAAGAAATCAAAACCTAAGGACACCCAGTCACAAACTAGACTTTTCGGAATCAGGCAAACACTTAAGCTACAGCCAATCAAATAATTGCCTTGTTTTCTTCTGCCTTTTCTCCATAAAATCTCTCCCCTCGTTGGGGTCCTTGGAGTGCTCCTAACCACTTCTGATTTGTGCTGTCCCACTGACATTGATTTTCAGTCAGGTAAACTCTGAAAATGTTGAATATGCCTCAGTTTCTCTTTTAACACCACTTAAGTTGAAATTTGGGAAGTCTGATTAGTGTGTCAAACTCTTGTTTTTGTGATGAACATTCCAACTCATTTTTAGCTAGATTATTGGGGAAGGTGAATTTAACAGACAGGTAGGCCTCCCGTATAAAACAAGCATAAATGCTTCCTCTAGCATTTACAAGGGTAAGTCGCCAGACAGCTGTGGGTTTTGGTGTTTGTTTTTCACTTTTTAGCAGTGTTTTATGATTTTTTTTTTTTTTTTTGCTTGCTCTACTGTTGTATTAATTGCTATTACAGCCATTGATGAGTTTGCCTCCATGATGCACATGCTTGCTCCTTCTAGAATTTACTACAGGAAACTTTGTAAACTGATTACTCAATCACTTGCTGGCTCTGACTGTAAAGAGTAAACAAAAGCTAAGGAAGGAACTGAGGGTTTTCCAATGTGAAAATTTGTGAGCTTTAGTGCCTAGCCTCTGTGAATTTTCTTTGGGTTGCTATTTTATACCTAATTCTTTTTCTCTGGTTAGGTTATGAATAAGCAAGACTACCCAATCATGCATGGAGGGAACATTCCTATTTCCTCATAATTCAGTAGTCCATGGTTCATCAAGACTAAAGTATGAAATTGGCTTAGATTTTTAACCCATTTCAGAATGATTTTTAGAGAAGATAAAACAAGTCAAAATGGATGTTTCCAGAAATAAAGACTGAGAAAAACTGGCCAAACCACAGCCTTGTTATCTACATTGTAAATTACTCCCATGCACTTCGTGGGCTTTCTAACTCATATAAATATTTCAAATTATCCTTTAGATCACCACCAAAGCAAATCATTCAGAAGAAAGATGAAGGGATATATGTGATATAATTGTTCCCTTCCCAGCTGTAGTGAAAACAAAAGCAATAGGAGGGATCTCTGAATAGTCTGGTTGAACAGATTGTCTGCTTTCTGTTCACTGTATGTTAATTAAACCACTGATGGAAAACCTTCAAAGATAATTTTCGCCAACATATTTTGCTATAGTTGTTAATGACATAGCTCATGGGAACATTAAATATATCTAAGGACTTCCATTTGGATATAAGGAGAGAAAGAAAAAAGACATATTTTTGTATATTCAATATATAAATTGACCTTAACACATTCTTGAGGTATTTTATTTGATAAAAATAGCAGATAAAGTATTATTGAAGAAGGTATTTCATTACATTTCAAATAGACCATCATTATGAAACCCAATAATGTCTAGTTAATCTGAGAGGAAAATAAGAAACTCATGTACATCTTCATATTATTCTTTGCAAACCTTGCACGTCTCTTTTGTGCTATCATCTACTATAAAATAAAATCATTTAAAATTAAAAGAAAAAGGGAAGAAAGCTGTTCTGGGTTGGATGTGTTTATATTTGTGTCTTATCCTAATGATTTTATTTAAATACCTTACATTTAGCTAATAGTTGAATGCATTTTTAACTGTATTTCTTGAGTCTTGCATACCAAACGTACATACAGTATATGTCGCGTGACCAAGGAGTAACCACATAAATTGACGTGCATCTTGTGTAACGAGGACCCATCATGACTGCACCTTTTGACACGCACTTTGGTCCGCACTTCACATATGCACCAAATCATTCTTGTGGATCCTCTGCAAAAACGTTAAGATTTTTTACTGCAAACAGATTTACTGGCTAGATTCAGCTGACAATAGATAAAATTATTCGGCTAAGGTAGACTGCCATATGGCTTCACATCTCAGTTTATTACAGAAATGAAGAGGAAATTCCATACAAATGGTGATATTCTTGGTTCTGTCCACCAATGAACTGTCTATGTAGTGGACTTGGAGGTTTTGACTGATAGCATTACGGAGTAAGATAGCTACAGAAGAGAAAGCAGACAGAATGTTTTGTTGAGAGACATTAAAGGGTTTGAGTGGGACCTGGACATCATTTTCTTGTTAAGCTTCCCACATGATTCTTGGTGTGCCCCTGGTTGAGGACCACTGCCCTGTGCTCCAGTCCTACCACAGGTCATGTCTTCATCATCTCTTGCCTCCTACCTGGTGTTACTTTCTTCAAACTCTACCTTCTCCAACCTTTCCTCCATCTGCTATCAGAGATACCTTTCAGATTTATTTACTTCTCTCTTCTGATTAAAACCTCTAAGGTTCCTTACCACCCAACAAAACGATAAAAGCCCTCATGCTCTTGTTCTAACCACTCTTCCCTGTCTCTGCCTCCCCCATCATGCTCTATGCTCCCACCACACAGGATTTCTCAATCATTTCTTTACCTGCAGTGAATACTTTGCAAGGCGGAAAGCCCTTCCTCACTCCAGGGCTTTGGGAAATCTCACAACTCCTTCAAGATCCAGTTCAAATGTTGTCTTGGTAATTGAAACTCCCTTGACTCCTCCAGGCAGGACTAATTGAGTTCTCTTCTGTAATCCAATAACTCTTTTCACCTGACTCTTGAAACACTCTTCCAACTATCCCCTCTTCAGTGTGAGATTGTGCAGGAAAGAGTTAACACAGCAGGCCCGAGACTGCTATCCTTAGAAAATCTTGTTTGCAAGGTTGGCCCTTGGCTGGTGCCTGGGAACTAAGATTTCGGGAGGGTTCCCACCATCTCTTAACAGATAAGAGTGGCTCACTGTGGGGCTTCCCTGGTGGCGCAAGTGGTTGAGAGTCCGCCTGCCGATGCAGGGGACACGGGTTCGTGCCCCGGTCCGGGGGGATCCCACGTGCCGCCGAGCGGCTGGGCCCGTGAGCCATGGCCGCTGCGCCTGCGCGTCCGGAGCCTGTGCTCCGCAACGGGAGAGGCCACAGCAGGGAGAGGCCCGCGTACAGCCAAAAAAACCCCCCCAAAAAAACAACCACAAAGAGTGGCTCACTGTGGCTATACTGCCTGGGCTAACAATACTGTTTATGCTGAGAAACTGCCTTCCTTTTGGGAGTCTGGAATTTTGGTACATGGTAGATAGAAGGTGGTTATGTGAACAGTTCCCAATAAAAACCTGGGGCACTGAGTTTCTAATGAACTTCCCTGGTCGACAGCATTTCACATGTGTTGTCACAACTGGTTGCTGGTGGAGGTAAATGCTTCCTCTGCGCTCCCACTGGAGCGCAGAAAACTCTTGGAAACCTGCCCTGCTTTCCCCGGACATTAAAAATGCCCCAAGTGCCTTTTCCTTTTATGAATTTTGCTTTGTATCCTTTTGCTGTAACAAATCACAGCTGAGTCTTATGATTCCTCCTATCACATGACCAAACCTGAGGGTGGCCTTGGAGACTCCTGACACAGAGATGTTTCAGAACAGGACTTCTATCTTATTGATATTTTTTGTCCCATCAGTGAAAACATGGATGTTGACATATAATAAATATCCAAAGTTTTCTGAAAAGCAAATGAATGAATGAGTAAAAAAATGGCCAGGTCGCTGCTCATCTGAGACAGCATCTTAAAGGATTATGTATGCGACCTGTTGTCCAACTTCTTAAGATTTTAACCATGTTTCTTGCTCAGTCAGATAAGAGGATGGAAGAAGGCAAAAACTATGGGAAAACAAGTCTATAACAGCTTCTCCTTATCGGATATGAGTTTGACTCAATAAGAGCTCACTGGCCAGCTGGGTGATGTCCAGCAACACTCGTGGTTGCAGTTCTTTCCGGTTCATGAACTCAGTCAGAAACAGAACACATGTCTTTGAAGAATGTAGGCATGGCCAGTGAGATTGAAAAGGTACGGAGTAGCTGAAACAAGGACAGTTTAAGTGAAAAGTGGAAAACAAGCGGAGGACTACTCTAGAAGTCTGAAGCATAAGAGTCCAGTCTCTGAGGCACAGAGCTGGAGAACCATAAAGGCATAAGGCCGAGATGTAAGTGCCCTAAATACCCCTACTCTCTGCCCTTCCCCTTCTCTGACTTCTGAGTCATTGCAGGGTGCTTGGTCACCGTACAGTGTTTTTCTGGTGAAGAACATTAGCCAGTTCAAGAAAAAATACACAGGAAATGAAAGGGAATGGGGAAATGTAACCAAACACTCAATCCAAAATATGCACAAAACCAGTTACACGTTAAAAATGTAATAGTTTTCTATTCTCACTATTAAATAAAATAATAAGCAGACATTTTAATTTTATATAGAAAATGGTGAATTATCCTATGGAAAACATGATTAGCCTTATGAGCAAATGTTAATATTTAAGACAATTTTAAGGTATTGTTGCATATTTACTAAAATATTAAAAATAAAGAGAAAGAATAAAACTGCGTTAACAGTTATAAAGCAGAAGTGTTCTATGCATTGCTTCTAATAATGGGTTAATAAGAGTAATATTACTAATAATAACTAACCTTCATTTAGGGTTGGTAGAATGTCAGGCACTGTTCTAAACATTTGCAAACATTAATGTATTTGGCATGTATCAATACTATTATTAACCCCATTTTACATACGAGGAAATTGATGTATATAAGATGGTAAGTGATACACTAGGAAGGTAACCAGAGCTCGATCCATAGGCTTGGTTTGGACTATCATCTAATCTACCTATGATTAATCTTTCAGGGATCAAATTAGCAATGTGTCAGAAAGCGTAATGATATGACACAAAGAAACAATCTAAAAGAAAAATAAATAAGACAGAATGCGCTATTTAAAACGGCAAAAATATGTAAGTAATCCAGCATGTGAAAACAAATAAGGAATAAAATATCCCATCAAGTTGACTGCCAATGCGAGGAAATGAAACAAAGCCAATGTAAAAACATAGCAGAAAATAATAGCACATTAATATTGATTATATTTTTTAATTATATCTTGAAATGTTGGGAAGTACTTTAAAATAAATAATTAATCTCGTTAATTGGGCATTTTCTATTAACTGCCTAGTAGAAATTTAAAAGAAAAACTGAATTCCTTCAAGTAGACTCAAGCATTTGTTTTACCATGATGCCAATCTCCTGTTTTATAATTAAAGATGATTGTCAGAGAACTCAGGCCATCCACTGATTTTTCAGATAAATCTGTCAGATTTGGAGAATAAACTTATCTCCATGTAAGCCATAGTCTACAAATAATCTACAAACAGTGAACGTAGCATTTAATTAAGTCTGAGAGTCTATCTTTTAATAAGGTCCTTAGGATTTTCTGCAGAAAACATAGCATCATGAAGCCAGAAAGCACCTGGAATTTTTAGGTATGTGACCTCCTGCTGTGTGTGAAATAAGAGGGGGCAGCTTTATAGCTTTTATAGTCCCTCCCAACTTATAAAAGTCTCCCATCTACTTGCTAGCTAAATATCTTGTTAACATTTTAGGCTATTTGGGATCATGTATTAAGTAGTCTACATTTGTTTTCAGATTTACTATTTAATTTGTGAAAATCCATGTATCATGAACTTTAGAGTCTCCATAGCACAATAAAAAAGTGAAACTATTTGGTAAAATACCTTAACATTTGTCTTTATCGTTAGCCATCCTCAACTACCCTTGTTTCCTGTGTTCAGAATGGCTGCTTTTAAAATAAGGGCTCTGTGCATGAAAAGCTAAGTCCAGTGCACGAAAAGTGTGACTCTGCCAGCCAAGGGAAATGGAAAATTCTGTAAACAAGGACCAGTCATGGCCAACAGCCTCTAAGGAAAATTTAGTCTTCTGAGCCAGAACAGGCCAGATGGAAACAATGGTTATAACGGTGCGCCCTGTCAAAGATGATGTCCAAATGCCTAGGGCCCAAATCACTGAGTGCCTTCTATTAGATTATGGCTGCCAGATGTCTGATAGACTCAATCTCACTGTATATTGTCATCAGACCATATTCAGTTTGTGGGGTCAGATCCATAATGGCCCAATGTTGAGCCCAGGGTGACTTAGCCAATGACCACAGATGACAGACAACACGTATTTCTATCAGATTATGTTGTGTAACTTTTATCTGATTTAAATCATATCAATCACACCATTAGCAAAACAGCCCCAAATTTCTATAGGTTAAATGCCCTCCAGAGATTTGTGTGGAATTGGATAAGCAGCAAGTAACACCTGTAATTTCCTCATCGCAAAATTATCTCTACCGTTTAATTTTTTAGAAGGTTATGGTCCTAAGGCTATAGCTGCGTAGCCTCAGGCAATTCAGTCAACTAGTCTGGGCCTGTTTCTTTATGAGAAGATGACTTTAGTTAGTAGAAGACGCGTCACATTCTTAGAATCAAAACCAGAAGTATTTTTCTGCAATGTGATTCTGAAGTACAATCTAAACAAATTATCAGATTAACTGCATCCACACTCCCTACTTCCCCCCCAAAATAATAAGCAATGCCTTTCACATAATCCAACAACTAAGGGATAAACACCTGGTTTGACAAGGTCTCTAGATCTGGGCTCAGCCCTATGGCCCGATCTGTTCCCATTATGACTAAACAGATAATATTAGCTGTTACCTGTTGAATATCATTCCGGGTTAAAGGTGAAAAATACAACCACAAACTCTGTATTTTGGGGCTTCCTGCTGTTGCCAAGGTTGATAATGCAGGGTTAACAGAATATAGGCTTAAGATGCTCAACTTTGGGCACCACACAAACACAAAGGAAAGCCATTAAAGAATGTTAAGCAGAAAATTAAAACAATCCTATTTCCGTTTTATATAAATTTAAAAGGCCAGCAGGAAAAATGTCAATAGCAAATAATACTATGTATATCTATTCAATTGTTTGATCTATAAAATGGCAATTGTATATAGTTTATCTTAATATATGCAAGTATATATCCTACCTAATAAATTTTTTAAAAGATTAGTCCTCAAATTTAAAAAATGAGCAAATGCCATAAATAGATAATTCATAGCAAAGAATAGAAATACTAATAAATATATTAAAATATTTAACATTTTAAGAAGTCAGAGAAATACAAATTACAATTCTTTCATATACTACATTCACAAAGATTTATTGTAAAATTGTACTTGTCGATATTTGATAGAGTAATTTCTTGAAGCTATTATTAGAGAGTATTGTACTCTCTAATATTGGTAGGGAGATTCCAATTTTAATCAAAATTTCATATGTGCATAGTTTCAATCAGTAGTAAAAGTCTTCTAGGATTTGATACTGTGGAAATATTCTTAGATGTGTAAAAAGATTTATGAATAAGTATAAAAAACTGTATATAGTATTATTTGAATTGGGTAAAAGGAAAAACATACATATACACAAAATTTAAGAAGAGAAAGAAATACATTATAGTATTACTACTGGTTTTCTCTGTGTTATGCAAGTTGGAAGCAACCAGTTTTTGTCGGTTTGTTCTTTTGACATATCTTTATTTTACACATTTTCTACAATGTATTACTTCTATAGCAAAGGAAAAAAGCCCCAAGTCTCTACTGTTTGAAAGTCAAGTTCAAATAGTCTGACTTGGTGAAGGCTTTCATCATCACCAATAGATAATTTTCCTAGGCAGAGTTATTTTAATGTGAACTCATAAAACTTTAATCAAACCCATTGCTGTGTTCTTCTCATTATAGTGTTATTATTGATTAAATGCCATTCCTTCACAAACTACCATGAACTTAGCCAGGGGAGGTGTCATGTCTTTATTCATCTTTGTGCTCCTTTTTGTTATTATAATAAATGTTCACTAAAACTGCCCAGGCTGTACAGTCCGTTTCCTTGAGCTACGTCATGATATAGTTGGGGTGGTGACATAGAGTTTTCCATCATGGCTGCTCTTGCTTAGGACAATCATTTTTCGGCTTAAAATTCTTAGCCTTATATACTCAGATATGTTGGGTTATTTCTTGAGAAAACTAGGAGCAGCCCTACCAATTTCTGTGCAATTTCCTATATTTTTTATCACCTTTTTCATCAAGTAAAAGATCTGTGTTACAACATTCTAACTTCAAAGTCCTTTAAAGTGTTCACAGAGACGAATACAGCAAAACAAAGTGATTTTCCCCCAACTTATTGTACTTCTTACATTTGATTCACACATTTAATGCAATATGTCTTCACACGATCTTAGAACCACAAAGCAATGGGCAAAACCACTCAGCTGTGATATCTCCAAATAACTTTACAAAAAAAAAGCTCTATGAAATAAATCACAGGAAGGATGTATGTTTCTGAATATCAAAAGTATTGTGAAGCAAGGATTCATAAATAATATATTAGTCACAGCACAAAGCTTATAATTCTTTAAACAAAACTGACAGGTTGTTATTTACATTTAAATAAGAAATACTTCAAATACAAAGATGTGCTCACTTCATTAAGAAGCTCTTGAGTATTTACTAGCTGACAACTTGCATGATTCATTTACTTGCCCAATTCCCCTTAAGACTAACTCAAGAGAGTATTAGGGGTGAAATATCTTGACACAGAAAAACATATTTCTCTACATAAAATCATTTGATTTTGAGTTTTAAAAAAAGAAACAAACCATGTTCCAAATAGCTTCTTTCATAAGAATGGGAAACTTCAAGTCAAAACTTAGGAAAACGATGGGAAATAGAAAGTGGAATATCAGTGTAAATTTCGTTAAGAAATTTTGCTGTTTTTACAAACTGTATTGTACTTTTAATACTATATTTTACTCCACTAAATTTAAATTTTTTTTCCGCTTTTTTGGAAAAGAGAAATACTTAAATTTGCATATCCAGCACCATTCAAATAGCATTTTTAAAATAAAAGTTCCCAAGAATTTCTAAAATGTTATGAATATCTGAATTCTGTAGTTAATTTCTTAAATAACATTCCCTAATTAAACTGCCTGATTGCATACATTTATGCTGATGACACAATTTAACTAACATTGTAAATAAACCACAATCAACAAAGTTACATTAAAAAAGAAATTAAGACAGTAAAAACTGTACTAAAGTTAGATTTTAATTTCTGTGATGTATTCCTGAAATATACAAAATAACAGGTAAGGATTAAGTCACCAAAGTGAGATGGAAATCCAAAGTATCCTTTCAACCATGTATAGATTAGTAGAACTCTGAAACTTTTAGAATCCAATTGCTTCATTCTTCATTTATCCTTGAATTACCTCTTTATAAATTTTTTTTGTCAAAAAAACCAAATTCCAGATAAATTGAAAAAGTCTCTGCTTTAAGTACTTATTACAATATACAGTTATCAAAAACCTCCCTTCTATGAGTGTGCCTACATGGCCCAGAAAAATATCTGAATTTCATAAAATAATTAAAAATCCAGGACTTTCATTATTGGGCAACTGCAGCTTGCCAGGTTATTGCCAAAACTTATATTTTACATATTTACTAATGCTCTGGACAGTACTAAGACAGGAATTATTTCCATTATTTTACAAATAAGCAATATCTGAGGAACATGGATTTAAGATGCTCCAGTTCAAAAAGCCTATAGATGATGGACTTTACACGTTTCCTTACAGTAAGCATCTCTCCATTTTATCAAAAATATCATTATCAATATAAAAGAGGGAATAACCTAAAGGGCTTTAAACATATTCAATTTAAGTACAGTTGACCCTTGAACAAGGTGGGGGTGGAAAATCTGAGTACGAATTGGAGCTCTCCTTATCCACGGTTCCTCTGCAGCCAAGCTTCCCCCTCTGCGGACCCAACCAGCCTCAGATAGAGCGGTGCGATAGTATTTACTATCGAAAACAATCCACATGTAAGCGGACCCACGCAATTCAAACTCACGTTTTTCAAAGGTCAGTTGTATTATCTTTCTTCTAATACGAAAACTTTGAAAATTAAATCGTTAAAAAGAAAATAGGGGAAAAATGTAAATATCCATTATTCTGTCCCAGGTGCAGGCGGCACAGTTATCACCTTAGTGAATATCCTTTCTAGATATTTCTTTGAATGTCCGCACATGTCTGCATACAAAAAATTAGATGTGTGTGTGTGTGTGTGTGTGTCTGTATGTGTATAATTCCTTTATTTCAGCACTACACAATAAATATCTTTCCATGTGGTTGACTATATACTGCGTTTAATAAACAAATAGTATATATCATAAACTAATTAATCATCAATTGTTGAACGTTTAAGTTGATTCTAGAGGCTAATTTTTTGTGAGCAGCCTCAATTCTTTTTCAGGAACAACTTATGAGAGAGGAATCTGTACTCTGTTGCACTCAAACTGCATCAGTCTACAAAATAACCGGCAGGACATGAAGATGGGTATCCCATATTTTCATCAACACTTAATGGTGTCTTTCAAAAAATTTTTTTTACTTATTTGTTCAATGAAAAATGGACTCTCACTAGTTTAATTTACATTTTTGATTGCTAGTGAGTCAACATTTTTTTATGCTAGTCCCATTTCTTGTTTCTTATTTTGATTATCCTATTCAAATCTCTTTTGTGGGATAGGTAACTCATTTTTTAAATTTAAAGGATTGTTTGGCTTAACAAAAACTCTATTTATAAACAATTTTCAGAAAATCATTTATTATATAAATCTGCTGAAAACAATTTATTGAGTCAACACGTATTTCCCTAATATATGAGAGTATTATGTTGTTTAGTTGCCTTTGCACAGTTATAACGTAAGGAAAGATGCAAGGATTATGTTTGCAGATAAAACTCAACAAACATCGTTCTCTACTTCTTTATATTCAGCATATACTACTACTGGGGAACATATTTCCTAAAAGTGGGGAGAATGCTTCTGCCCCGTCAGAAGCCCCCTGTTCAAATATTTTATTGATTATCTCTCCAGCTGCTATGAAAGAACAGCTACCTCTGTCTGACTGTGACACTTTTGGAGAAACTGTCTTACATACAAAAAGAAGTACAGTTGACTTTTGAACAACACAGGTTTGAGCTGCATGGGTCTACTTATACATGCTAAATTCTTACAACAGTACTACAGGATCCAATGTGGTTGGCTGAATCTACAGAAACAGAACTGCACATACCAAGGGGCTTCTGCAAAGTTACATGGGGATTGACTGGAGGGGGGCTAGGGGGGTGGGGGGATGCCCCTAACCCCTTGAGTTATTCAAGAGTCAACTGTTTAACAGGCAAAGTCCTTATTGAAGTGCAAGTCAAATATTTTCTTCGATCCATATCATCACCTATATTAGCCTATGGGATAGAATAATAGCATACTACCTTTTGCATGGTAAGTTTAAAAACATACTTTATGAACATTCACTTTTTTTAAAATCCAAATTCCATTAAGCATCTCCTAGGCATTTATTTGTTGTTTAATCATTCATACTCAGAGTAAACCACAGTAAAGTAGTTTTATATTGCCAATATGGCATTAATGTAAATATGGCATTAACACGGCATTAATAAGCTAAAACTAATTTGAACATTTGCCAATACAAACATTTTAGAACTTATCTAAGGGGCTAAAATGTTGGCTCAGAAAATAACAACATTGAAAACAATACAACATTTGACTTTAGCACTGAACAGCAAGAATATTAACATATTTAATCCTTACCAAATTATACAATTTGGAGATGATGTCATATACTACATATTTCCTTTTTTATATCTCTGTGGTATGGGTTAAAGTATTCTAGTCCTAAAATTCACTATGAGGTAAATAGTCATTTTTGATAGTTCAGACGTAACTCTTAAATATTACCTTCAGTCAATTCTTATGTATTGTAGGTAACAGTAGTATGAAGATCATTTCATTTTGAGGAGAAGGTTTAGATATGATTTCTATAATTTTTAAATGGTTAAGAAAAATATGTCTAGATGATAGCACAAATGATAAAGCAAACTAGACACAATGTTAAAATTTTGAATCTGGTTAAACACATGTATTATTCTTGCATTTTTTTCTTAAATTCTAATTTATTTCCAAATAAAAAAGCAACCCCCTACTCAAACAGATACTTTTACATCAATGTTCATAGCAGTATTACTCATACTACCCAAAAGGCAGAAACAATGCAAGTGTCTATCAACAGATAAGAGGATATACAAAATGTGGGATGGGTGTGTATATATATGTATATACACACATATATATAAAATAAAATATTATTCAGCCATAAAAAGAATGTAAATCTGATTATAATACAACTTGGATGAAGCTTGAAGAGGGTGCTAACTGAGATAAGCCAGACACAAAAGGACAAATATTGTATAATTCCACTTATCTGAAGTACCTAGAGTAGTCAAAAACATTAGAGACAGAAAGTAGAGTCGAGGTTACCAGATACTGGAAAGACAGAATAATGAGAAATTATTGTTTAATAAGTACAGTTTGGGATGAAGAAAATGTTCTGGTGATTGATGGTGGTGATGACTGCAAAACGTGGTGAATGTAGTTAATACCACTGAATTGCATAATTAAAAAATTGTTAAAATGGTAAATTTTATGTTATGTATATTGTAACACATAAAAAATGATCCCCCAAAATAGGTCCATTGCTTAGATTTGTTTCTTTCTCTGTATTCCTATTATTTACATATTATTATATTTGTACTTCAAGAGACTATATTTTATATGTCTTTATACTTTAACTCCATAGAATAGGGTCTGGTACATATAAACAATTATTTAATATTTGATGAATGAATGAACAGAATTCATGAAAAAATAGTAGGAAGTCATTGGTTATAACCCAGGGAGGGTCCAAATTCTTATATATTATTGAATGTCCTCATCTTTTCTGGAAGCTATGCATATCAGGTATTTTCCAGTTCTGTATTTCCCTAGGTATCAGACGTTCAACGCCTTTCAAAACCAATGAATCTTCAAAATCCCAACAAATGAAGAGTAGTCTAATACGACAGATAACCCCCAAAGCAGGTATATACATGGTGAATCTGGCTCCAAATCAAGGACAAAACACTAAACTTATTCATCATTTTAAAAGGCCACAAGGAAACACAACATTGTAAATCACCTATACTCCAATAAATTTAAAAAAAAAAAAAAAAAGGCCACAAGGAGAAAAAGTGTAATTATTTGGTGAAAAGAGTCTAAATTTTAAACAAGATAGAGTAGGAGAAAAGTAATAGGATATAAAATGGAAGTTATAATGCTGAACTCTTCTATTTTGTTAACAAAAAATAAAAATAAAAAACAAATAGGGGCTTCCCTGGTGGCGCAGTGGTTGAGAGCCCGCCTGCCGATGCAGGGGACACAGGTTCGTGCCCCGGTCTGGGAAGATCCCACATGCCGCAGAGCGGCTGGGCCCGTGAGCCGTGGCCGCTGAGCCTGCGCGTCCGGAGCCTGTGCTCCGCAATGGGAGAGGCCACAGCAGTGAGAGGCTCGCGTACCGCAAAAAAAACAAAAAAAAAACCAAATAGCGTCCAAACCTAGAAAGTTAACCTAGAGTAAAGAAAGAGGGCAGGGGTACACTAATATTTAAATTTCAATCAATTTAAATCCCAATATTTATTCATGACACCTGGACACCAAAAGGAAGAAACTAAGGTACTAATGGGTGTAAACTAAAATATTAAGTGGGTATAAAAACATGTTATGGGGGAGGTGGGATACACATTACACTGAAGAGCCAAACAAGACTTTCAAGAATCTAGAAAAAAGAAAGCAAAGAGGTTTTATTTTTTTTTTAACATCTTTATTGGAGTATAATTGCTTTACAATGGTGTGTTACTTTCTGCTTTATAACAAAGTGAATCAGTTATACATATACATACATCCCCATATCTCCTCCCTCTTGTGTCTCCCTCCCTCCCACCCTCCCTATCCCACTCCTCTAGGAGGTCACAAAGCACGGAGCTGATCTCCCGGTGCTATGCGGTTGCTTCCCACTAGCTATCGGTTTTACATTTGGTAGTGTATATATGTCCATGCCACTCTCTCACTTTGTCCCAGCTTACCCTTCCCCCTCCCCGTGTCCTCAAGTCCGTTCTGTAGGTCTGCATCTTTATTCCTGTCCTGCCCCTAGGTTCTTCATGACCTTTTTTTTTTTTTTTTAGATTCTATATATATGTTAGCATACAAACCCCCCCCAAAGTTAGCAGAAGGAAAGAAATCATAAAGATCAGATCAGAAATAAATGAAAAAGAAATGAAGGAAACAATAGCAAAGATCAATAAAACTAAAAGCTGGTTCTTTGAGAAGATAAACAAAATTGATAAACCATTAGCCAGACTCATCAAGAAAAAAAGGGAGAAGACTCAAATCAGTAGAATTAGAAATGAAAAAGGAGATGTAACAACTGACTCTGCAGAAATACAAAGGATCATGAGAGATTACTTCAAGCAACTCTATGCCCATAAAATGGACAACCTGGAAGAAATGGACAAATTCTTAGAAAAGCACAACCTTCCGAGGCTGAACCAGGAAGAAATAGAAAATATAAACAGACCAATCACGAGCACTGAAATTGAGACTGTGATTAAAAATCTCCCAACTAACAAAAGCCCAGGACCAGATGGCTTCACAGGTGAGTTCTATCAAACATTTAGAGAAGAGCTAACACCCATCCTTCTCAAACTCTTCCAAAATATAGCAGAGGGAGGAACACTCCCAAACTCGTTCTATGAGGCCACCATCACCCTGATACCAAAACCTGACAAAGACGTCACAAAGAAAGAAAACTACAGGTCAATATCACTGATGAACATAGATGCAAAAATCCTCAACAAAATACTAGCAAACAATCCAACAGCACATTAAAAGAGGTTTTAATTATAGGTATTCAGAAGAATGGTGGTAAAGATGCGTAAAAATAATTTCACGAGTGGTTAGGGTGGAGAGAATTCCTTTGGAATTAAGCAGCTGGTCTGACATGTGGTTATTCTATGAACGTGTGACCTGCTGTGGTTTGCCCTGTCTCTGGATCTGAGTCCTCTTTCTATCCTCTCCAGACAAATGGAATGAACCTTAGTTGTCCTTTTATGCCATATTGAAACCTGGGTAATGGTTCTACTCCATTTATAGTTTAATTAATTAAACTTAAGAATGGCAGTATTTGAAAAAAGAACACTGGGAAAGAGAGGCATCAATAAATTAAATGTATATATGCCTATTTTCACCCCTAACCAATTCACACCTCAAAACTTGGTGATAACTGGCCGTGAGCACTTCCAGTGATCATAAGCGGAAATCGATTTGCACTGAACTCCAGTCCCACTCAGACATAAGCCTCCTGCATCTCTTGTAGAATAAATTAACACAAATTAACATGTTTTTATTCTACACAGATAATTTTCTTTCACATTTCCCCAGAGGAAAATGCAAAATGCTCTGGGGCAAACTTTCAAGTGTATTGCTTATAAAGAATGGCATGTGAAAAAAGAGAAGAAAACACAGCAGCTTGTTCTCACTTTAACTTTATGTAGTGTCTCACATCTCACAACACACTGCTCTAGTGAAGTGTTTTAACCTGCCTTTTGTTATGAATTACTTGGCTGGGTAACAGACAAGCAGTCTGGGATCATTTCTTTTAAAGCCGTCAATATCCTTCAATGCTACTTAGAATGCCAAGAGAATGCTTTCTTCCTTTCTTCCTTATCCATCAAATACTTCAAGAAGTTTAATTAAAATTAAGTCAAAAATATTCTGTGTGTTTGTATAAACCTTAAATTTGTTAACCTGTTATTGGATTTGCAAAAACACCTGGTTAGAAAACGGATTCAATTTTCTATTTATATGTAAATGTCTGTTTCTAAGCTTAGATTCAGGTCTGCTCTGAGAATGCTAATCCTAACTCGACCGTATTTAAACTCGTTGTGGGTACGATTAGAAAGACCTCATGTCAGCCCACAATACATTCACCAATATCAGACAGTTGAAACATTTCAAAACCCTCTGCAAAATGTTTATCTCGGTTCCTGTTTAAGAAAAGAAATGCTTTCTTCTCAACTCATTGTAGATTCATTCATTCGCATGAATCAGATCATGTTACTTGCCAGCTTCAAACTTTCCAAAGGCTTCCCAGCAGTATGCAGAAGAAGCAGCCAGAACCGTGGCACAGGCAGGAAGGGGTCTTCTACCGGAGAACTTGAAGGAGGACCACTGTGTCTGGAGTAGAAGGAGACTGGGCTGGGGAGGAGAGGAGGGACCAGGTCCCCCAGGGCCCTTGCAGAGCATCAGGAAGTTGGGTTTCACTCTGAGACAGTAGGAAAGTCAGTGGAAGGGTTTAACCAGGAAAGGGTGTGATCTGACACATGCTTTCAAAAGATCACCTCCATTATTCTTTTCAGAGTGGTTTGTAGGAGTGTAGGAAGTTTTCATCACTTTAGGCTCTACTGATAACAGTAAAAAAGAAAATGCTTCTATTCCAAAGACGTTCAGCTGTCATATAGACAGACTAACATGTTCACTCAATAAGGGGTTGACCAATTCCCATGAGTTGTTGGTTAGCATAAAGAGGGGAACGTGGAAAGTAAAATAAGTAATTAAGCTGACAGGTGACTAACAATTTAAATGTCAAGGATCATTAATTCTCCATTTCAAGTATTTAATAAGACACATGAAATATCCGACTGTGAATTTTCTACATGTAACATCATCAGCAAGTGGGAATAGGAAAAAACTAGTCTTCACCATAATCCATTACAATGATCTCCATTATAGTAGAATATTCATTTAAATTCCATGTATCAAGGTGTGGCATGGAGGAGTAAAAGAACATGATTTGTTCTGCCCCTGTCTTTCTTTTTTTTTTTTTTTTTTTTTTGTGGTATGCGGGCCTCTCACTGTTGTGGCCTCCGCGGCATGTGGGATCTTCCCAGACCGGGACACGAACCCATGTCCCCTGCATTGGCAGGCGGACTCTCAACCACTGCGCCACCAGGGAAGCCCAGCCCCTGTCTTTCTTCATTTAATATCCTAATAGGTAGAGAGGAAAGCAATTTTGGCTTAAAATAAAAGCAAAGGCAATATGGGGGGTGGAGAACACCTCAAAATTTAGGGTGGCTTATCATTCACAAGCAGAGACTGTGTCCAAAGTCCACATTTCTACCAAAAGTCTAACCAAAGATCATTTTAAATGTATTTATTGCCCAAACAACTTAGGAATGCAAATGGCAATGAAGTTGTTTTCCTGGACAGATAAGAAACCTTTAGAGTTCTAGTAGATGCTCAATAAATTTATGTGGGAAGAATGAGTAAACAACATAATCTCAAAAAAAAAAAGGCAGAAGTACAATTTCCTTCTACAAGAGTAAATATGAAAGGGGAAATTAAGAGTAGCTGTTATAAAATCAAAAGACCTACAGGTTAAACTTTAATAAATTACCACATTTTTCCTAAAACTAACAACAAAAACCCATTCAAACTAGTTTATCAAACTGTGGAATGCATCAGAATCAAAAGCCACAGGGGATTCTTTGGCAGGTAGATTAGAGAACTATACTTGGAAAAACACTGCCATAGTAAAACACTGAAGAATTATATTTCCCCTATGTCTCTGGAATTAAAGGTCATATATTTACACTTTTGAGGCAACTTCCAAAGTTACGAAATATGGAGGAATATGAAGGAAAACATAAAATAGTCTGTGGATATTGGTTCTGATTTTATTGACATGGAAAAGACTTCTTCCAATATTTAGAACCTTATTTTAACTCCTTATCTGCCTACACCACTTTGAAAAGTGCTTTCTAAACTATTATCTACTTTATTTTTCACAATATCCCTTGAATTTTGAAAGGCACTATCATGGAATTGAAGAAAACTGTTTCTTTCCTCTTTGTTTTTCACAAGGTAAATGGTATGTCCTCTTTCCCAGTTTAGCTAGATTCATTTAGAAAAAAGGATGGAATTAAGCAATTACCCACTGATTGCTATTGAAGCTACTACTGATACTTGTATCAAGTGATTCACTCAGTGAAGAATCAAGATTTAGAATTTTCTCATTACTCATTAAGTTGGGGGTACCTGAAGAGATATGCTGCTTAGAAGAGGACTTATATCTACTAAATGTGATAGGAATAATTTCACATTTAAAAAATATACTAAAGCACATACAAATGAAATTTAAAAAGCATGCGCTCATATGAACTTTTATGATAATATATTTAAATTTTAGCAGAGTTACTGCTCACAGAGATAAACTGACTTTGCAGATCTGCTGCTCTTTGTTCAATAATGTTATTGATCATAATAATATTCTATAATGATTAACTGTCCCCTCAGCAATACAAATGATGTCCATGTAGAATGAAGGTTACATTATTTCCCTACAATCCTCTGTTTTGCATCCAGTACCACTAACAAAGAAGCTGTTTTTTTTTTTTTTTTTTTTTTTTTTTTTTTTTTTTTTTTTTTTTTTTTGCGATACGCGGGCCTCTCACTGTTGTGGCCTCTCCCGTTGCGGAGCACAGGCTCCGTACGCGCAGGCTCAGCGGCCATGGCTCACGGGCCCAGCCGCTCCGCGGCATGTGGGATCTTCCCGGACCGGGGCACGAACCCGTGTCTCCTGCATCGGCAGGCGGATTCTCAACCGCTGCGCCACCAGGGAAGCCCGAAGCTGCTTTTTATTGTTGTTCTTTTTTAAATGCAAAACCTTCCAACTAGATGCTGAATAGGCATCTCAAAAAACAAAAAAAACCCAAGCTGTCCTTCAGTAGGTGAATAGATAAATTAACGGTGGTCCATCCAGACGATGGAATATTATTCAGCACTAAAAAGAAATGAGCTATCAAGGCCTGAAGAGACATGGAGAAAACTTAAGTGAATATTATAAAGTAAAAGAAGCCAATATGAAAAGGCTACATACTGTGATTTCAACTATTTGACATTCTGGAAAAGGCAAAAGTATGGAGACAGTAAAAAGATTGCCGGTAAAAAAAGATTACCCTGGTTACCAGGGGTTAGGGATAAGGAGAGATGAATGGGTAGAGCACAGGGGATTTTAGGACAAAGAAACTACTTTGTTTGATATTATAATGAGGGATACAAGTCTTTATACATTTGTCCAAAACCATAGGATGTACAACATTAAGAGTGAATCTGAATGTAAACGACATACTTTGGATGATAATGATGTGTCAACGTAGGTTCCCAGATTGTAAAAAATATGAGGCTGCGGTGAGGGATGTTGATAGTGGGGTAGGTTGTGCATGTTTGGAAGCAAAGAATAAATGGGAATCTTTGTGTCTTCTGCCCCGTTTTGCTGTGAACCTAAAAATGCTCTAAAACATAGTCGATTTAAAAAAATCTCTTGCTGTTGCCCATAAAAATTCAGCCAGTGACCATGTTTTCCATTTTTAAATGATTTAACTGTATTACCAATCTTGTATAAAAACGTACAGATTAACCTCGCTCTCCTAACAAGGAAGCAAAGAAATAAAATCAGACAGGTATTATTTTTGCTTGTATTACTGGATTGTGTTGCAAAGAGCTGCTGTCCCATAGCTGAAATAAGCCCATGAGTCTTATGATATTCAAGAAGAAAAATGATTGTGAAGGTAATGACTGAACCAGGATACTGAAATATTAGGCTTGTAAAGGGCTAACAGAATGGAGGGATGATTCTGACTGGATCCACAGCAAGTCAGCCGCAAGAGACCAACCAGGAACTCCAGGATTAAAACTAGTCATGTGAAGTGTTGTTATTTCTTCCTCAAGGAAAAAGATTCTAAAATACTATCTTAGGTGACTCCCTGATTTTAAGAACATTTTACAAAAATCCAGTTTTAGCAAAATGAATGCATATACTCTGTTGGGGGAAAAGTCCTTGTTGTTTGTATCGAAAAGTCAAATTGAAGCATAATCTGCAGAGACAGAAGTCAGTCGAGAAGACTATGTATTTTGGACTAATGATAACACTGCTTGTGATTTCTGTTTCACTCTTTGTCAAAGCACTGACTGCAGGGGCTTTTCCATGTATTATCCCATCTAACTGACCCAGCTCAAAGAGAAGGAGGGTCATTAATTTATAGATCGTTAATTATTATAGGAGGGCTTTATAAACAATCACGGCTTGGATTTCATCTCCGGAAAGGCCTGAAGAGCTAGTTTGCTCTCATTCTGCAGTGGGCCCTTATGATCAATGTCAGGCTAATTTGAAACAATCCATTACTTTATTGGTTATGTAACTTCAAATTTTTGTGTTTAGATGGACAGATACATTTGAGTTAGTTAGTTAGTTAGTTAGTTAGTTATACAGATACAATGAGTTAGCTGTAAGCAGGCAAAAAGACCCATGCTGAATTAGCCACCATGAGAAATAAAACTGACACCCACCAGTTTGCCTTTCAGTTATTCTTTGACACCCACATCAACCCATTAGCTCGTGCAAAGAAGCTTCCAGGTTCTGAGTAGTAAGCTTACTAAAAGAGGAGAGTCCCAGATCTCTCCTTCTGCTAGATCTCTCCACTACATCAGATTTAGAATAATTTCACCTATTAAATCATCTCCAACTGAATGAGACTCACGGCTCAATTGCACCTCAAATTACATAAACTTCCAAATGGAAGAAGCATGTACAGCAGACTCATGTATCAGGACTCATGCCTTTCCTCCCTCTGTGCCTCAGTTTCTTCATCTGTAAAAACCTAAGCCAATTACTGTGAAACAGAGATTAGAAAAAGCAAACACTACATTGTTCAAAATGCATTGCTTCTTAAATAAACTAAAAAAGCTTAAAAGTAAATAAAACCCTCCCCAAACATATAGTACTATTGATTTGATTAAAGGCCAATCATATATCTCAATAATTGAGCCAAACACAGTTGAGAATCAGTGTTGGCACAGTTTTCTTTCTTATGCTTCATATAATGTTCATTGCTACCGAAATCATTCAGTGCCCATCCTCCATATTAAAATCAAGAAAATAAGGGGGAAGGGGAGATGGATAAAGGAGGCCAATTGTATGGTGATGAATGGAAACTAAATTTTGGGGGGTGAACACACTGCAGTGTGTACAGAAGTAGAAATATAATGTTATACACGTGAAACTTACATAATGTTATAAAGCAATGTTACTTCAATTTTTAAAAAATCAAGAAAATAAAAGTGATTTAGTGTTTTCTTTGAAAGAACGTAAGCCTTAATAAATTAACCAAGACCAACTCAAAATGATAAATACAATACATTTTATAAAGCCAGATGTTATAGACTGAATGTTTGTGTCCCTCCAAAATTCACATGTTGAAGCCCTAACCCTGAGTATGGCTGTATTTGCAGATGGGGCCTCTGAGGAAGTAATTAAGGTTAAATGAGGTCATAAGAGTGAGCCCTGATCTAACAGGATTAGGGTCCTTATAAGAAGAGACACTGGAGGAAAGAGCTCTTTGTCAGAAACTGAATTTGTCAGCAACTTGGATTTCTAGCCTCAAGAACTGTGAGAAAAAAAAAAATCTGTTGTTTAAACCTCTCAGTGTATAGTATTTTGTTATAGCAGCCTGAGCAGAGTAAGACACTAGACTTTACTGTGTGTTTGGTATTTAAGCAGCTTTTGTGAAGAACATACAAGAGTATAAGGCTCCTTCCCCGATACAACTTGACAAAATATGTCAATACACTACTATCTTCAGCTACATATACCCAGTACAAAGATCCATTCATTTAAGCAAAAAATAGATATAAAAGAAAACATAATCATTTTGTTATTTAAAAATGCAAAGATGTTATCAAATTGACATTCATTCTCATCTCTTCTACATCTTCTATGTTCACAGTTTAGCAAAATATAATTGAAATAAGAAGCCTGAGGCACTACAAAATCATCAAAGAGAATTTTAATAACACATAAGATACTTTGATATTACTTCAAATACACCCAGCATATATGACATTTACTAACAAAAGGAGCCGGTTTTAAAAGAGATTTTTAATGATAAAGATTCGATTGGAAATAGAAGCAACTACCAAGTTCTCAGATCAATCTGGATTGTCTAGGCTTAGCCATTTCTCCACTGTGAATATGTCAGAGGCACAGTTTATTTTAGGAGGTGGTTTAGCGGCAGCTCACATTGTTACATGCGCGGGAACTTAACTAGCCCCTTGCTGTAAGGCAAACTGGATCAGTGGAACCTTCAGAGAATCTAAAGCAGGGAAGGAAAAACCTCATAGCAACTGAAGGGATAATTGAAGAACTTGCTTAAAAAGTATCGATAAAAAAGTAGTTTATCCAAGTTGGCTCAGATTATTTTGAAACAATTTATTGAGTATGTGTCAAATACTGAACCGAGGCTCAGGAGACGCAAAATTGGTCTTGTACAGAGGTATCATGAAATTGATTTTACCACCCACCTTCCTGTTCCAATGGGAGCATTACTTAGAGTGCTATGCAAAAACAAAAACAAAATGAAAGAAAACAACGGAAAAACCAAACCAAACAAAAACAAAACAACCCAAATAAACCAATGTTCTGCAGAATAAAGTTCAGGAAGGTTTGGTGAAACCAAGTTAAAGTTATTTTAAGGCTGAGTGACTCACAGTCATTACTATGTTAAAATGTACCAAGAATCTCCATACTGGAGGTTTAGCAACTTAGAGAACTTTTGTCAAGAAGCATTTCTTGTGGTTCCTGTTCTAGCTGCATACACACATTCATACTTACACATATATACATGAGAAAATGTTAGTAAGTAAAGAGTCACTATCACCAAGTTCTTACTCAGTCATTTCCATAGATATAAGAAACAATAATTGTGAGAACTTATCTTGTAACCAGTACTTTGCAGAGTGGTCAGTAACCTGCCATTGTGATAATGCATTTGCCTTCTAAGCCTCCAATTTGCAATATTACTCACCAAGTGGCAGGTCCAGTGATAATTAAAATGTTTAAAGTGCTTGGTCTTACATGGAATTATGATGGGTTGATAGCACTTTATTTATAATCTTGTTCAAATGCCAAGTAATTACAGAAGAATGAAACTAGAAATAAAACACACATGATGTTGTGGTTCTGAAACTCTACGCCCCTAGACTTAACACTGAATTCTGATGGTGCTAATTTACTTTAACCTCAGAACTAGGTTCTGAGGTTAAAGTAAATTAAAACTTGAACAGTAGAATTTCCTTTTATGGACATGAAGTTGTTTTTCAAAAAAAGGATAGGTAGTAAACTTCTATGCAAATAAATCCTTTCTAACACAGGACTGTTTGTTGCTCATATAAAGTAACTGTAAATGATAGAACTCAGATTCTTTGAACACTGGGTAAAGACAAATTATAAAGAAGCAAGTAAGTGTATAAATAAATAAGATATATTTATTCTATAAAGATAATAGAGAAATTGAAACATAAAATTTGAGAATCAGAGGAATTTAAAAATTAATTAGCATACGTTGGTTAAAAGTGGTGAACTACATCTACATATTTGCTTCTGCTCTTACTTTATAACCTACTATAATCAGACTGTAGGAATCTTTAAAAACTAAAACCCATAAAACAAATAAAATGGAAGAGAAAGAGAGAACTACAAAATTTTAGCTGTCAGAAAAACAGAAGGCTGATTTGCTCTGAATTTGGATTTATCAACTATATCAGGAAGTAGGGGCAGATGTGGGGCAGAAAATTAGGGAGGATTAAGATGAAGCTAGACCATTAGATGATCTGCTCACCTTAGCAAAAAGCTGGAGGCTTATGATCTAGAAAGGGTAAAATAGAAGTGACACCAGATGCTAGGGACTGAATGTTTATGTTCCCCCAGGGTTCACACGCTAAAGCCCTAATTTCTACCATGATATTATTTGGAGGTAGGGCCTTTGGGATGTAATTAGGGCTAGATTGGTACACGAGGGTGGGGCCTTTATAAATGAGATTACTGCCCTTATAAAGAGAGAAAGAGACACAAGATGTCTCTTTCCCCCATGAGAGGAAACAGCAAGAAGGTGGCCATCTGCAAACCAGGACGTGAGATCTCATCAGATGCTGAGTCTGTTGGCACCTTGATCTTGGACTTTCCAGCCTCCAGAATTGTGAGAAATAAATGTTTGTTATGTAAGCCACCCAGTCTATGGTATTTTGTTATGGCAGCCCAAACAGACTAGGACATCAAGCAGTGATGAAAGGAGGAACACTGCTCTGTAATCAGGAGATTACTTAAAAGGTTATCATCTAAATGCGGAAATGCCTGCCCTCTGCCCCATCCCTCACTGGCCTCCTAGGATGCTGATGTCTGCTTGAGGAACTCCAGGTAAATGAAGAGTTTGTTCTCCATGGGATCTTAATAAAGAGTAGATTCTGATCAGAAGCTTTGGAATGGCAGTTAGAGGTTCGACAGCTGACAAGCTTACAAGTGTTGTGAATGCTATTGGTCATGGTAGCAAGTCCTAGAATCTGACCAGCATAAAAGACTGATAGAGACTAATAGTGGGACTTCTCAACATAAAGGCCCAGCCAGATCAATCCAGAGTGAATGCCAGTTAGCTTTTATCCCATTCTATACTTATGAGCAAACAGTCAAGGACTTCCAGACATCTGAGGAATGTCTCTACTATAAAAGAGTGAGATCAAACAGATAAAGACAATTTGAAGGAAGAGATATTCTGCAATGAGATAAACACTATCATAACTATCCTCAGAAATATCAGAGACTATATTTCTTTCATCAAATAACATGATTTTATTTTAACAAAAAAAGGGAAAAAGAACTCTTAGAAATTAAATCTTTGACATTAGGAATATCAAAGGAATATGAGAGATAAAAGGAGGCTTAGAAGAGAACTTTGAAAGAAAAAATTGAGCAAAATTTTTAAAAATAGATGGAAAAATAAGCAGCAAAATGGAAAAAGAGAGAGAATATTATTCTAGAAGGCCTCACCCTAACACTAACCCAAATCTCAATAATAAGAACTCCAGAAAGAAAAACAAAAAACAAAACAGATAAAATGAAGAAGAGAAAAACATTAATCAGCAAAGGCAATTTCCCAGAATTGATGAGTTTCCAGACTGACAGAAACCACTAGGTTTCCTGCAATGGAAGTGAATATACACACACCTGGCACGTCATCATGAAATTTTTGAACACTGTGGATATGAGAACCAAAATATGTTGAGAGAGAGAAAACAGATCACAGACCAAAAGGTGAAAATGACTTAAGACTTCTCAACAAAATCACAGGAAACTAGAAGACAAAATAAAACAAACAAAACCTTTGAAATTGTGAAGGAAATGAATTCCAACTTAAAAATTCGATATGCAGTCAATTTTGCATGAAAGTAGAACACTTAAGATAGGCAAAGTCTCAAAAATCTCTCTCTCAAGCATTCTTTTTCAGGAAACTACTGGGAGGTATCCTGTACTAAAATCAGACATGAAATCAAAGAAAAATAAGACAAAGACCTTATGAAACTAGAGATCCAACTCAAAAGAGAGATGAAGGGACTCCTAGTACATGACATATCTCAGCTCCAAAAAGTGCTTTCACAGTCCTAGTAATGTTAATATTGAGAAGTTGGAAGGATGGTGTGTGATAGGGGACTGGGGTTAATATAAGGAGCTAAAATCTCATCTTGCATAGTGTCTTATGAGATAGTAAAACTGGAATACCAAAGCTAGCACTATAAGTATATTATTTAGATATGTGTCAATAACTATCAAGAGGAACAGTTAAAAAGAAGTGAAAACAGCTGCCTCTGTAAAGTGGGAAATGACGGAGCTGTGTATGTGGCTGATGATGGTTATTCAACTCTTCAAACTCTGTGTCCACAAGACTTTCTATGCAAATGGAAAGAATAACAATGAATTAATCTAACACACTCATTTTAATCATGAAGAACCTGAGAGACTCAGAATTGTGACCTTTTTCCTGGTCCCTCAATAAGTTGCCTTTAAGACCAGAGCATTTCATTGTTTCACTATTTAAACTGGCATAATTATGTTATTAAATGTAATCACAGTCATAAAAGTTTAGTAATTGTTTACTCATTCATTTCACAAAAATCTATTGAGTGCTAACTAGTTCTCTGGTGTAAAATAGGGAGCAAAACTAGACCCAGTCTCTGACCCCATGGAGTTTACAAGTTGCTAAGAGACATTTATATGACATTTACTGCTAACTACAAGACCATAAGATCTGGAAATTAATCTCCTAATCGTATACTCATCTGTTTCTTTCCTACATTCCTTGTGAAAGTTTTTCTGCCCACATCCAGTCTAACTCTTCACTTCATTTACTGACACAGTAAGCACTAAGAAATTTATTTTTCCGTTCTTTCTCAGTGCCAAGAAGGGTCCAGCCACCATCAGCATTTGAAGTATGGCCTTTAAACGACTTCATGTTTCCATGTTAACGTTGCTTCAGCGCCAACATTTCAGCCCACAGACTGGCTGACAGCCCTACCAGAGCCACAAAAACCACCAGCTGGTTGGGGAACTAACAATTTACATCTCGTGGTGCAATGAAGATTCAGTAATAAGTAGATTTTGTTGAGGATTGTGGAACTACATGAGAAATTGGCCACTTACCTACTTCCTGATGGAAATGTGACATAAGAAAGTCTCTTAAAGGAACAGTATCATCATCTAGACAGACATTTGAACCATTCTCCAACTTCAGAAATAACTTCAAAAGGCACACCATTGAGGTACTCTATCAATCTTGCTTTCCTCCTAGTTAGGCTCTCAAAAATTAACATATTTTAAAAATATTAACTATTTTAGTGTTTAAAATATTATACATAAAAGTTGTGCATCTTACTTTTTACAAGTTAATCACAGTAACTATGATGATTCTTTAGTTTCACTTATAAAACTCCCTTGAAAACATGAAATGTTCTAATTTCAGTTATTTATTCTTTATCCAAAATGAAGACTTCTTCGGTCTGTTTTTGGAAGTTTTTCATACCCCTTCGTTCATTCTTACTTACTATTCCGCATGTCAGATGGAGGCAGGCGGCGCTCTCTCAGGGAGCCCAGTCCCCATAATGATGGGTATTCAACCAAAGAGTGCTTACTAATGGCTGTTCTTGGAACTTTCTGGCTGATGGGCCACCATTTCCTACCCACTTCCTCTCAGACTGGTAATTTATCATCAGAGGGAAAACTCCATTATTATAACTTTATACTGTACCAGCAAAGCCGGTATTTCTCTAAAGGTAAACCTGAATCCTATGCTTTTGACTCCACAGGATCCACAAAAGCAACTTTGTCATAATATTTCTACTTGCTAATTTTAGGCTCTAAGTAGAAATTAGAAATTTCTAATTAATAATTGAGAGGCCCAAATATCCTTAAGCAATATTCTTTTTTCCCTACTGAATCCCTTTCCAATATTGAGAACATTAAGTTTGCATTGGCAGTACGGTAATAATGGCCTGAATTCCCACTAGAAAGGGTCATACATATTCTCAAATCCTAGAGGATGTTAGACAACCGAAATGTCTGCAACAATTGCAAATGCCAAAATTTTCAAAAAAAATGTAGAAATTGACTGGTTACAGTTTATTAAGAATTATATAGCTAAAATTCAAAATTAAGGACTCTAAGTTTGATTTAAATTTTTACCCATGAATCGATAGAGCTGTCCCCATCATAGGAGAGTTAATGAAATCTTACGGATTTTCCTTTAGCAAAAATACAAATTTCTCTAACATTTTCAGTATTTTTCTTAATTCTGACTATCCATTCCAGGTAGACAGGGAGTAGGATATTTTAAATGTATTTTTCTCACCCGGGCAAAAAATGTACCTAGAGGACATTAATTAGCTCAAAAACCTCCAATTGATCGATTCAATGCCACTTCCTTTTTAATTTCAACTTTGATGCCATAGCTCAGGCTTGTTATATTTCTTCTGTATCCTAACAGCTTAACCATGGCCCTGTATCCATTCTCTCCTCATTCCAGTCTCCCTTGCCCACTGCTGCTAGATACATCTAGACAGGCTCAGACGACCAGTTCAAAAACTTCTACTGGCTCTTCCTTGTCACCAGGATAAAGGCTGGACCTATTAATGTGATTTTTTTTAAAAAAGCCCATTCCAAATGATGTCCCACCCCACTCTACAAACCTTCTAGCTAAAATAAACTGCTCTTCCACTCCCAAATAATCCTTAGACATTCCTACCTCTATGCCTCGCTCGTGCCACGTCCTATTCTTAGAATGCCTCCCCCCATCCGCACTGTTAAGCCACAGATCATGGTGCCCTGCTTGATTTCACATGCACTAGACCTTTCTCCACCTTGTCATGGCAATTAACATATGCTGACTTATATCACAGGTAATCCCATCTTTTCTCTCTATGATCCCAGCATCGGGCAGTGCTGCATTAAAAGGGTTTAACAAACGTTTGCTGAGAGGTGAATAAAAGAGAAAAACACATGCCAAGCAGAAGTCTAGGACAACACACCGTTACCTAATAAACCATTAAAGGTAGAAAAGCCCAAATGCGTTTCTTTTGCCCAGGCAGCGTTCATTTTCCTTAATCCTAGAATTTTGAGCACAGCAATCTTTACCCTTGCACACAACCGCTTTGCAGGCTGCCAACTCACTAGGCTATGCACCTTGCCTCTCTTACCTCAGAATACAGCCCCCTCTTCTCAGGCCTTTTATCTACTCCTTAGCTCTGATTTAGGGCATAGCAACCTTGACTGTCAAAGTTGAAACATTAACTAGCCTATAGTACTTTTCCACATATTTATGATAACAGTGAACTGAGATTGTGTGATGGACCCAAATATACAGGGTTTTGGTTTGGTTTTAGCCAATGGTTTTCACCTCTTAAAACAATTCATTGATCATGTAATGATTAGCATATTAAAATATTGGTTTATTCACTTCTTTCACTCTCTAACAGCTTCTTGAAAAACAGAAATAATTAAAAGGTAAACAGCAGAATGCAAAAAGAAACAATAAATCGGCATAATTTAGCAACCTCAAAATCTACAAAATAATCACAAATTGGCTATGCTATAAATTAACCAAATATATATATTTTGAATTTTACTTTTTTTATACAGCAGGTTCTTATTAGTTATCTGTGTTATGCATATTAGTGTAGACATGTCAATCCCAATCTCTCATATCATCCCCCCACCCCCCACCCCCACCCCTGCTTTCCCCCCTTGGTGTCCATACGTTTGTTCTCTACATCTGTGTCTCTATTTCTGCCCTGCAAACTGGTTCATCTGTACCATTTTTCTAGATTCCACATATACGCGTTAATATACGATATTTGTTTTTCTCTTTCTGACTTACTTCACTCTATATGACAGACTCTAGGTCCAACCACATCTCTACAAATGACCCAATTTCGTTCCTTTTTATGGCTGAGTAATATTCCATTGTCTATACGTACCACATCTTCTTTATCCATTCATCCGTCGATGGCCATTTAGGTTGCTTCCATGACCTGGCTATTGTAAATAGTGCTGCAATGAACACTGGGGTGCATGTGTCTTTTTGAATTAACCATATATATTTTAAAATCATATGTAAACCCCAAAATCTTACCAAGGCAGAGAGAAAGGAGCAGTGCAGAACTTGAAGACACTGGCAACAGCTGCAAATTTAATCCCAACATATCCAAGGGATTTTACACTTTTTAGGTCCAAGCCAACTTCTGACAAATTCTTCTGTGACGTTGTAATGAAGCTCGGGGAGAGCCTCCCATGGTAGAACATGTTTAGTCTAGATTCCTTGGGACTTTTTCAGGACTACTCAGGGACTTTTTCAAGGACATACCAGGCTTGTCCTCTATTCACTTTTTCACCACCCTAGCTTTTGGAAGTGCCTGCATGTTGCATCTTATTCCCCAGAAATCCCTTCCTAAATCATGGGGGTATTCCTGGGGGCTACAAAGCCACACCAGAGGATCTGAGTATCTCACAGACAACAGAGTCTAAAATATGTCTTCTGTTTGCACAATGTAACCATTTGAAAAATGCAATAACTGTCTTCTATCTAAAAAGAATAGGGCTTCCCTGGTGGCGCAGTGGTTGAGAGTCCGCCTGCCGATGCAGCGGACGCGGGTTCGTGCCCCGGTCCGGGAAGATACCACATGCCACGGAGCGGCTGGGCCCGTGAGCCATGGCCGCTGAGCCTGCGTGTCCGGAGCCTGTGCTCCACAACGGGAGAGGCCACAACAGTGAGAGGCCCGCGTACGGCAAAAAAAAAAAAAAAAAAAGAATAAGCCAAGGTAACGTCTTCATAGGATGTAGAGGAGGTTACTACATGTGCTTCACAGTCAGCAACTGCTATGAAATCTGAAGGATTATGTTAGGTAATCCAACAGAGCTTTCATTGTAAACAGAAGGCTTAAGTTCACATTACAGTTATACACAACACAAAGGCGTTCACTGTCTATTGCTTGATTCTATCTCTCTCATATGAACAGTCTTGGAAATGTCACTGTAGTCTGCCAAGCAGCTTATCATTCCTACATTTTAACAGGAACCAGGCCTCTGATTAGTTAGATAGTTGATGCATGAAAGGTATGAGGATTGTCATCGGCAAAAAGTTATTCCCAAGAAATAAGTCAACCATTCATTACCTGAATAAACCAATAAAATACAAAGCAAGGGCTTGATGAAAGCCAATAATGCAAAATCCTTTCTTCATTTTAGATGATAAATCAAGGCCTACTAAGAAACAATGCAACCTGTGAAAATAAAATTTCTCCTGTGGTGGGGGAGATGCTGGGGGACACAGGCTAATGCACAACTATAGGAATAAGATTTAAACTTCACCAAGTCGATTGACTACTTCTTCACTTAGGCTACAAATTTAGCCACTTTGTGAAGGAGACTTCTGCCTTATAGTTCTCCATATACTATGGAGAAAACAGAAAATGCACAGGGAAATAGACTCTGTCTGAATCATGTGCAGTATATTGTCCTTTGACTTCAAATGGTATTTATTTTTCAAAAGAAGAGTATTTTAAATCATTATGTAGTTTTCTCTTATATATATTTGTATCCTATTTTATAGCCAGTCTCAATTGTTATAAGCACAGTACCTTACTGCTTCAACAAAGCAAATGCTTTTCTGATGAGTTACCCAGAGTATGATGAGAAGAAAAATTATCTTACCATATTAACGGAAATACTGGCAAATGGCATAAAGGAATCTACAGAGATGTTCCTATGACATGCTTAAAGGACTCCAAGCTACTCATTTTTCTCCAAACTGAATAGCCTGGACTTTCCACTAAATTCTCACTCTCCACCACACTTTCCAAAGAAGCTTTGAAGTACAAGACCCAAAACTTGGAAAGTACCGATTTTGGACAATGTTAGCAATTTAATTCTTCATCTGTCCCTTATCTATCAATTCCCCTATGAATAAACTTTAATTCACTTCCATATCCATTGGGAAGGGGCAAGAGGGCAGTGGAATATAATGTTAGAAAGGCTAGTAACATACTTTTAAAATGAGCATATTCAGTTCAAACCTAGGTTTGGTTTTTGTGGGATTTAGTTTCCACTGAACAGAAACCAAGTACAGATGTATTTGATTTCTCCTCAAGGGTTGGTTAGGGATGAATGGAAGAACCAGAGAAAATGCAACAGAGAAACACTGGAGCAGAGTAGACAGATAAGTGCATCTTGCCTTCCATTATGTGTTTATGATCCTCCTGTTCCAGAAATAAAACGTCTGGTATATTGTAACTTAGGCTGACAAAGTAGAAGAGAACCAAACACTTGTCAACGGTGATCAGCTATACATATATATGGTACATTACAATTCTAATTAAATAAAGCTGTGAGGTCCTTAAGCTATTAAAAATGTCATCAGCAATTAAGCTAATTTGTGTCCGACCAGGGCTTTTACAGTAACTGATTACTTACAGATGCCAAGTGCCCCGGGGAACTTTCGCCACCTGTTTTCCATTTTGGTATTGGCAGTATCGCCCTGACAAAACTTACTGGTCTAACAGTGGGTCGTGCCATCTGTTGCAATGATAGTGATGCTTAATAAATAGTTTTTACAGGATCCCGTCTACATTACTGAAGGACGTTTTCTTTTAGCTTTCCCCCTATATTCTGCCACTATTGATAATATCTGAAAATAAAATGCCCGAAATGAACTGCATCATTGAAATGTTACAACCTAACATAGTTGTTGAATAAATTCTGAGTGACATTTTTACCCAAACCAAATATAGAATTTTAGAAGCAGAGGAGATGTGAGGTCATTGAACTTGATCTCTCATGGAACGCAGGAAATTCCTTCCACCATAAACCTGAAAGATTGCTTTCACCTTCCCTTTGACATGCTCACTATCTCCCAAAGCAGTCCATTTCTACTTTAAAGAGCTGGCAATCTTACAAGACCCTTCCTTACACTGAGTGGAGACCTGTTTACTTATAACTTCAACTTGCTGATTATTCTGCCCACTGGACTGAGGTAAATGAAGCCTCAATTGCTATCTATATGACAGTCTTTCAAGTATTTGAATTGCTATCTTTCTCCTCAAGTTTTTTCTAGGCTAAATATTCCAAGTTCTTTCAGCTAATTCACATAATACTTGTGCCCTTTTCTTCATAATGTTATTGTTATAAATCAAACCCATTCCATCAATGCCAGTGTAAAACCTTTCCCTAAAAATGCACACAATACCAAATAACAATCTTAACTGGGATACAGTCTGATTTTTCTGGAAACGAACCTGTCAATATAGCCCACTAGTACATTCACTTTTGATGCATCAGGCTCCATTATTTTTACCATTGTTTGGGGTTTTTTCCACTTTAAAACCAGAAAGCAAGCAAGGTCTTCCTTGTCTTTGAGCTGTACCATCAAAAATGTACCACCTAACCACTCAAAATTAGTTCAAGATTCCAGACACAAATGAGTAAGGTGTTATCTGCAATTCTTTTCGGTGCACTGAAATGTCACTCATTTGTATCTGGAATCTTGAACTAATTGTTAGCAGTTAAGTATGATTTTCACATATTTTATTCCTTCTTAACATGTTTTTTAAAATTATTATTATTTTTGTTATAGATATTTCATCTCATTCTACCTTTTCTAGTTTGAATATAGTATTTCTTAACAGTAATGAATGAAGCAGGAGATAAATTAAGTGGTTTTCCTAGGTCTAAGCCCAAATAATGAAATAATACAGTGTTTTGAGCCTGTTTTGCTCATTTACTTCTTTGTCTTTTCAAACTCCCATATTTTTCTGAGTTCATCCACACATAATTCAGTTAAAAATCCTTTCTTTTCACTTGTCTTTGATATACTCTGGTACACATCTTTTGAACATCTAGCCCAATATGGGCTTCTTGATCAACTCATCATATAGGTTCCCTACGTGGCTGGCTAGTTTTTGCTTGACAAGCTCATTTGTGGTTTTGTTACATCAACAAAACTTAGGAATAAGCAATTAAGAGGAAAACGTCATGCTCTAAACATTGTACTAAAAAAGTTTTTGCTTTTTAGAGGTAAGGAATGTGGTGGTGTCATGATGGTCACGTTTTACACAAAGATGGGTGTTCCAAGCGCATATAAAATGTGCACCATAAAACAAGTCTTGCCATGAGGTTACCATCTGTTAGCACTGATGAAGACAGGCTAGATTTATGTCTGGATGGGCCATTCAGGGCTCCAAAATGTGGCTGTGGATACAGCGACCCCAGCATCAGCTGCCACAGTTGCACTGCTAGGTCCTCAGAGCCATTTCCGCCCAGTATTTACCCTGCCTCCACATTGCAGGCCGGCCTGCATTGGAAAAAATGTTCACACTGATTGTTCTCTTTTCAAGGAGGCCTCGCTAATTATGGGCTTCAGCACAGTTGGGAAAGTATCAGTGGCTGGACTTGAGTGCTGAAGTTTTGCTCTTGTTTCAGTCATATTAAAAAAGACAAAGGGAAGGGAAGGGGAGGGAAAGGACAGTTGACTGGTAATAGAATGCAAAACTGTATGCTATATTCATGACACAAGAGAATGTAATGAAATAAGCTCATATTTCTCCTATTTGAGTGTAAATGTAACACATACACATCAAACGGAATAAGTCTGGTATTTTCTTCTGTTTGTCTCCCCAAAAAGGTAAAAATGTATATGCTAAATGATTACTGACATTTCACTTCTAGATTTACAGTGGCACCATTTAAAAAGGTAACCCAAATTATAATATTATCTATTTCAATATCAATATCATACAGCTCTATAGACCTATCTATCAGTATACATAGAGAGAGATAGCCATATAGCTCTGGTTCAATGTTTGTGTTGTTTTTTAGTACCTGCGGTTCTACAATTATGTATTTCTCTGATTTGTAATCATGGTGATCACAAATGTGATTATAATAGCCCATCCCACTTTTCCCTAATTCAGGAGAGTTGTTGAAGGTTTACTTGTCCCATTTAACTGATAGCTAAAAGAAGCATCTTCTAGAATTGAGAATGGGATCCTTTAGTAAGAAGGACGTTGTAAATCCATTTGAGGACGACTGGGATATAATTAAGTAGGAACTTCATTCTAAAACTAGGACACGCAAGCCCAGGGTTAATAATAGCCATTCTGGGGCATGCCGAAGAATTTGAAGTTAATCATCCTCATATATGAGATTCACACATTTAGACACGTTATTTAATCGTGTAACAAAAAAGGGGGGAAAAATGATGTTTTGCAGAGAAATCTACTGCACTCTTGAGGATCTGTGTGTGGAGTCCAAGCATCCTGTCATAGGCTTCCTCCCTGCCTCTTCCCCACCTAAGCCAGGGGATTTACTGGTGCCATAGATATAGCTTTATTATTCCAGACACAGATGTCATGTTCTCTTAGCCATGTGATACACAGGACATGTGGGAATTGATTGTCCTAAGGAATCCCAGGTGATTCTAAGGAATTAAGGTGATAGAAAGGTCATTTCCATATGCCTGACGACATGAGACCAAAGGCACATATTTCCATTTTCAATGAAAGTATCAAAAAAAAGTTGGCCAATAGTCCATGCCAATTTTACAGAACTGTCTGAGAGACTTTCTGATTGCGGTAGAACGCCTTCTCAAAAGAGCTTATAGTCTGTCTCGAAACTCTGCTGCATTAATCACAGCTAAGTCAGGTCACTTTAATGTACAGTGGCAGGGAAATTTTTAAGAAGTTAAAGAAGCTAATGGATCATCTAGTTTAATAGCTCCCTCAAGCAAAATGATGCTCATTGTTTTTGAATAAATGCAAATTATTTAATGTTGCTCTGAAGTGTGCTGATGTAGAAATTGGCCAAATTTCCAAATATTTCATTATACAATATTCAAAATCCCATATATTAAAGATTGTCTTTGAACTGGAGATTTGCATGCAAGAGGTCTGTTGTAGCATGCTATCAGCTTGTTAAGGGAAGTAGAATTAAGCAGAGGGAAAAACTCAATTGTAATGCAGTTACAACAGAGGCCTGGGCTGCATGAACCCAGGAGGAGCTCTGGACTAAAATGGCCCTTCAAAGTTGCCCTCTATGGAGGCACGGAACCCATACAAGCACCCACTGTTAACCAAGCACTTTGCTAAGGTTTGGCGATAATGAAAAAAAAAAAAAATGGTGCCTGCCCTCAGGGATCTCAGGGTCTAGTGGGACAGAGAGACAAGCAGGTAAATAATGGTGTAAGTTACTGTGCCAGGGGAAATGCCTAGCACACAACCCATAGCTCAGAGCCATTACTACAAAGATATTGCTAGGATGCTGCATGTTTATTTATTTTCCCTTTAGTGATGTTTCAACTGCTTTTACTGTATTGCTCCTTTGGAGTTTCTGAGTTATTTCTACAAGGATGAAAGATGGAACGCATTTTAATACATTATGTGGAAGTAGGAAGCTAGTAGGTTGGGAAAAGTCCACCCTGAAAGTTCTTTTTGCTCACGTAAAGGACTGATATTGAAAACCTGAGGGTCCTCTTCCTTCCTATTGCTATATGCTCACTCACCTGAAAACAAACACACAATAAAGCTATAAGCTTCTCATGGTGTGAAGCCAGCTTCCATAAGTCAACTGTGCACATCTCTTGCCAACTCCATTTTCAGTGATGTCTTGTTGGTAGCTTAACATTGGTCATGGTGGGTGTATCTATACTAACGCAATTGGCAAATGCTACAAATCAGGCCTATTTTCTTTCCTCAAAGAGCCGGTTGTTAAACATTAACTGGCACACCGCTGCTTATAACTAATGATACTATTTTGGCAATGAAGGTTTCCTAGTTGCCATACTCCCAATAATGAATTAATAATTTTTGCATTTACAGGCACCTATTTATAGATGTTTGCAGAAGGTGAAAAATTACTGCTCTCTTCCCAAAGAACCAGAGATCAAACTCACTCTCTGACTACAGACATGACCCAAAACCTAAAGGAAGAAGGTTGGCTCTAATCAGCAATAATCAAAAGGGCTCTTCAGATATTTCCCATCATGTCGCCTGAAATCTGTATCCTTGAGTACATCAAATGTCAGATGAAAATAACAGTAATGAAAAGTGATCATACCCTTGTAGGATGCAACGGAGGGTGTTACTTCTGATTTCAAGTGAAAAGAGTATGCTTTGGAATATCTGACCTCCACAGTTTATTTCTGAAATACTGTAAGCCTGCTGTATAAAGTGAGTTACTAAGACAGAGTACAGAAGAACCAGAACAAAGGAGTCTCCCAGAGAAAGTGAGGGGAGGGCTCTGAGCCGTAATCCATTAAACAATCAGGAGAGAGAAATTAAAAACAACCCATAGGTAAAGATGGCTGCAGACACTTCAGTGCAAATGACAAAGACAAAATGGATCCCCTAAAATATGAATTTCATATAATCAACTGCTTATTAACAGTTCATCAGCATCAGTTAGATACATTAGATGCTATATACGTCTTCAGTGTTTAAATCTGCAGTTCTTAATCTATACCATGTGCTCCTTTTGTTCACCAAAAAATATTTTGGAATGTTATCCCAAACTGCCGAATTTGGTGAGCTCTTTAAAAGAAAGATGTACTATAAAAAGCAGAATTTAAAATTTAAGGGTGTTTTATTTTCATTTCACAGTGGCATTGGGCGCACAAAAGCATAACACACTTTTCCAGGTTGACGGGACTGTGACTCCTCTGCTATAGCATTACTCACTGAGGTACGTGAACGCCTGATTACTATCCACACCTGTCATCACTCACGTTTAAGCAGTGTCTGACCTTTATTTAGAGCAGTGGGTCTTGCGGTGTGATCCTAGATGAGCGCCATCACCTGGGCACCAGTTAGGCTATGCACATTCTTGGGCCTCAGCCTAGACCTACTGAATCAAACTGTAACTGACAACACTTTATTGTAGAATTGAAATTTGCTAAGAGAGTATAACTTAACATGTTATTACCAAAAACAAAACAGGTAAATATGAGAGGTGATGGATGTGCTAATTAACTTGATAGAGGGAATCCTTTCACAAAGTACACGTATATCAAGTACCACGGCGTAAACTTTCAATACCTTATTTGATTTGTCAATTGTACCTCAGTAAAGCTGGAAAAATAAATAAATTATTTTTTTAAAGAAGAAAAGGAAATAGGGTGGAGTCCAGCGATCTGTGGTTTGAAAAGCCCTGCAGCTGATTCTGATCTCAATAAAATTTGAGAACCACTGGTTTAGATGTAAAAGATAAGGCAGGGTAAATTCTAATTCACACATAAATGGACTGACAGGCGGCACGTGTGAGGGCACGGATTACGTGTACCCTGGTTACTCCTGTATCATTATTATTTTCCACAGTGTCTGCCCGTGGGCAGGGTCAGTAAATACTTCCTGAAAGAACAGCCTTCCTTTTCTCTCTTTATCAGTTAAAGAAACGACGCTAACTGAATACATCAAAAGTCCTCAAGCTTCGTTGCCTTTAGTGAAATTCCGTTTGGGTTCCTACCTCAAAATTCATTTTGATCACGTTTTACCATATTACTATTGTAGATAGACTCCTGTTTCAAACAAGGATCCAGAATCTATTCCTCTTCACTGTCGGCTCTCCAGGGAAAAATGGTCAGGCCTGAAAACACCCAAGTGCTCTAAATCCGATACAGTTTGATGTGCAATGCTCATTCTTTTATTTCTTGAAATAAGTCTCTCCAATACAAAAATGTTTACTAAATTTCAGTGTTATGGCAGGGAAGAAAAACCCTGATTTTATTTCTTTCCATATTTAAACATAAAAAGAAGTATCTAGTCAACAAAAGTCACCTCATCTCCACTCTTAAAAAAATAATGTGTTCAGTATCAATCGCTTTGGAAAAAGGTACAGGAGAGGTTACAATTAGAGCAAGTTCTCTGTTCAGGTATACACAGCAATCGCCACAGTAGAAAATGGATCCTTTAAGGTTGTAGGAAATTGCTTCTCAGCAAGAGCATGATACGAAAGACAAAGTATCATCATTCTGAGGGGCTTTCTAGCATGGTAAAGTCATCACTGCAAAGCAATCCAGCTTCAGTTCAGAAATCAAGGCAGATTCGGATGAGGCCAACCAAACTGACTCCTTTTACAGGTCACTGAAATGCTTCCCTGAGCAAACATTCCTCCACGACCTCTTTCTGTTTAATGTGCCAACCAAACATCTCTGCACATCAATGCCATCTGACTCATTTACATGATACCCACAATAACGGAGTTGGCTTTGATACCCTCCGTAACCTGATGAAAGTTAACCTAGCTCATCACATGACACGATTGCTGATCATATCATAAGACAAGGATTCCTGCTGAACTTTCTTTTGTGCTTCCGGTCTTAGTGCAATTTTTGTCACTTCTAGTATATGAGATTTTGCTAATATTCCTTCTCTCACAAGGTTTCTTTAATGTTTCACATGCATCAGACACTTAATGGAAGCTAAGAACAAGAGGTTCTCAACTTACACATATTTAAATGTGCTTAGAGTTCCATTCCAGTCCATTTGTGACCTAACATTGAACATCGATGCATCACTATCCTATTTGGTTAGTGTGGGGCGCGGCAAAGCGTTGCCGCAAAGCAGGGTAGAAAAAGCTGAGTCATCCATCCTGTAGCCAGTGCGCATGCGTTGAGATATGCTAACAAGGTTTTAGAGCAGTAACCAGTCCGAAGGCGACGTGTAATTATGCCTTCGATATGAACCAATCAGAGACTTGCACAGTATCCCGAATCTTATATAGGCAGCTGCCGTTACGGCTGCGGGGTCTTCCTTCCATCTTTCCTTAACCAAGCTGTACTCCAATAAAGTGTGATACGAGAAGAATCTAGCGTGTGGCGACTGTTATTCTGCTGGTCAGACGCAGCTCGCCATAGGTTAGATTTCTATGATGTCTCTTGATGCATTCAGTGAAAATCAATGGCTTGCATTCAGATCTTGAAAATAATGAGTCTGCACATATACATTGCTGCTATTGAGTTGTATCCACATCCATGACTCCAACAAAGTAATCATTCTACCTGAGGTTCTTCATCGGTGTGCGAGCAAGTGTAGAGGTACTATCCATAAACCCTGCAGAATATTGTTGTAAAAACAAATATTGTCATTGTCCCAATAACTTCCATTGCTAACAACAGCTAAGTGAGTTCAAATACAATGCCATGCTGTACAGTCATAATCAGCAGCTTCCAGAACTGCCTGGTAATACAGATGTACAATTTAAGATGAGATATCACATCTCAAGGCAAGTAACTCACTGCTGCTCTGCTTTCTAAGGCACTAAAATAACTGGCACACTTAAAGCTTCATAGATTTTATATTCTTTAGTCTCCAGGGTCAGTGAGCTATGAACATTGATGATTTGTACTCCAACTGATTATGCATAATGGCAGTTGAGGTGTAATAAGTTGTTCATGGCCTCTGCAAACAGACCTTGTGGGGCTGTCATAGTTTATTATAAATTTTTTATTGTAATGTGGTGGGGGAAAAAATGTGTGCTCTGGCACCACAATTCCTTGGTTGAAGGGTGGAAGGGAACTGTCTTTGCTTGGAAAAATTTCTCAACAAGACTTTGATGGTATGAGTGCAAGTTCATAGGAATTGGATACCATTCAATTTCAGAGTATCAGCAGAGGAGTGTTCTACCTTCATGGAGAAGAGAAGAATAGAAAAGACCAGAGGAGAGAATAGGGAGGACAGGAAAGAGGAGCTAGCAAGAACATGAGGCTCCACCCTCACAAATACTATGAAGTTGGAGTGCCCAAAAGACACTATAAAAGCAGAGATAAACTCTGTTCCATTTTGTCAGCTTTTGTTGCTACTGTATAAATCCCTCCTCTAAATTCCCCTTCCATAACAAATAGTAGGGAAATCATTATGTTTTGTGTAAGTGGTCTTTGTGGGGACTCAAAGATGGTGCTGATTTTCACATCTATGTCACCCAGCACAGTACAGAGAAAATACGCAACAAGTAGGAGTCTGAAAGCTAGAGACACAGAAAATGTCCTAGAAATTTTCAGAAATCCTGGCAATAGCTATATTCCTAGATCTTCAAGACATGCAGGTCCCTAAGGTTCTGTTTGGTTTACTGAATATCTTACATTCTAAAGAAATCCGGCATCCCTAAGGAGAGGACGTTAAAAGAGATACGTAGATCCCAGGTTTAGAATGAATGATTTAAGTAAAGACCTTTGTGATTCACTCTACAGTGTAGTATATTCAGATATGAATATTTCTAAATTTAATTTAAGTACCAAGGGTACAAACTTCTTCAAGTTTTGTAAATTAAGATACGAACTCTCAACTTACAGTAACCATATATTTAATGAAAACCTGGACAAGGTCCTTGCTAAGAAAGGAACCATATAAACTCATGACTATAAAGATATCCCTCTAATGTCAGTTGTTTTCCTCTCAGTGGTGAATTGTTCTTTAGTAGCTTATTATCAAAAGGTAAATTTGAATAAGACTTCCATTCAGTTATTTCTAGTAATGAGATCTTTGATTTCATTTTCCTTTTTTAATTAGAAATGTGTTTCTCAGCAACACGAAGATTATCATTCCATGTCTCCTTATTACCCTGTTTTTAAAAACCATTCAATCATTTTGTAAGATAAAAAGGGTTCGTTGGATGGAGAGTTGAATGGTTTTTATGGAAGACATGGTAATCCTTAAATTGTGTGACATCTTAGGACTAATTTCTTCATTTGTAAAATAAGCATTCAACGGAACGACAGCAAACGTCCAAATTTAGGTTCATTTCTTCCCTCTCTTCAAATATCAAAAAGAAGAGTAACTACTTTGCTTTCTATTTCCACTTCATTCAGAAGCCTGTCTACAACAGGCCACAGAAATGGGTTCAATGGTCTGCACAGCAGCTGCTCAGGACTCAAAATTTCCTCTGTTGACCACAAGATGACATGCCTTGACAATCTAGCAAACTACTCCACTTACTTCCCTGGGAACAAGGTCTAGGCCGGTTTGGGAGCTTAATTTGGAAAAAAAACAACAATAACAAAAAAACTTACATGATGCTTACCTAGTCTAGAATTAAACACAATTTTTTGAGATGATCTATTTTCTCCTTGTAACTCATTAAAAAAAACAAAAACAAAAACACCTCCCTTTCCCCAAATTAATTCTGAACAACAAAGGCAGCTATGGAATGGATTTCAAGTATTGGGCTCCACTACAGCCTTGGAGAAGATGTACTAAATCCTAAATGCCCTGGCCAATTATATTTCATAGACAATTCCAATTAATTTTAGAAAGACAGAACTGGTTACAGAGATACTTGGTTTTATCATATACTTTACTGAACAGCCAAAGATGTCGGTTTTTCAGTTCTAGCTTATGTGTTTAGATGTCATAGGACACTATAGTTAATAGGTTATAATGATTTATTTTAGGTCTGTAGGTTTTATCGATTATTGAATCAAGCACAAAGAGAGTGACCAAGAACTTCATCTTGGTTCAGAGAGGGGTCAAACATTCACTCTCCACATCAGCATAAGTATAAACAAAGCCATGAAATTAGTCATTTGTGTCTGTCTTAGATAGTAATTGTACAACAGGAACCTTATCGCTATAAAATCAAGCTTGATTAAACTCTGAGATGATAAAGAAATAGATGATTAACTTCAACCGGTCTTCTCTATGTGAAATAGCAGCAATGTACATGGAAACAATAATTTTCATTTAAGAACATGTGTTAATCCGAGAAGTTAGATCTAATGTGAAACAAGTTAGGCCTCTAGTGAAGAGCTGAGCTCACAAGAATATGCAGATCTAAGTCAGAAAAACTCAATGGAACAGTCTAAGTATTTGATCACCAGGAAATCACAATGAGAAAAGAGTATGCATATTTGCTAGCCTTCTTAGTATCACCTAATATACAAAATAGGTACCAATATTACATACAACTCAAACTCTAAAAAATAAACCTCATTGTCCCAGTAACTTCCATTGCAAAAATTAGATTTGTATTGCTAGGGAATATGAAAACAGAATATAAATTAGTACAACTTTTTTGAAGACAGTCTGGCAACACATATTAATATCTGTATACCCTTGTTCCACCAAGGTCATATTGTAGAATTTTTATTAAAGAGCCAATCAGATCAGTGCACAAAGATGAGTGCACAAGTTGCTTCATCTCAGTGTCATTTAAATCAAAAATTGGGAAACAATCTACATGCCCATCGTTAGGGGCCTGGTTACATATATTATGATGCAATAAGTTCATGTAACACTACGCTGCCATAAAAGTGATAATTCCGTGTTAACATGGAAAGAAGATATTTCCAGCATATTATTGAATCAAAACTTATGCAATTGATGCAATTTTTTGTAAAATTATATACATATAATCAAAATGTACATAAGAATGAAAAGCTGCTGGAAATTTGTGTATGAAAATATTAAAAGTGGCTACCTCTGCATATCAAATACACAAGTTTTTATTTGTATGTGTTAAACTTTCTATATTTTACATACTTACAATGAGCTTTTACCATGTCTGTAGTCAACAAAAAACTGTAAAGAGATCAATATACCTTTTAAAATGTGACATACATCAATAGAATACTCTATCTGCTCTAAAATTAATTTCCACACCCTCCTACTATGAAGACTGGAATTAGAACTAAATTGGTATGAGTTTGCTTGCAAACTCCTTAAGCCCCCGTTTTCAAATAAGCATATATATCTTTGTCACGATCTGTAAAGTTTCCAAATTGTTCATTTTCATAAACTGAGTTCCTTATAAGAAACAAGAGACATTTATGATGACATTTTACAAATTGTACAAGTGTCCAAAGAGTAGGTTTCTAAAATTACTCTCTAATTAAAGAGAGGCTCCCAGTAGCACCTCTTAATTGCTAATATTTCTTAAGTTTTCACTATCTGCACTATAAAATAGGGGTAATTGTGCAAACTTATGACAAATATATGAGTTCTAATGAAATCATATGTCTCTCTAGATATCCTCAAAATGTGCTACGTGAGACAGAATCTTGCCGTTACCCTGAAGTGTCGTCACCTGTAGCATGCACGCACTTGAAGAGGTGCTTTCGTTAAATATCCTATTATAACTCTTTTTTACCATGTTCATGATTGTAGAGTCCCTGGATTTTGAGTAATTTTCAAATGTACACTTTCCCCTAGTGTTTACTCTGAGTTCTGTTATCAAAATATTCTCAGAATAAAATTCTGGGTTTGAAAGACAACCCAGGAGACCTACATACTCCATTTATCTTCCAAACAAGTGTGATGGAGAGAAGGGAGAATGTAATCTTTTACCCTTTCACAGCAATGTGACTTGGCCTTATTAGAGAGGGGGCATTTCCACAGCAGAAAAGAGTTCATTACTGATGAGAGAAGACAGAAAAGTCAAGAAGAAAACTGCTGAAGGCTACTTAAAATTAAAGAATATATTCACACTAGAAAGGCTTAGTGGCATATAATGTAGGGCAAACAGGAGCCATGCAGAATACATTTTTGTTTTGATTGGTTTTATTTTTGAGAATTTATGGAAAATATATCAAGTCCTTTAAGAGAGAAGGGACCTAGGAGCTGCTGATTGGCTAATTTAACTTAATCACCTGAAAACATAGTTTAGCAAACTATCAATCAATTTTACAGGCAAATAGGAGCAGTGAATCCTATCAAGAATAGTCAGAAAGTCATCTTCCTGCATGGGGGGCAAGGCACACCCCAGTAAACTTCTCAATTCCCTTTACCAGAATCCACTGCTTCCCCATTGCATGAAGTCCTCTATCTCACACAGACATTTCAGAATTAAGGTAGTTCTATACACTAGGACTAAACCAATTAAAAAATTTGAGGTAATTCTAGTATGTAAGACATGCATATAAAGGACTCTTAATTGACAGAGAATGTGCTAGATAAGGGGGATATATAACTGTGAGATAAACACAACCTGTGCTGTCATTGATCTTTTATTCCACCTCTTTTTGTCCTTCCATCCATACATTTGTTCATCTACCCATTTACTCATAAATCTAGGTATTAGGCTTACTGACTATTATCAATCAGCAATTAGTAAATTCTCAAGTCAGTGGGTTTGTTTGACAGCTGATGTCTTCAATGAGCAATGTTGACACAGACCCGACCCAAGAACAGACATAGATATAGAAATAAAATAATAGAAATAAAATGGGAGCCACATATGCAACTATACATTTTCTAAAAGATACATTTAATGCTAAAAGAAATGGGGTAAATTATTTTTAAATAATATATCTTATTAGTCATAGTATATCCAAAATGTTCTCATTTTAACACATAATCAGTACAAAAATTATTAATGTGAGAGTCTGCATTCTTTTTGTTTTCTTGTATTCTTTTTAGGAACATTTCTTCAAGTGCTTAAAGCCCTCCTGAGGGTGGTGGCTGTCATTCATTCACTTATCTTTCCAGTCAGTAAATAATCATCTTCATGTAAAAGGGATTTTAAAAGAATTTTGTTTTTTGGTGCTGTGGATATTACAGAAACAAATAGGGCATTTATAGCTTCAAGGAAATTATAGCCAGTAGAGATGACATGCCCAATGATTATTCTAATAGAAAATGGTAAGAATATGAAAAGATTTAAATGAATGCTACGACAGGTCAAAGGAGGAGAGATTATTTCCAGCATAGCAAGAGAAAACAGATGGAAACAATTTTCAAAAAGAGCAAGGGAAGCGATTTTCATTAAGCAGCACCCAGGCATACCAGTATACCAGGTATACACCCAATGTATACTAGGCATTGTGTATGTGTTTTACACATTTTATCTCATTTAGTTCCCCAAACAATTGTATGACCATTTACAGATGATGAAACTAAGACTAAAATAGTTAACGTTTTACTCAACCTCAAAGCAGCCCTCAGACCAGAGTCTGTCAGACTTAAAGTTCCACTTTTTTTTCTGGGAGAAGCAAGGTGTGTACTATAAGCTGGGTAGGATCTATGAATTTCCCGGGGATGGGGTAGGGAATGTTTTTTGCGGGGAAGTACAGTTGACCCTTGTGGGATTAGGGGCGCCTACCCTCCACACAGTGGAAAATCCTCCGATCATTTATGGCGTCTTCTCCCTCTATGTGGTTTCTCCACACTGTGGTTCTGCATCCATGGATTCAACCAACTGCTGATCACGTAGTACTGCAGTATTTACTAGTGAAAAAAAATCCACATACAAGGGGACCCGCGCTGTTTAAACCCATGTTGTTCAAGGGTCAACTGAGTTTGATAGGAAATCAAGAAAGGACAGAATGAGAAGCAATTAGAGAAAATTAGTGTGGAGAAGGCCCACTTATAGCCCCATGTGGGCTTGTTAGAGACTTTTGAGCAATAACAAATCACACATCTGCTTTAGGAGAAGTGTCCTGAAAGAAGTGTATAGGAGAGAGATGGAGAGTAGGAGAGCCTCTTAAGGTATCCCTTAAGTGACCTAGCCCTTAAGCAGACCAAAAGGCATCCTGAGACTTTTCTGACTGCTTAAGTTATGATAGAAACATGTTTTTCAAACTTATATCTGTTTTTCAACATCAACAGTTTATAACTTTATGTCTATTTGTTCACTATGAGAGCAATCTGTATTAAGTAGCATAATAAGTTAGAGAAATCAATAAATCAATAAGTAAATTACCTGAGGATCCCCAGGTAATAGTTTTCTAGTCATTCTAAATTAATTTATTTAAATTAAATATAAAATAAATTCAAGTAAATGAAGTTATACTGTGGAAATTGAATTAAAGTTTATACTATATTTTCATTCTCTCTAATCAAGTCCTACATAGACCAAAGAGAATACATATGGATCAGCAAAAATCAAATGTCAGCTGTAGATAATAAATTATTCCATTCTACAAAATGCAAATCATGTGAAACACCTGAATGGATATAGGATGCTAGATGCTCGCTCCTGGGTTTTTCCTCCCCATGGCATGTATAATTACTTTAGCTGCCTATTGCTAAAGATTGGTTTAGAGGAAATTTTCATTCAAAATGTGAATGTGTACCAAATTTTATCCCCAGGAAATAGTGTGAAATGGGCTGATAGAGAATACCAGTCAATATGCAAGGCTTGGTCTACTTTTTACCTTCCAAGAAATTGCTTTAAAAGATAAGTCGAGGGGCTTCCCTGGTGGCGCAGTGGTTGGGAGTCCGCCAGCCGATGCAGGGGACACGGGTTCGTGCCCCGGTCCGGGAAGATCCCACATGCCGCGGAGCGGCTGGGCCCGTGAGCCATGGCTGCTGCGCCTGCGCGTCCGGAGCCTGTGCTCCGCAACGGGAGAGGCCACGACAGTGAGAGGCCCGCGTACCGCAAAAAAAAAAAAAAAAAAAAAAAAAAAGATAAGCCCATATATTTTGCTTAACTAAGTCAATGGTGCTTTTTTTCTACAGCATTATTCTCATAACCTCTGCCTGTTCCAATGCCTACCTAGCCTGTTTTTCATCAGATTCAGCTGGATGTCTATCACTTGCTATAAATTACTAAACTTCTCACGACTCCAGTCAAGCTTTTACATGATTTTTTTTTTTTTTTTTTTTTTTTTCCGGTACGCGGGCCTCTCACCGCTGTGGCCTCTCCCGTTGCGGAGCACAGGCTCCGGACGCACAGGCTCAGCGGCCATGGCTCACGGGCCCAGCCGCTCCGCGGCATGTGGGCTCCTCCCGGACCGGGGCACGAACCCGCGTCTCCTGCATCGGCAGGCGGACTCTCAACCACTTGCGCCACCAGGGAAGCCCCCAAGCTTTTACATGGTTTAAATGCACACTCCCATCAGCCCTCTCACGCTCCCCAAAGTTATCAGCTGTCACTTTCTTTTCTGGACTCTTTGGAATCAAAAGACAATCACCAAGGCTTGGAAGAACATCATTTCATCAATGAGGCAAAATATTCACTGTCAGATTTAAAAGAGAAGAAATAGGCCACTTTCTTTTCATTCTATATCAAGGATGATTTATAATAAAAAAATTTTAAATCATTCCTAGAGATCATTTAGAGCATGATGATGATAAACCCCTTCAAGAAAAAGAATTTAAGTGTTCAAGAAAGATACAAGATTGATGGCTCTGAAATTGAAATCTGAAATACCTTTCCCCTTCCAATCTTTCCATTTTAAACCAAATCCAGGAGAATCCATTTTAATGCTAACACTTTTTAGAACTGCTCTAAGTTTGAACTTCCTTCCAAATTGTAAATAAGATTGGTATTTTTGATAGACCTATTCCTCTGTTTTATTTTATTGTATTTATTTATTTATTTGTGTGTGTGTGTGTTACGCGGGCCTCTCACTGCTGTGGCCTCTCCCGTTGCGGAGCACAGGCTCCGGACGCGCAGGCTCAGCGGCCATGGCTCACGTCCCCTGTTTTATTGTTCAAACCAAAAAATAGAAGTTACCCTTGATTTCTCCTGCTGCCTCATCCTGCATTTCTCTGCACATCCTTCACCCTTAACTATCCAGGGTGCATGCACTTTCACAGCCACACATGCACAGGCACACTCATAAGCACACACATTGAATGTTTCAGTAAGTTCTATTGGTTCTACCCCAGACAGAATCTCAAATGCCTCCACTCTTCTCACTCCCCACTCCACAGCCCTAGCCCAAATCACCATCATCTGGGCCTGAGCGTCCACGACAAGCTCAATGATCACTCTGTTCTCACTGCTGTCTCCCTAATATTCCCTTTCTACACAGAGGTCTAAATATTTAAAACCGTAAATCGGATCCTGTTATTATTTCATTTCCTTGACATTTTTCAGTGGCTTCCCATTGGCCTCCAAGCTCTTGAATAAGCTGAACACTGGCTCTGATATCAACTAAGACCAGTCTCGTCCTCCTTCTATAAGCTCCAGTGACGCTTCTATTCAGGGTGCAGAAGCCTCTTCCTGCCTTAGACCTGTCCGTGTAGTTGCTTCTGGTCTGGGATCCTCTTCCCCTAGCTCTAGCTGGATCTTTCCCATTGTCAGGTTTGGACTCTAATGTTCTTCCCTACAGGAACCTTCCCAGACCACCGTATTGAATGGCGATCTCCCAGAGGACAACCTCTGACACTTAACCCTGTCGATTTCCTTCAGAGAATGTTAACAATTTGATAATATCTGGTTTACTTCTCCGCTTGTTTACCTCTATCTCCCACTAGAACACAAGCCTAATAAAGCAGAAACCTTGACTGTCTATTCCACTGCTGGATATTAAATGCCTAGTATTATGTGCCTGACATATAGTAGATGCTCAATAAATGTGTGTTGAATCAGTTAAATAAATAATGCATAAATATTGCATTTGACATATCAGTTTCTTATGCATAATCCCTATTAAAATCACCTACTCTTTTCCCAAATACTATAGGAAATTCACACTGCAAAATTAACTAGTAGTATAAATAAGGTCTAAAAATGATGAATACAACATCTGGAATTCTCGATTCTAAAAAATGTACAGAAACTATAGAATGCTGAGTTACACATGTAAAATCAAGTAAAAAGAGATAAGATTAAAAACAACCAAAAAAAAAAAAAAAACAAACCAAACAAACAAAATGCCCTTTGGCCCACTACCATTAGGCCAGACAAGAACAGTTAACCTGTTTAAGATATGTCCCTATGTCTCTGGGCTTCCCTGGTGGTGCAGTGGTTGAGAATCCGCCTGCCGATGCAGGAAACACGGGTTCGTGCCCTGGTCTGGGAAGATCCCACATGCTGCAGAGCGGCTGGGCCCGTGAGCTGTGGCCGCTGGGCCTGCGCGTCCGGAGCCTGTGCTCCGCAATGGGAGAGGCCACAACAGTGAGAGGCCCACATACCGCAAAAAAAAAAAAAAAGATATGTCCCTATGTCTCAGTCTTGTTCTGGAAAACTTGAAGAAAGTGACAACTAGCCAATTCCTCTATAGAATTTACTGACAGCTCAATATGTTTCCAAGATGGATGCTTTCCTAACAGGTACACACCCATGCAGGTCCTTTCAACTCAAACAACCATAACAAAATGTCATAAATTCAACATGTCCCTGTGTATTCTCTGAACCAAACATGGAGGCAATGCTCTGGTTAAGTCTGGAATCGTCTGTGGGTCTTGACTGCTAACGGGAACTCCCTGCATTTCAAGACTCCTATTAGTTTCATACAGCCAAAGACTTCATTTTAGCTGAATAACTTTTGGTTTGGTTTTGAGAGCCTGTGGTACAACCCACACTGTATTCAATAAAAGTTGAATGAACTGAGGTGGTTGACTATCATTACTTACATGAGGGTCATAAAAAATCAGTGTTATTTCCTGAGAAATTAGCAGCCAGTCAGTCAGCTGGTGGAAAGGCTGACTTAATAAATAACTCACTTTATGGTCCAAACAACGGCGGCTGTTAAGTACCCATACAGGCCAAGAGAGACTTTCTGGACACTCAAGTTTTTAGATATGTCCATTTGTAACTTGGAAATTCTTCTATTTGAGTCAGAATCTGATATTAAAGAGAATATCAAGAAAACTAGTCTACTGTGCCCGGCAGAAATGTGGCTATGAGGCAGAGGTTACTTGAAGTCATAAGAGCAACCTAGAGTATGATTTTTGTCAAGACAGAAAAGAAATATGATTTTTTAAAATATCAAAAACAACATTATGGACTAGAATTAAAAATCACATGTATTTTAAAATAAGATATGAGTCTTCAAAGAAAACTCTAGCTTATTAGTCAGACCTTATATTCAGATTTCTTAAGTGTGTCGACAGCTCAACTTCCTTAATTATATTCAATTTCCTCTTTCACTGGGGTATTTTAACGGAAAAAAAAAATCCAAGGAAGTAAAATTCAGTACTCCAAAGTTATCTGAATTGGATAAATCTGTAAGAACTTGTTTTTGTTTCTTTTCAATTTCAGTTTAAAAATAGTGGAGAGTAGAAGGAACATAAACATAAACTCATCTCTCATACAGAATAAAATCAGCCAAGTTCATTAATTTCTAAATTTGCAGAAAGCAAATATTAAGTAAATACTAAATTGTGACCTCTGAAGCATTTGTTTGCAGGGTAAAGTATCATGCATCAGCAAACTCAGTAGACTGACATCTTAAATCCAAACTATAAGAAGTTGTCATTGTAAGTTGTGTTAAGTTTCTGAGAAATCATGAGAGAGCTTATTTTAAAAGGGCAGAAGTATGCAGATAAAGACTCTTATTGTGTTGTAAAGACTGACAGTCTTGTTAAAGAATCATTCTCTCAACAAGTAGTTATGGAGCTTTTAATATTAGTCGAGCACTAATAACTTTGCTCTGAAAGGGATTTTTCAAAGGAACTAGTTACAGAGTTATGAGTTTTGCTTTTAATGAATCCAGGTGACTCTGAACATGAATTAGTCTACAACGCAGGTCAAGATTGCTTAGCTAAAAACTACCAAACCAAGGTTCAAGTGCACATACTCAGTATATATTCAGTATACGCTCATATATATTCAGTATTGAAGCAACCATTTTATAGTGTGGATATAGTAAAATCTTTTACAAACCACTGGTGTGTGGTGTTCCAATAGAGACTTTGCTGTCAGTATGCCATGACAACTATGTCTTAGGTTTGTGCAGTGTTTTCAATTATTTTCAAAAGTATTTATTCATTAGCTTTAGGATCGACACCATTCCATTTTCCAGATTCATAATGAAAATGTCAGAACGGCATTACACCCAATTTTCCAGTTTGGGGGTATCTGAATAAGTGAAGACCTAACACACAACAGTGAGTTCCATAAGTTCAGATCAAGGTTGTTCACAGGGAGGCATAGGATTGTCGTTATCTGAGTATAAGAGGTTAAGTTCAAGATATTACTCATATCCAGACAAAAGGCTTTAGAAATCTGGCCTTTGCCGTCTAACAATTTTTCAGTTCAACTCAGTGTTTTTTCTTATCTTTAAGCTTCAATTCGAAACTATAGCAGTAAGCCTCCCAAGTGGTCTCTCAGTTTTAAACTGAGAGATGTCATTATTAATGACATTAATTAATGCCACTGAGACCCAATTCTGTCACGTTCCAAAGCAAACGGGGAGTGAGGGAAGGCATGGTTTGTAGCATCTGCCAATTTCCATGGTGTAAATATTCCACTGAAGTCACTGATTGCTGAGTTGGGAAGAGAGATGCATAACTGGTCCTCAAGGAGCCGGTGTGAGCCGGCCCCAGTGAACTACTGGACAGATCAGACAGACATATTGGCAGGCATTATATAAAGCAGAGGCTGGCGAAGTGCAACCACAGGCCAAATCCAGTCTTCATCTGTTTTGGTAAATAAAGCTTTTATTTTGTCTCTCATTAATCTCACTAATCTATTCTCAATACACCATTAATCTAGTCTCATTAATACATTTTGTCTCTCATTAATCTATTCTCAAAACACCACCAGAAGGATCCATGAAACAAATCAACAAACAAAAATAAAACAGTCACTATGTCACTCCTCTGCTCAAAATCCTCCAAAGGCTCCAGGCTCGCCAAGTAAAAGCCTCACTGTAAAAGCGCCCACTTGAGGACCCCCGCGAGACCTGATGCCAGCCTCCCGGGAGCCCTATCACTGCTGCGGCCTCCCTCATTCACCTGCTCCAGCCACAGCTCCAGGCTTCTTGCTTTTGTTCCTCGCAGTTCGTTGAACGGGCTGGGCCCACTTCACTGCCTGGAGCTTTTTTTTTTTTTTTTTTTTTTTTTTTTTTTGCGGTACGCGGGCCTCTCACTGTTGTGGCCTCTCCCGTTGCAGAGTACAGGCTCCAGACGCGCAGGCTCAGCGGCCATGGCTCACGGGTCCAGCCGCTCCACAGCATGTGGGATCTTCCCGGACCAGGGCATGAACCTGTGTCCCCTGCATCGGCAGGCGGACTCTCAACCACTGCGCCACTAGGGAAGCCCTGCCTGGAGCTTTTATGTGTGCCATTTCGTCTCTCTGGAATGCACCTCCCCACATCATCTGAGCTTTTTGCTCGGGGTCTTCAAAAGTCACTCTCCCTAGCCATTTTATCTCAAATTTCCACCCTCTACCCCGAGGACAAATTTGTCTCCCCTACTTTACTGGTCCCCCAACTCAACATATCACTCCCTGACATACTAGTTGTCTTCTTGTTTGTCTTGTTTATTATCTGTCTCTTATTTGTCTAATTTATTATCTTACAAGGTAAACTGCATGAGGGTGAGAATTTCTGCCTGTTTTGATCACTGTTCTTCCCCATTGCCTAACATATAGGAGGCATTCAACAAATATTTCATAGGAAGGAAGGAGGGAAGTAATGAAGGGAGGGAGGGAATGCCACCTGAAAGAGAGTTTCTCCTTCGACAACTCAATCTGGTTCCCCAAAGTTGGGCTATAATAATGGGTCTGCCTGTTGAACATGGTCAATATCATCAGTATGTCTTCTATGACTCAGTTTTTAAAAAAATAATATTATTAGGTTATGACCAACAGGACAGATATACACACACATACATAAATACATATGTTAACTACTCTTTCATTTAACAAGTGTTATATAACTGTAGAAAGTAAAATGTATCTGTTATTAAGTTTCTATTTAGTAGTCTCACGTGTATGTAGACCCACTGATAGAAAAGTCTCCATTATCAAGTTAAATTGTAATTTTCTATTAGTCACACAAAAATCAGTACATATTGAGAAATGAATATTCTTTTTACATCCTAATATAAGCACCACTCCTATTAGTCTAGCCCCCTAACAGTACTCTGAAGTGTCAATCTCATTCACATTTCAACTGAGGTTAAAGGTGCATCTCTGATTTAGCCCCTACTGTTCCTATTAATTGTTTTAGTTTTTCTCTGCATCTAACCTCATGTACTCCCAGAAGATATTCAGATACCTATGCTCCAGTGACAAGCACTGGAAAACTGATCACGTCAGAATAGCTGTTAATTCTTTCACTTCTGCGTATCGAAATTTCTTCCCACTTGACTATTAAAGGTCAAATTTTCAACTAGCCTTCAAACACGCAAAGAATTAGTGTTTTGACGTGTAGAATGCTCCTGCACAAATTCAGACTCTTCGCGAATGAATAAAGGAGCATATATATATATTCTGTATATTAAATAGCTTTACAACGTAAATATATAATGTATGTGTTATAATTTACTTACTAAATAATACAACACTTTATTCTTTAAAAATATAAAAGATATACAAAGCGGAATTTCTGAAATAGTACTAAGTATCATTTTTAAGGCAGATTCTTTTATTATTAACAGCTTTACACAAGAAAAGAGAAGTCTGGACAGGCGAAACATGGCTCAAAGCCACAAAAGTCCCAAGTGACAAAGCTGGAATCCACATTAAGCTCTCTTTTTCTCCAGAACTCAGAGAATTAATTTAACTACCACACAATGAGAGAGTTTTCTGATCCCCACAACAATTTTCCATTGAAACTATCAAAGCATAATTTATAGAGAAAACTTCCAGCCATAAATGGAGAAGTGATCTAGGAACCACTGGCCACAGTGTTTGAAGTAGAACAGAATATCAAAATCATTCTTAACTGAGGGCATTGCATTCTCTCTATTACTCCTGAGACAGAGAAAACCATTCTGCAATGTCATTCTCTACTTGCTTGCTTTAAGACCCTTGTTTATTTTCTCCATTTTCCCTCCATTAGAATTTGAGACCGGGCGTCAGCAGAGGGCTGGGGTAATGAGAAAGAGAACACATCTCTATCAATTTCTATCCTCACTCTAGGCTCTGACAGAAATATACTGAGTATTTGAGCCCTGCAAAGGATACCTTTGGGTGCTAATTTTATGACAAAATGTATTAAAAATTATCAGTTGTGAACTTAAAAACTCATTTCACAGGAAGTTCTTGAAGAAGCTTATTTAACCATTTCATCCTTTAATATTTTAAAGGATGTCACGGGGACATGATCTCATTTACTTATGAAAATGGGTAACATAGCCTCCAACATAAAATATCTTATTGGACCCTTAATTTTATAAGACTTATGTCAATAGTTAAGTTCACTGATTCCACAAAGATATTTTTTTTTCCCACAAAGATTGAGGGACATATTTAATAAGTAGTGTACTTTTCTAGGTCCTTGTGGGTGGGAGATTCAAATGTGAACAAAACTTGTCCATATTTTTAAGGCATTTTTAATATTAATAGTGATAATAAAGTAAATACAACACTTGGCTACAGCAAAACTTGTAACTTGATAAAAAGCAAAACACTAGAGTTGCGCCAAGAAAAAAAAGAGACATAAATTACCCTGATGGGATCACAGAAAATTTTCAGGGAGGAGAGAACATTAGTGCAGGATTCAATAGGATAGGTCCATTTTTTTCCAAGAAGAATTATGGGCATAGCATTAGCAAAGTATGGTAAGAGTAAAGCACAAGATGTTCTTTGGAGAAAGCAGTTATCTATCATTGAAGCTTCAGTGAGTAGGGGAAGAACGCCAAGGTGTAGAAAACTCCACGAAACTTGCCCAGGGACACAGAGCTCATGCTAGGGGCAGGATTCAAGCCTGGTAGTCCGGGTTCAGACTCTGTTTACATAACTACTGCACTCTACAACACTGTTTTAGTTTCTTTTTGCTGTTGCAACAAATTAGCATAAATTTAGGAGCCGAAACAACACAAGTTTATTCTCATACAGTTGTGGAGGTTAGAAATTCAAAATGGTCCCACTGGGCTGAAAATCAAGATTTCCCCGGGGCTGCATTCCTTCTGGAGGCTCTTGGGGATAATTTGTTTCTCTGTCCTTCCCAGCATCGGGAGGTCACATCACTTTCATTCCTTGCCTCATGAGTCGCTTCTTCATCTTCAAAGTCAGTAGTCTTACTAGCATCGTCAAATCTCTCTCGACTCTCAGTCTCCTGCCTCCCTCACTTATAAGAATCCTCGAGATTACACTGGGCATATCCTATTAATCCAGGATAATCTTCCCATCTCAAAGTGGCTGATTAGCAAACTTAATTCCTTCTGCAAACTTACTTACTTCTCCTTAGCCATATGCCATCACGTAGTCACAGGTTCTGGGGAATAGGATGTGGACATCTTGGGAGAGGCGTTATTTTGCCGACCACAAACAGGATATTAAATTTGGTTAGAGCAAAGGGATAGAGTGGAAGCTGAAGCTGGAAAAGAAGGTTATGGAGCTCACTGAATCCTAACGGATCTAGGGTTTTTGGTAAGCAATCAGATGCTTCTCCACCTCTCCTCCCACATCATTAGAGCTACATTTTAGAAGTTAACTCACTCAGGCAGTGGTGTGTAGAATTAATTAAAGGACAAGATGATTGGAGGCAGGGGATTCAGCTGAGCTGCCTTGAGAAAATTCTCTAACAAACCACGACCAAGTTATGATGTTGAGAATCTTCTCAACACTGAAAGCATTCTGCCTGAGCCATTCTCATCCTTAATCAATGGGTGGGGTACATTTCAGCGGCACACAGTATGAGGTCCAATTTGAGTGACTGTTCTCTTATGTGCTCTTGTCCAAAACTGTAACGGGGGATTTTGGAAGCTGGTGTGAAAATACATTTCCAGTCCTCTGGAATTTTTTTTCCGCTCAACAGGGTACAGCATAATACAAATCTTTCAAATCTGATCGGAGTGAATTGTAGGGTCTGTCACACGAACTGAAAGTAGTTTGTTGCGGTTAGACACGGGCTGTTTTCGCTCCGCAAGATTCAGTTCATTCACCAAAATCAAGAGGCAATTGAATTTACTCGAAGCATCTGAGTGTACTTAGGAAGCACAGGCAAGACGACGCGGAAAGACCGTGGAGTCCCTTGCAGGTCAGATGAACCTGAAGACGATTCAACTCACATCCCAACTGCTCACAGCCAAGGATTTCACTCGTACCACAAGGCTAAAAGCTATCCCCCAGTTCCATCAGGGCTGCATAGGGAAGAATAAGAGACCAAGGCCAAGATAACTGAATCCAGGCCAGCATGGCCTTGGCAAGGCTGATGGCCGGTGACTGTTGCCCTTCCAAATGAACAGAAGGTTTACAGGATGGGGATAATGCCTAATCACCAGCACGGCCTCATGACTTCGCTCTGCTACAAACACAGCAAGATTTTTAAAATGGTTTCATCAAATTCTCTTGTTGGCCACATGGACACTGGCAGAAAGACAGTCTCCTCAATACTGAACCTCTCAGTACAGTTAGCAGGCTGGCAGGGGAAGCCTTAAAAGGACAAACAAGACCACAAGTATTCCTGTATTTGAATAGCAATATTAATATAAAGTTCACGACGACATGTGACAATGCGAATGTTTGTTTCCATGAAAAATGACCAAACACAGAAGTTAACAAGTAAAGAAATACGTATTTCAAATATAAAATATGTGGCATATCCATGCAAATTAATATATATTCTAAAGGTTTTCATGTCAGAAGTTGGAGAGAAAAAACAGATTCTCATTCCGGACCTTACTTCCACCTCTTTAAAATACATAAGCCGATGAGATGTGATGGCTTCTCAATGGAACTACACCATCATTTTTCTATTTCTCTAGAGAATATTTATTATTACCAGGCTATAAGAAAATCCCTCTAAATCAATTTTAACTGGAAAAAAGGGAAATGCTACACCTCCCAGAAAGCATATCAGGACTGATTCCAGGTTTATGAGAATGTTGGAGATATTTATCTTATAATGGTCATCTAAAATCCTTCAAATCATTATCAAATTTACCGTGTAGCTGCTTCTGCATAACACCTACCAGGAAGTTGAAAATAGCCCACAGCTGTTTTAGAGGAAAGTGGCAAAAGTTAATAGCCAGCCATTTTAATGGTGCAAAGGCTGCATTCTATCAAATGTGGCAAATGATCTTTCCAAGGAGCAATGCACAACACAAGTCTATCTCCTCCATGAAGAAACACATATCACCTTTATTACTACCTGCTCTTCCAAGTAAACAAGTCCCTGAAATGCCTCATTTTCTTAGGATGGGTTGGTTGGATTTAATAGGTCTAAAAGGACAAGATAATACTCTTCCTATTTTAAGAATTTCTTCGGATGGCTGGTACTGTACAGGGAGAGGGGAGGATATTCAGCCAGGAATGGAAAGAAAGCCCCAGTGGTACAGGGAGCTTTGTTTGGTCTAATATTTTACAAAGTACAGCAATTTTTTGCTTCAATAGATCTTGACCAGCCAAGCTAGGCCAATAGTATAGGGCAATGCTTAAGTGCTCAACCACTCCATGAAATAGATCTTGTATGATGGCTGCTGCGTTAAAATACTTTCACTTTGGCAGAGAGCAAAAGGGAGGTCTCTGTTGTCTGTCTTATTTCTGAAAGAAAGGCGGCAAAGACAGATAACTCTTCTAGTATTAGAAGCTTAGAATATTTTCTAAGACCTAAAGAGATTGTACAGAACAATAGAAAAATGCTTAAATTCACCAGCAATTAGCGTAAAGATATACGTTTACATCAAAAAATATCCTATTGCCACAAAACACCTGTAAGCAAGGGAAAATGTCCCATTAAATAAACAAGCAGCCAAGCAGTGTTAAATCTGGATTATTCGGTGGCTAAATATACAATTGTGGGGGGACTGTGTTCTCTGGCTACTGCTTCCTCCTCTTCCTGAAAGTTCTCAAGCTATACCCTGATTTTTAGCAGTTGTACTATCAAATACATACAGATGGAAAGAAAGCCAAATTCAAAACCATTATAGCATCCGTGAGTAAGAGCATGAAAAAAAGAGGCTTTTTAAAGGTGGAGAGATTATAATTAATGGCTAAAATACTGATTTTGAACAAACTGGAGACGTCATTATTCATAGTAAGCATCTCCTTGTTATTACAAATAAGCACTGGTTGCCTTGACTTTCCCCCTATAAATATTTTAATTATTATTTATTCAAGTGAAAACGAAACTATATAGTATACTTTGAACTGGATCTGAAAAAAAAAAAGATTAGACTTTACAGTATTTTTGGAGAACCCAATTAGGTTTAATGAAAAATGGTTTGAGTCGTGTAAAGTAGTATATAACATACGGGAAATCTATGAAATCTTCTAATGCAACCTCCATAAGATAGTAGTACTCAGAATTATTAGGGAAAGCAACTACAAAATATCAGACAGGCGAACATCTTGCTTTTTAAGGCACAGCAGAAGGTGTTGTATAATGCTCTTCGGCATACCACACGATACTCAACAGCTTTTACCATCTGGACAATCTTTTCTTCTCAATAGCATTTCTTTTCAATAGCTTTTCCAATATTTCAGTTTAAGTCCATTTATTCTTTCTCTGGCCTTTGGAAAAGATAGAGAACGGTTGCAAAATTACTACCATCTTTACAAAATAGCAACTGTGGCTAGTTATTAAATCTTCCCCTTCGTTCAAGATAAATAACACCAGGGCCTTTTGTTTTTTGTGCCCAACTCTTCAATCACTGTGGAAACTCTGCTCTAAAACCAAAGTTCTTAATTTTCTGAATTTCAAAGGCTAGAAACAAACACAATCCACAAAAAGGTGGTGATTGAAGAACAAGTGTACCGCATTTCATGAAAGATAAAAATATATATTTGGTTGAAAGGAAGTAAGAAGACCTGTGTGAACCAAGTACATGGCACATAATGGGAACTCAGTAAATATGAGTGGAATCCAAAGGATGAAGTGGAGGGGGTGGGAGGGACAACAAAAACCAAAAGAGAATCCAAGGAAGATGAACCCTGTCTGCCCATGTGCATTTCCGTGAGTGAAATATAAAGCTCTTTGCAATCTTCCTAGTCACAAAAGGCATTCTTCTTTCTCCCTTAAAGATGCCTCAAAGGATAAGCACGTAGGTAAGGCATCATTTCATCTCAGGTAAGACTTCCATTTGACCTGGCTTTAGGGAAGATTTTCAAAAGATAAAAAAGGAATTTCTAATAAAGATTCAGTAGTGTGCTACGATGGAACCTGCTGCAGCTTGTTCTCTGGAATAACTAGAACCCAGAACTGGGAAGCCAGTCAGGCCCCAGCAAAATTCTCTACCTATAATTTTCTTGCTGTCCACGGACAGCTTCCTCTGCTCCCAGAGCTACAAGATGACACCAGTTGGCACCAGCATTCACTGGGACAGCCCAATAATATGACATTAATTTGCTGTCACAGCTCCCAATTCCAGGGGGAGTGACTCTGACAGGGCCACCTAAGTTCAGGGGCCCACAGGGGGTCTGTGCAGTAGCTATAGGGCAGGCCCACCCCCCTACAGACTGGCCCATCGGTGCCCACTGCTGCAGTTCAGGGGCAGATACTGGGGTTGACCATCACAGCACACAGGTAGCGCCTGGAAGGGACACATTATCTCTACAAAGGGAGAATACAGAGCAGACACGTGTAGTGCTCTTTTATAAATCCAATTACTTTGAAACATATTCTTTGGGCAGTGTCTCTGAAAGCTCCCATAGCTAGGGATCAGGAGCATTTATTCTTTTTTTTTTCTTTTTTTTTTTTTTTTTTTTTTTTTTGCGGTACACGGGCCTCTCACTGTTGTGGCCTCTCCCGTTGCGGAGCACGGGTTCCGGACGCGCAGGCTCAGCGGCCACGGCTCACGGGCCCAGCCGCTCCGCGGCACGTGGGATCTTCCCGGACCGGGGCACGAACCCGTGTCTCCTGCATCGGCAGGCGGACTCTCAACCACTGCGCCACCAGGGAAGCCCCATTTATTCTTGAAATAAAATAAAACAGGGGCATAAGAAATTCTATTAGGGATCAAAAGCCTTGTTCTACCACTGCAGAGCTTTGTCAGTTTGATCAAATCCTATTTGATTTTTGCTTTGATTAGTTTATTTACCTGTAAAATTAGAGCACTGAATTTCTTGCTCTGAAATTCTTTAGGTCTAGAAGTAAATGATTCTAGCATTCTATTTCATAGTGTGAAACCAGATCCTGAATCCACAAAATCATTTTTGAAGGGTTAAACCACCCCGTGTCCCAGATAGATCTCAGATTAGAAATATTCAACATTTACAATTTGAGAATTTGAAAAGTTATTAACAACTGCTCTTTGAGAGAATTCCTTTCTAGAGAGTATTTAATCATACTGCCTCATAAATTTTTGTTAAATCTCAAAAGTACCAAAATGTCTCAAATTCTTTTATTAAGCTTTAAGGCGGTTGGGGTGTATTTTTTATTTATTATTCAAGGAGGCAATAATGATTTTTTCCCATATTTCAAACAAAGAACTCAAGGTACTTCACAAATCTTGATTAACGATATTATGATCCTATCTCTGCAGATGAAGAAACACAGCGAAGTTAATCAGAGAAACAAAAACAGCCAAGTAATCCTGAGAAGCAATTTAATTTCTCTACTCTTAAAAAAGGCAATTATTGCAGAGAGAACAGGGCATGAAGGAGGAGACCCAACCAATACACGTGCTCTTTCCTTTTTCCACACGTTTAAATTATACAAAACGTCAACCACATCAGTATAATTCTCTCCTTGCTTTGACGCCCCCAAGTCCAAATAAGCATCTTTCAGATTTTAGAAGTTATAGTTGGAAAAACAAAATTCCCTTCTCATAGCTCAAAAACATCACATTTTCTGCCATTTCTACCACATTTTTCACATTTTGCCCAACAGAATGTTTTAGTAGAATCTATAAATATTACATCTTTTTCAGCTACTGTATTGTTTTCTCCTTCTCACACATCATCATGTAACATTTTTCTAAAGAAAAAGAGCAGAGAAATTTAGCCCCTTTAAACCTAACATTTTGTGAGCTTTCACAACTATAAAATCTCAAACGCAGGTAGGAAATGGAAGTTTAACAGTGTCACTAGACAAATCCTGGAGCTGCAATACATTTTCTTGTCATCTTAGAAAAAACATGTCCTATATGCTAATCTGATGACATTTAACTATCATCGAGAACCGCTGACCTGGGGTTGACCTTTATTGACAGACATAACTCCCTGAGGTTCCTTATTTTACAATAATACTTTCTCTAGATGATCCTTCCCTTCTGGCCATAATCTATCCCTTCAACCCTAACCTGTATCCCAGGTCTACTGCCAATGTTGCTTTATACTGTTAAAGTTCTATTGCATCTCAGCTGAGAAATGGCTGTTTCATCTCATTAATTTATAGTTGCCAACACAGATATCCCAGAGGGGACACTCAAATGTGTTAATTATTTGCATTATTCAACAAACTTGCTCCTCTTTATCATGTATGTATCTTTCGTTCATTTCAACCTTCTCAGCCGCTACAGCAGGAAACCTTGAAACCTTTTTTTGATTCTATTCTTTGATTCCAGGAATATTTCTTCTTTGCCACTTATACACAACTGACCCTGAAGTTCAGAAAAGTCTATCTTGGTTATATTTTTCACATCCATTCTCTCCTGTCTCCCACCTGTGACGGTAATTATATGTGTCAGCTTGATTGGGCCAAGGGATGCCCGGTTAGCTGGTAAAGCATCATTTGGTGGTGTGCCCGTCAGAGCCATTCTGGAAGAGATTAAGCATTTGCATCACCAGACTGAGTAAAGAAAGAAGATCTGCCCTCACCAATGTGGGCAGGCATCATCCAGTCCGTGGAGGGTCCAAATAGAACAAAAAGGTGAAGGAAAGGTGAATTCCCTCTCCCTCTCTCTTTCCATCTTCTTCCTTCAGACCTTGGAGCTCGTGGTTTCTTAAGCATTCAGATGCAGACTCAATTATACCACTGGATTTCCCGGTTCTCCAGCTTACAAAGGGCAGGTCGTAGGACTTCTGAGCCTCTACAACCTTGGGAGCCAATTCTTATATATATATAAAATCTTGCTGCTACTGCCCTAGTTAGAAACATCAGTACTTCCTGGAAGTACCTCATTACTTACAATACCGACTATTGCAACAGGCTTCCCACGGGATGTCTGGATTTTGCTTTTTCCTACTCCAACTTATTCTGCAAACAACTGCCAGTTGAATCTTCCCATGACCCAACTCTGTTACAATACTTTCCTGAGAATCAACCTTCAGTCACGTCTATCCAGACCAGGCCTATTCAGCACAGGCCCATCTGTGAAGTTGTATTTCAAGGTCAGCCACAACTTGATCTCACTATCTTTCCAACTTTATCTTCCTGTAGTACCAGGTAACTGAAACTCTTGCTTGTGAGAGATCAGACCCCTGCCCTAAGAACACCTTCATACTTCTGCCTGAGTAAGAGCCTCAAGCTTCCCCATCCCGCTACTGGCATATGGCAACACAAGATAAGCAACGCTTGCTATACATAATGCATTGCAATGTTGCAAATCAGGAAGGCTAGTAATGCCACCACACAAACAGAGATTTTGAGTTTTTATATATAACCACTGAGAAGTCAAATGTAAAAGGCATTCAGAGCTGAAGGAAATGTGTTAGCTACTGTTTACACTGTGCCGAAAGCCACAATTACAACTGGTGTCCCACAAAGCCAATGCCACACCACATAAGTGGGTTAAACACTCTCCCAAAGGTGTTCTGCAGATGGGACAGTTACCAGGGACTAGTCACTGCCTCTTTCTCAGATGTCAGTTTGACCAGGAGCCCTTACTCATCCAGAGAGAAATCCTATTTAGCTGAGCCTGCTCAGGGATGGCAGGTCCTCCTACGCGATGTGACAATAAACCCGCATTATTATCTTCTTGGGTTTCCCTGTTTTCCTGACTTACATTCCAGCACTCTATTGGTATCCCAGCAGAGTTATGGTGAGACGATATTAAGAAGCCTCTGTCTTCAGGAAACTCACAACTTAACAGGAGAGACATATACAAACAACTGATTATACCATAACGTGATATGTGTTATAACAAATGTTAAGCTCAAATAACCGTGGGGACATAGATAAGGGAACAATTCATCGGGCTGAGGGTGAGGTAGGAGGCAGGGGTTAGAAAAGAGTGGAGAGTGAGGAGGTACCATGGAAACCGGCCCTTACGGATTAGGTGGAATTGACATGGGGAGAGGCATCAGCGTGACCAGAGGCCCTGGCATAGTCTGAGAACAGGACGGAGCAGGCAGAAGGTCTGGAGAGGATAATGAAGATGTGGGACTGGGACAATACATGACTTGGTAAAAGGGATGATGCTTAATTTGTGGATACTGGGAACCATTGACTTGCCCCACAAACAGATTTATGTCACACTTTGGAAAAGACAAACCTAATGACAGTTGTGGAGGATGGACTAAAGGTGCAGAGGACCAGAGACGTTAGGCCAATTGTAGGTATAAAAAGTTGAGTCAGGTGTAAGTCTCAACGTAACTGGAGAGTGAGGAGCAAATGCCAGAGGCATTTCCAATGTCAATAAGAACATCAAAGATCCAAACTTAGAAGGTAAAAAGTGCTAAGATGAACTCTCAGTATCTGCTAATATCTGGAAATATTCTAGAATATGAGCACTGTGTGGGAATGGAACAGGTAATAGCCACCCTGCTAAGCATGTTATTTCCATTCTCTCTGGATGTTTCCACCTTCCCATTACAGATGAAGAAACAGAGGCTAGGAGACATCAAGTGAATTGCCACTAAGACCCAATTCTGTCACGTTCCAAAGCAAACGGGGAGTGAGGGAAGGCATGGTTTGTAGCATCTGCCAATTTCCATGGTGTAAATATTCCACTGAAGTCACTGATTGCTGAGTTGGGAAGAGAGATGCATAACTGGTCCTCAAGGAGCCGGTGTGAGCCGGCCCCAGTGAACTACTGGACAGATCTGACAAACATATTGGCAGGCATTATATAAAGCAGAGGCTGGCGCAGTGCAACCACAGGCCAAATCCAGTCTTCATTTGTTTTGGCAAATAAAGCTTTATTGGAACACAGCCACGCCCAAATGTTTATGTACTACTGCCTGTGGCTACTTTCACACTGCAATGGCAGAGTTGCATAGTTGCAATGGAGACTTGATGACCTCCAAAGCCTAAAATATTTACTAACTGGACCATTACAGAAAATATTTGCCAAGCCCTGATGTAAGTGTAAAACAGGCAAAACCAATTGATGCGATTAGGAGTCGGAATAGGGGAGACCTCAAGAGAGGTGAGGTGGAGGAGAGTGATCAGAAAAGGGGACACGGGGGCTTCCCTGGTGGCGCAGTGGTTGAGAGTCCGCCTGCCAATGCAGGGGACATGGGTTCGTGCCCCGGTCCGGGAAGATCCCACATGCCGCGGAGCGGCTGGGCCCGTGAGCCAAGGCCGCTGAGCCTGCGCGTCCGGAGCCTGTGCTCCGCAACAGTGAGAGGCCCGCGTAATGCAAAAAAAAAAAAAAAAAAAAAAAGGGGACACGGGACTTCTGGGGTACCAGGAATGTTCTATTTTTTCATCAGGGTGCTGGTTACACAGTAAAAAGATATCATGCTTACAATTAGAATATGTGCATTTTTATATGCAGATTATACTTTAATACATAAAAATGTTTTTTTAAAAAACAGCAAGATGTTCTGAGAGCAGATTTTTAAATTCTGTTCATCAGTGATTTAAACTTTTCCCTTTTTTTTTTATATCAGAATAGAATTAAGACATATTTGTCTGTTTGATTTACAACAAATCTTGATGAATTCTATATGTATCCGTAATAGCAGTAACAGCATCTATCTCCTGGGTGTTTTTCTTGCCAAAACTTTCCTTCTGATGGTTTGTATTAATCTTGTCCCATCTCTACTGCCCTTGGCAGAGTTGTCTTGGTTCTATCTCCACTGTTCTAAAATGTGCTTTCAGAATGCGAATTCCTTTGAATGGCATTGACGTCAAAAGGCTGTTTATGGGCTCAGTGCACATCCTTGCGGAGTGACTCTTCACTTCTGTGATTAGCATGAGCAGGACTCAGGAAAGTGGGAGGCAGGTCAATCATATCAATTTTAATAGTCTTGTCAGGTGACGGGGCCAAGACAAAGACATGCCTGGCCGCTGCAGGTCACCTGTGGCAACAGCCCAGACGCGTGCGCTGGAGCTAGAGGAGCCGCCAGCGCCAAGCCTGGGCTCCCACGCGTGATTCCTGAACACGTGCACCTCCTCGCACCGACGCTTAGCTTCTGTATTTCCCTCTGAGATGAAACGAGAGGAGTCCTAACTCACGCTGCCTTGGGCTCTTCCACCTGCCAGGTGCCAGCGTGGCAATTTACCAGATTGGAGAGGCTATTCCTCCAGCTCCAGGCCCACACCACCTGTCAGCTGTCCGGGCGGAGTGCACTCTGGCTTTAGCAGCTGGCCAGCCTGTTACCTGATGGCGGTGTGCGGGAGGACGGGGTGCCTGTAGAGCCTGTGCGGAGGCCTTCCGGATTGTCAAAGGGCCTTGGGTTCCCACCGTCAGCATCTACCACCCGTGAACCCCGAGGCCAGCCCAAACCACAAAGAAGTGTGTGTTGAAGATGAGAAGAGGCTAAAAGCCCTCAGAGTGATTTGTTTAGCATAATCATGATTTTTTAAATGTTTATACCTAAATCTTCAGTGGGAGCCAATTTCCTCTTTCTGGAAAAGGAGCAGCCCTGGGGCATTAGTGAGGCCAGCACTGATGCTGAAATACTCTTGCCTTTAAGAGTCAACATACCTCTGTATTGCGGCAGCCTGGATGGGAGGGGAGTTTGGCGGAGAATGGATACATGTATATGTATGGTTGAGTCGCTTTGCTGTGCGCCTGAAACTTTGTTTCAACATTGTTAGTCGCTATACTCCAACATAAAATTAAAAGTTGAAAAAAAATAATAAAGTCTACTTTGTCTGATATGAAAAAAAAAAGCATCAACATACCTCCTCAGATATATGAGAGATGATTTCTTTGGGTATTTTTTTTTTAAAGAGAAACCACTGAAAGGTCTGCTTCACTTTAATAAGTGAATCACAAAAGGAGTAGAATATCATTTAGGTCTGTATGAAGGTCCCCAAATTATATATGGTTAGGTGGCTCTTATGTCAACTCTGAGAGCCCCTGAACAAACAGTGTAGAAAGCAACCAATTACACACTGCTTTGGACAGCAAACACTGCTAAATCAGTACACCACATTTTTCTTTTGCGCCTACCATACCAAACATGGAAAGAGAAGAAGAAATTGTGCTTCTTTTGCCAGCAACACATCCTAGCAAATTATAACTGAATTTGAGTGGAGGGTTGAAACAGAGTCAGGTCATGAGTGTGAATTAGGTATATCTTTGCTTTCCATGAAGGTGACCAATACCATTAGCATAATAGGAAAGCTCACAGCGTGAGCACCTACTATCAACCAAGTGTAGAGCAGCTATATGCAGAAGGTCCCTTTTGCTGAAGAACTTGGCCTTGACATGGGTGAAATCACTTGGCTAAGATCCCACAGATATCAAGTAGCTTAGCCAGAAGTCTGATCAGGCCTAGCTCACAAAGGCGCGTGTTCATTACCACTCTTGTTTGGTTTACACTGATTTTCTTCCTCTAGTCTGCTGTCAAAATATTACCTAGCGAAATATTATCTATTGATGTGGCGGTAAGGGTATCCTAGATAAAAGGACAAAGGTGAAAGGTAACTGGACGTGCCAAAACCTCTCCAAATCACTTTTGACTTGACCCAAAGTCACAGACTCGATTCTGCGTATCTCACACGTGATGGATTATCTAAGCGGAGCACGGTGAGTTCAGGAGAATGTTTGGTTTGGAAAGGATGGCACTCAAACATGCTCAGAAGGAAGGCGTTTTTTATTCCCGTAACATTCTGACTTTGGGCTTCACAACTAAAACCTCCAGTGTGAGATATGAGAGCAATCTACCAAAAGATTACAATTTATTTAAAAGTCATTTCACGTGGAAAGCTAACTTTTGTACTCCTTCAATTGGCTACACATGTGGCTGCTGTCTCACTGTGCATAAGAAAACATAATCCTAAAGCAGAAAATCAAAAATAAAAGGAAATCAGAAAATGCCACATAGCGTGCCAAACAAATAAAAATGAATGAAAGAAGTTGAAAAGTCTTTGAAAGTGCACGTGTATTTTAATATCTGTCGAAAGAGATTTGGAAGCTTGTCAGAAGAGCCTCTCCGATAACTCCAGTTGGCTGATGGCATGATCTTGGCAGAGAAAGGAACGCGAGAATGTAAGACAAGAAGAACAGGGAAGATGCATATTGTGCCAAGAGAAAAGAAAATAGAGGGATTGGGAAGAAAGGCAAGAGGAGAGAAAATAAGCAAAACAATTAGACCTTTAGAGAAACCAAGAAAATCAGTAGATCAGGAGTAAGAATAATACCAGCAACTAAGCTGGCATCTGTTACTTTGTCAAATTTGTAAGTAAATTGCAAAAACTACATTCCATGACACAATGAAGCAGGAAGGAATGTTGACCGGAGACCCACCGGGACGGTTAGGTTATTTGAACAGCATGTAATACACGGTATCAAAAATCTATTTGTACAGACATGCAAGTCCTTCAGGCAGGAAGTTTTTATTAGATTTCATTATTTAATTTAAATACACACACGTACCCAAACTTTCCAAATTAGAAGGTATTTCCTGTTTCGAAACTAAACACAGTTATATTCCCCAAATTTTTTGTCCTTGAAGAGCCCGTCGTTTCGTTTATACGAGTGTGTGGGTTTTCAGCAAGGTTCAGTCACAGATACGGGGAACTTGCAGGAAAACCTGAAAGGACCCTCCCTGTATGGCAGGAAAAGAGAGACGTATTATAGACAGTGGACCTTCTCCTGCAGCCAAACCGTCTGACCCTCCCTGTGAGGCCTGCAGCAGCGAAATCGATAAGGGAGCTGGTGAAGTTCAGTTTGGACCCTGCAGAGGGCCACGGCCTGAAGATACAGCTGTACCCCCCTTTCAACCCAAATGTCTAGGAGGCCAAACCTAGGTGGTGCTGAGAGGTACTGACATCATAAAGAGTTCCTTCTCCTTTCCGAAAAGATGTGCTGTAGGGTTCCTTTGATGAGAAAGCCCACCAGAACGAACATTTAAAATACATTTTTAAATGATGTATGTGCACCTTTTAAATAATACATTAACTGTGACTTGCCCACCAATGTGCACCTGTAAAACGGCTGTTTGGCTGAAGCTTAAGGACAGTCATTAAAACCAGCTTGGCTCACAGCCTGGTGCCTTAGGCAAATCCGGGGCCGCTCACCACGTGCAGAGATGAGGAGCGGGAGAGAGGAAGGCAGCGGTGGATGCTGCGGAGGAGAGCAATGTGCCGGCTGCGCATATCCTCACGGCTTCTGAAGAGCGCAAGTTCAACTCACACAGGGGGAGTGGGCCCACTGAGACCCCTTTTCCTACACTGCATTTACACTCCGAGTCAACGCAAACAAGGCCATCTGACAACCAGACAAGGTTTCCTTCCCCCGAGTTCTCGCTGCTTCCTATCCCACCTTTTCAACGCCTGGACCACCTGTTCTTTTTCTTTGTAAAATCTGTCTTCGCTTGTTTAGCAATCTTCCCCAAAGCAGCTGACACATTTTACAAAATCAGTGTACACCTCTGCTTATCATGGAACGGCTATTTTTCTTTCAGTCTTACTATGTATTTGGAACAAGTCCAGCGTGCCTGAAATTTTAAAAATCTGAGTATAAATACCAGCCTCACTGCATTTCATTGATAAGAGTCAACATATCCTCTAAGTCAGCAAATATTCCTCTTGACATCCATGAATTATGCTAAGATCACAGAGTTAAAACCTTCTTTGTGGTTTGCAGAGAGCTCAAGAGGAAAGAACATCCCAGCCGTTTTTTGTTTTGTTTTTTTTTTAAAAGAAAGTTTCTTTCCTTCTTGAAACCAGTAAATGTTTGCTCCTAAAGTTCCATTTCCAAGTGAGATATATCATTTTAAAAACTGATTTCAGTCAGCTTCTTAAGGAAATAATCTCCCAAAATGGAATTTTAGAATTGGGGCCTAGAAAGAATATAATACCTCATATTTAAATGGTATTAGGGAATTTGGGGAACTTAAAATGTACCCCAAAACCCACAAAGAAAAAAAAAATGTGCTGGGGAAAAAATAAAAGGAAGAAATGAGAGTGGAAATGAGAACGTGGAATGTGCTCTTTCAAGAACATGAACTGGTGTCTGAAGGACCCATTCCCCAGGACACTGGAGAAATTTTCCTTCTGGAATCTCTCGGCAGACCAACCACCCAAGAAAACTCAGCCCTATAGAAATTTCAGAATAACAACTGCTGGAACAGTCCCGGCTACAAAGTGATTTTCAGCAACTAACTGTGAATGTCCCAGAGAATGAAATGCATCTGGAGAACACTAACACCAAGTTGCAAAGGAAACGATTCTCTCTTCCCTTCTCTCAGGACATGTAACCAACTGGCAGTTTCAGTGGCCATAGCTTTGCGCCAGCCATTGCGTATGCTCTGATTCTGCCCCGAGAGAAGAAACGCTGATCTCAAGTCTATATTTGTGTACAAATAGCTTCAAAGTCAGAAAGAAATAGACGTAGGGAAACTTTAGAACATGATTTTTAAAAGATTACTGTTTGAAAATGTATCAGTCAGTTGTTAAAAGGCAAGAACAAATTTCCACAAAGAAAAATAGATTCCCTTGACAGTCTATTTAACCTTGCATGTTGCTGAAAAAGAAGCATATAATTCTATGTACAAAAGGCATTTCTAGAACCACTTCAGGCTTAGGCTAACTCTCCCAAGATAGAAATCTGAGAGCTGGATATACATCAAGGGCTCAAGCCCCGAGTTTTCTGCTTGAAAACTGACACCCTCTCGAGAATGGGTCCATTATTAAAGGATGAAAAGCCTTTATCTCCCTTCTGGCTCACTCTACGATGGAAGAGAGGACAAGGGACCTCTCTACAATAAAACCCACCAAGCCTAGACTGTTCTCTCGTCTTCCTGTCACAGCAAGTTCAGCTGAACTAAGCCCCACCCAAGGGTGCCCTGCAGCTCTGACACACTTCACCATCAGATCGACTCCCAGGTGTCTCCACACTGTCCGAGGCAGGTGACTGCTCTTTATTTTCTTCTGCTCCCTTACCTGTTTTTCTAAATTTTGTAATAAACGTGGATTGTTTGCATTAAAAAAGTTATTTCTGTAAAAGCCTTAATTACATTAAAGTACTCATTCATTTCCGGCAATCTAAAGCTAAAATCGTATAAAATGGTACACAATGCCCATCATAAGTTTGTCCCTATATCCTCCCCCCAGACTTCAAGTCCTTCGCCACCTACCATGAGCTTAAGATTTAGTGCCATTGAATTTATTATTATTCTAGGAAGATATTACACCTTTTCATGACTCCCTGCTCTTGTAAATTTGTCTCTTTACCTGAATTGCTCTTTATTCTGCCTTCATCAGAAAAATATAATCTCATCCTTTGAAAGCCAAGCCAAACATCAACTTCCTCTGGGAAGCCCTCCCTAGCTCTTCTAGGTGGTGTCATCCCCACCTGCCCACAGCGTGTCCAAGGCATGCGGTTCATAACCTATCATGTTTCACTGCACCTTAGTGCCTTGGGTACTAGTTTCCCAAGGTGAGGTTGGTTTATCTTTTCTTTAATCTTTTTTATTCTCAGAATTCTAGCAGAGCACCTGGAATGTGTTAAACACTCAAACTAAAGTGGATGAACGAATGAAAGAGTAAATTTTGTCAGGAACAGTGGTTTTATGGTAAGTTGGAGGGCAGTCGAATAAGGTCAGAGAGGGGAAAGGTACCTGGGACTCAGGCAGTAGAAACGAGGATGAAGAAAGAGATGGAAAGAGCTGGGACAACAACTGTTTTTCTTGCTTTTATTTGCTTCCATGGGATTCGTATAAAGTCACAGAGTCATAATCTATGGAGGCTCCTGTGCGAGTAGCTGGCAATTTTGCTTCTCTAAATTCACTTCCAGTACAAGCCTGCCAGGTAGACTTGTGTTCTGTGTCACCTCCTCCATGCTCCAGAATTTCTATATTTACTCCTTTGTGTCCTATATTGAAAAATAAGGGAAAATAACCAACTCTGCCTGATACTGCGGTTCGCTTGTTCTGCTTAATGCACCCATGGGCATGCACTAAACGTCCCCACGTGGGAACTCTTCTGATTTCAGCGGACAGGTATAATGAGAGTACTGCTTAGCTGATAAACTCTGGCACAAAACAGTCACCCCCAAACCCCGCGGGCTGCATGTTTTCTCATTTCACTGTGTGGAAAACAGCAGGCAAATCCAACTCAATGAATGTTATTCCTCACCTAAGTACCGTCCTAGAGAGGCTGATGAAAGCCTGTTTTGGAGTGGGCAGATCCTGAACAGAAAAATCGGCTCAACAGTCTGTGACTTCAACTACTGCCCCATTGCAATCTCTCACTCCAAGAGGGGAAAAGTCTGTGCAAAGTGCAGGTTAGTTAAGTAGAATATAATTTGGCATAAAACTCCATGATTAAATACCCAGATACTGTCCTTATCTTCAAGGAGGCTGATGCAGATGTCGTTTGCTTAAAAACAACAGCGACAACAAAACAGACCAACACTTTTGCATGCTCTTCTGGTCACCGAATACACTGAAATGAATAATCACTCCTAGCGACTTCCTTACTGTTTCGCAAGTCTGTTATTATACCTCTCAGACCGCCCACACGCAAGGCCCATTCAAAACAGAATTGCCTGAGTGCTACAATATACCACCAGTGGGCAGAGGCTACTTAGCTCTCCATGCCTTCAGCTTCCTCAGGATTCCAGCTGAGCTCCAATAAGTTTGACAGACTTTCCTGTGGGACCTGGGTGACCTTCTCTGGTGCTTTGATGTTAAATACAGCTCACTGGTGTCACAGCTGGAAGTTAAGTGAGTTAACTGTGCTGTCTGGAGCAGGCCCACAAATTTATATTCTCTGCAGTTGCAGTTTTCAGACCTTTAACTGCGCCTTGATTTTGCATCCATTTTCTGTCAACCTCCCCAAAAGCATGTAGAGGTAATAGATAAGAGACACAACTTCGCTGTCATATGGAACAAGCCATTATGGTATCCCTATGGATGGTAATAAAATGGGCCCTAGGAGACGACATCTGCCATCTGGAAAGTAGAGTAGGTTTTACTAGTGCTACCTCTTCACCTGAATTGCAAGAGAACCCGCAGGCACCAATATCTGTGCTATAAATGCAGGAACTGAACCGTCAAGAAGTTGAATGTCTTCACCGAAATCTGTTCCTCGGTAGAAAAAAAGTAACGTGGACACAAGCGTTCAGTCATCTTTTCAGAGCTCCTCCAAATGGTTTACACAGATCCCTGAGGGTTAAATACAGGTCTGGGGATTAAAAGTGTTTTTTCAGAACCATATTAATTCTTTCACTACTCAGAGAAATCATTTTCTACTTCTGTTTCAACGCTTTCACCTATGAACGGATAAGGACATTTGGGCCAATGTTATATAACCTTGCTAAGGCATCAGGGGCCTCCACTTATCAGGACTGTCAACATAATTGCTAGCCTGGATATGAAATTTGAGGGACATGGATAAATTATGTATTAATAACTAACAATGGGGGGAATCAGTTGAAGATTTTCAACCTTATTTTATATAAAAATAGAGCAGCATTCACACCTCAGATTTTGCTCGAAAAAAAAAGTCAATCAACCTTTTCAAGTGGAAGCAAAGGCAAGGCTTGCACAGTTCTCTCCCCCCACCCCCAGCTTCTATTGACTGTCATGAATTGTTTAAAAGTTATCTTTACTAGCCTCAGAGTGTAACTCTAGGGTCAAATATTTTTTTCTGCTCAGAAGAACATGATACAGCACAAAGAAAGATTATATAAATCCTTGGATTGAGTTTTTACTCTTGTGGAACTCTTCCATTGTGGATTTTTTTTTTTTTTTTTTCGGTACGCGGGCCTCTCTCTCACTGCTGTGGCCTCTCCCGTTGCGGAGCACAGGCTCCGGACGCGCAGGCGCAGCGGCCATGGCTCACGGGCCCAGCCACTCCGCGGCACGTGGGACCTTCCCGGACCGGGACACGAACCCGTGTGCCCTGCATCGGCAGGCGGACTCTCAACCACTGCGCCACCAGGGAAGCCCTTCTATTGTGTTGAATATAAATGTATTTATATGTTGTTAAAATGATTTGGATGGCCATTGCTCTAATTAGGCAAGACTTTTCTGACAGTATATCTAATACTAAGAGAAATTTCAACTGTTATGTGATATTTGGGCTGGAGAGTCAGTGAAATGAATCTGTTCACAAATACATGAAACCCCATTCTTTCTAAATAAAGCTAAATCTCAACAACATACTTTCTGCTTAATGCTGGCAGCTGCAACTTCCCGGCTTAAAGAAATAGAGCACCAAACAGTTTATAAAATGACTCAAAAGATTTCCCAAATATCATGAGCATCCTTGGCCAAATAGCATTTGGATGAGTTAAGAATAAATAACAACAACAAAAACTAGTATGTATATATAATGATCAGATTTCCTTTGAAATCCCCAAAAGTCTCAAAATTAAGAGGTTAAGAGAGCTTTGTCGTTAAGAGGCTCGTGGGGTTTGAACAACGGCTCACTCATTTTTTCAGCCCTCAAAAATGTTTGGTACCACATCTGTTAATAAGGAAACAGTTCGATGAGTCAGTGTCTGAGCTTTCACTGCCTGGAAGGCAGTCCAAAGTGGGAATTTCTGGCACTTTAGACCAATTTTAGGAGCTTTAAAAACATGTTGCCGTTTTAGAATCACTGAGCTATGTTTTGCCCTTCCAATCACTGAGTCGCGGATATGCTCTCTAGAGTGTCAATGGTTCGTTCCCTCTTCCTAAGTAAGGCTCATCCCAGCCAATTAAGCCATACTGGAGAAGCAACAGGGCCAATCCAAAGTAAGTGCTCAAGTCAACCTGAATAACGACTAGTAGAAGAGAGACTTCTTACCGGCAACACGTCTTTCCTCCTGACCCCCAGACAAGGGTTTTTCAAAAACATCAAGTAAACAGCATTGGTTTGTGTCTAATTACCCTCCACTCCAACCCACACATGTCATCCTACACTCAAGGAACAGCCCCATGAAGGATAAGTTATGATAAGCTTTTAAACACACTGGCAAACTGTCCCTCCATTCGCAGTGGGTAAGCAGAGGCCCAAGTGGCTCCACGGCCACTGTTGGCCTGGAGAGTGCCTTCATGTGCAGTAGAATCGAGTGTCCCTGCATTTGGCACTTAGGCACAGCTGTCCAACTGGCCCCAGAATGCAAGCTGGGGTCCAGCCCCTCACCTACCTTGCCCAATGCCTCTGTACAGAGCACAGACCTCACCATGGTTATACAGCAGCCCTGTCTAGCCCCAGTGACCCCATTCAGCTACAGCCAGAGCCTTAAAGAAGAGAGGAAAATAACAAGCATAATTGAGACTTCAGTGAGGAAAAAAATGAAGCTAAAATGGACATGCTATGCTTTGTTTTTGTCCAGTTGCATATGATGCATGGCTTAAGTCAATTAACCAACTCAGAATCACGTCTTCTTGGAATCCTCTCCAAATCCCTAGGTCAGTGTCATGGCCATCCAGAGGGAGGAAGGGTCTCAGTATTTAGTTATGAGGAGAATGGTCAACAGAGATGAAACTGCCCCTCTGAAATATCTACAAAAGAGTAGTACTCTGTGCCTGATTGGCTGCCTCTTACTGATATAGTGTGAAACTACTTCATCAATTTTAGCTCATAATAATTAGGATGATTTTGTAAAAGGCTACATCACAAATTATGTTTTTTAAATTATGAAACTGTTTTTTTTTTTAATAATCATACAAACTGAAGTGGAGTAAAATGCTCACTTAAACAGAATAAAAATGATGAATAGACTATAGCCAGTCATTTTGAACAATTAAGTACCACAATCATGGGTACCAGAAAAGACCTCAGAGGTCAGGAGACAAAACTCAAATGTCTAGGGATTTAACAAGTACCATTAACAAGTGGAGATTGCCATGTGGAATGAAACCAAGATACAGGCACAGTGATGAACAGCTATGAGTGTTGGGCCTCAGTGTTGGGAATCAGCAAGGGGTGCAGAGAACAGGAGATATTTGTTCTACTTGTTGTGGACTGAACGTTTGTGTCCCCCCAAATTCATATGTCGAAATCCTAGTCCCAATGTGATGGTATTTGGAAATGGGGCCTTGGGAAGGTAATTAAGTCATGAGGGTGGAGCCCTCATAAATGGGATTAGTGCCCCCTACAAGAAGAGGCCAGAGAGCTAGTTAGCTCTCTTTCTGTAAAGTGGGGACACAAGAAGACAGTCCTCTGTGAATGAGTGAGCAGGGCCTCACCAGACACTAAATCTGCCGGCACCTTAAACTTACACTTCCCAACCTCCAGAACTGTGAGAAATAAATGTTCGCTGTTTACGCCAATAATTTACGGTATATTTGTTACAGCAGCTCAAATGGACTCAGACAGCCTCTAAAAGTGGTAAAGTGGTAGCAGCCATCCGCTCCAGACACGTATTGCGGGAATGTTATTGCTATAAAATTATTTGGGTGTGTGTCCGGGGTGGATAAAAGTGGCAGTTGATATTCTTTTAATCCACTGGTCCTGAATCAACTTTCTGGAACTATGCAATACAATGTATCTCTGGCTTTTAAAACAAAGCTTTACAAATACTGGAAAGCAGTTTAGGATGTCTTTGCCTAATCTTTCTTCTGCATTAGACTAAATATTGCTGCTTTTTACAATCATGGACCTTACCACCGTAGTTGCCTTTGTGCAGTTTGTTTAATGTCAGTATTAAAATATGGTGTCTAGAATGGAGTACCAGATAGAGTTTAAAAACACAATAACAAAAGTGCAGTTTTAAGTAACAAACGGCACAAAAGAAAGGTAAAATAAAGTAGGTCTTAGGGGTCAAAATCGCCACTATCAGCTACAGATACATTTCAAAAGAAAACGTGTAAAACCAACCATCTCCACAAGAAATAATCATGGATACAATAGACATTGCTTCCTTTTTTCTGAATTCTTTTCGCTTCTTGTTTTTTAATTGGGTAGATTAAGTATCAGCTCAATTTTTTAATTGCTTTGCTTAAAACGATTAACTATTCATTTGAGTCACTGGTACTACGCTTGATCTTAGCCAAAAGGCCGAGAAGGGATATAGTCACCGTTAGCAGCTGTCTCCAAATCTTCCAAGCTGCAGATGTTTTTACAGCAGGGTCCCAATGAGACTGGCAGTTTAGAATATTCTCTGCCAGTAAGCTGCATTCCTTTCAGCAAGTGCCTACCTGCAAAAGACTGTCCTTTTTAAAATAAGGTTTCTGTGCAAAGGAAAATGAGCACCGCAGTGTAAATGCACACGTCATAGCAATTAAAGCTGAAGGGTCTAATATACCAATTTTTATTTTCACCATTTTTGGGTAAGAATCCTACATAGTGCATTGATTGAGAAGCCATTTTCAGACAACACACTATTAGGAATAAGCAGAAGTCTCTTACAGAGAGTGAGACCCTCTTCCATTGACATTTCTCCATAATTTAGAGCCACAATGGAATACAGTAAATACCCCATATTTACAAAGGCGCTAAGTTTATTTTATGTTTATGTGGTTGACACTGCACTTCACACAGTGTGTACTAATACGTCAGATGTGTTCAGTAACTGTACAGATTGTTTCCTGCGAGAAGGACTCTTATACAGTAATGCAGATTTATACTTGAGTTAATGGTGTTCTGTATGCCCCACAACTCCATTTGTACCCCATACATGATGCAATAACTTCTTAATGATTTAGAAATACTTAGCAGTCTGTTACCTGCCACTGAAAAGGAAGTCATCCTTACATATGCCCTTTAAGAAAGCTGTATTTGCTGTTTGAGGTTAGAAGAGAATATGAGGATCTATTTACTCTGCACTTACCCTACAGGAGCGTCAATGCTAGAGTACAGAAAAGCAATGACTGTGTTAACTTATTACTTTTCTTTAATATGTGCTTTCCCCCAATTTTCAAACTTCCCAATCCCTACCCAGGCCAAAGCAAGTCTCTATTTTTTGTTGTTTTCAAACACGTATTAAGTTCAAACTTTGTTTAATTAAGAAATAGCTGCCATCAATTTGCTCAGTTTGTGTTTAATATACTTGATGTTAGAAAGTATCAGCAAGCTCATGGTCTTCTAGGCCTATCTCTGTTTCTCATCATTTTCATGGACTTCCTTTCACAGATTTTCTTACTACAGAAACTGTGGGGATGCCGAACTCTACTTACTCATGTGCTTCTCATTACCTAGGCTTAATGGAAGCTCCATCTCTGCTGCAAAGCTTTTTTTCAACTAGTGCAACCCAGGGTAATTACATTCTATTCTAGGAGACAAGGGTGGGACTTCCTGGTTCTGCCATGAACCAGCTGTATGTCTTAAAGCAAAGCTTTTTTGATCTCTCACAGCCTAATCTCCTCACTTGTAAAATGAAGGACTAGATGAAAGTGGCATTACCTCGTATAGCAACCTAAACTCAGGGTTTGACCTGCTTAACATTTCTGGCAAGAAGATGGTATTGATGTGGTTACAATACACAAATTAACCAATGGCTGAAATGGAGAGTGAGAACTCAATTCATAGATTGAAATCCAAAAAGGCTGACTCCAGTGATGGGGCACCTGCAGAGAAAGGGAGGAAAAATTTCACTAGTTCATTCAAGCCCAAGGGGAAATATGGTGTGCCCACCTTTGCATCATTCACCAGGAGGGTATGTGCCGTGAACTTTGCAAATCAGGTTCACTGCTTTAATCGGAAGGGGAAAACTATGTGTGTTTTCTTTTTTTTTTTTTTTTTTTTTTTTTTTTTTTTTTTTTTTTTTTTTTTAACATCTTTATTGGAGTATAATTGTTTTACAATAGTGTTAGTTTTTCCTTTACAACAAACTGAATCAGTTATACATATACATATGTTCCCATATCTCTTCCCTCTTGCATCACCCTCTCTCCCACCCTCCCTATCCCACCCCTCTAGGTGGTCACAAAGCACAGAGGTGATCTCCCTGTGCTATGCAGCAGCTTCCCACTAGCTATCTAATTTACATTTGATAGTGTGTATATGTCCCTGCCACTCTCTCACTTCGTCTCAGCCCACCCTTCCCCCTCCCCATATCCTCAAGTCCATGCTCGAGTAAGTCTGTGTTTTATTCCCGTCCTACCACTAATCTCTTCATGACATTTTTTCCCCTTAGAGTCCATATATATGTGTTAGCATACGGTATTTGTTTTTCTCCTTCTGACTTACTTCACTCTGTATGACAGATTCCAGGTCCATCCACCTCATTATAAATAACTCAGTTTCATTTCTTTTTATGGCTGAGTAATATTCCATTGTATATATGTGCCACATCTTCTTTATCCATTCATCTGTTGATGGACACTTAGGTTGCTTCCATGTCCTGGCTATTGTAAATAGAGCTGCAATGAATATTTTGGTACATGAGTCTTTCTGAATTATGGTTTTCTCAGGGTATATGCCCAGTAGTGGGATTGCTGGGTCGTATGGTAGTTCTATTTGTAGTTTTTTAAGGAACCTCCATACTGTTCTCCATAGTGGCTGTACCAATTTACATTCCCACCAGCAGTGCAAGAGGGTTCCCTTTTCTCCACACCCTCTCCAGCATTTATTGTTTCTAGAGTTTTTGATGATGGCCAATCTGACCGGTGTGAGATGATATCTCATTGTAGTTTTGATTTGCATTTCTCTAATGATTAATGAGGTTGAGCATTCTTTCATGTGTTTGTTAGCAATCTGTATATCTTCTTTGGAGAAATGTCTATTTAGTTCTTCTGCCCATTTTTGGATTGGGTTGTTTGTTTTTTTGTTATTGAGCTGCATGAGTTGCTTATAAATTTTGGAAATTAATCCTTTGTCAGTTGCTTCATTTGCAAATATTTTCTCCCATTCTGAGGGTTGTCTTTTGGTCTTGTTTATGGTATCCTTTGCTGTGCAAAAGCTTTTAAGTTTCATTAGGTCCCATTTGTTTATTTGTGTTTTTATTTCCATTTCTCTAGGAGATGGGTCAAAAAGGATCTTGCTGTGATTTATGTCGTATAGTGTTCTGCCTACGTTTTCCTCTAAGAGTTTGATAGTGTCTGGCCTTACATTTAGGTCTTTAACCCATTTTGAGTTTATTTTTGTGTGTGGTGTTAGGGAGTGTTCTAATTTCATACTTTTACATGTAGCTGTCCAGTTTTCCCAGCACCACTTATTGAAGAGGCTGTCTTTTCTCCACTGTATATCCTTCCCTCCTTTATCAAAGATAAGGTGACCATATGTGTGTGGGTTTATCTCTGGGCTTTCTATCCTGATCCATCGATCTATATTTCTGTTTTTGTGCCAGTACCATATTGTCTTGATTACTGTAGCCTTGTAGTAGAGTCTGAAGTCAGGGAGCCTGATTCCTCCAGCTCCATTTCTCGTTCTCAAGATTGCTTTGGCTATTCGGGGTCTTTTGTGTTTCCATACAAATTGTGAAATTTTTTGTTCTAGTTCTGTAAAAAATGCCAGTGGTAATTTGATAGGGATTGCATTGAATCGGTAGATTGCTTTGGGTAGTATAGTCATTTTCACAATGTTGATTCTTCCAATCCAAGAACATGGTATATTTCTCCACCTATTTGTATCATCTTTAATTTCTTTCATCAGTGTCTTATAGTTTTCTGCATACAAGTCTTTTGTCTCCTTAGGTAGGTTTATTCCTAGATATTTTATTCTTTTTGTTGCAATGGTAAATGGGAGTGTTTTCTTAATTTCACTCTCAGATTTTTCATCATTAGTGTATAAGAATGCCAGAGATTTCTGTGCATTAATTTTGTATCCTGCAACTTTACCAAATTCATTGATTAACTCTAGTAGTTTTCTGGTAGCAACCTTAGGATTCTCTATGTATAGTATCATGTCATCTGCAAACAGTGACAGCTTTACTTCTTCTTTTCCTATTTGGATTCCTTTTATTTCTTTTTCTTCTCTGATTGCTGTGGCTAGAACTTCCAAAACTAGGTTGAATAAGAGTGGTGAGAGTGGGCAACCTTGTCTTGTTCCTGATCTTAGTGGAAATGGTTTCAGTTTTTCACCATTGAGAACAATGCTAGCTGTGGGTTTGTCATATATGGCCTTTATTATGTTGAGGAAAGTCCCCTGTATGCCTACTTTCTGCAAGGTTTTTATCATAAATGAGTGTTGAATTTTGTCAAAAGCTTTCTCTGCATCTATTGAGATGATCATATGGTTTTTCTCCTTCAGTTTGTTGATATGGTGTATCACGTTGATTGATTTGCGTATATTGAAGAATCCTTGCATTCCTGGGATAAACCCCACTTGATCATGGTGTATGATCCTTTTAATGTGCTGTTGGATTCTGTTTGCTAATATTTTGTTGAGGATTTTTGCATCTATGTTCATCAGTGATATTGGCCTGTAGTTTTCTTTCTTTGTGACGTCTTTGTCTGGTTTTGGTATCAGGGTGATGGTGGCCTCATAGAATGAGTTTGGGAGTGTTCCTCCCTCTGCTATCTCTTGGAAGAGTTTGAGAAGGATAGGTGTTAGCTCTTCTCTAAATGTTTGATAGAATTCGCCTGTGAAGCCATCTGGTCCTGGGCTTTTGTTTGCTGGAAGATTTTTAATCACAGTTTCAATTTCAGTGCTTGTGATTGGTCTGTTCATATTTTCTATTTCTTCCTGGTTCAGTCTCGGCAGGTTGTGCATTTCTAAGAATTTGTCCATTTCTTCCAGGTTGTCCATTTTATTGGCATACAGTTGCTTGTAGTAATCTCTAATAATCTTTTGTATTTCTGCCGTGTCAGTTGTTACATCTCCTTTCTCATTTCTGATTCTATTGATTTGAGTCTTCTCCCTTTTATTCTTGATGAGTCTGGCTAATGGTTTATCAATTTTATTTATCTTCTCAAAGAACCAGCTTTTAGTTTTATTGATCTTTGCTATTGTTTCCTTCACTTCTTTTTCATTTATTTCTGATCTGATCTTTATGATTTCTTTCCTTCTGCTAAATTTGGGGTTTTTTTGTTCTTCTTTCTCTAATTGCTTTAAGTGCAAAGTTAGGTTGTTTATTCGAGATGTTTCCTGTTTCTTAAGGTATGATTGTATTGCTATAAACTTGCCTCTTAGAACTGCTTTTGCTGTATCCCATAGGTTTTGGGTCGTTGTGTCTCCATTGTCATTTGTTTCTAAGTATTTTTTGATTTCCTCTTTGATTTCTTCAGTGATCACTTCGTTATTAAGTAGTGTATTGTTTAGCCTCCATGTGTTTGTATTTTTTACAGATCTTTTCCTATAATTGATATCTAGTCTCATAGCGTTGTGGTCGGAAAAGATACTTGATACGATTTCAATTTTCTTAAATTTGCCAAGGCTAGATTTGTGACCCAATATATGATCAATCCTGGAGAATGTTCCATGAGCACTTGAGAAAAATGTGTATTCTGTTGTTTTTGGATGGAATGTCCTATAAATATCAATTAAGTCCATCTTGTGTAATGTATCATTTAAAGCTTGTGTTTCCTTATTTATTTTCATTTTGGATGATCTGTCCATTGGTGAAAGTGGGGTGTTAAAGTCCCCCATTATAATTGTGTTACTGTCGATTTCCCCTTTTAAGGCTGTTAGTATTTGCCTTATGTATTGAGGTGCTCCTATGTTGGGTGCATAAATATTTACAATTGTTATATCTTCTTCATGGATCGATCCCTTGATCATTATGTAGTGTCCTTCTTTGTCTCTTGTAATAGTCTTTATTTTAAAGTCTATTTTGTCTGATATGAGAATTGCTACTCCAGCTTTCTTCTGATTTCCATTTGCATGGAATATCTTTTTCCATCCCCTTACTTTCAGTCTGTATGTGTCCCTAGGTGTGAAGTGGGTCTCTTGTAGACAGCATATATATGGGTCTTGTTTTTGTATCCATTCAGCCAGTCTGTGTCTTTTGGTGGGAGCATTTAATCCATTTACATTTAAGGTAATTATCGATATGTATGTTCCTATTGCCATTTACTTAATTGTTTCGGGTTGTTCTTGTAGGTCTTTTCCCTCTCTTGTGTTTCTTGCCTAGAGAAGTTCCTTTAGGATTTGTTGTAGAGCTGGTTTGGTGGTGCTGAACTCTCTCAGCTTTTGCTTGTCTGTAAAGGTTTTAATTTCTCCATCAAATCTGAATGAGATCCTTGCTGGGTAGAGTAATCTTGGTTGTAGGTTTTTTTCCTTCATCACTTTAAATATGTCCTGCCACTCCCTTCTGGCTTGTAGAGTTTCTGCTGAAAGATCAGATGTCAATCTGATGGGGATTCCCTTGTGCGTTATTTGTTGTTTTTCCCTTGCTGCTTTTAATATGTTTTCTTTGTATTTAATTTTTGACAGTTTGATTATTATGTGTCTTGGCGTGTTTCTCTTTGGGTTTATCCTGTATGGAACTCTCTGTGCTTCCTGGACTTGATTGATTATTTCCTTTCCTATATTAGGGAAGTTTTCAACTATAATCTCTTCAAATATTTTCTCAGTCCCTTTCTTTTTCTCTTCTTCTTCTGGGACCCCTATAATTCGAATGTTGGTGCGTTTAATGTTGTCCCAGAGGTCTCTGAGACTGTCCTCAGTTCTTTTCATTCTTTTTTCTTTCTTCTGTTCTGCAGTAGTTATTTCCACTATTTTATCTTCCAGGTCACTTATCCGTCCTTCTGCCTCAGTTATTCTGCTATTGATCCCATCTAGAGTATTTTTAATTTCATTTATTGTGTTGCTCATCGTTTCTTGCTTCCTCTTTATTTCTTCTAGGTCCCTGTTAACTGTTTCTTGCAAATTGTCCATTCTATTTCCAAGATTTTGCATCATCTTCACCATCATTATTCTAAATTCTCTTTCAGGTAGATTGGCTATTACCTCTTCATCTGTTAGGTCTGGTATGTTTTTATCTTGCTCCTTCATCTGTTGTGTGTTTCTCTGTCTTCTCATTTCGCTTATCTTACTGTGTTTGGGGTCTCCTTTTTGCACGCTGCAGGTTCGTAGTTCCTGTTGTTTTTGGTGGCTGTCCCCAGTGGCTAAGGTTGGTTCAGTGGGTTGAGTAGATTCCCTGGTTGGGGGGACTAGTGCCTCTGTTCTGGTGGATGAGGCTGGATCTTGTCTTTCTGATGGGCAGGTCCTCGTCTGGTGGTGTGTTTGGGGATGTTGGTTACCTTATTATGATTTTAGGCAGCCTCTCTGCTAATGGATGGGGCTGTAGACCTGTCTTGCTCTTTGTTGGGGATAGGGTGTCCAGCACTGTTCTTTGCTGGTCCTTGATTGAAGCTGGGTCTTGGTGTTGAGATGGAGATCTCTGGGAGATTTTCGCCGTCTGATATTACGTGGAGCTGGGAGGTCTCTTGTGGACTAGTGTCTTGAGGTTGGTTCTCCCACCTCAGGGACACCGCCCTGGTGCCTGGCTGGGGCGCCAAGAACCTTTAATCCACACGGCTCAAAATAAAAGGTAGAATAAATAGAAAGGAAAGAAAAGGAAGGAAGGAGGGAGGGAGGGAAGGAAGGAAGAAAGGAAGGAAGAAATGAAGGAAGGAAGCAAGAAAGGAAGGAAGGAAGGTGCAGAGGAAGAAAGGGAGGAAGGAAGAGAGGAAGGGAGGAAAGAAGGGGAAGGAAGGGAGAAAGGAGGGAAGGAGGGAAGAAAGGAAGGAAGAAAGGAAGAAAGAAAGGGAGAAGACAGAGTAGTATAAAGTATAGTTATTAAAATAAAAAATAATTATTAAGAAGAAAAATTTCCTTTAAAAAAAAAAAAAAAAAAACAAAAACAGAAAAATGGGTCGGTCTAACCCTAGGACAAATGGTGAAAGCAAAGCTATACAGACAAAATCTCACACAGCAGCACACACATACACACTCACAAAAAGAAAAAAAAAGGGAAAAATGTAGTATATCTTGCTCCCAAAGTCCACCTCCTCAACTTGGGATGATTCGTTGTCTATTCAGGTTTTCAACAGCTGCAGGGCACTTAAAGTTGATTGTGGAGCTTTAATCCACCGCTTCTGAGGCTGCTGGGAGAGACCGCCCCCTCTCCTCTCTGTTCGCACAGCTCCTGGGGTTCAGCTTTGGACTTGGTCCCGCCTCTGCGTGTAGGTTGTCCGAGTGCGACTGCCCTTCGCTCAGACAGGACGATGTTAAAGGAGCAGTTGATTCGGGGGCTCCAGCTCACTCAGGCTGGGGGGAGGGAGTGGCACGGGGGCGGGGCGAGTCCGCGGCGGCAGAGGCCGACGTGACGCTGCACAGGCCCAAGGCGCGCCGTGCGTTCTCCCGGGGAAGCTGTCCCTGGATCCCGGGACCCCGGCAGTGGCGGGCTACACGGGCTCCCGGGAGGGCCGGTGTGGAGAGTGACCTGTGCTCACACACAGGCCTCTTGGTGGTGGCAGCAGCAACCTTAGCGTCCGACACCCGTCTCTACTGTCCGTGCCGACAGACGCGGCTCGCGCCCGTTTCTGGAGTTCCTCTACACGGTGCTCTTAATCCCCTCACCTCACACCCGAGGAAGCAAAGAGGCAGGAAAAAGTCTCTTGTCTCTTCGGCAGCTCCGCGCCCGCCCCTGGGGCTCCTTCAAGCGGCGCACTTAATCCCCTCTCCTCGCGCCCAGGCAGCAAAGAGGGAGGAAAAGGTCTCTTGCCTCTTCGGCAGCTCCAGACTTCTCCCGAACTCCCTCCCGGCCAGCCGTGGCGCACTAGCCCCCTTCAAGCTGTCTTCACTCTGCCAATTCCAGACCTTTCCCTGGGATCCGACTGAAGCCCGAGCTTCAGCTCCCGGCCCCGCCCGCCCCGGCAGGCGAGCAGAGAAGCCTCTCGGACTGGTGAGTGCCGGTCGGCCCCGATCCTCTGCGGGAATCTCTCCGCTTTGCCCTCCGCAACCTGTGGCTGCGCTCTCCTCCGCGGCTCCGGAGCTTCCCCCTCCGGCGCCCGCAGTCTCCGCCCGCGAAGGGGCCTCTAGTGTGTGGGAGTCTTTCCTCCTTCACGGCTCCCTCCCACTGGCGTAGGTCCCGTCCCTATTCTTTTGTCCCTGTTTATTCTTTTTTCTTTTGCCCTACCCGGATATGTGGGGAATTTCTTGCCTTTTTGGAGGTCTGAGGTCTTCTGCCAGCGTTCGGTGGGTATTCTATAGGAGAAGTTCCACGTGTAGATGTATTTCTGATGTCTCTGTGAGGAGGAAGGAGATCTCCGCGTCTTACTCTTCCGCCATCTTTAAGCCGTCCTATGTGTGTTTTCTTTGTTACCCAGTTCTCCAGTTTATGAGCTACTCAGAGGAAGCTGAAGCAGAATATAGGCATTTAATTTATTTTATTGTAATGCATTCAGATGAGTAGGTTTTAAATACCCATTAAGAAGTTTACTCAGCTGTTGACACAGATCAGGGACTTTGGAGAATTAAAGGTCTCTAATAAGAGACCCAAAGTGTCTGAATCCCTTTCTTACAGATGTGAGAAAGCACCAACAGCCTGAGCTTAAAAGGACAGTTATTGGGGCTTCCCTGGTGGCGCAGTGGTTGAGAATCCGCCTGCCGATGCAGGAGACACGGGTTCGTGCCCTGGTCCGGGAAGATCCCACATGCCGCGGAGCAACTAAGCCCGTGAGCCATGGCCGCTAGGCCTGCGCGTCCGGAGCCTGTGCTCTGCAACGGGAGAGGCCACAACAGTGAGAGGCCCGCATACCGCAAAAAAAAAAAAAAGACGGTTATTGAAATTCAGATTGAACTTGTGCATTTAACAACTAGAAACTGCATTCACTTCTCATTGCTAAAAGGATTGGGGCTTAACTGAGTCAGACATTTTAAAGAACTGCAAAACCATCTGGGAGGATTTATGTCCAAAAGTCAAAGGAGAGTCATAGCAGTGGATGAGTATGAAGCGTGATTTAAGTTTCTGTAATGTTTCTGATGATTAACTTCAGGGTGAATCTAAACTATCATGTAAATACACTTTAGTTTGTAAGGAGGCCTGGCAGCACTTAGACCGCAACCCACCAAGGACATAAAAGATCCTTCACTTTGCTGCAGTAGTGTGTGAACCCCTGTTCCACGCTGCTTCTGTTGCCACATTCAGAGCAATGCTCAGGCTCTGTGAAAGTGCTCTTGCTCAAACGGCACGGCTGGAACAAAAGCAGGAGTGAGAATTAAGTCAAGCCCTGACTGAACAAACTCCACAATTTTTTAAGAAGAGTTGAGACATTTTAAACATCAACCTTCCAACCTAAAGGCTGAAAATCAGTCAACAGTCACTCCTGCAAGTGAGCCTTTTATAAAGAAGAAATGTCTTCAAACTCTTTGGGCAGTACATTTATTATTGCTAAACATCACCGTTTTTCAATGGTTTTATTTAACCACTGCTGCTAGAAAATTTCCCTGTGTTCTGCTCTGGAGTTTTACTGATGCAGAATCAGGAATATACTCAGATCAAATGATTCTTTCAACTATAAAACATCATAACTATGACTATAACTTCTATGTTTGAACATCAAGTGTATGCCAGCTACTTCATATACTTATTTCTAACACACTGATATTTGAGGGGAAGTTTAAGTTCATGGCAGCGATACCACTATGTAGCTCTGTGAGACTTGTCTCTGAGCCTCAATTTCCAAGTCTGTTAAATGGAAATAAGAATAATAGTCACTTCATAGAGCACTACCAGGTTTAAAATAGTAAAAAGCTTAGCCCAGTGCCTGTAAATAATTGTCAGCTGTTACTGTTGTAAGATTTACTTGAGTGTTTTCCCAGCTTTAGTTTCCCACCCCATCCATACGTATTTTAAGATAACAAAGGAAAAAAATTCTTCCACATAATTTCTCCATCAGCATTTTATCTGCTTTGAAACAGCTCACTACATTCTTACCCACAGAGCATTTACAAGTCAGATGCACTCTGTACTATGCATGGTGTGAAAGAGGTAAACACTAAGGAACAGCTGGCTGTTAGACCCTAGACTCTGAGACAGAGAAAAGGGGAAAGTGAGCTCTCTGTTCCTATGCACGTTTTCTGATGTTAGCATGCTTGAATTAAATGGGTACAGGGTGGGGGGACTTCAGTTCTGGAAGTATGGAGTAAGCACATCTCCCTCTTTTCACACCCAAAACCCTGGTTAAAATACATAAAACCAGCAGCAGAAAACTCTAAAAGGTAGAGACAAGAAGGCAGACTTTCTGGGGGTCTTGCTATGCAAATAATGACTCATTGACCTATCTTAAAAGAACTGATGAAAGTTATTCCAGTAGAGAGGGAATGACAACAGAAGAAAATGTGGAACATCAGAGCAAAGAGAGGTCAACGGAATAGGTAAGTATTGGGTAAATAAAATATACTACTCATCTTCCTCTGAGTTTTAAAAATTCTGTTAGATGTTTGAAAGCAAAATTATAATATTTTTCCAATGTGGTTCTCAACATAAAGAAGACAAGTTAAACACCTAACACACTATCAATAATTTCATTAAGTATGAGTGTTCTAAATATGTCAATTAAAGGACAGAGATTGGCAGAGTAGATTTTAAAAATGCCCCAACTCTATGGTGTCTATAAGAAACTCATTTCTAATATAATGATATAGGTAGGATGAAAGTAAAGATGCATCATGAAAATGCCAATCAAAAGAAAGATATAATATCACATAAAGTAGATTTCAGATCAAAGAAAGTTACTGGGGATGGAAAGGAACATTACATAATGATAAAAGTGTCAATGCACCAAGAAGAATAGAAGAGTGTATGATTTCAAGCATAAGGATATGGGGATAGACCTTGACTGCTACGCTTAATATTGGTGACCTTGGGCTTTAGTTTTCTGTAAGTTTCTCTAAGATTCAGTGTTCCCATCTCAAAAAATATGGTAATAACAGTGCCTGTGTCCTGGGTCGTTCAAAGGTATATATGAGGTCATTACATAAAAGTACCAAGCTATTGTTTGTATTTGTTTCCCCCTCCACTACCCTATAAATGCTTTGGCCTGAAAGCTGAAAATGGACACAAGAAAACTTCAAAGTAACCTTGACTTTTCAACTTTTGACATATCATTTCTTTCTCATGAACGGTCATGAGTTTTATTTGCAGAGCACAGTGTTTTGCTGTAAGGAAAAAAATGTGCTGGTAAATTGATAAAGATCTTGGAAATATAGATTCCAATTAATTTTAGGAACCATTATGTAATGATGTGAATCAATGGAAGATCTGTTGACACAGAATATAATAATTACATATGGTAATGCAGTGGAATCCAGATCCTTACATATTTTCACCTGTGTCTTCTTTTCAGGCTTAAAATAAGCAGCAAAGATAAAGATTAAGTGAAATAAATTAGACCATGCAATTATTATTTAATATTCCACAAAACAAGAAGAATTGCAAAAAAGAAAGAACAAAAATTTTTATTCAAGTAATCCCATTTAATGTTTCCTTCCTCCCTCCCTCCCTCCCTCCCTCTGTTTCTTTCTTTCTTTCTCTCTCTCTCTCTTTCTAAGTTTCTGTGTGTACTTTACATCTTCCTATCGGGTGGGGAATGGAGGCTTTTTTCCTTTTAAGCATAATCCTCATCACCGTGTGAGCGTGAGTAAATGTATGTGTTTTAGCTACTCTAACTCATGTGAATCCAGTAGAATTAAAATAAGCTTCAGTAGAAATTAACTTTTCTATTTTCAGACTTAATAGTCTAGGCTAGAATTTAACATCCCAGAAGACACTAGAAAAGAGTAAAAAGAAGATGAAAAGAAAAAAAAAATGTATTCCCTCACACAAGGTATACTACCACTTGCTATTGATAGATGACAGCACAGCACCCCAAATAGTAGGTACTATTATTTTCATCCATCATAATTGATTAAAAGAATAGAACGAAGCAAAGCGATTTACAAATTTATACTAATTAAATTTTAGCTTAATTTTAGGAAATGACTTAGCTACCAAATGGGTTACTAAATGAATAATTGAAAATAAATGAATCAAAATATAAAATTTCAAATAACCTAATATTAAGCTTGAAATTATACTTTATTAATAGAAAAAAAACCTGATGTTCACAGGCTTTTTATGGGACTTTTAACTTGTTGTGTGTTGTTGCATTCAAAAACATTCAGATACTCTGAAAACTTGGGAGATCTCAGACATCAGAGCTTATTAAACGTCAAGCTCTCTCAGGTCAAAGCTGAAGAAAACAGTCTTTAAAGCTGCATTTTAGATAAATAAACCGCCTTAGGAAACAGTTCCAGATTAAAATAGCTCCAGTTCCTGGTTTTCTTGACTATACACAGTTAGAAGAACTAGTAATTTTTAAAATATAATTAGAGCACTGGATGTTTATCGGAAGGAAAACTCACTGTCTAGCTAGACATCAAGCTAACTAGTTCATGAATTTATTTTTTCATATTTAACCCTGTCATGTCTCTATTTCCATGTTCTTAGACTTTATATACCACTAACTTCTAAAAGAATTTGTGGCAGTTTAAAAATTGTGTTAAATGTTAATTATGTTTGTTTTAAAAATAAATAGAATATAGACCTTTAAGAGGAGCAGGGAAAATAATTGTCACCAATATCTGTTTTATCAAGATGTTACTAATATCTTTGCTCCTGTTGACCATGGCCACTGAATTTGACTCTGAAAAAAAGTTATGATATTAAAGTCAACTGTATCATAAGGTGATTTAGGCAATAATTAGCTTTTTACTTACATGTATCAGAGATGTTTCGTTTTTTAATTTTTAAAAATTTTAAATTTTTGGCCATGCTGTGAGGCATGTAGGACCGTAGTTCCCTGACCAAGGATCGAACCTGGGCCCCCTGCAGTGGAAGCGCAGAGTCCTAACCACTGGACTACCAGGGAATTCCCAACATCAGAGATGTTTGACAAATAGTTTTTATATTCACCTCCCAAGGTCCCATTCTCTTCATGGCATAGCAAAATTCCAGCTAAGGTTAGACAACCTACTATAAAGTTGAAAAGAAAAAATTCAGACTGATTTCTGCCCGTTTGAGTAACCTGACTTCAAGATGAGTTTGTAAAAGTCTACATTTATAGACAAAGAATAAAATAAGTTTTTCTTTGTTTGTTTTTAAATCTCAACTGGTTTATGGAAGGACAGGCAAAACGAAGAAAAAGCCTTCTGCATCTCAGCTCTACTGCCTCTGTACACTCAGACTGAAATCCTTGCAGAATGCCAAGCAGGGGAAATGCTTCAGGGCCATTCATCCAAAGTCTTGAGATGCTGTGATTCAAAGTAACATGTGGAATCAGTCTGAGAAAAATATAAGTCAGAGAAAAATGGCCTGAGTAAGTAATAAACTAAGATAGAGTAGAGACTATTAAAAAATGGAAATACCTTCAGGGAAATATTTTGAGATGCAGCAGATAAATTTCGAAGCTGGAGAAACAGAATTTGCTTACACAGAACATATACTCTGAAATACTATGTATCTATTCACTACCTGTATTTGCATAAAATTGCTTTAAATGCTGATCTGTAACCCCAAATATACTGTTATATACCTCACTGATAAAACACCTTTGTTCTTTCATGAACTGAAAATAGAAAAAGATCGTATGTTTCGGCGTGGTAGGAAAAGCTCCGAACTAGAGGCGAGAGAACGGGATTCTACCTTAGCCATATGGGCTATCCTGGCTTCAATGGGGATGTCATTCAACTCCTCTATGTCTCTGATCTTCTAACTATAAGGTGAAAGGAGATGACTCAAAGATCCCCCATCCTCAAACTGTGAATCCATAAATCTAACACTTCCCAATGCTTTGGGTATTTAACAAAGGTTTTACTGAGGCTAACATGATAGTTTTTACTATCACGAGGAACTTTACTCAAGTATAGGATAAGATATTGGGGAAATTTTCTAGGGCAAAACAATAACCTTAGAGAATTTGAATGAGACAGGTAAAAAGGTCTTATTTTAAATTATGCCAGAGCAAATTAAAAAAAAAAAAATGCTTAGAGTTAAAAAGAGGCATCGCGTATTTGAAGTTAAATAAGAATGGTGTTGAGAATGTATATCTTAAAATGCATAGAAGCGAAATAGATGTAGAAAGGTAATCTTTAAAGCTTTATTGCATTCAGCAGACACAATTTCAATTTTTACTACTATTCAGAATGATCAAAAATCTCACTGGTTACAGAGGTCCTGATTATAGAAGCTCTTCTAACACTTTGGAAATGTCCTTTGTTTGGTGCTTAGGAAGATTTAACACTCCTAAGAAATGCACTATAGTAAGATTCTGATGAGTAAAAGGGATCAGGTATAAGGAATAATAAGTATTGAAGCTCAGGATCAAGATGGCAAGTATTTGTGTGCTATCAGAGGTACACATAACCCAATTTGAAGAATGCTGATTCAGAGTAACTACTAATTACCTAGAGATATATCTTGCATATATTATCTCATTTATTCCTCACAAAAGTCTTTTAAGACTACCTCAGGATATTGACCATAGTTTTTCCTACATTTCCAGGGAAGGGGGTGTTCAAGAGAGAGGACACTGAAAGCTCTATTCCTACAGTGAGGAAGATAGTCTTACCCTTCTTTGTTGAGCATTGCTATTATTAAGATCAGCTAATTTAATTTGTCTTAGTTTTGATCATTAAGCAAGTTTTTTATTATAATTTTACCACCATATAAAGTTCCCCTCAAGGAAATAATACACTAACAAAGCAATCTTTATGACTGTTCCTATGGTGTGGGTAAAGTAACTATCAGCATTCTATTTTGTAGGTCAACCTGTCAAGAATTTGCACAGTGTGAGTTACTGTGCAATAACCCAGATTCTATGGATAAGAACTGAAGCTCTGGGCTGAATAAGGTACTAGCCTCAGCAAGGCTAACAATCCCTGAATCAAAACCTCAGAAATGTTGGTAACTATTGTGTGGCAGAATTTTACACACACACACACACACACACACACAAGATCATGAAGCTAATTTCATTTCTTTGTTTAGATTTGTTTTTATCTAGCCTAAACTAGTCTTTACTTCTGGTTCATAGAAAAAATAAAGTGAATCCTGGAGTCTTACCACCTCAGCATTATAGACTCCAAACTCAAGTTAGCAAGAAGAAAAAGATTAATAAAGCTTGCAGAAGCCGGCATATATTTTACCAAAGTCACAAATCAAAGTTGACAGCAGGCTGGCAAGAGATTAGAGGAATGATCAGATGACCAGGGGAGAATAGACTATGACCAACAAATTTATTTGCTCTGATTTACTCACTCTCAATTATTTGATTATTCATTCATTCTTTCATTCATTTATGTATTCACTTACTCATTTATTTTATTTTTAAAAATTAATTTATTTATTGAAGTATAGTTGATTTACAATGTTGTGTTACTTTCAGGCATACAGCAAAGTGACTCAGTTTTATATATATTCATACACATATATCTATTCTTTTTAAGATTCTTTTCCCATATAGGTTATTACAAAGTATTGGGTTCAGTTCCCCTGTGCTATACAGTAGGTCCTTGTTGTTTATCTATTTACATATAGTAGTGCATATATGTTAATCCCAAGTTCCTAATTTAGCCCTCTCCCCATCCCCGAATTTATTTTGAAATGGTTCCAAATTGTCAATGTCTTTGAGCACCTGGCAAAATCAAATGTATATTCTCCCTAGAGGAAAATACCTCCATCCTAGACCACAAGGGAGCCCACATATAATTTTTCAAATGGTGAGCAGCACACAGTCAAATATAATCAAGCACACAAGCAAGGCACCATGAGCAAGAACCTTTAAAACAACAGAACAAATAGACAACATAAAAAGACTTTCACAGATTTCTGATGTCTGAATTATGGGACCCAGGCTATAAAACAATTATGCCTACTCTATTGTTGTTGTTGTTTTAATAGCTGCAGTAGAGGTATTAAAAAAAATTCCTGGAGAAAGCTCACTTCTTTTTTTTTTTTTTAAATTTATTTATTTTTGTCTATGTTGGATCTTTGTTGCTGTGTGCAGGCTTTCTCTAGTTGTGGTGAGCGGGGACTACTCTTCTTTGTGGTACGTGGGCTTTTCATTGCAGTGGCTTCTCTTGTTACGGAGCACGGGCTCTAGGCATGCGGGCTTCAGTAGTTGTGGCTCACAGGCTCAATAGTTGTGGCTCACGGGCTTCAGTAGTTGTGGCTTGCAGGCTCTAGAGTGCAGGCTCAGTACTTGTGGTGCATGGGCTTAGTTGCTCCACAGCATGTTGGATCTTCCCGGATCAGGGCTCGAACCTGTGTCCCGTGCATTGGCAGGTGGAGTCTTAACCACTGTGCCACCAGGGAAGCCCAAGAAAGCTCACTTCTGATTGGAGAACAAAAAAAGGGAACAGGAAACTATAAAAAGGCACCTGGTTTCAGGACTTAATGAAGCTCAGGTTCTTGATGTCTCATCAAAGAAAGAATTCAGTGAGAGACAAAGTGATAGGTACGAAGTGAATTTATTTAGAGAGAAACACACTCCACAGACAGAGTGTGGGCCATCTCAGAAGGTGAGAAAGGCCCAGTTACTCATTTATTTAATAAACACTTATGGGGTCAAGCAGTATGCAATATACTAGAGATATCAAGAAGAATAAATCATGATCCCTACTTTGGGAAGCTTGCTCTCGAATGGCTAAGAGAATAGACAGGTATAAGTCATTACAAAAATGATGATGATGAGGGCTTCCCTGGTGGCGCAGTGGTTGAGAGTCCACCTGCCGATGCAGGGGACGCGGGTTCGTGCCCCGGTCCGGGAAGATCCCACATGCCGCGGAGCAGCTGGGCCCGTGAGCCATGGCCGCTGCGCCTGCGCGTCCGGAGCCTGTGCTCCGCAACGGGAGAGGCCACAGCAGTGAGAGGCCCGCGTACCGCAACAACAACAACAACAAAAAATGATGATGATGACAGATCCTTCTATCAGACTGACTATAAGCTAGGTGCTATTCTAAGAGTTCCTAAAACTCAGATCTTCTAAGTGCTATGAAATGTGATTTATATTCTATGTACTTCTAGAGGACTCATTAGGATGTCATATTATGGTGCCATTTATAGTTAGGACCCTGGAATTCTCTCTCTTTTTTTCATTGAAGTATAGTTGATTTACAGTATTGTGTTAGTTTCAGTTATACAGCAAAGTGACTGGGTTATACATATATACATGTATATCTATATTATTATTATTCGATTCTTTTCCATTATAGGTTATTGTAAGACACTGAAATAGTTCCCTGTGCTGTACAGCAAATATTTGTTGCTTATCATTTTAAATATATGTGGTAGTGTGTATCTTTTAATCCCACACTCCTAATTTATCCCCCCCCCACCCTGCAATTCTAATCCCATCTTTTAAAGGAAACATTTTGGGAAGAACATAAAATCAGGGTCTGTGTCCCTGCTAACCAGCCACACACACTCACAGGGCCTGAAGGGTACAGAGAGGTGTTGCAAACTTTGTAGTCATCATTGTGGAACGGCAACATCCTTGACAACAGAGAACCCCTTGACAACAGAGAACCCCAGGGACAAGGGCATGAAAGAACAAGTAAACTGTACATTTATGTGTATATATTCCTGCAGGTTCAGTAGATTTGTACTTGTAACCTTCTTTCAGGTTACAAGTATACCCACCCACCAACACCCACCAACACCCATCCCCATCCATCTCTTTTAGAGATACATTTCAATGTACATTTTCAATAATATTTTTGCTTTTTATGTTTAATAACTATTTATCATAATATATAATATACTTATGACATTTTGATCAATCAGGTGACTCTAAAATTATAATGATAATTCAATACAGAGAAATAATTCAATATATTGAGACTATATTGAGAATTATGGTCACAGAAAACTGTTTTAAACGTTGTATTGCGAAAATTAAAGTAAATTGATCAGTAAAAGGTTTTCAAGACTAAAACACATTACTTTGGGAAAACTTCTGTGGGGGAATTACGATAGAAATATGGTTTTAAGGGTAAAAAGAACAATATAAAATTCTGACTTTCAAGATCTCACTTTTTAAAAAGTAAATAATGGTGAATTACAGATTGTTATGGTGTTTTTTTTTCTCACAGTGGATTCATTTTTACAGCCAGAAATTACTTCTTTAGCAATGGTAGCAACTGAAACTTATCATGAAATATTTTAGGTCTCAAGTTTAAAGTGACAGAAGATATAAGTAACTTTCCAAATTCTTGTAAGGAATATACAAGAAAAAACTTTGAAGAGCATTGGGGTAAACTGATCACCCATTTTCCATTAAACCATTTTCCATTGAAAATGTCTGTGTCTCAGCCTAATCCTAATCTTTCCCTTCAGGAAAGCTAATATAGTTAGGTGTGCTACTATGGTCTAGTGTTTTAACATTCCATGACCTCACTAATTTTATTTATACGTTATTCCCTAGATGTGGTTATTTTGCTGTTGTTTTGCAGATCACCTACGTCATCCATTTTCACGTTGCCATTTCATAATTTTATTCCCAGAACACCATCCCTCTCCACATTCCATTGCTATCCTGTGGATTCTCCAGTATACTGTGGAGATGGGGAGATGGGGGGGACATCATAAACAAGGAAATGTCTTGAAGAAAACAACGGAATGGTCAAAGATGGCCTCTGGGTAATAGGACACAGATGGATAAAACTTCCATTATTTTTTAAGTACTCATTGGAACTAGAATGGAAATGGAAATGGTAATGTGGAGTTACCACTACCATTTAGCACCAGAACTTCAGGCTCCCAGCTCCCATGAAAATAAAATTCTAGTGCTTGAAAATCAAAAGCAAATTTAATAAACACATTTCCATGGGAAAAAAGGTTCACAGGCTACAGTAAACTTTTTCTAGTGGTTATGTTGCCATCTCTTTGAGGTTGAACCAACTTTGATTATTCATGAGTTGAATCCATGCTCCCTTAATGGTGGTGGGGGGTGGGCAGAGGAAAGGAAAGAAATTATGTGAATCCTCTGATAGGTGATAGCCAGGCTACCACACATGACTGTGCAGTTTGTGCACCGCCAAGTATACCTAGCTAAGAAGCTCAAGTGTGGGATTCAAATCCAACTCATGCATTTGCCATCCAACTACCATCTCCAGGGCTGTAATGTCCAAGAGGGAGTATCTTTTTCTTATTCACACAAAGGTGCAAATACACTAATAGTAGCCTGTTTTTATCTGGCTCTGATTTCTCACCTTTCATCTAATCTTCAGAAAACCATATTGGCTCTACCTTCAAAACAGATCCAGAGGGCTTTCCTGGCGGCGCAGCGGTTGAGAGTCCGCCTGCCGGTGCAGGGCACACGGGTTCGTGCCCCGGTCCGGGAGGATCCCGCGTGCCGCAGAGCAGCTGGGCCTGTGAGCCATGGCCGCTGAGCCTGCGTGTCCGGAACCTGTGCTCCACAACCGGAGAGGCCACAGAAGTGAGAGGCCCGCGTACCGCAAAAAAAAAAACCCAAAAAACAGATCCAGAATCTAATCAATTTTCACAGCCTTCAATGGTACCCGTTGGGCCCAAGTCACCATATCTCATGCCTGGATTGTCGCGATAGCCTCTTAACTCAGGCCCCCAGCTGCCACCTTATCCCCACTGTAGTTTATTCTCAGCGCAGCAGCCAGAATGATCTTTTACTAAAGTGTGAGCCAGATCACGTTGATTCTCTGCTCAAAACACTCCAGTGATCCCACTCTACGCAGAACAAATGCCGAAGTCCTTACAGTGTCCACCAGGTGTATGTGATTTCCCCCTTTTCCCTAGATCTCTGACTTCATCTCTGACTGTTCCATTCACTGATTCTGCTCCAGACACACAGGTCTCTGTATTATTCCCTTAAGATACCATACATGCCCCTGCCTCAGGACATTTGCATATACTATTCTGTCTGCCTAGAACCAAGACATCTCCATGGCTCATTCTCTAGTTTCCTATTAGTTTGGGCCCAAATGTCATTTTGTGTGTGAAACCTTCTCTGACCACCTTATTTAAAACAGCAGCAACACTCACACACACAGTATGTTAAGCACACCTTTTATTTTCTGCATTTTTGATGCTTTGACCTCTGGAGCCTTGCTGAACCTGGAGGGACTGCCTCTCTCGGGGTTAGCTGTTCCTAGAAGTAGGAAACCACTGCCTGTGAGTATACCTTTCATATGCAGACTAACTGATCCAGAGCTCACACTGTCAACCACTTCCTCTGTAAAGCTCTCACACTTAGGGACTCTAGCCACTTGCCTTAATCACCCCAGGGCCACATACCAGACACCCAGGGACTGTCCTGACACCGATGGCCTGTGCATCGTTTGAGCTAGCCAGTTCTAAGCCTGTTACCCTGCTTTGCCCACTCTTTTCCCTGGAAACCACAATGAAGGTTCTTGCTCACGCCTTCGCTTGGCCCTTTGTTTAATAATATAACAAACTATGTTTTCAATGGTAATTGACTCTTAACCTGTTGGCCTCACTATATCTATATGAGTAATAATAAAATCTACATTTAAAACATACACACACACACACACACACACACACACACACACACACTTTAGTCCCTTTCCCTGCTTTATTTTGTTCCATAAATGTTAAAATGGCTATCGTCAAAAAGACAAGAGATAACAAGGGTTGGCAAGGATGTAGAGAAAAGGGAACCCTGTGCATTTTTGGTGGGAATGTATGTATATTGGTGCAGCCACTAGGGAATATGGCATGGAGGTTCCTTAAAAACTTAAAAACAGAACTACCATATGATCCAGCCATTCCACTTCTGGGTATAT